>NC_063342.1:768953-787159 GCF_021869965.1 Rhincodon typus
CTGGGAAAATAGATGATTGGGAGAATGAAAGCAAACTGGTAAATCAGTTCAATGGTCTCGCTTTTTGATTCCGACGTTCAGAGTTTCCTTCTCCAGCTAGCTGCACCCTTGGTGTTCACTTGTCTTTCACCCGGACCTTCCACTGGTTTGCAAGTACAGAGCAACTGATTCATCTGGAAGGAGCAAATTACTGCAGATGCTGGAAACTGGATTGAAAACAACAAATGTTGGAAATCACAGCAGGTCAGGCAACATCCATGGAGAGAGAGCAAGCTTGTGTTGCCTGACCTGCTGTGATCTCCAATATTTGTGATTCACATGGAAAATGTCTCTGATTTATCAATTCAAAAGTTACAAATGACAACAACCACTGCAGGAAAGGCAACTTTTTTTTTCATTTAAACTAAGTATTCTCTTACTGCAGAGATTAGGCAGCTTCTGCTGGGAAGAACAACTGCACACACTTCTGTGCCTTTTCTCTCTCTCGCTGTGTCTGTGTCTCTGTGACTTAACTCCAATTGCAAACTCCTCTGTTAACTGAGAATTAATCAGCTTCTCTTGTAAACAACTCTTCCATTCCTGTTCATCTGCACATTGCAGGAAGCCATAACTACAAAGACCAAGTTCACAATATCACTGTGAAATTAAGCAGCCATCCCAGTAAATTCCTGTTTTTATAACTTAGAAAATAGAAGCTAGAGTGGGCAATGCTCCCCTTTGAACCAGTTCCACCATTCAATATGATCATGTCCGATCATCCTACTCAGGACTCTGTCCCCACTTTTGCCCATACCCATTGATCACTTTGGCCCCAAAAACTATACCCAACTCTTTCTGGAAAATGTTCAATGTTTTGGCCACAACCACTTTCTGCAGCAAAGAACTCCACAGACTCCCCATTCTCTGGGTAAAATTTCTCCTCATCTCATTCCTAAATGGCCTATCCCAAATCCTTAAACTATGACCCCTGATTCTTGACTTCCTGCCACCAGGAATATCCTTCCTGTTTTTACCCTGTCTGGTCCTGTTAGAATTTTATAAGTTTATATGAGATATCACCCTCATTCTTCTAAACTCCACTGAATATAGTTCTAACCAATCCACTCTCATTTCATATGTCAGATTTGCCATCCCAGGAATCAACCTGGTAAACCTTTGTGACACTCTTTCCACAATTTGAGCAGCTTCCTCAGATAAGGAGACTGAAACTGCACACAATGCTCCAGACGTGGTCTCAGCAAGGCCCCGTATAATTACAAGACATCCCTGTTCCTGTATTTGAATGTTATTGTTTTGAAGGTCAACAAAGCACTTGACTTCTTGGCTAAGATAATGAGGTGTAGAGCTGGATGAACACAGTAGGCCAAGCAGCATCAGAGGAGCAGGAAAGCTGACGTTTCGGGTCTAGACCCTTCTTCAGAAATTTCTACCTTGTTATCTCAGATTCTCCAGCATCTGCAGTTCCTACTATCTCTGACTTCTTGGCTGCCTGCTCTACCTGCATGCTTACATTGAGTGACTGGTGCACAAGGACAGCTAGGTCTCATTGCATCTCCCTCTTGCCCAATCTATAGCCATTCAGATAATCATCTGCCTTCATGACATTGCTTCTGAAGTGGATGACCTCATATACTTCATCTACTATGTACTGCCCTACTCACTTCTCCAATTTACAATGAAGCAGCTCTGCATTCTCCTCTCAGCTCATCCTCCCACCCAGCTTTGCATCATCTGCAAACCTGGAGATATTGCACTTGGTTCCTCATCCAAATCATTTATATATATATATACACATTTGAATAGCTGGGATTCAAGCAGTAATGCCTAAGGTACCCTAGTAGTCACTTGCTGCCACTCAGAAAAAGACCCGATTATTCCCACTCTCTGTTTGGTCTCCCAACCAGTTCTCTATCCATGTACATTACTTCAGTTCCATGCACTAGTCAATGGTAACCCCCAGGATGTTGATAGTGGGGGATTCAGTGATTATAACACCATTGAATCAGTGAGCGTGATGGTTAGATTGTCATTTGTGATGGCCATTGTCTGGCACTTTTCATGTATGTTACTTGCCACAGGACTGCCTGACATATTGTCCAGGATTTTGGATACAAAATGATGAAGGTTATGCTTCAGTTATACAGGGCACGGTGAGAACACACCTGAAGTATTGTGTACACTATTGGTAACTTTATTTATGGAAGGACGTAAATGCATTACAGGCACTCTGAGGTTTACGAGATTGATACCTGGAAAGAGTGTGTTGTCTTCTAAAGAAAGTTCGGACAGGGTAGGTCTGTATCCACTAGGGTTTGTAAGAGTAATCGATGACTTTACAAAACAGATAAAATAATGAGGGAACAAGGTGTAGAGCTGGATGAACACAGCAGACCAAGCAGCATCAGAGGAGCAGGAAGGCTGACGTTTCGGGCCTAGACCCTTCTTCAGGAATTCTTCAATTTTCTGAAGAAGGGTCCAGGCCCGAAACATCAGCCTTCCTGCTCCTCTGATGCTGCTTGGCCTGCTGTGTTCATCCAGCTCTACACCTTGTTATCTCAGTTTCTCCAGCATCTGCAGTTCCTGCTATCTCTAAAATAATGAAGGGTTTAGACAGGGTGAAGGTGGAGAGGATATTTCCTCCTATGTGAAATCTAAAACTAAGGGTCTTTTGTTTAAAAATCAGCGCTCACCCATTTGGACCAAACTAGGAGAAATTATTTCAGAGACCAATAAATCTTGCAACTCTCTTCCTGAAAAGGATGTGAAGGGAGACTCCTTGAACATTTTTTAAGACAGAGGTGGATAGATTCTTTTCAAGTAAGGGGGAGAAATGTAGATTTGAGGTTACAATCTGATTAGCCATGATCTTATTGAATGACTTACTCCTGCTGTTCATTCATATGTTATTACTTAGATCTTGCTACATTTGGGCATGGCCTGCTTCAGTATCTGAGGAGTCGCAAATGGTACTGAACATTTTGTAATCATCAGCAAACATCCCTACTTCTGACCTTAGGATAAAGATCATCAGTGTAGTTGAAGATGGTTGGGCCTAGGGCACTAGCCTGATGAGCTGTTGTAGAGATGTGACCTCTTCACATTGATTCCAGCTTTGCAAGGGCTCCTTGATGCCACACTCAGCCAAATACCTCACCTCTGGAGTTCAGCTCCTTTATTCATGTTTGGACCAAGGCTGCAATGAGGCAGGGTACTGATTGACCTGGTGATTTATCAGCCAAATGGACGGTAGGATTTTTTGATGCTTTATATAATTTGGTAATCAGAGTAGCTTTTTTAGCCATTTCAGATGCTATGGGTCTGGAATCAAACACATACTAGACCAAGTAAGGACATTAGTGAACTAATGTATTTTATGATGATCAACAGTGGGTTTTTTTTTATTGAAACTGCACCATTTACCATGAGAAGATTTGAACCCCAGTCCCTAGAGCATTAGGTCTCAGGATCACTCGTCAAATGACAATACCACTCTGCCATCACCTTTCCATCGGGCACTCCTAGCTCTGGCGTACTCTTTTGGTCAGAGTATGGCTAGTTTAGTTCTGTTTCTGCTCAATGCTAACCTCTGGGACATTGACAATCAGGGATTCAGTGATGGTATGCTACTGAAAGCCATTGGGCAATAGTTCGATTCTGTTTCTTGCTGGAGATGATCATTGTCTGGCATGAACATTACCTACTATTTGGCTGGCCAAACAGTTTAATATTTTCTCAACTTTTGTATCATCCAATACTACAGTCTCTCTGTTCACTCAGTGCTGGAGTCTTTGACATTACAGTCTCTACATTAGATTAATGCTTTGTTGATTGATGTTACAATCTCCCTGTTAGATTTGCGCTGGATATTGTAGACTGATATATAACTTATCACACACACTAAATTAGACATGCGCCAAGTGGATGATCCAACTTAAGTGTACTCCAGAGGTCCCCAGCAATGTCCGACAATGACCATCTCCAACAAGAGAATCTCCTCACCATAGGAATAAATCACCAGACAAAACGAAGAACAGGGGCACTGCTATCCAAAGCCAGCTCTAGTCTGGCTGCAGAACATAGTCTGACTCAAGATCTCAGTCACAGGGAAGGCTTATTACTCACTTCAGTGGTGAACTGAGTTTTCAGTTAATTTCTGTTTTGTTCACAATTCCCAAATGTAACCACAATCAGGGCTCAAACCTCCCAGTGAAAAGGCACAACCACAGGATTCATTCATGGCCTGAACTAGATGTGGGAGCAAGGGGTGGGCGTGTGAGCACTCGTGCGTGTGCATGCCTATATGAGGGAGGGGTTGGGAATGAAAGCAGTTGGTTGGTTGGTGAGTCCCAACCAAACTGTCTGCATCTGAAGTTGTCACCTGAAATCAGGCTCTGTCACAGGCTCTCAATCATAGCACATGTCATAACACAAGGAGCAAAGTGGGCTAATCAGCCGCTCAAGCCTACTACACCGTCTATAAGATCATGCTTGATCCGCCCCAAATCTCAACTCCTCTTTCATATTAGCTCCTCACAGCCTCAACTCCCAATATTACAATAATTCCATTTCAAGAATTCCAGACATTCACTCAAGAAATTCCTTCCATCTCAATTTTAAATTAATGTCCCATTATGCTGTAACTACATCCCCTAGTTCAAGATTGTTCCACTAATGTAAACATTTTTTCAACATCTTCCTTATCAAACGCCCTCAGAATTGTATACGCTTCAATAAGATTGTCCCTCACTCTTATAAACTCTAATGAATAAAGGTCTAACCTGTTCAGCTGTCCTTGATAAATAGCTGAGCGAATCTTTTTTGAACTGCCTCCAATGCCTGTACATCCTGCTTTAAATACAGGGAGCTAAACTGGGTAAAGTACCCCAAGTACCTCATCAACATGGTGTAGAGTTGTAAAACCCCCTAGTAATAAAGGCCAAAATTCTATTTGCTTTCCTAAGGAAAGAGTCTTACATTTGCCAGTGAACAATGGTACAGGCAGAGGAGGAGGTGCTCACTCACTGATATGCAGTAAAGTAATAAACCAGGGGAAGGGTTGTTGGTATTACACACATTTGTGAAGGTGAGCTTTGTTTTTTTTTTATTTGTGGTGAGCTCCATCTCAGGTTCTGGACACACTGAAGCATCAGGGACAACACAATATGCGAGGAATTAGTGATGAGGGGTTATTCTTCCTGAGGAGGGTTGGGGTAATCTGTACTTTGCCATGTCCACATCCAGATCTATGAAGGTTAGGGGGTTGTAATCATGGTGCTGGGTGTTCTTGTAAGTGGAAGTGTCCAAGACTTCGTGATCAGGCTCCTCCACACGCTTTCCCACTGACTCTGCACAAAACAAAAATAATTGAGAAAATGTTCATTATAGTCATTGAGTATTCCCTGTCTCCTGATGTCTATCACAGTCTTTACACCTGTGTATCCCAGTGTCTCCAGGTGTTTCCCAGTCTTCCACAGTTGTCCCACCTCAGTGTATGCCAGTCTCCTGGTGTTTCACAGTCTCTTTGTATCCCAATCTTTGAGAATATCACAATCTCTTGGTGTCTCCCCACCTCTGAGTATCCGTCTCCCAGTGTATGCCACCCTCCCAGCATCTCCCCACCTCCCAGAGAATCTCAACCTCCAAGTTTATCCCAGAGTTTCCAAACTCCTGGATGGTTGGTTGATATCCTGGGTATGAAAGGGGATCTTTTTGTCACTATCTGTCTCAAACTGGACACTCCACAACGAGACCAATCACTCCACACTGAGCTCTGCTGTCAATGTTGGTGCATGAACATTCGGCTAGTTCAGCTACAATTCCTTCTAGAGTGAGTAGCATACAACCATCAACAGAATGGCTGAAAAAGTGTCTAGGACTAGTGACTTTCTTTGTCTCATGCCTGTATCTGTTGTAGCCTTTCTGAGAGGGAGTCAAGATATATCAGTGCAGTCCATTACCCCACTCGGGTACCTTAGCTCCGTCTGTCACCCCATTCAAATTCACAGACAATGGCTGTACAGGCACAAAGGGCTGAGTGGTCTACTCTTGATCCTACATCCTATGTTCTTGTTATCACGTTTTGTTCATCAGTGATTTAATGTTGTCCTAAGTATTCCATTCAGATACATTGGTGCAGACTGAATCTCTCTAATTTACCTCAGTACCATTGATTGACACTCAAGTGATTTGACAATCTGACCATGATCCATCTCACTCTGCTTGCAAGACCTTCCTATTAGACAATAGTTGGTAAGAATTTTCTTTGAGATTTGGGACCTCAATATCAAGATCAATTAGGGATTCTGAGCCCAGACGTACCAGTAACAGGTCCCCAGTGTCCTCTTACGTGGGCACCTCCACGTTTGCAATCCAATGGACACAAGCTGGCTCAATTAGAGGAGCAGAGCACAGGAGCTTTGATATCCCCATCAGAGAAGGTTCGGATTCAAGGTCACCCGATATGGAGGTGTTTTCAGGTATCTGGATACAGATTGGAATGTATGAAGATGAAGACAATGAGGCCCCTCAGAGTAGAAGGGAAACCATTCCTCGGAAATTGTTTTGGGTTCCTACTGTAACCTTTCCATCAATGCAGCACGGTGGCCCTGTAGCCTCCTTTAGAGACCACCTCCATTGAACTTCTGGTCTCCACAAAGAATCCCCAAATCACAGGAGGAGGCCATTCAACCCATTACGTCTGCACCGGCTCTGCAAATGAACATTTCATGTAGTGCCAGTTCCACAGCTTCTCCTCATTACCTCAACTCCCATTTCAATTTCTCACTTGAACCTACCTCCACCACACACTCACAGAGCACACTCCAAATCTGAACCACCCACTGTGTAAAGAGGTTTCTGCCCCAGATTGGCTATTTAATAGGGCCGCCTACTGATCCCACTTCACACCAGCATATGGGAACACTCACTGTTATCAGAAATGTGATGAGAAGAATAAGGGAAGACTTCCTGACATAGCTCCCCAGTTGTCCTGGTCCCTCCACTTCAAAACCAGGCTCCTCCGGGCTGGCAAAATTCTACTCAGTAAGTGAATGAACAAATATGAAAGAAGGTACAGCACTCAAATGAATCTGCCTTCCCGCCACACTCTCAGACAGTACATCCCAGACCCTAACCACTCGAGTGAACCTGCCCCCCTCACACTCTCAGACAGTACATTCCAGACCCTATTCCCTAACTGGATTAAAAAAGTTTTTTCTCATAGCATTTTTGCTTTCTTTGGCTAATTACACTAAACCTGTGACTTTTTGTTCTCAATCCTTCCACCAATGGGTACAGTTTTTCCCAATTTCCTCTGTCTGGACCTCTTGTGATTTTGAACACTTTGATCAAACCTCCCCATAACCTTCTATTCTCCAAACAGAACAGGCCCAACGTATCCAGTCTTTGTACAAAGCTGAACTCCCCTCAGCCATGGAACCATTCTGGTGGATATTTACTGCACTCTCTCTAACATGTTCATATTCTTCCGGAAGTAGTATCCACGTCCGGAACACAACACTGCAGCTGAGCCCAAACCAGTGGTTTCTGTGAGTTTAACACAACAGCCTCTTATTCTGATTGTTATTCACTCACCCACCCTCCCCAGCTATTTATAATGTTCCTATCTTGTAGGTGTTCCTAACCTTGTATGCCTCGCTTTGTCTAAACACCCATGATCTGTATGTTTTTGTTTGATGATCTGCCTGTACTGCTTGCAAAACAAAGCTTTTCACTGCACTTACACTACAATAAATCAAATCAAATCGCCACTGAAAGAAATTCCACTCTCAAGAAAGTTTACTCTGATCAGCAAATAAAACATCTAACATCTGACAGTGTACATCCTGAGTTTCTTTATTCATTCATGAAATGAGGGCATCGCTGACCAGGCAGCATTTATTGCCCATCCCTAATTGCCTGGAGGGCAGTTAAAAGTCAACCTCATTGTTGTGGGTCTGAAGTCACATGTAGGTCAGACTAGGTAAGGATGGCAGTTTCCTTCCCTAAAGGACATTAGTGAACCAGATGGGTTTTTCCAACAATCGACAATCATCATTATCATTAGATTCTTAACTCCACATATTTATTGAATTCAAATTCCACCATCTGCTGTGGCGGGATTCAAACCCAGGTCCCCCAAACATTATCTGGGTCCCTGGATTAACAGTCAAAGATAATACCACAAGGCCATTGCCTCCCCCTTGTGATGCTGGCTATCACCTCACTCGGCAATGCAAGTGAAAGGTCAGCCCTGAAATGTTAACTCTGTTTCTTTCTCCACGGATGTGGTCTGACCCAAGTTTCACTAGAATTTTGCTTTCACTTCTGACCTTTGATCCTGTCACACTCATTCCTATTGCTGCTCAGAAAGCTGTGACCTTTCATGTTGTGAAGGTGCTAATGTGCACAGCATTAAGGTAGTATAAGGTAGGGGTGGAAGTTAGATAGACCTTAGTTTTAGGGTAAAAGTTTGGCACAACATCGTGGGCCAAAGGGCCTGAACTGTGCTGTACTGTTCTATGTTCTATTAACTCAAGAGGCTCCAAAACATATCTCTCTGGTCTTAAATTGCTCGTGGCTGCTTGTTTCTACAATAATCTTCTAGCTGTGCTCACTGTCACTTTAAAGATTGCCTGTCCTCTCAGTATTTTAAAAGCATGTACGAGGTGGTCTCTAATTCTGTCCAGTTATGGATGCTGACTACAGACAGTGAGCCCAGAGCCCATTCTCAAGGTGAAATTAAACTGGAGTACCATGTGGTGTGTCAGCTGAAGCTGGGTCAGTAGCTTCTGGGCTTCTCTCTTCGGTTGGTTCTTGACTCTCCCCCTGTGCTGGGAGAACCCATTCTCTTGATGGGCTGCTTGGTGTGGTTTCTTGAGTTCTTAAAGTGTTTCTTGGTAGAAAGCTTGCTTCTGGTGCTGTTACTGTAGCTTCAGCCCTATCACAGGCAGCACTGCTTAGTAAGTCATGGTTCCCCTGTGCAGCTAGTATCTCTCTCCCCTCCCCTTTACTCAGCTCCATGCGAGTCGAATCCTTGGAGACTGGCACTTTGACAGTTTGAGGTAATTCCTGTGGTTCTGTAACCAGTCTTCCTCGGTCCCCCTCTGCCCTTTCCCTTGTCCAGTCAGCACCACTCAGCACAGGTTCAGGCTTTGAAAATTCAGCTGGAGTCTTTACAGCATCTTTAGTCACGGTTTCTTCATCAGAGTCAGAGCTGGAGTCAGAGCTGGAGCTGGACTCTTCATGAGCTGTTGATTTCTCAGCCACAGGCTCTGCATTGGCTGCTACTGAACACACATCACCTCCTGGAGTGCTGGTTGTGGAGTTGAGTGCCTCTCCCAATAAGGGGTCAGGAATTTTCCTGGGAAAGAGCAGCACTGTTTTCTTGGACAAGAGGCTTGCTCGCTCTGTGCTAGTTATCTCTGTCGATTGAATGGGGGAATCTCTGCTCGAGATCTCAGCAGCCTCAGCTCCTGTGTGACAGAGAGTGAAGGGCAATGGTCAGCACACTGAAGCAGTCCAGCTCAAACCACTGCCACCACCATAGATCAGTCAGTCTGCCATCAAAGAAATGCTCAAACACAAAAAACTTCATTCTGTTTCCTTAAATCTGCAAGTCACAATCAGTAACAAAAGAATGGAGAATTTTGTGCAAAATTACGCAGTAGCAGCAGAATCCACTTAATATCAAGCAACAGATTGGATTGTAAGTGCACCAATCAGCACAGCCGCACAAAGACAGAGCCTGGAGCAGACTGGGAACTAAGAGCGCAATGAGCAAGATGACACCAGCAAAGGGCTGAGATGGGGTATACAGGTGAGAGATGGGGGGGGTGGGGAAGAGGAGGGGAAAAGAGAGGGGAGGTAGAGAGAGAGAGACAGCATGAGAGTGTGAAAGACAGAGAGAGAGGCAGGCTATGAGGGAAAAGGTATTCATCAAAGTGCCACAGAGGAGAGTTGTTATGAAGGTCCAAGGCAACTGGAAGCAGAGGCTGCAGTTAGTGACTAGCAGCTGGATGGCATTGACATCCTCCAGGGTCAGTTTTTGGAACCTTTTTCTGACCATCTAGACTCAGCCACTGAGAGCAGCCTTACAAAGTCTACAGCTGATTAAACACTTAGTAACACATTCAACAGAAGGGAACAGTTATAGACTTGACGATCTCATAGACAAGGTGATGAAAGGAGCAGAAAAATAGCAGATGGATTTGAAATCGGAACAAAAACAAAGTTGCTGGAAAAGCTCAGCAGGTCTGGCAGCATCTGTGAAAGAGAAAACAGAGTTAATGTTTCGGGTCCGGTGACCCTTCCTCAGAACTGAAATTGGAGATGTGCTCAGCTATTTCCTTGCTGGGGACTGATATGAAGCATGATGCACAATAAATGTAGGTGAGTGCGACTTGCTGCATGTGAGTGCTGCTTGTTTTTTCTTTATTCATTCACAGGATGAGGGCGTCGCTGACCAAGCAGCATTTATTGCCCATCCCTAATTGCCCAAAGGGCAGCTCAGAGTCAACCACATTGCTGTGGGTCTGCAGTCACCATGTAGGCCAGACCAGATGAGGATGGCAGTTTCCTTCCCTAAAGGACACTAGTGAACCAGATGGGTTTTTCTGACAATTGGCAATGGATTCACAGTCATCATTAGATTCTTAATTCCAGATATTTTATTGAATTCAAATTCCACCATCTGCTGTGGCAGGATTTGAACCTAGGTCCCCAGAACATTATCTGGGTCTCTAGATTAATAGTCCAGCGATAATACCACTAGGCCATTGCCTCCCCGAGAGTACTTCGGAGTTGGGTGAAAACAGGGAGTTTAGTGAGACAGGGAGTAGGTGAAGCTGAAAAACTGAGTGTGGTGCTCAATCTCAGTGTGGACAGTTCAGAGAGTGACACTGTCCCAAAACAAACAGCCAACTGGTAAACACTACCTGCAGAGTATTTTCTGACAGCTTTTGAAGCATAATATATTAGCTTAAATAAAGGTAAGGACTTTCAATTGTAATCGGTGTTTTGAAACAGAGGAAGGTCCCTAACTTAATTAAATTCCCCTAAAAGGGAGTAACTAGCTTAATTTAGAGAGGAGTCATGACAGGAGACCTCAGATCCGTGCACTCCTCTTGTGCAAACTGGGACATAATGGATGTTTCCAGTGTCCCTGATGACTACCAGAAACTTGTCCAGCTGCAACTACTGGCTCATGGCTTTTTCAGAGCTGGTGCCATGGGTGGATCTCACTGTGGAGCATCCGCGATGCTGAGAATGTCATGGATAGCATATTTAATAGATCGTCACCCTGCAGGTGAGGATTACACAGGCAGAATGGGAATGGGTGACCATAAGACAAAGTAAGAGACTCAGGGAGGAAGTACAGGAGTCCCCTT
Organism: Rhincodon typus; assembly: GCF_021869965.1. Lineage (NCBI taxonomy): Eukaryota > Metazoa > Chordata > Chondrichthyes > Orectolobiformes > Rhincodontidae > Rhincodon > Rhincodon typus. The sequence continues at coordinate 780,341 of NC_063342.1, forward strand.
TGGCCATCCTCCTCTCAGACAGATATAGAGCTTTGGCTACTATTGTGGGGGGGGATGAACTTTCGAGAAAAGCAGCTTTAGTCAAGTTCAGGGCCCTGCTGGTGGCTCTACTGAACAGAAGGGGAGGAAAACGAGCAGTACAGCCATAGCGATAGGGAATTCAGTAGTAAAAGGTACAGACAGCTGCTTCTGCGGCCACAGACGTGAAATCAGGATTGTATGTTGCCACCTTGGTACCAGGATCACGGATGTCACAGAGCGGCTGCAGGACATCATGGAATGGGAGGATGAACAGCCAGTGATCACGGTACACGTTGGCACCAATGGCACAGGTGAACAAAGGGATGAGGACCTGAAATCTGAATATAGGAAGCTAGGAGATAAATTAAAATGCAGGGCCTCAAGTACAATAATGTCAGGACTCGTCCCAGAGCCACTGGCTGGCGAGAGCAGGAATAACAGGATAGATCAGGTAAATGCATAGCTAGAAAAATGGGGTACCAGATTTAGATTGTTGAGGCATTGGGGCCATTTCTGGGGAAGTGGGATCTGTACAAGCCAGACAGGTTGCATCTGAGCTGAGCTGGGGCAAATATCCTTGCAGGTGCTTTTCCTAGTTCCTTTGGTAAAGTTTTACATGAGTATGGCATGGGAATAGGAATAGAATGCTTTCTATCTGGATGCACCACAGCTTGGTACAGCAGCTGCTCTGCCCAGGACCATAAGAAAGTACAGAAAGTTGTGAACACAGCCCAGACAATCATGGAGGCCATCCTTCCATCCATTGACTCCATCTACACTTCTTGTTGCTGTGAAAAGGCAGCCAACATGATCAAAAACCCCTCCCTGATTATAATCTCTGCTAACCTCTCCTGTCAGGCAGAAGACACAAAAACTTAAACACACATACCAACAAGTTCAAGAACAGCTTCTCCCCTGCTGTCATTAGACTTCTGAATGGACTTCTCAAATTTCAAATCTAATGTGAATCTTGCCTTTTGTGCACCTTCTTTGCAGCTGTAACTTTGTATTCCTCATTCGGTTCAATTACCCTATGATCTTTGTATGTTATGATCTGCCTGTTGTGCACACAAAACAAAACCTTTCACTGTACTTAGGTACATGTGACAATAATAAATCAAACCAAATCCAGAGAAGGAAACAGGAAATACACATTAGTTTGTGATGTAGTTAGTGACTAAGAAAAATGTAGAAACAAGGATTAAAAAGCATCCAGGAAATGTAAATGTGAGGTCATGTGTTTTCGTAGGAATAACAGCTAAATGGACTATTATGTAAGTGGTGAATAATTGCAGCATTTTGTCGTGCAGAGGGACTGGAGTGTCCTTGTGCATGAATCACAAAGTTGGTTTGCAGGTGCAGTGGGTAATTAAGATGACAAATGGAATATTGTCCTTCATTGCTAGAGGGATGGAGTTTAAAAACAGGGAGGCTATGCTGCAGCTGTATAGGGTGCTGGTGAGGCCATACCTGGAGTACTGTGTACAGTTTGGTCTTCCTACTTGAGAAAGTATGTACTGGCATTGGAGGGGGTGCAGAGGAGGTTCACGAGGTTGATTTGAGAGGGTTGCCTTTTAAGAAGAAATTGAGTAGACTGGGACTATACTCATTGGAATTTAGAAGAATGAGGGGGGATCTTATAGAAACATTTAAAATATGAAGGGAATAGATAAGATAGAAGCAGGGAGGTTATTTCCACTGGCGGGTGAAACTAGAAGTAGGGGGCATAGCCTCAAAATAAGGGGAAGCAGATTTAGAACTGAGCTGAGGAGGAACTTCTCCATCCAAAGGACTGTGAATCTGTGGAATTCCCTGCTCAGTGAAGCAGTTCAGCCTCATTGAATACTTTTAAAGCAAAGAGAGGTAGATTTTTAAAGAGTAAAGGAATTCAGGATTATGGTGAGCAGGTGACTGAGTGGAGCCGAGTCCATGAGAAGATCAGCCATGATCTTGTTGAATGGCGAAGCAGGCTCGATGGGCCAAATGGCCTACTCCTGCTCCTACTTATGCTCAAAGAAAACAGACAAAGTTAAGCTGTTTAAACTTCAAGACGAGGAATATTACAAACAAGGCAGTTAGTTAAAGGCACAGGTAGACACATGGAAGCACAGTGTTGTTGCTATAACAGAAGCTTGGTTAAAGGGGGACAAAATTGACAGCTCAACATCCTAGGAAATGGAGTTTTCAGGCAGGATAGAGTGCCAAAAATGGAGAGGGGTAGCTGTATTGATTAAAGAATCAATTACAGTTATTCGGGGAGGGGGGTGGTATACGAAGCAGGTTAACAAATAAGGCTTTATGGGTTGAGCTTAGAAATTAAAAAAGGGGCAGTTACACTACTAGGAGTACACTACACAGCCCCAAATAATGACAGGGAGATAGAAGAACACACATGTAGACACATTTCTGCCTATGGGAATAAGAGGGCAAGAACAGCAGGAGACTTTAAATATCCCAACAGCAACTGGGTTACAAATAATATAAGGGGCACTGAGGGTGAAAAATTCATATTGTGTGTCCAGGAACCTTTTCTGAAATGATATGTGACAAGCCCAATGAGAGGAGATGCAATTCTAGATTTAGTTTTGAGAAATGAAGATAGACAAATGGGTGAAGTGACAGTGTGCGACCGTGCCAGGATAGTGACTGCAATTCGGCTAGAGCTGGTATTAGTGTGGGAAAGGACAGAGATAAATCAGGAAGAAAGGTTTTACACTTGGTGGGGGGAGTAAATGTTACAAAACTGTGAAATGATTTGGCTGAGGTGGACTGGACAGGACTGCTAAAGGATAAATCAGTGGTAAACTGGGGGGAGGCGCTAAATGTGAGATCCTTGTGGCACAAAGCAGATATGTCCCCTCCAGAAATTAGAACGGTACTATCATATCTAGATCCCCAACGTTGTCTAGAAAAATACAGGGGAAGATTAAACAGAAAAAGAAAGCTCAACTCTGCAGATAGCCTGGAGGAGTATAGAAAGTACAAGGATCAAGTTTAAAAAGAAATAAGGAAATCAAAGAGAGGACATGAAAAAATATTAGCAAGCAAGACCAAGGAAAACCCAAAGATGTTTTACTGGTATATAAAGTGCAAAAGGATAGTCAAGGAAAAAGTGGGACCTACCAGAGATGAAGAAGGGAACTTGTGTGAAGATGCAGTGGATGATGGAAAGAATTTTAGATGATTTTTTCATCTCCACAAAGGAAAGGGATGATGTGGATATAATAATCCAAGAGCAGCAGTGTGAAATATTGAACAACATGATAACACAAGAGGAAATGTTCGAGGAGTTGGAATCCTCGAAAGTAGAAAAGTTGCCAGGGCCGGATGGATTGTTCCCTGGGATGTTGAAGGACGTCAGTGAGGAAATAGCAGGTGCTCTGAGGATTATTTTCCAATCTTCACTAGACACAGGTGAGGTGCTGAAGGAAAGCAAATATATTATTTAAAAAGGATATGGCAAACAATTATAGGATATGCTTCGGTGGTGGGCAAATTGTTAGAATCAATCATGAGAGAAAGGCATGGGCTAGTCCGGGATAGCATAGCTTTGTAAGAGAAAGTCATACCTTTACAAATTTTGATTGAATTCTTTGTGGACGTGACAAGAGGATCAATGAGGGTAGTGGAGTGGATATTGTCTACATGGAGTTTAGTAAGGCATTTGACAAGATCCCACAAGCTAGACTGGACCAAAACGTAAAAGCCCATGGGTTACAGGGTAATGTGTCGAATTGGATCCAAAGTTAGCTTAGTTACAGGAAACAAAGGGTAATGGTCGATGGCTGCCCTTGCCAATGGAAAGCTGTTTCATATGATGTTCCTCAGGGCTCAGTGCTGGGACTCCTGCTCTTTGTTTTATACATGAGTTATAGATTCAGGCTAAGTGTCAGCAGGATTAGAAGGCAAGTGAAGAAAAGCTTCTTTTTTAAACAAAGAGGGTGTTGGGTGCATGGAATTCGCTGCTCGAGTTGGTGGTGGAGGCAGAGACCCTAAACTGTTGCAAAAAGTCCCTAGATCTGCACCTTAAGTGATGTAAGCTGCAGTGCTATGGGTGGTGTGTAGGAAGGTGGGATTAGAAAGGGCTTCTGGGTATCTTTGGATCGGCATGGACAACATGGGTCAAATGGCTCCCTCTGTGCTGTATCATTTCTATGAGTTGACTGACCTTAGTGTCCCTGACCACACATCTTTAAAGCTGGAAGGGTAAGGTGATTAAACCAGTATAAGGGTTAGCTGTGTTTGTAAATAGAAGGATGGAATATGAAAGTGAAGAGATTGTACTGGAAATTTATGAATCACAAGTTACACCTCAGCTCATGTATTACGTTAATTTACACCACACTTCAGCAAAGGTGTAAAAGCCTCCGAAAGGGAACAGAGTTCTGACTCATCCAGTATTCCCATCAGCTGGGATCATAACAAGATAGACAATCCATTCTGTCCAGGAATAACCAGAGATATGGATTTCAAATCATTGCAAAAAGATCTAGAGAGGAGAGAGAACTTTCCTCTCAAAGAATTGTCAGATTTGGAGCACTAGACCTGAAAAGAGTCAGAATCATAGAATCGCCACAGTGTGGAAACAGGTCCTTTGGCCCAAAATGTCCACACCGAACCTCAGAGCATCCCACCCAGATCCATCCCCCTATAAACCCACTTAATCTACACATCCCTGAACACTATGGGCAGTTTAGCATGGCCAATCCACCTAACCTGCACATCTTTGAACTGTGGGAGGAAACCGGAGCACCTGGAAGAAGCCCACGCAGACACAGGGAGAATGTGCAAACTCCACACAGACAGTCACCCGAGGGTCGAATTGAACCCAGGTCCCTGGCGCTGTGAGGCAGCAGTGCTAACCACTGAGCCACCGTGCTGCCTGCTGGTAGAAGCTGATCTCATAAATTCCATAAGGCAGTTGGAGAGCTATTAGAGGATGATGAACTAACATGGCTAGGGACAAAGAGCTCTTTCAAAGAACCAGAATAGTCCCAAAGGCGGAATGGGCACATTAAGTGCTAATGTACACTTTCTTCACCTTTCAAATGAATGTATGAAGAATAAACAAAACCCAGTCCATGGAGAATGGCACTACCCACTGCCTGACATCACAACAAACAGGTGAGAGCCAGTAACTCAATATGGTGACGTTACTGCAGTGTTCATCCAGAGGCCCAAACAAAACAAATGGTCTACCTTATGTGAAGGAAATCTTCTGCCCTTACCTGGTCTGGCCTAGAAGTGACTCCAAACTCACAGCAATGTGTTTGATTCTGAAGTGTCCCTTAAATATCCCAGCAAGCCATTTAGCTGTATTAAACTGCAGAGAAGGCGAAAGTTTAAAGAAGGTGTGAGAAGCCAAGCTTTTTGTTGATGCCCCACATCCCACAAAAAAAGTCTCCATTTGTAAAATCGAAAGTAGATCAACATCCAAAATATAATCTGTATCTCCAGACTGCTAATCAGTAACAATTAACCTGAGCCAATAGCTCCATGTCACTAACCTGTAACTAATAAGCCGTGGGCCTGTAACCAGGCAAACGGTCTGGATTTCACATAGGTGCCTGTACAAGAAAAAACTCATACATCCATGTGTCTCTTATTTTTAACTTTTGAAGTACGCAATGCTGTTAATATTCTGCATGGTGTGTTGGCAGAGAAGGGGAGGCAAGTTTATTTTAGGTCTTTATTTATAATACCAAATGTTTTCTTGTTGGGTCTCTCAAGTGCCCAGTATGAGGCTACAATCCCTAGTTATGGACAACATTCACATTCCTTACCCTTAACTTTCTTCTTCTTTTGTGGAGCTGTAGCCTTGGTAGTGAGAGTCACTGCTTGAAACCCCAACCTCACCATCAACACCTGAAATTCCAAAATCATCAAATATTCTATCGATAAGACAATATATAATAAATCGAGACATGTTGTAGCTCTTCACCTTACACACATCAGGATGAATGCATGAACGCCAAATTTCAATCACAAAATTTACACAACAGGGAAAAGAAACTGTGCTGACTGGATGTAAGTTGATTCTGCTTGGCCAAAGGTTTGCCACAGAGAAATGAATGGCAAACTTTCGGTCCTGTTCTCTGCAAGCAAAACGAAAATGTTCAAGCATTGCACCAATTTTTAAATTCCCTGGGAGTGTGGGGAATCTATAGTATCTCATTGGCTGAGATGTTGCAATGGAGAAGGGAATCAGAATTGATTTGACCACAAATAATCATTTTTCTCCTGAAAGTTGCTGCAATTGCTTTAATTTGCTATTCTTGCATTTAATTCTGATGGGTCCAAGATGAAAAACTGTGAAAATGCAATCTTCTGTTCAAGTTCTGCACTACAAATTGAATGTTTTAAAACTTGAAGATCTACATTTATATAGCACTTTTCAGGACCAGTGGACTTTTCAAAGGGTCTTACAGCAAATTAAGTACATTCTGAATTGCTGTCACTGTTGTAATGTGGAATTGTCAGGGTGTCCAACACTAATGAGGCTGGCTTTTGTGGGATGTGACTGTAATCAGCAACACCAGCATTTATTACTGCAGTCTGAGCTGGGGAGAGTGGGTTTGCTGGTGATTAGGGAGATGGGGAGCTATGGTGGAAGCGGGGTGTGTTGGGGGGCAGGGGGTTGTGGGATGGTGATGGCTCTCACAGTGAACCACAACATTCCCAGAGATAGTAGGAACTGCAGATGCTGGAGAATCTGTGATAACAAGGTGTAGAGCTGGATGAACACAACAGGCCAAGCAGCATCAGAGGAGCAGGAAGGCTCCAAGCAGCATCAGAGGA
>NC_063342.1:787169-787815 GCF_021869965.1 Rhincodon typus
TCAGAGGAGCAGGAAGGCTCCAAGCAGCATCAGAGGAGCAGGAAGGCCTGCTCCTATGATGCTGCTTGGCCTGCTGTGTTCATCCAGCTCTACACCTTGTTATAACAACATTCCCAGTCTCAGTTTCCCAACGGCTGAGCTGAAAGAAAAAAATCCACACCTTAAGGGGCACAGTCAGAGAATGAGGCAATCCCTGTGAAGGTGAGGCAGTTGGTCACTCTGAAAGTACAGCAGACAATCTGTGCACAGCAAGATCCCACAAACATCACATTACATATTCCCTTCGGCAGCCACTCAGTGACTGGGGATGGGCCATAAAAACCAGCGACGCCCCCATCCCCTGGTGTCACAGTCGGTGCGGGGCTCACAGCGAGCTCGCTGTTATATTTGATGTAAACACAGGGCCGTGCCCGCTAATGTGGGTCTGAGAGGCCCAGGGCCTGTCGGACACACACAGGCCGCGGCTTTCTCGCTCCGACGTGCCCATAACTCAGCGAGAGGACAGGCCAAGGCTTCGGGCTCTGTACCTGCCGCAAACCGCCGACCCTGGATCCGAACAGCGCCGCCGCCATCTTCACATTCAGGACTGACCGATCCTCCCGGAAATGACCCGGGCCCGTCTCCCGGGGACGCCGGAAATGACCCG
>NC_063342.1:787825-804073 GCF_021869965.1 Rhincodon typus
CCGGAAATGACCCGGGCCCGTCTCCCGGGGACGCCGGAAATGACCCGGACACGACTCTCCCGGCGACGCCGGAAATGACCCGGGCCCGTCTCCTGGGGACGCCGGAAATGACCCGGGCCCGAATTCTGGGGACGCCGGAAGCTGGCTGGAAGTGAATCTGTGAAGATGGCGCTGGGTCGTTGCGGTTCCCTCGTGTTTCTTGGTGGCGGCGGCGGCGGCGGCGGCGGCGGCGGCTCCTCCCCTCCCCGCATCGCGGGCGTCAGTCTCGGGGAGAGCGGGTAAGGAGCCGGGGCCGTGCGCCCCCCGCGCGCTCTGTCAGATATAACACTGTGTTACCTGTGACTCCAGCACCAGCTGTTCTTACCGTCCCCGCTCTGTCACATTCTGTGTTCACTGGTTGGTTTTTTTTTATTCTCCCCCACAGGAAGGCCTTTGTGTATGACTGTCCCACACAAACAGGAAGGTAAGGTCTGTGAGTGCAGTATCTGATTCTACCCACAAACAGCCCATAGCCTCTGGTGTCACTAATTGTGTTTTCTTGGAATTGTCTCCTGGTCAGTGACTGCACTCCAGATGCTGCTTCTCTCACTGACATTACAACTGTCACAGTTTGCTATGTCTGCAGCTGTAAGATCTCAGTGCCAAGTTAACCCGTGTCTGAAATGGTTTGGTTGACATCAGGGAAGGTTTGACCGAAACGCAGTTACTCTGAAAAGGTGTCAGGGAAGAGATGGCTAACCCACTGGACTCGTTTTCATTTCCTCGTTTATATTAGAGAGCTGACCCAGTGTCCAGAACAGAGACTGAATAGAATAGAATCCCGACAGTGTGGAAACAAGCCATTCGGTCCATCTAGTCCACACTGACCCTCCGAAGAGTACCCCGCCCAGACCCACGCCCCTACCCTGTCGTTGTAACCCTGTATTTCTCATGACTAACCTACCTAATTTAGACATCCCTGAACACTGTTGACCATTTACAATGGCCATTCCATCTTTGAACTGTGGGATAAAACCGGAGCACCAGGAGGAAACCCATGCAGACACGGGGAGAATGTACAAACTCCACAATAACGGTCGCCCGAGGGTAGAATCGAACCCGGGTCACTGGCGCTGTGAGGCAGCAGTGCTAACCACTGAGCCACAGTGCCACCATCACTGCTTGTGCCAGAAACTTGCCTTCTCCTGGAGTTTAATTCACTGCTTTTGAAGTGTATTCATTACAATTTAGGAAATATAACTGTCAGGCTTACACACTGCAAGATCCCATAAGTAACAACAAAAGATAGAAATTGCTGGAAAAGCTCGGCAGGTCTGGCAGCATCTGTGAAGGGAAATCGGAGTTAATGTTTCAGGTCCAGTGACCCTTCCTCAGAAGTGAAGGTAGCGAGGAAAATGTTGGTTTTTATGCAGATGACAGGGTGGACTTAGGGTAAGGAGTAAAAAGAGGTAGGTTTAGAGCCCAAAGAGAGAGAAGTACAAAATAAAAATTGAAAGAAGTGCGGATGCTGTATATTAGAAACAAAAACAGAAATTACTGGAAAAGCTCAGCAGGTCTGGCAGCATCTGTGGAGAGAAAATCAGAGTTAATGTTTGGAGTCAAATGACCCTTCCCTCAGATCAGAGAGAAGAAAATTGGACAGACAAAGGAGTTGATAATGGTTGGCCTAAGAGAATGAATGGCTCCTAATGGGGACTTTTGGTGGCTAACGGTGGGTTATGTGTAATAGACCAGCGAATCAGAGGGCGGCTGAGAGTCATCACAGCGGAATTCTGGGAGACATCGCCACAGCTATCACAACTGGACAGGAGATCTCCGCAGGACACCCTCCCTGAGATGGCAAAGAAGGGCAGCGAATCAGAAGGTGGCTGAGAGTCATTACAGTGGAATTCTGGGAGACGTTGCCACAGTCATCACGACTGTACAGCAGGTCAGAGAGAACCTGGGGTCAAGGTGTGATTAAACTTGAAACACTACATTGGTGTTTCCTATTGTCTCTCCTTCTGTGACCAAAAAAATGACTGTGAGGTGGACGACTGGCAAGGTAAAGGTGAACAAGGGAGCAGCCATTAAGAGAGTGGGCCAGTGTTAGAGTGGAAGTGCTGAGGCCTTCGCTTGAGAGGTTTTGAGGAGACTGAACAGGGGTACAGGTAAGAGCAGGTAAGGGTTCTTTAACTCTACTTTATTTCTGACTAGGCTGAAGGCAGTAGGGATGGCAGTTTGGGCAGTGACATGCTCCTCTTGCAGGATGTGGGAGATCAGGGAGACACCCACGAGATGTGCACCTGGCTGCATCTCCTGACAGAACGCAGTGGGGAGCTGGAGCTAGATGCACTTGGGATCATCCAGGATACAGAGAACATCATTGATAAGTGCTGTAGTGAAGTAGTCACTCCTAAGGTGCAGGTAGCTGGTGACCACCAGAAGAGGTTGTGGGGGAGGGGGAGAGGCAGATAGTGCAGGGTTCCCTTGTGGCCATTCCCCTTGAAAACAGATATACCGCTTTGGACACTGTTGGGTGGGCTGACCTTTCAGGGGCCAGCAGCAGCAGCAGTCAGGTCACTGGCATTGTGACCAGCTCGGAGGGAAAGGGTGCAGTCAAACAGAGCGATACTGATGTGAGGGGTCAGACAGGAGATTGTGTGGTTGTAGAAGAGACACCAGGACGGTGTCAGGGTCAAGGATGTCTCTGAGCAGTTGCAGAACATTCTGAAGGGGAAGGGTGAACAGCCAGAAGTCATTGTGCACATTGGTACAAATGACATAGGTAAACAAAGGGATGGGGTCCTGCGAAATGAGTATCAGGAGTTAGGCCAGAAATTATAAAGCAGGACCTGAAGGGTAGTGATCTCCGGATTACTCCCAGTGCCACGTGCCAGTGAGGATAGAAGTGGAAAGATCGGCCAGATGAATAAGCGGCTGAGGAGCTGGTGTAGGGGGCAGAGTTTTCAGTTTTTGAATCTCTTTTGGGGTAGAGGTGACTGGGCCACCCATAATGTAAAAGGCCCAGACGGGGTGGAATTTGTCAAATGAGTCCAAGAAAGCTTCCTAAATGAATATGTAGACGGCCCTACTCAGGAGGGTGCAACACTGGACTTCCTCTTAGGAAATGAGGTTGGGCAAGTGGCTGAAGTGTCAGACACTTTGGAACAGGACTTTGGATCCAGTGACCATAACTCTCTTAGTTTTAACATAGTTATGGAAAAAGATAGGACAGGTCTACATGTTAAGGTGCTGAACTGGAACAGGGCCAATTTAGGCAGGATCTAGCAGAGGTCGATTGGGTGAGTCTGTTTGAAGGAAATGGAATAACTGGCAAATGAGAGGCTTTTTTAAAAGTGTGATATCAAGAGTCCAGGGACAGTATGGCCCTGTGAGGGTGAAGGGAAAAGCTGGCAGGTTTAGGGATCCCTGGCTGACAAGGGATATTGAGGCTCTGGTCAGGAAAAAGAAGAAACCATAATTTGGGTTTAAGCTATTGGGCTCAAATGAATCCCTAGATGACTATAACAAGAGTCGGAGCATACTTAAGAAAATCAGCACAGCAAAAAGAAGGTATGAGATGGATCTGGCAGATAAGGTTTAAGATAATCCCAAACGGTTCTATAGTCATATTAAGAGTAAGAGTGTGGCTAGGGAGAGACTAGGTCCCCTTAAAGATCAGCATGGCTGTCTATGTGTGTAGCCACAGGAGATGGGGGAGATTTTTAATGAATATTTCTCGGTGTTTACTGAGCGGAGAATCATGGATGCTAAGGAAATAAGGGAAACAAGTGGGGATGTTTTGGACCACATACATATTACCAGAGAGGAGGTGTTTGCAGCCTTAAAGTGCATTAAGGTGGATAGATACCCTGAGCCTGATCAATTCCATCCTCAGATGTTGTAGGAGGCTAGGGAAGAAATTGCAGAGGCTCTTGCAGAGATTTTTGCTTCCTGTTTAGCCACTGGTGAAGTTCTGGAAGACTGTAGGGTGGCTGATAAAGGTAGCAAAGACAAGCCAGTGAGCCTGACATCAGTGGTAGGTAAATTATTGGAGAGGATACTGAGGGACTGGGTCAACCAACATTTGGTCAACCATAGTCAAGGTCTGATTGGGGATAGTCAGCATGGATTTGTGCACGAGAAGTCATGTCTGCCAGATCTTTTAGAGTGTTTCGAAGAGGTAACGAAGAGGATGGATAAGGGTAGGGCAGTGGATGTTGTCTATATAGACTATAGTAAGGCCTTTAACAAGGTCCTGCATGGCAGGCTAGTCATGAAGGTTAGATTGCAGAGGGTGAAGATTTTCTCGGACTGGAGGCCGGAGACTAGTGGTGTGCCACAGGGGTCAGTCTGGGACCTTTGTTATTTGCTATGTACATTAAATGATCTGGATGTGAATGTACAAGGTATGATTAGTAAGTTCGCGTATGATACAAAATTAGGAGGTATCGTTGATAGCAAAGAAGGTTATCAAAAATTAACAGAGAGAGATCTTGATCAGATGGGGAAGTGGGCTGAAGATTGGCAAATACAATTCAATACAGGTAAGTGTGAGGTGTTGCACTTTGGAAAGTCACACCAAGGTAGGACAGTAAATGGTAAGGTCCTGAGGAGTGTTGTGGAACAGAGGGACCTAGCAGTACAAGTACATAGTTTGTTGACAGCGGCGTCACAGGTGGATATGATGGTGAAGAAGGCATTTAGCATGCTGGCCTTCATCTGTCGAGGCATTGAGTATAGGAGTTGGAATGTTATGTTACAGTTGTATAAGTCGTTGGTGAGGCCGCATTTAGAACACAGAACATTACAGCGCAGTACAGGCCCTTCAGCCCTCGATGTTGCGCCGACCTGTGAAACCAATCTGAAGCCCATCTAACGTAAACTATTCCGTTATCATCCATATGTTTATCCAATGACCATTTAAATGCCCTTAAAGTTGGCGAGTCTACTACTTTTGCAGGCAGGGCATTCCACGCCCTTACTACTCTGGAGTACTTTGGAGTCTTGAGTACAGTTTTGGTCACCCTGTTATAGGAAAGACATAGTTAAACTGGAAAGTGTGCAAAGAAGATTTACCAGGATGTTGCCAGGACTAGTAGGGCTGAGTTGTAGGGAGTGGTTGGCCCGGATAGGACTTTATTCCTTGGAACGTAGGAGAATGAAGGGTGACCTTATTAATGTGTATAAATTCTTGAAGGGCATAGATAGGATGAATGCATATAGTCTTTTATTCCCAGGGATGGGCAATTGAAAACTAGAAAGCATAGGTTTAAGGTGAGAGGGGAAAGATTTAAGAAGGACCTGAGGGGCAACTTCTTTACACAGAGAGTGGTGCAGGGGGAGGTGATGGCCTAGTGGTGTTATCACTGGACTGTTAATCCAGAGGGCCAGATAATGTGCTGGGGACCTGGGTTCAAATCCTGCCATGGCAGATGGTGGAATTTGAATTCAATAAAATATCTGGAATTAAGAATCTAATGATGACTGTGAATCCATTGTCAATTGTCAGGAAAAACCCACCTGGTTCACTAATGTCCTTTAGGGAAGGAAACATAAGTAACAAGGTGATAATTGATAACACAGTGGTGGTGCGAGGGTTGGGGTGGATGGGAAATATTTGGAGGTACTGTTGCTCTGCTGATTGTTCGCAGTCTTGCAGCATGAGCTGATGAGAGCTTTTTTATTTCAGTCAGGCTGGACCATCTGATGATGAGAGGAATGGGCTTGTGGCTTTTGCCTTTTCCCCCTCTGGGACCTACGTTGCTGTAACTATGGACAATAAGCAGTTACTGCTGTTTCGTACCAGACCATGGGAGTGCCTCAGTGTCCGGTAAGTGACCGCTCCCCCCCAGTAGAGAGGCTTCCTGCTTGCTGTCTCTATTATTCCCATCCTCTATCCTTCACTGGCCAGTTCACTTTCCCATGACTGTATGTCTTCCCCCTGCTGCCTGTCTGTTTCTCTCTCCCTTGCACTCTTTCCTTCTCTTTCACATGCTCTTGGATTTTCTCTCTAGAGAAGCTGGTATTTAGATGTGCAAATGTGGTACCAAGGCATACGAGGCTATAGCGAAGTGCTGGAGAATGGGATTAGTTAGGTGCTTATTTTTGACTGGCACAGACTCAATGGACTGAAAGGCCTTTTTCTGGAAACCTCTCTGACTCTTGCTGTCTTGTTGCTACAGCACAGCGCTACGTCGATCCACTTCAGTGACCATCACAGGAGCAGAGGACCGCATCCTGCTGGCTGATAAATCCGGTGACGTGTACAGTTTCTCCATCAATAAGCCTGATAGTCCAGGGCAGCTCCAGCTTGGGCACCTTTCCATGCTGCTGGCTGTGGTAAGGATGGGGAGGAGGGGAAGGGTGCATTCCTACTGATATTGCTATTTAGGAAAATTGGTGAATCTGCTCACACATTAGCAGCTGATGCAGTGAGTTACAGAATTGGTGCATAAGGTGACCATTCAGCCCGTCATGTCTGCATTGCCTCTTTGAATGGCACTATGCATGAAGCTCATTCTTCCACCTTCCCACACATTCATCCTTTTCAAATAACCATCAGATTCTTTTTGAAAGTCTCGATTGTACCTGTTTCCATCACACTGTCAGGCAGTGAAATTTAGACCCAAACAACTCAGTATGTAAAGAAGTTGTTCCTCGTATCATTTTGCTGCTTTTACTAATTACTTTTAATCTGTTCACCTGTATTCTTCATCCTTTTGCAAATGGGCGTCCTATCTATCCTGCACAGACCCCTCATGGGGTGGCAGTAAGTTAATGGATTAGGTTAGTAAATCCAGACTCTCTCCCAAAAGCCCTCTAAGAAAGGATCTAGCAGCGCTATCCTATAGGACCCAACCATCAGTGGGGCTGTTGCCGAGCCACTCTTGATGATGGACTTTGAAATTCCCCCACCCAGAGTATATTTTGTGCCCTGGCCACCCTCAACGCTTTGTCCAAACGTTCTTCAACATGGAAGAACACAGAGTCACCACCTAAGGGAGGACGGTGTGTGGTAATCAGCAGGAGGTTTCCTTGCCTATGTTTAACCTGAAGTCATGAAACTACATGGGATCTGGAGTAAATGATGAAGACTCCCAGAGCAACTTCCTCCTGATGACTGTATACCACTGTGTCGCCACCACCTGTGCTGGGTTAGTTCTGCCAGTGGTCCAGGACATGTCTAGGGATGGTGATGGTGGTGTCTGGGACATTGTCTGTAAGGTATGAATCCATGAATATGACTGTGTCAGGCTGTTGCTTAACTAATCTGTGAGACAGGTCTCCCAATTTTGGCACTAGCCCCCTGATGTTAGTGAGGAGGACTTTGCAGGGTTGTAAACTAATACCATGTCTTTCACCCAGTTTCATTCCTCTTTAGCTGTTTGATACAACTGAGTAACTTGCTAGGCCCTTTAGAACGTAGAACAGTGAAGCACAAGAACGGGCCCTTCAGACCATGGTGTTGTGCCAAACATGACACCAAATGAAACTAATCCCTTCTGCCTGCCCTGGGTCCATAACCCACATTCCTTGGTTATTCATGTGATTTTCTAAAAGTCCCTTAAACTCCCCTCTTGTATCTGCCTCCACCACCACTACCAGCAACATGTTCCAAACTGTTTAAAAAAAACTTTCACCCTTGCCCCCTAGTGTTAGACATTTCAACCCAGGGAAAAAGATTCCGACCGTCTACCCTATCTGTGCATTTTTGAGACGGCAACAAAGAGTATCCCACATTGCTGTGGGTCTGGAGTCACATGTAGGCCAGACCAGGTAAGGATGGCAGTTTTTTTCCCTAAAGGACATGAGTGAACCAGATGGGTTTTTACAGAAATCAACAATGGATTCACGATCATCATTAAACTTCTAATTACAGATTTTTATTGAATTCAAATTCCACCATCTGCCATGGTGGGATTCAAACCCAGAGTATTACCGGGGTCTCTGGGTTTCTAGTCCAGCAACAATAGCACAAGGCCATCACCTTCCCCTGCCTACAACACACAGAATGCAGCTATTCAACAAGGTGGCTCACACTGGAGAGCAGATTTTTTTAAAAAAATCACACCCTAAGAAGTGGCTTGAGCTGAAGCATGGTCAGACAGTGAGCCTAGTACTTGCCCTCAGGCAGAGCACATGTACTAAAGCAAGATACGATAAACCTCTACCCAAAGGCTAAGGATTGAGCATTCTTGTCTTCTTGGCACAGGCCTGAATGTAACCCACTTGCAGTCTTGCTGCTGGCTTGTGGAATGAGTGTATGTGGGATGACGGATTTCTGGAAATGATGTTTGTCTTACAATAAAGTTTTGAACTGAAAAGGCAGCGAAGGGAAAGCAAGGTATCCAGAAAGTTGTGATGGGGGTAATGGGAAAGGGTGCTGCTTTTAGTAATTGTTGTGTTTCCTTCATCAGGCAGTGAGTCCAGATGATCGATATGTGATTACAGCTGATCGGGATGAGAAGATTCGAGTTAGTTTACTGGAGCAGCCATATATCATTGAGGCATTCTGTCTGGGCCATCGCGAGTATGTTCACTGTCACTGTCTGAGTGTGTTCGCTGTCAGTGTGAGGGATGTCGCGAGTGTGTCCACTGTCACTTGAGGCAGGTTCCCAGATATTCTGGATCTGGCACCCAGAGGGTGTGGAACATTCAGACAATGTCCCAAGCAGACAGAGACATCACCAAGTTTCAAATTAGTTTAGTAATGGCCCCATTTCCCGGTTCACCCATGTGACAGGCGTTAATGTATTGCCTGTCCCTAGTTGCACTGGAGGAGATGGTGATGAATTATAGTCAGAGAGATCTACAGCCCACAGATAAAGGCCCTATGACCGATCAAGTCTGCATTGGTCACCTAACTGTCTAATCCCATTTTCCAGCATTTGCCCCATAACTTTGTATGCCTTGGCTTTGCAAGTGTAAATTTCTTAAAACTGATGAAGGTTTCTGCCTCTAACACCTATTACAGATAGAGTTCCAGATTGCCACCCCCTCTGGGTGAAAACATTTGTCCTCACATCTCCTCTAAATCTTCTGTCCCTTAGCTTAAAGCTTAAACCTTAAATGAATGATCCCTCCATCAAGGGGACTAATTCCTTTCTGTACACCCTCATAATTTTATACATCTCAATCTTGTTCCCATCAGTCTCCTCTATTTGTCCAATTTTTCTTCATAACTGAAATCACGCCAGCCCAGGCCTGATCCCAGTAAATTTCCCTTGTACCCTCTCTGGTGTAATCACATCCTCCTGTAGTGCGGATGTTGTTCATCAGGTGTTCCGTTGCCTTGTTTGCCCTGGTGAAGTGCATCACCCCACGCTTATCAGGATTGAATTCCATTTGCCATGGATCAGCCCCCTGACCAGCCTGTCTATATCCTCCTATAATCTAAGGCTATCCTCCTCACTAGTTACCCGCCCCACCAACTTTCACCTCATCGCAAACTTGCTAAGTTGCCTCCTTGTAAGCTGTGGTCTGTGTGCTGTAAGTGATGGAGGATGAGACTGGGGAGTTTATACTGGGAAACACAGAAATGGCAGAGTCACTAAATCATTATTTTGCCTGAGTTTTCACAATGGAGGATACTAGCACCATCCCATTGGTAACAGGTAATGCAGAGCTTCTAGAAAGGGAAGAACTTGGAACAATCATCACCACTAGATAAAAGGGACAGAGCAAACTGTTGGTGTCGAAGGCTGAAACATGTCCAGGGTCTGATGGCCTAACTCCTAGAGTCTTAAAGGAAACAGCAACAGAGATAATGGATCCACGAGTTATAATATTACAAAATTTCTTGGATCCTGGAAAGGTTCCAGTGGATTGGAAAAATGCTAATAAAGCAGCTTTATTCAAAAAGGGAGGCAAGGCATAAGGTAGGAAACTATAGACCAGTCCGTTTAACGTGGTCATTGGGAAATTGTTAGAATCCATTATGTGAACAGTCAGAATACAATCCATCAGAGGTTTTGTGAAGGTTAAATCATATTCGACTAATTTGCAGGAGTTCTACGAATGTATAACAAGCAATACTGATAATTAGAATCGTGTGGATATTGTATATCTGGATTTCCAGAAGGCATTTGATAAGCTGCTGCACAAATGGTTAATACCCAGTGTAAGATCACATGGAGTTGGGGGTAATTTATTGGTTTAGATAGATGATTGGTCAAAGAGCAGAAAGCAGGGATTCAGGATATGTGGATCTTTTCTGGTTGGCAAGATGTAAATAGTGGGGTGCTAAATAGTAGCTGCTCATTGTTCTTATGTAGACTCTCAATGCTGTTAAGGAGGCTTTTTACCCAAAGACACTGAATGAATGATGAGGTAGTTCCAAATAGAGCTGCACTCATCCAGGCAAGTGGGGAGTATTCCATCACACTCCTGACTTGTACCTTGTCGATGGTGGACAGGCTTTGGGGAGTCAGGAGGTGAGCTACTTGCTGCAGTATTCCCAGCTTCTGACCTGCTCTTGTAGCCGCTGTGTTTATGTGGTGAGTCCCGCTCAGTTTTGGAAAAACAAGGTTGTGATCTGGATTTCCCTGAAGGGCCTCCACAGTGAACACTATGTTGGATTGAAACTACAGTGAGCATTTGAGGTCTCCAGTGTGGAAGCTGCGCACAGAAATGTGTGGGATGGATGCAGAGTGTGAGAGCCAACAGTGATTGGCATCCGCGGAAGGTTTAGGTGAAATTGCAGCACAATATTTTTAAGAGAATATTATGACAGGTTATTGATATTGGTTTTATTTGCACTGACATGTTCATGCTCACATAATTTAACAATTAATGCAGCCAGTGTTTCTCTCTCTCTCTCTCTCTCTACCCTTCTCTCCCCCTCCCCCACCCCCACCCTCCACAGGTTTGTTAGCCAGCTTTCCATTCCTCCAAATCATCCACAGCTTCTGGTGTCTGGCTCTGGGGTAGGTAACATTTACATTTCTGTAGAGCACGGTCCTAACACACAATGTCACTGCTCCGTACTGCAGTGGCAGTGTCAGTCAGGATCTCTGCGGTGGGATGTGATCCCAGAATCCTCTGACAGAGGCAGCCATGCTTTAGTCCTAGTCAAGGATATCATCTCCATTTATATTGTGAAAGATTTGTTCTTTGGCTTAAAGGAAATGTAACTGTATGGTTTGATAGATGGCAGGCTAATCAGAAGTGAATATGCGGGTTAATCTGTCCCTAGATCTGCTTTGTCCTCCGTTCCTTCAAATGGCTACAAATTGAACACACAAGCATTTGTATTTAAGCTACTGATCACAAGTTACGGTATGGGCTGAGGAGATGACACTGTACGGTGCAGAACTGTGTAGGGAAATAGGAATAAAGAAGTGACAGCAAGTTTTACAGAAGTAGGGCAATGGCTGGTATCTACTTGAGTAACTTGGAGATGCAGATAATGTTCTGGGGTCAAGGGTCATCAAGGCAGCTGGTGGAACTTACATTTTACAAAAATTGAACTAAAAGTTTGACGATAAAATCATAAGAAAATCTGGTTAACTTATGTGCTTTAGGGATGAAAATCTGCCACCCTTATGTGGTGTGGCCCACATGTGCTTGAAGACTCTCAGCAATGGGGGTGACTTGACTGCCCTCTCAAGTGGCCAAGTGAATCACTCAGTCGTAACTAACCACAAAAAAAATCTCAAGGGACTGAAACTGGGCAGACTTCATGGCACCAACCTTGGCATTGAAAACAACAATGACACCCTGCAAAGCCCTCCCTACTAACACTTAGGGGCTGGTGACAACATTGGGAGAGCTTTCTCACAGACTAATCAAGCAAGAGCCTGACATTCTGTAAATAATCACTACCAGCCTAGTTAGTGAATCAGTAACTAGGCACACAGATTGAGGATTCTCAGTGGTTAGTGAATCAGTAACTAGGGACACATTAAGGATTAAATGTTTTCATACAGGATGAATGCACGACAGACATCCCCCATCATTTAAAGAGGGTCGGTGTAGGGGAAGGCACAGAGCGGCTCCTGCTACTGTTTGTTCTTTTGTTTTTGGGGGTTAGGTAATGGACTAATGGTATTATCACTGGGATATTAATCTAGAGAGTCAGGTAATGTTCTGGGAAACATGGGTTTGAATCCTACCATGGCAGATAAAATTTGGAATTAAATGTCTAAGGATGACCATGAAAATATTGTTGTTTATCAGAAAGACCCATCTGGTTGACCAGTATCCTTTTGGGAAGGAAATCTGCTCTGGCCTCCATGTCACTCCAGACCCACATCAGTATGGTTTACTCTTAACTGCCTTCTGGTCACTCGGGGATGGGCAAGAAATGCTGGCCTGGGCAGACATGCCCGCATCCTATGAATTAATACACAAAAACAGATTCTACTCTTTATGTGGCGGGAGCTGTGGATATTGAGATTCATGTGGATGCTGTACTAAAGTTTCTGTGACCTCTGATCACCAGGACGGGACTATCCGACTGTGGGAGTATGAAAATGGAACTGAGATGCACTGCCTCGATTTGAGTGAGCTACGCCCTTCTGGGTGTGAGAAGGTAAGTCCAGTCTTGCCTCCCCCACTTTCCCGGGCCATCTGTGTTAGTCCTCCCCCCACAGGTAACTGTCTCACCTGAACATTACCGCCAGGTATAATCACAGGTTAGTGAACCAGTAACGAGGGGCACAGATTGAACAGAAATTTCCTGCAGTGAGACATTAGACTGAAGCCATTGGTTTTTGGTCTCTGCTTTAAACCCCGTTCCCTTGCTCCTGGGACAGGAGAATGTGCTTCTGATGAATCCCCATCTCCCCTAATCTCACCATTTCATGTAAATGTTTCATTTCAGTTACGGAAATGGCCAATTCTTCCCTGTTTTTACTGCAATCCAGGTTGGAAGAGACTTCCATCTGGCTTCTTTAATGAAGTCAGAATCATCCGTTATTCTAAAACAATTCTCATTTCTGAAAGCAAATGGTAAATTTAGTGAACAACTGAGTTGTAATCCAGAATTAGAACTACATCCCCTTTTAAATCCAAAGCAAATATTCATGCAACCCCCAGAACACAGCTCTGACCCTGGAAAGGTGATATTTAAAAAGAACAAGACAAAACCTTACTCTTATTGGCCATTGGTCTGTTTTTAAAAAGAAAAAGCTAGAATTTGATGAATGCTTACAGTCCATCAAGTTTCTTGTTGATGAAATTGAATTGCTGACAGCTGTAGTCCAATGGAAGATCTTCCAATAAAAACAAATTGCTGGTGAAACTCAGCGGATCTGGCAGCATCTGTGCAGAGAGAAACCGAGTTAATATGTCTCAGTTAACTGAGTTAAACGAGACCAGTGACCCTTTGTCAGATCTTCCAGCTGAGGCTCCAGTCCCATTGCTTATCGGGCTGGCTCCAAGACTTTGGACAGTGATCGCGGTTTAGTTTCTCAGGGTTTACATGGTCATTGAAGTACTGAGATGTGAAAACTTTCAGGTTTCCAATTACTTTAATCAAGAGAAGAGAGAGACCTGCAGCTTTGAAGATTTTCCTTCCTTCTGATATTACCGACGTTTTGAAACTGAAACCAAGAAAGGAACCAAAAGAGATTAGACCATAAAACACGAGACGTTCAGCCCATTGAGTCTGATCTACCATTCAATGCGATCATCACTGATCTGATAATCCTCAGCACTATTTTCTTGCCTTTTTTTAATTCATTCATGGGATGAGGGCGTCGCTGGCTAGGCAGCATTTATTGCCCAGAGGGCCAGGTAGCATTTATTGCCCATCCCTAATTGCCCAGAGGGCAGTTCAGAGTCAACCACATTGCTGTGGGCCTGGAGTCACATGTAGGCCAGGCCAGGTAAGGATGGCAGTTTCCTTCCCTAAAGGACATTAGTGAACCAGATGGGTTTTTTCTGACAATCGAGAATGGATTCACAGTCATTATTTGACTCTTAATTCCAGATTTTGTTGAATTCAAATTCCACCATCTGTCATGGCAGGATTTGAACTCTGGTACCCAGAATATTACCTGGGTCTCTGGATTAATAGTGCAATGATAATACCACTAGGCCATTGCCTCCTCTGTGTCTCCCATAACTCTTGATTACTAGGTAATCATCAGCACAGGGCTCCATAGTCTGTTCCAAATTTTCAGTACTTAAGGGCATTAAACCCAATTTGTTACCTCCCTAAAAGCTTTGCTCAGCTGTTTGTGCAGAATCATCACTTTCTGCAAACAGTAAGTGGTTCACAGGCCCCATTAAACTGTTAGCTCATTCCTTGGATAAGAAACCTTGTTTAATCCAGAAAGAGTCCACAGTGTTCAATATCTTCCAGTTTTCCACGTAGTCCATAAATAGAGATGTATTTCCAACACTACTGTGTCCACACATCTCCATAAGTAGAAAAAGTAACCTTTTCTGGCTGTTCAATCAGCCCTGCCATTCAGTGAGATCATCGCTGATATGGTGATCCTCACTCCACTTTCCTGTCTTTTCCCCATAGCCCTGATTATCCCTGACTGATTAAAAATCAGTCTGTCTCAGGCTCAGTTATACTTCATACCCCAGCCTTGATAGCCCTCTGCAGTAAAGAATTCCACAGATTTACTATCCTCTGAGAGAGGAAATTCTCCTGATCTCTGTCTTAAATATATAACCTTTTTATTGTGCAATCGGGCCATCTGCTCCTATACTGTCCCACAAGGGGAAGCAATAAGGTCGTTTCTCATTCTTCTAAATTCCAATCAGTCCAACTAAACCATTCAACTCTCCACATAAGTCAGTCCCTCCTTGCCTGGTTTCAGCCTAGTGAACCTTCTCTGGTCTGCCTCCAATGACAGCTTATCTTTCCTAAGATAAGTGCCCAAAACTCTCCACAGTATTCCAACTGTAGTCTGATTAGTGCCTTTAATGGTTTCAGCAAAACCTCCTACTTTCACACTTCACTCCCTTTGAAATAAAAGCCAACATTCCATTTGCCTTCCCTATTACCTGCTGAACTTGGATGCTGGTTTTTATGATTCATGGATAAGGATTCCCAAATATCTCTGTTCTGCAGTTTTCTGCAATCTTTCTCTGTTTAAATAATATTCAGCTCTTCTGTTTCCCCTGCCAAATTCCATAACCTCACATTTTCCCACA
This sequence comes from Rhincodon typus, assembly GCF_021869965.1. Classification (NCBI taxonomy): domain Eukaryota; kingdom Metazoa; phylum Chordata; class Chondrichthyes; order Orectolobiformes; family Rhincodontidae; genus Rhincodon; species Rhincodon typus. Next base: position 802,925 of record NC_063342.1, read on the forward strand.
TTGTATACCACTTGCCATGTTTTTGCCCACTCACTTAATCTGTCGCGATTCCACTGCAGACTCTTCGTGTCATGCTCACCACTTGCCTTCCCAGCTGATTTTGTGTCATTTACAAAATTGGCTGCAGCACATTCACTTCCCTCATCCAAGTCCTCAATAAATATTTGTGCGCTCCCTGGAAACTGGATGTATTAAGTCTTTGGTGTCCCATTTGATTCACAGCATCACTGTGAGGGTATATTTCAGCTCTAATATTCCCTGACTGACTCAGTTCTTTGGCTGAAAGCTTCATTCATGCTTCTGTTAACTTGTGATGTGATATTTTCACTGTACCCCTGTGTGCTTACCCACAACTGACCCTGTGTAAACTTGGCATCACCCAAAACTCCGCTGCCCTGTGGCTAAACTCTCACCCTGTTTTACCCTGTTTCTAAATCTCCCCTTGGCCTCACCTTTTCCTGTATCTAATCTCCTCCAACTGTACAATTACTGCAGGCCTCCAATTTTGGCCTCTTTCAATGTCCCTGGTTTCACTTGGATCACTGGTGGTGGCTGTGCCTTCAGTTGCTGAATAGCCAGGCTCCTCCTGAGACGTCTCCACCTCTCGACCTGACTCTCTTCCTTCATGTCACTGCCTCATACCTGCTTCTTTGACCAAGTCTTTGGTCACCTGACTGTAGATCTCTTTCAGTGCTCAGAGTCTCACTTTGATTTAGAACACTCCTGTGAAGCACATTGGTCAGTTTGTGTTAAAGATGCTATATAAGTTATAGAACATTACAGCGCAGTACAGGCCCTTCGGCCCTCGATGTTGCGCTGACCTGTGAAACCAATCTGAAGCCCATCTAACCTAAACTATTCCATCATCATCCATATGTTTATCCAATGACCATTTAAATGTCCTTAAAGTTGGCGAGTCTACTATTTTTGCAGGCAGGGCATTCCACGCCCTTACTACTCTCTGAGTAAAGAACCTACCTCTGACATCTGTCCTATAGCTATCACCATCCGAGGAAAAAGGCTCCCAGTGTCCATCCTATCTAATCCTCTGATCATCTTGTATGTCTCTATTAAGTCACCTCTTAACCTTCTTCCCTCTAATGAAAACAGCCTCAAGTCCCTCAGCCTTTCCTCATAAGACCTTCCCTC
>NC_063342.1:804473-829598 GCF_021869965.1 Rhincodon typus
GCCTCCGTATTTTCTGCAATAGCCTACCATGGGGAACCTTATCAAACACTTTACTGAAATCCATATACACCACATCAACCGCTTTACCCTCATCCACCTGTTTGGTCACCTTCTCGAAGAACTCAATAAGGTTTGTGAGGCACGACTACCCTTCACAAAACTGTGTTGACTATCCCTAATTATTGCTGTAATCGGGTGAGGTGACTGCTGCTGACTGTGTTGCTGAACTGTGGTAACCCCAGTGCTGACCCTTTTCTTGCAGAACAGATGTGCTGTGGTACGTCTCGTCCACTGCAGAGGGAAGGATTTCTTTGCAGTTCTGTGTGACAGGTAAGAGTTCCAAATCCTCTGTCGATAGCCTGTCCCCACCCATTCCTACCCACCTACACCTACGAGTCACCATGTTGAATGAAACTAAAATTCCCAGGGCTCGAAGCAGCTTCAGCACAGTCCCTGTGCTGCCTTTTCTGAGCTTTGAGTATAGTTCCTCAGGGGGCAATCTGACAGTCTTTAAATTGGCACCAGCCGACACAGGGTCTGCCTTTTCACTTAAGACATGGGATGGTTTAGTGTGGAGATTGGAGACCTCAGTGCATAATAGTGTCATCAGTCTAATTTACTCTGTATCTAACCCCATACTATTCCTGTTCTGTGAATGTTTAATAGCGATGGTGTAGAGGGAGCTTTACTCTGTACCTAACTGTGTGCTGCCCCTGTCCTGGGAGTGTTTGATGGCGACAATGTAGAGTGAGCTTTATGACTCAGTACTTTGTGCTATTGCCTTGCGTGTGTTTCCTGTATTGAATTGCCTGGTTGATCAGTCTCTCCTCAGTGTATGTTCTGGAGTTGGATGTGAAAGCTGAGAGACTCATTCACCAGCAGACGATCACAGCGAAGCAGCGAGCCTGGGATGTGACGTTCGATGACTGTGGTGGGCTCTGGCTGTTGGATGGTGACATAGCTGTTCTATACCAATTACACGAGGGGCTGTGGCGGGTAAGTGTTTGGGAACTGGGATTGCTGGTCAGTAATGGTCAACAGTAGGTAGGTGATGTGTTGACTGGTGGGAGCAGTGAAAATGGGACAGTACGGGTTCTCATCAAATTCATAGGAAATATGACCTTGGTAACAAGTTCCAAATATTCAGGAATTCCTATTTGGCAATTAGGGTTTAGAGCTGAAGGCACTCATAACCCATTGTATTCAGCGGCTGCTGAGACAAGGGAGTTTGTGAAACCTCCTTAGCTTGACTCTCTTGTGATCGCTAATCCCAAACCGACATTGTGAATTCCATGAAAAATGAATCTCTGTTCATCTCTGTGTCAATCTCTTTGATAGGAAATTCCGGATCATCCAGATCAAATGAGGATCAAAGAGGTTATTCGTTCCAACTGGCCAGTATTCGAGGGTAAATAGTTCTAACTCTGTGAAAGTCCAGTGTCTGATTGTCATGTCCTTAATATTAATTAGTGTACTTACTTGGTGAAGGCTGCGAGGCTTGCAGGCTGTAGTTCCTGTTTTCTCACTCCCTTTTTTCTTAAAAAAATGTTTACGACTTTGTAGTCTCCACGTACTGTTCTAGAATCTGTTGAATTTTGTATTGTTAACTTTCTACAGCCACTGTCTCTTCCAGCTCTGGCATGGACGTCTTCGGGATCGGGTATTTGTCAATTTGCAGTAATGTTAATTTCTCCAGTACTTGTGTTTTAGTTATACTAATTTCTTTCCATTTCTTATTGTCACTTGGTTCTCAATTATTTCTGGGAGGTTTTTTGTAACTTCTTCCCTGAAGACACATCAAAGTATTTGTTCAGTTTTTTTTAGCATTTCCTTACTCATTATTATAAATTCTCCTGTCTTGCCTATATGGGCCCATGTTTTTATTTTTCCTTTTTACATCCCTGTAGAAGCATTTACAGTATGTTTTTATGTTCCTTGCCAATTTAGAGTTATATATTCTCCATTTCTTTATCAGTTTCTTGGTTCTCTTTTGTTGAATTCTGGTATGCACCCAATCTTCAAGCCTGCTGTTTTTTTGGCAACTTTATAAGCTTCCTCCTTTGATGAAATGTAATCTTTAACTTCTCTTGTTACCTACAGTTGGATCACTTTTCCTGCTGGGTTTTGTGCCTTACGGGAATGTAAATTTATTATGAACCGTATATTAATTCTTATATAAATCACGCTGAACCTCTCAATTAGATTCCAGTCTGCAACTCACTCCCAGATATATTGTTCTACACGTAAATTGCACGAAAGCCCTCGAGTAGATTCTAGCCTTTATCTGTTCTTTCTCTTCTTTTTGACAGGCTCAGGGTCTGCAATTAGCTACAGTAATTTGTACAAAATGAGCATTGATAACATGGCTGAATATCAGTTGAAGAAAGAGCAGAGAATTGATCAGAGACAGAAAAAAAGGACATCGGAGCTCATGGCTGAGAGCAGAGACAGCAAAAGGCCAAGAGTGGGAGGAGTTATGATGTGATGCTGTGTAAATGCTGTACATTGTGACTCCGAACTGCGCCATTTGGTTTGGTGACTGTAAGCCATTCCTCAGTGGAATCTGAATGCATAGAACTGCTGGTGGGGGAACTGTGTGGGTGAGTGAGGTGCTTACTGTCAGCACAAGGTGGGAAGGTCAAACATGGAATGCTGCAGCAGCCCATCAAAGGGGATTCAGGAGGAAATCCGAGGAGCTGAGGAAAGTGAAAGACTGAGCAATCTGTCGAAAATCCATTGATAAACTCAGCAGATCTTGGCATGGTTCCTGTTCTTTACCAGTTGTGACCAATCATCTTGACTGCAGAATTTGAAACCAGCAAATGGCATTGAGCCCTAAGCCTATTGCATCGTTCAGTGAGATGATGGTTTGTGTATCTGATGTATTTCCTCCAGAGCCATATGTACCCTTGGCTCGTAAAAATCTCAGGTTTCAAGTTCTTCATTAAGCGAGTGGCTACTCTTAACTGGGGCACCTCTCAGCCACTAGGGTGGGTTTAGCAATGTTAAGCCATGGTCTTGAATTTAGATCAGTCTTTCGTTACCTGATCTGCAGAGATTTGCTAATGATTGCACCCTGGTTAATTCTGTCACTTCCAGACAACCTCAATTCCATTACAGTAACATTCGACCATTCTGGTGTTGAACAGCAGTGAACATTTTTGAAAATAAATCAGTACTGATATGGTGTCTGAGAGTTTCTGTAAGACTTCTTACAACATGGACACAAATATTATGAGTAAAAGTTTTAGGTTCACGGGTGACTTCCTGCTTACAGCATTCGCTAATGAAGTCATGATTTCACAGGTGAGAAAGGCAGAACTTCAGAAACAGTCACAGTGAACCAGGAATTGAATGTTGTCAAGTAGGACAAGGATGATCTCGGTTATTTATTAAGGTACATCTGACATTGGGCAATGCATGTAGCGTGTTTTTTCAATCATTCCTGGGATGTGGGTGTCAGCGGCAAGACCAGTGTTTGTTCTGAGGTTGACAGTCAGCCACCTTACCCTACAGAACACAACATTTCTATCAGGACAGTCTAGTAGACCCCTAGGCCATTTGAGGGCAGTGAAGAATAACCACGTTGCTGAGAGTCTGGAGTCACGTGTAGGCCAGACCAGGTAAGGATGATAGCTTCCCTTCCTTTAAAGGGCTCAACTGAACCAGGTTGGTTTTTATAACTGTCTTTTCATTTTATGATCCTTATTACCATGGCTAGATTTTTTATTTTACATTTATTACATTTAAATTGCACGAGCTGCTGTGGTTGGATTTGTACTGATGACTCTGCATCATTGAGCACAGCCTCCTGATTGTAGCTTTCAGTCAGATTAAATCAAATGAGATACTGCAGTTTCATATTGTTCACCAGTCGGGGGGGGGGGACTGCAGCAGCAGCAGATATCAGCTGTGATGTAATAACCAGCCTGAACCTATCCACAGAGGCATTGCAGAGACCCACTTCAGGACAGATTAGGGCAGGTGACCATAACATGTCAATTTTAAGTAGAGTCTCAAGGGAACTGAAGGTGATGGTGGAGGAGTTAAACTGAGACCAGAATTGGAGGAGTAAAGAGATTGATTAACATCTGAGAATGTCAAAGCATTAGGAGGAGGCCAGGCCATCAATCAGAATTAAATATCATAATTAACTGCTTGGATTTTCTTTAGTCACTAGGGAGACCACACTGAAGCAGTAATGTCACTGTGTTAGTACTGTAATTGTTTTTCATTCATTCACTCACAGGTATCACTAGCTGATCATTTAATTCCAGTCCCTAGTTTTTTAAAATTCACTGAGGACATGGGTGTCACTGGCTGGCCAGCAATTATAGCCTGTTCCTAGTTGCTCTTGAGAATGTGGGGGTGAGCTACCTTCTTGAAACGCTGGAGAGAATGTGCTGTGGGTTGACACACAATGCCCTTGGGGTGGGGTGGAGGGGGGGAATTCCAGGATTTTGACTCAGCGGCAGTGAAGAGATAGTGATGTATTTCCAAGTCAGGGTGGTGAGTGGCTTGAAGGGGAACTTGCAGGGAGTGGTGTTCCTATATTCCTGCTGCCCTTGTCCTTCTAGATGGAATAGTCATGAGTTTGGAAGGTGCTGTCGAAGGAGCTTTGGTGAATTTCTGCAGTGCATCTTGGGAGTCCTTGTACATGAATCACAAAGTTGGTTTGCAGGTGTAGCAGGTAATTAGAAGGTAAGTTGTCCTTCATTGCTAGAGGGACAGAGTTTAAAAATAGGGAGGTTATACTAAAACGCATAAAGGTGATAAATTCCTGGGCCCTGATCAGGTGTACCTTATAACTTTGTGGGAAGTGATTGCTGGCCCCTTTGCTGAGATATTTCTATCTTTGATAGCCACAGTGAGGTGTCAGGAGACTGGAGGGTGGCTAATATTGTGTCACTATTTAAGTAAGTTGGTAAGGAAAAGCCAGGGAACTGTAGACCAGCGAAGCTGACATCAGTGGTGGGCAAGTTGTTGGAGGGGATCCCGAGGGACAGTATTTACATGTATTTGGAAAGGCAAGGACTGATTAGGGACAGTCAACATAGCTTTGTGCAATGGAGGTTGTGTCTCACAAACTTAAGTCTTTTGAAAAAGTAACGAAGAGGATTGATGAAGGCAGAGTGGTGGATGTGATCTAGTTGGACTTCAGTAAGGCCTTCCAACAAGGTTCTGCATGGTAGACTGGTTAGCAAGGTTAGATCACATGGAACACAGGAAGAACTAGCTATGTGGATACAGAACTAACTCAAAAGTACGAGACAGAGGGATGTGGTAAAGGGTTGATTTTCAGACTGAAGGCCTGTGGCCAGTGGTGTGCCACAAGGATTGGTGCTGAATCACTGTTTTTTGTCATTTATATAAATTGCCCCATTGGGAACACCCAGCATGAGTTCATGAAGGGTAGGTCATGTTTAACTAATTTGGAATTCTTTGAGGACATTACTTGCATGGTGGACAATGGGGAACCTGTGGATGTGGTGTATCTGGATTTCCAGAAGACATTTGACAAGGTGCCACACCAAAGGCTGCTATATAAGATAAAGTTGCACGGCATTACAGGTACTGTATTGGCATGGATAGAGGATTGGTTGACCAGTAGAAAGCAAAGAGTAGGCATAAATGGGTGTTTTTCTGGTTGGCAGTCAGTGACTAGTGGTGTGCCTCGGGGATCAATATTGGGACCTAATTGTTTACAATTTACATAGATGATTTGGAGTTGGGGACTAAGTGTGGTGTGTCAAAATTTGCAGGTGACACTAAGGTGAGTGGTAGAGCAAAGTGTGCAGAAGACACTGAAAGTCTGCAGAGGGATATAGATCGTCTAAGTGAGCAGGCAAAGGTCTGGCAGATGGAGTACAATGTTGATAAGTGTGAGGTCATCCATTTTGGTAGGAATAACAGCAAAATGGACTATGTTTTAAATGGTAAAAAAATTGCAGCATGCTGCTGTGCAGAGCGACTTGGGTGTCCGTGTGCATGAATTGCTAAAAGTAGGATTGCAGGTGCAGCAGGTAATTAAAAAGGCAAATGGAATTTTGTCTGCCATTGCTCGAGGGATGGAGTTTAAAAACAGGGAGGCTATGCTGCAGCTGTATAGGGTCCTGGTGAGGGCACACCTGGAGAACTGTGTGCAGTTTTGGTCTCCTTACTTGAGAAGAGATATACTAGCACTGGAGGGGGTGCAGAGGAGATTCACTCGGTTGACTCCAGAGTTGAGAGGGTTGGATTATGAGGAGAGACTGAGTAAACTGGGATTATACTCATTGGAATTCTTATAGAAACATATAAGATTATGAAGGGAATAGATAAAGTGGAGGCAGGGCGATTGTTTCTGCTAGCAGGTGAAACTAGGACTGGAGGGCATCACCTCAAAATAAAGGGAAGCAGATGTAGGACTGAGGAGGAACTTCTTCACCCAAAGGGTTGTGAAACTGTGGAGTTCCCTGCCCCATGAAGCGGTTGAAGCTACCTCACTGAATGTTTTTAAGGCAAGGCTAGATAAATTTTTGAACAGTAAAGGAATTAAGGGTTATGGTGAGTGGGCAGGTAAGTGGAGCTGAGTCTCAAAAAGATCAGCCATGATCTTATTAAATGGTGGGGCAGGCTCGAGGGGCCGGATGGCCTACTCCTGCTCCTAGTTCTTATATAAATGATTTGGATGTGAACATAGGAGGTATGGTTAGTAAGTTTGCAGATGACACCAAAATTGGGGGTGTAGTGGACAGTGAGGAAGATTGTTTCAGAGATAGTAGGAACTGCAGATGCTGGAGAATCTGAGACAACAAGGTGTAGAGCTGGATGAATGCAGTAGGCCAAGCAGCATCAGAGGAGCAGGAAGGCTGACGTTTTGGGCCTAGACGCTTCTTCAGAAATGGGGGAGGGGAAGGGGGTTCTGAAATAAATAGGGAGAGAGGGGGAGGTGGATAGAAGAGAAGATAGGTGAAGAGGAGACAGACAGGTCAAAGAGGCGGGGATGGAGCCAGTAAAGGTGAGTGTAGGTGAGGAGTTAGGGAGGGGATAGGTCAGTCCAGGGAGGACGGACAGGGTCAAGGGGGCGGCATGAGGTTAGTAGGTAGGAGTGGGGATGAGCTGGGCTGGTTTTGGGATGCGGTGAGGGAGGGGAGATTTTGAAGATTGTGAAGTTTAGAAGATTATCTTAGTACAATGGAATATTGATCAGAAGGGACAATGGGGTGAGGAGTGGCAAATGGAGTTTAATTTAGATAAATGTGAGGTGTTACATTTTGGAAAGGTAAATCAGGGCAGGACTTACGCACTTAATGGTAAGGTCCTGGGGAGTGTTGCCAAACAAAGGTCTTAGAGTGCAGGTTCACAGTTACTTGAAAGTGGAGTCGCAGATAGACAGGATAGTGAAGAGGAGATGTTTAGTTAGGTCACTTTTGGAATACTGCATTCAGTTCTGGTCTTCCTGCTATAAGGAAAGCTGTTGTAAAACCTGAAAGAGTTCAGAAAAGATTTACAACGATGTTGCCAGTGTTAGAAAGTTTCTGCTTCTAGAGAGAGGCTGAATAGACTGGGGCTATTTTCCCTGGAGGATTAGAGGCTGAGGGCTGACCTTATAGAAGTTTATAAAATCATGAGGAGCATAGATAGAGTCAAAGTCTTTTCCCCAGGGTAGTAGAGTCCAAAACTAGAGGGTGTAGGTTTAAAGTGAGAAGGGAAAGATTTAAATGAGACACTATGGAATGAGCTGCTAGAAGTAGTGGTGGAGGCTGGTACAACATTTAAAAGGCATGTGGATGGGTACATGAATAGGAAGGGTTTAGAGGGATATCGGCCAAATGCTGGCAAAGGGGACTAGATTAATTTAGGATATCTGGTTGGCATGGACGAGTTGGATTGAAGGGTTGATTTGGTTTCCATCCTGTATAGGGTGCTGGTGAGGCCACACTTGGAGTACTGTGTACAGTTTTGGTCTGCTTACTCAAGAAAGGATGTACTGGCACTGGAGGGGGTGCAGAGGAGGTTCACTGGGTTGATTCCAGAGTTGAGAGGATTGGTTTATGAGGACAGATTGAGTAGACTGGGACTAAACTCGTTGGAATTTAGAAGAATAAGAGGGAATCTTAGAAACATATGAAATTATGAAGGGAATAGATAAGATAGAAGCAGGGAGGTTATTTCCACTGGCGGGTGAAACTAGAACTAGGGGGCATGGCCTCAAAAAAGGGGAAGCAGATTTAAGACCGAGTTGAGGAGGAACATCTCCATCCAAAGGATTGTGAATCTGTGGAATTCCATGCTCAATGAACTAGCTGAGGCTACCTCATTGAATGTTTAAGGCACAGATACATAGATTTTTGAATAGTAAAAGAATTAAAGGTTATGGTGAGCAGGCAGGTAAGGAGCTGAGTCCATGAACAGATCAGCCATGATCTTGTTGAATGGCAGAGCAGGCTCAATGGGCCACTCCTGCTCCTGTTTCTTATGTTCTTTATCTTGTAGATCATACGCACTGATGCTTCTCAGCATCAGTGCTGGAAGGAGTAGATGTTTGTGGATATGGTGTCAATCAAGCGGCTGCTTTGTCGTGAATGGTATCAAGCTTCTTGTGTTGTTGGAGCTGCATCCATCCAGGCCAAGTGTTTGATCACAATCCTGACTTGTGCCTTGTAGATGATGAATAGGTTACACGAGTTACTTGCTGCAGTATTCCTAGCCTCTAACCTGCTCTTGTAGCCATTGCGTTTGTGTGGTGAGTCCAGTTGAGTTTCTGCTTAATGGAAATCTCCAGGATGCTGATAGTGAGGGATTCAGTGATGGTAACACCATTGAATGTCCAGGGGTGGTTATTAGATTGACTCTTACTGGAGATGGTCAGTGTGTGGCACAAATTTTCTTGCCACTTGTCAGCCCAAGCCTGGATATTGTTGCATTTAAACATGGACTGTTTCAATATCTGGCGAGTGGTGAATATTGCACACGGAAACGGCGAACACCCTAACCTCTGACCTTATTATTGAGGAAAGGTCATTGGTGAAGCAGTTGAAGATTGTTGGTCCAGAGATGTCCTGGAGCTGAGACGACTGACCTCTACAACTACAACTACAACCACAACCATCTTCCTGTGTGTCAGGTATGACTCTAACCACCCGAGAGTTTGCCACCCTATTACGCACTGATTCCAGTTTTGCTCGGACTCCTTGATGTCTAGAGCTGTCACTCTCACCTCACCTCTGGAATTCAGCTGTTTTGTCCATGTTTGAACCAAACTCCGTGGAAACTGTTGTTTGTCTGTTCTGATAAATCATTCAAATCTTTCTGAAACAAACTTCAGTCACATTGATTTTCAGTAAGTAAATATTTTAATATGTAAAAGTATACAAAACAAATGTCATGACAACAATAGAATTCACCAACTAATTTTTTTTTAAAAAGAATCAATAAAAATTTCCCGAAGTCTGGTCCCAGCTTCTTCCAGGCCTGGGCTGGGGAGGACACCTCTTCAGGGAGCTGCTCGGTGGGATTTCTCAGGCAACAGGCTATTAAATAGTAGAATGGGAAATCGATCCTCAGTTACTGCCAGCTCGCTCACCCTTAGCACTCTCTACATCACCCACCGGCTCCATTCCTTTCCCCTGGCCCAGATACCAGAAATCATTTGTTTTTAGTAATCACCTGTGTAAAAGGGGCTGAGCAAATCTTTCCTTGAGACCATGTCATTTTGAACCAGTACGTTGCAACACAGTATCAGAGAAATAGGAAGAGACCAGTCAGCCCCTTGAGCCTGTTCCCATCATTTAGTAAGATCATGGCCCAGGGATGGCCTGTCTCCATATACCTGCCTTGAGCCCATTTCCCTGAATTCTTTCCTTAAGAAAAATATATCAAAAGTACATCAGTAATGTTTAATATTAAAATATCAAAATGTAAAATCTCATTCTCACTTGACATCAGTTTTTAAACAGTTGGCCTGTAAAATTGATATAAACAGCAATAGCTATCAGCGAGAGAATGTCTATCGCCCCCACCACCAAAAAAGAAAATATTTGGATTTTGAAAATCAATTATTTACTTTGATTACTGTCCATTGTAACCATGAAAATTAAAGGAAAAAGTGAGAAATGTATAAAACAAACCATCAAAATCAGCCGTTAGCCAAACTCCTCATTTCAAGAATTTCAACCAAACAATAGAAAATAAAATATCACCAACGAGAACTGTTTGATTTTTATTACAACCAGTTCTTTAACAAATAGAGTCAAGGCCCAGTAAAAACTCAAGGCACTACCACCTCATCAGAAGCCAATTTTTTAAAAAAAGAAACAAGTTAAAACAACACAAATATTAAACAGACACTAGGAATTTCAAAACTGAAAAGTTCCAACTGAACAAATATAAAAAACCCAACAATTTCAACGAATGAATGATAGTTGGCCTCCTTTCAGGTTCCGGACCAAACATGACTAGAAAAGCTTCCAGAGTCTGCAATTGTGTCCAGTATTAAACATCAAACAGGAACATGATTTCCCAAAGCTGTGGCTGTGGCACTGTCACTGTCAGTGTGGGTCACAGGAGATTGCTCTTGTCGTTCACAGCTACAGCTCTCACTGCTGGGCGTTCCCAATTCCCTGGTGTGGACGAGGTGATTCCTTCACAGTAGCAATGTCCCAGGCTGTGATACAGAAACCGTATCTCCATAGAATATTATCCTCCTAAAGGATTCTATGAATTAATGACAAGTCCGTCATCCAGAAACACTGAACTCTACAAAATATCAACAAAGAGAAACACAGCCCCATAGAACACACTCAGAGACTGAGAAGCACCCCCTGCCCCCCCATTGACTCCGACACCAAGACACTCCAGAGACAGAACCACCCAGCAACTGACCCACTTGTCCAGAGACCAAGGCTCCCACAATCAAACTCCCAACTCCATTTCCTGCCAACTGTTTGTCCACTCAGTGCTGAGGATGATGGCTCTGATATCAGTTACCCTCTTGCAATCTGACCAGACTTCTCCAGAACCCCTCAGCTACTAACGCCACCACACCACCCTGGCACCCACTACCCCCCCACCAACCTCCTGAACACACACACAACCTCCAGGCCCAGACCCCCAGCCCTGCCAGAGAACCCCAGTAAAACCCTATCCCATCAAACCGTAGAGGTACAATAATTCACTCCATCAAAACTATCCCTGCAGAGATTCCCAGGAATGAGCTGCTCACCTCAATCACGCACCAGGACAGTTTCACTTCTTTTTGCCACCGATGGATAAAGATTCATTTTTGTTTTTGTGAATCTGAAAATGTAAACATTCAGAAATTGTAAAATCCCTATTGGTTATTGGCTGACTCACCACCAGACGCTGTCACAAAAATCAACCAGTTTAACAGGAAAGTGAGACACTGCAGTGACATTAAACAATACAAAATAGGAACAGGAATAGACCATTCAGCCTGCTCCACCATTTAACAGAATTATGGCTAAACCGACAATTCTCCTCTTTCCTGCCCTTTCCCTGTAACCCTGGATTCTCCTGCTGGTCAAATGGGTCTATTTGTCCATCAATCTATCTATCTCAGCCTTAAATATACACAAAGACGCTGCCCCCACAGCTCTCAGTGACAAGGAGTTCCAAAGACTCTTAACCCTCTGAGAAAGGAAATTCCCCCTCATCTCAGTCTTAAATTGGTGCCCTTCTATTACAAGATTATGCCCTCTGATCCTAGACTATCCCGTGAGGGGAAACATCCTCTTAGCATTTACTCTGTCAAACCCCTCAAGAATCCTATATGTTTCAGTCAGATCACCTCTCATTCTTCTAAACTCCAGAGGGTAGTATCCAAATCTGTTTAGTCTTTGCTCATAAGACAATCCCTCCATTCCAGGGATCATCCTGGTGAACTTTCTCTGAACTGCCTCCATCAAAGTGATTTCCTTCCTTAAATGGGGGGACCAAAACTGCTCATAGTACTCCAGACATGGTCTCACCAGCACCTTATACAGTTGCAATAAGACCTGCCGATCCTTATACTCCAACGCCCTTGAAATAAAGGCCAACATTCCATTACCCTTCCTGATTACCTGCTGTTCCTGTGTGTTAGCTGTGTTTTGTGCACACATTCCCCCAAGTCGTTTTGTGTTACAGCTTTCTGCATTTTATTTCCATTTAAGTAATATTCTGTTCTTTTGTTTTCCCCTTCAAAATGAACAACTACACGTTTTCCCCCATTATGCTCCATTTTCAACATTTTGCCCACTTACTTACCCTATCAATATCTCTCTGTAAACTGTTTGCATCCCTCTCTCAGCCTGCCTTTCCACATATTTTTGTCATCTGCAAATTTGGCTACAGTACATTCACTTCATCCCTCCAAATCATTAATACATATTGTAAATAGTTACAGTACCAGCACCAATTCCTGTGGAATCCCACGGGTCATGGGTCACCGACCTTAATTGGAGCCCCTTATTCCCACTCGCTGTTTCCTGTCCATGAGCCAGTTCTCTATCCATCACAATATACTACCTCCAACACCACAAGGCTATTCTTTCATGACTTTTTTTTCATATTCATTTGTAGGATGTGGGCATCGCTGGCTGGCCAGCATTTCTTACCATCCCTAGGTGTCCTGGAGAAGGTGGTGGTGAGCTGCCTTCTTGAACCGCTGCAGTCCACCTGCTGTGGGTTGACCCACAATGCTATTAGGGGGCGAATTCCAGGATTTTGACCCAGCGACAGTGAAGGAACGGCGATATATTTCCAAATCAGGATGGTGAGTGGCTTGGAGGTGGTGGTGTTCCCATATGTCTGATGCCCTTGTCCTTCTACATGGAAGTGGTCTGGGGTTTGGAAGGTGCTGTCTGAGGATCTTTGGTGAATTTCTGTGAGGTATCTTGTCAAATACCTTCTGGAAGTCCAAATATAACACTTCTACTGGTTCCCCTCTATCCACTCTGGTTGAGACTTCCTTAAAAAAACTTTAATAAATCAGTCAGACATGATTTCACTTTCATGAAACCATGCTGACTCTGCTTGATTAGATTTCCAAATGTTCTGCGATTACTTCCTTAATAATTGATAACATTACAGTGAGACAGAGTGATGGGGAAAGGTTAGTGAATGGGGAAGTGAACGGTGGGGGCGGAACCATGACAGCAGATTCATGTTACCTCATTTGTAGCATCATCAATTTGCTTTAGCTCCTCGTAACGGTCCCGTGATTCTCTCAGTGGCTGAACCAATGGTTCTTCAATCTGAGGGAACAGCTGAATTGAAAGACAGCAACTTGTCAATATTTATTAAACAACAGACTGAAATAGCAAGTTCCCACCATTTCATTGATAGAAGCAGAGAAAAGGGAACAGGAGGAGGCCATTCAGCCCCTTGAGTCAGCTCCACCATTCAATGAGATGATGGCAGTTCATCCACTCAGTCCCCAGTTCCCACTCTGTCCCCAATACCCTTCGATCCCTTTAGCCCCAGGAACTGTATCGAATTCCTTCTTAAAAACATTCAATACTTTGGCCTAAACCTCTTTCTGTACTAGTGAATTCCATAGGCTCCCCACCCTCTGGGTGATGACATTTCTCCTTGTTTACTTTATCCTTAAACTGGGACGCCTGGTCTGGTCTCCTCGCTGCTCCTCCGGCAGTAGCCTCACTCCCCTCAATGGCCTGCCCTTCAGTCCCTACTCCCTCACTCCCTCTGTGTCTCTCTCCCTCTCCCCCATGACCCCCTCACACTGTCCCAGTTAAAGCCCTCTGCTTTGTGACCCCTCCCGCCTTGCTCCCCTCATTGGCCTGCTCATCACCTCGTACTCTCTCACTTCCTCCCATTGACCACCTCCCTCTTCCCAGAGAACCACCACCGCCCTGTCAGGAGGAAGGGTATCAGTGGGGAAGGGTGTCTGAGGGAAGGATGTTGGTGGGGGAGGGTGGTTGGGTAACAGTGGGGCAGGGTGTCTGGGAGGGAGATGGGTCTCAGTGGGGGAGGGTGTCTGAGGGAAGGGTGTTGTGGTGCAGTGGTGTTAGGGAGTGTGTGTCGGGGCAAGGGTGTTGTGGGAGTGGGTGTCTGGGGGATGATTTTGGGGAGAAACTCCATTTCTCACCTTGGCCACCAGCTCGAACATGGGGGTGAGAACAAACTTGATGAAGCCAATCTGGGCGGTGACCTTTGTCACTTTCTCCCGGTCCATGAAGGGGGCAGTGGGCAATCCCTCGGCTTTCTCCCGGTCACTCTGCAATAACCAATCAGAACAGAGAGGGAAGGCAGGAAGCAAACGGGGTCCATTGGGGTCACAGGGAGGAGGGGACAGGGGGTGTTAGAGTGTAGAGTCATTGTTGGGGGTCACAGAGAGTAAATGTGGGACTTCACAGGGGTCAGGGTGGAGGGGTTGTGCAGTCAGTACCTGCATGAAGTATTCCTGCAGCAAACAGTCCACCCAAGGCTCTGCCACCTCCATTGGCCTCACTTCATTTGAGATGTCGCAGCATTTAATCAGAATCATCTTCAGCTGCACGTAGACGGAAAACAGAAATTACTCCGGGCCCAAGGCCCCTCCCCACTGAGCAGGCCCTAGGTCACTATCCTGAGGAATTCCTGCAGAGAGGTCCTGGAGCTGAAATGACTGACCCCCAACAATCACAACCATCTATCTTCCTTTATCTCAAGTGTGATTCTAACTAGCTTTCCCCCAGTTGAAGTTTTGTTATATATGAACACCTGACTGACAACTGGGAGTAGTGTATTCAGCCTCTCGATTGTTCAGTGACTTGGAAGAGACCTGGTAACTTGCAGTTCTCTTTGAGGAAGTAGCATGTGCTATGAATAAAGAGGAGCCGGTCAATGTACTGTATTTAGATTTCCAGGAGGCATTTGACAAGGTGCCACACCAAAGGTTATTGCACTAAATAAAAGATCATGGTGTAGGGAGTGATGTATTGGTATCCTGTACAGGAGGGTCCTACCTTCTCCCTAGTTATCCTCTTGTTTTTAATGTATGTTTAGAATGCCTTGGAATTCACTCAAGCTTAAAGGATGGAACTTGCACTTGGAGACAGAGAATGTGGGGAGGTCCTAAATGAATATTTTGCACTGGTGTTCACCCAGGAGAAGGATATAGAGGATAGCAAGATTTGTGTGGAGTTTCCTAACGTGCCAGGGCTTTTGAGAACAAGAAAGAAGTGGTGTTGGGTCTCTTGAAGAGCATTAAGGTGGATAAGCCTTCAGGGTCCAATGGTATCTACCCCAGGTTATTCAGAGGAGCAAGAGAGGAGATTGCTGGGGTCTTGAGCAAGACTTTTGTATCCTCACGAGCCACTGGAGAGGTCCCAGGGGACTGGTGAGTAGCTAATGTTGTTATCTGTTCAAGAAGGGAAGTAGGGATAATCCAGGAAACTGTAGATGAGTGGTTGGGAAGCTACTGGAAAGAATTCTTAGGGATAGAACTTACATGCATTTGGAAAAGCATGACCTAATTAGGGACAGTCAGCATGGTTTTGTGCAGGGCAGGCCATGTCTTACTAACATGATTGAATTTTTCGAGGAGGTGACGAAGGTGATCAATGAGGATCAATGGATGTTGTCTACATGGATTTTAATAAGGCTTTTGACAAGGTCCCTCATGTTAGGCTCATCTAGAAGATTAAGATGCATGGGATGCACAGTGATGACTGCGTGGATTCAGAATTGGCTTGCCCATAGAAGTAAGGGGGTAGTGGTGGAAGGGTGTTTTTCAGGTTGGAAATCTATGACCAGTGGTGTTCCACAGGGATCCAACTGGGATCTCTGCTGTTTGTGATATATATAAATGACTTTGATGAAAATGTAAAATGTGGATGCCATAAATCTGAAATAAAAACAGAAGTTGCCTGAAAAGCTCAGCAGATTTGGCAGCATGTGTAAAGAAAAATCAGTTAACATTTCTGTTGCTCAGAATTGATGGTAGCTAGGAAATTGTTGGTTTATATGCTGAAAATAGAGTGGGGGGAGGGGATAAGGACAAAATAATGTATGGGTATAGAGCCCAAAGAGAGAAAAGTCAGTTGGACAGACTAAAAATGTAGATGCGTGGGTTAGTAAGTTTGCAGATGACACAAAGATTGGTGGAGCTGTGGATAGTGTTGTCAAAGGATACAGTGGGTTATAGATCAATTGTAGATATCAGCAGAGAGATGGCAGATGGAGTAAGTATGAGGTGCTGCACTTTGGGAAATCAAATGTTAAGGAAAAGTATATAGTTAATAGCAGGACCCTGAACAACACTGATGTGCAGAGGGATCTTGGGGATAAAGTCGATAACTCCCTGAAAGTGGCCACACAAGTAGATAGGCTAGTAAAGAAGGTGTATGGCATGCTTGCCTTTATTGGTTGGGGAATTGAGTACAAGAGTCAGGATGTCATGTTGCAGCTTTATAAGACTTTGGTTAGGCCACACTTAGAGAATGACATTCAATATTGATTGCTACATTACAGAGAAGATATGGAGGCTTTGGAGAGGGTGCAGAAGAGTTTTATCAGAATGCTGCCTGGATTTGAGGGTATGAACTATAAGGAGAGGCTAGAAAATCTCAGGTTGTTTTCTCTGGAGTGGTGCAGGCCGTGGGGAAACTTGATAGAAACCTATAGAATTACGAGATAGGGTTAACGGTCAGAATCCTTTTCCCAGAATTAAAATGTCTAAAACTAGGGGATATGCATTTAAGGTGCGAGGGAAAAGTTCAAAGCAGTTGTGAGGGACACGTTTTTTCACACAATGTGATAGGAGTGTGGAATACACTGCCAGGTGTGGTGGTGGAGGCAGACACGATAGGGGCATGTAAGAGACTTTTAGATGAGCTCATGAATATGCAAGGAATGGAGAGATATGGACCAAGGGCAGGCAGAAAGGATTAGTTTAATTTGGCATCATGTTCAGCACAACATCGTGGGCCAAAGGGCCCGTTCCTGTATTGTACTGTTCTATGTAGGACAGGATGTGTCTGAACTAAAAGTTCAAAACTGTGGGAACACTGATTTTGATACTATCAGGCATGATTTGACCAGAGTAGACCAGAAGCAGACACTTTGAGGCTATTCTCTGTCTGGACAGTGGAATAATTGGTGGGACAAATTCAAGGTGGTAATAGGGAGAGTACGGGACCAACATGTTTCAATAACGATAAAAGGTGGGAACCACAAAACCTGTGATCCCTGGACATCATGGGATAGACTGGATTGGATAAAGAGAAAGGGGGGCCTTATAGCAGATACCGCAGGCTCAAAACAGCAGAAACCCTAGATGAGTATGGAAAGTGCAAGAAGAAAACTTTATAAAGACAATTAGGAGAGCAAAAAGGAGGCCTGAAAGAACAATGGCAGAAAAAATAAAAGGAAAACCTTAAGTTATTTCCATGTATGTTAAGGATGAAAGGATAACTGGGGAAAGAGGAGGAGCATTAAAGACTATACTGGTAATTTGTGTGTGGAGCCAGAGGACGTAGGTGGGGTTGTAAATGAATATTTTGTGTCAGTATTCACAGTGAAAGGCACAATGTGGTTATAGGAATCAGGCACAAAGACTGTGATATACTTAAACTAACACAGAAATGAGGTTGAGTAGCCTGGCAGGCTTAATAGTAGGAATATCTACTATCACCCAGCAAAATATCCAGTGTCTCCAACAGTTTGTTGATATCATGTGGAGTGAATCGAATTGGCTGAAGACTGCTATCTGTAATGCTGGGGACCACTGGAGGAGGCCGAGATGGATCATCCACTCGGCACTTCTGGCTGAAGATTACTGCGACTACTTCAGCCTTATCTTTTGCACTGATGTGCTGGCTCTTCCATCATTGAGGATGGGGATCAGTAATCATAGAATCCTTACAGTGTCCCTTCGACACAACAAGTCCACACCGACCCATCCCCCTATAACCCACCTAATCTACACATCCCTACAATCGACCCTAGCCTGCACATCTTTGGAATGTGGGAAGAAACCAGAGCACCCGGAGGAAACCCACGCAGACACGGGGAGAATGTGCAAACTCCACACAGACAGTCACCCGAGGGTGGAATTGAACGTGGTTCCCTGGTGCTGTCAGGCAGCACTGCTAACCACTGAGCCACTGTGCCGACCACATTTGTGGAGCCTCCTCCTCCAGTGAGTTGCTTAATTGTCCACCACCATTCCTGACTGGGTCTGGCAGGACTGCAGAGCTTATTTTCAGGTTTCCCTGGTGCTGCTCCTGGCATGCCCTCCTGCACTCTCCATTGAACCAGGGTTGATCCCCTGGCTTAAACAAAAACAAAGTTGCTGGCAAAGCTCAGCAGGTCTGGCAGCATCTGTGAAGGAAAAAAACAGAGTTAACGTTTCGGGTCCGGTGACCCTTCCTCAGAACGGTCCCCCTGGTTTGATGGTAATGATTCAGTGGGGGATATGCCGGGCCATGAGGTTACAGATTGTGCTGGAGTACAATTCTGCTGCCGTTGATGGCCTACAGCGCCGCATGGACGCCCAGTCTTGAGTTGCTAGATCTGTGTGAAATCTGTCCCATTTAGCACGGTGATAGTGCCACACAACACGATGGAGGTTGTTCTCAATGTGAAGGCGGGACGTCGTCTCCACAAGGACTGTGCGATGGTCACTCTTACCGATACTGTCATGGACAGATGTAACTGCAGCTGGCAGATTGGTAAGGATGAGGTCAAATATGTTTTTTCCCCTTATGTTGGTTCCCTCACCACCTGCCGCAGACCCAGTCTAGCAGCTATGTCCTTTAGGACCCGACCAGCTCGATCAGTAGTACTGCTGCTGAGCCACTCTTGGTGGTGGACATTGAAATCCCCCACCCAGAGTACATTTTGTACCCTTGCCATCCTCTGTGCTTCCTCCAGGTGTTGTTCAACATTGAGGAATACTGATTCATCAGCTGAGGGAGGACGGTATGTGGTAATCAGCAGGAGGTTTCCTTCCCATGTTTAACCTGAAGCCGTGAGACTTTATGGAGTCTGGAGTCAATGTTGAGGACTCACAGTGCAACACCTTCCCAACTGTATACCACTGTGCTGCCCCCTCTGCTGGGTCTGTCCTGCCGGTGGATCAGGACATACCCAGGGATGGTGATGGTGATGTCTAGGACATTGTCTGTAAGGTATGATTCTGTGAGTATGACTATGTCAGGCTGTTGTTTGACTAGTCTGTGAGACAGTTCTCCCAATTTTTGGCAGTAGCTCCCAGATATTAGTGAGGAGGACTCTACATGGTCAATAGGGCTGTTTCTGCCATTGTCTTTTCCAGGGCCTCGGTCAATACTCTCCATACTTGCGAGGCTATTTCAGAGGGTGGTTGTAAGTCAACCACGTTGCTCTGTGTCTGGAGTCAGATGTAGGCCAGACCAGGTGAGGGTGGCAGATTTCATTCCCGGAGTAACATCAGCGAGCATCTATAAATTTGGAGATATTACATTTGGTTCCCTCATCTAAGTCATTAACATAGACAGTATAGTGGATAACTGGGTTTCAAGCACTGATCCCTCTGGTACCCCACAAATCACTGACTGCCACATAGAAAAAGACCCATTTATTCTTGTTCTCGGTTTCCTGTCTGCCAGTCGATTCTCTCTCCATGTCGGTACACGATCCCCATTACCAAGCACTTTGTTTCTACATGCTAATGTCTTGTGTGGGACCTTATTGA
Organism: Rhincodon typus; assembly: GCF_021869965.1. NCBI lineage: Eukaryota > Metazoa > Chordata > Chondrichthyes > Orectolobiformes > Rhincodontidae > Rhincodon > Rhincodon typus. Next base: position 824,137 of record NC_063342.1, read on the forward strand.
AAACCTTCTAAAAATCCAAGTAAATCACATCCATTGAGTTTCCCCTTATCAACTCTACTGGCTCCATCCTTGAAGAATTCCAGTCGATTTGTAAAACATGATTTCCCATTTTATGAATTTTTGCTAACTCTGCCCAATCACTGTCACAGTTTTCCAAGTGGCCATGTAGATGCTGATAGTTGACAGCTGTTATGGCTACAACTTATTCATTTTAATAAACAGTAATTCTCGTCCAGTCCAGGAAAATTGTCAGTAATTACTGTTCGTTTATGTAATCAGACAGTTAAATCAGGGACTTGGTGATTCAATAAAACCATTGGCAGCACGGTGGCTCAGTGGTTAGCACTGCTGCCCCACAGCGCCAGGGACCCGGGTTTGATTCCACCCTCAGGCGACTGTCTGTGTGGAGTTTGCACATTCTCCCTGTGTCTGCGTGGGTTTCCTCTGAGTGTTCTGGTTTCCTCCCACAGTCCAAAGATGTGCAGGTTAGGTGGATTGGCCATGCTAAATTGCCCATCGTGTTCAGCGATAAGTAGATTAGGTTGGTTGGGTCTGGGTGGGATGCTCTGTGGGTCGGTGTGGACTTGTTGGGCCGAAGGGCCTGTTCCCACACTGTAGGGATTCTATGGTTCTATGTTTTGTGTTGACTGTGGGGGTAGTGCAGCTTGAGAATCACCCACTTTCCTCAGTGGGTCACAACTCCAGCTGCCCCAGAAACTTAAAGCCCTCCCTCCTGCATCACTTATCCATCATCACTCACTCAATCATCCTATTTCGATTCTCACTGGCAGACAGTTCTAGAAACAATCTTGAGATTACTTCAAGGTCGTGCTTTCAGTTTCAGGTCGAGATCCCTCAAGGCTACTTGCTGGATCTCATTCCCTCTTTCTACCTGTCACTGGTACCATGGCAACCACGACCTCATGTTGATTGCAGTACAACCGCTGGCTGTTAACCTCCCACCTCCCCAGTGTCCTACAGCCGCTCTGTGACCCTGGCACCAGGGTGATGACACACCATCCTGGAGTCAGGTGAAAGGTCTCAGAAAGATCTGTGAGCAGTCCTCATCCAGCACCACCGCCTGGCCACTTACCCTTAAAGGAACCATTCGGCATTTGGGGATGTATCATTCAGCCAATCCAGGACTGATCATAACCTGGTAATAAACCAGAGTTGAGGATACCTGTGATCATGTGCAGGAGCTAGGGGCTAGTGAGAGTGACTCAGGCCTGGGGTGTATGTGACTTCAACACACAGGAACCAAGACCAAAGCCAAGACCAAAGAGGAACTTCAGACCAATATCACAACACTCGGTGTTCAACCAGTGTATGGACTGGCTGAAAACCTCAATTCCATTCATCATTGTCATTGGCTTAAATTTTCAATTAAAGTTAAAATACAGCCCGGAATCTTAGAACTGCTTTCTGTCACTCTCTTGGTTCAGTTTGTTACTTACACAGGTCACATCTTCCTCATTCGAGAAGTCAAAGTTGTCAATTTTCTGTTTGAAACTGTCGAGGATCTCGCCGTGCCGAGCCATGTCAGTTGCCAGAATCAGATTGATGATTCCCTGGAACCAGCATCAGACAGGCAGAGGGGAAAGGGGGAGAGCGACAAGCAGGCGTGGGGGGAGGGGGGTGCGGGGGGGGAAGATGGGTGAGAGCGACAGGCAGAGAGAGAGAGAGAGACAGGCACAGACAGGCGGACAGTGACATATACAGACACACAGAGAGATAGCTGACCGTCAGGCATAGAAGACACATCCCTGAAACAAAGTATCCTTCCTGCCCCTAATTGAGCCAACTCCTTTCTGGAAATAGCCCAGTGGAAACACCAACCCTGTCAATACCATCACCCCCAACCCATTAAAACACCATCACTCTGATTGTATAACATTATACATTAATCTGAATTATATTAATTGAGGAACTTTAGCTCAAGAGTTAATGTTGCTGAATGTGAACATTGCACACTGCAATACATCAAAAAGGCTGAAGGGCACCTGTCCTTCCTCTTCGGATTGGCTCTCCACTGGCCAAGAGCCTTTGACTGTAAGAGGCTGCTACAGCAATGGAGGAGCCCTAGGCTGCCCAATTGCCCAACAAATTCAGGGTTTTTACAAACTGTACCGTCAAGAGAGGCTGCAGAGAGAGTGTTATGTGACATTGTCAAAGGTATTTAACATTTTGAATAAACAGGAGAGAAGGAAATTATGGTGAGGTGTCTCTGTTAATACAGAATGTGATCAATGGCACGGTGGCTCAGTGGTTAGCACTGCTGCCTCACAGTGCTAGGGACCCAGGTTCAATTCCATCCTCAGGCGACTATCTGTGTGGAGTCTGTATGTTCTCCCTGTGTCTGTGTGCGTTTCCTCCCACAGTCCAAAGATATGCAGGTTGGGTGGATTGGCCATGGGAAATTGCCCATAGTGTCCAGGGATGTGTAAATTAGGTGGGTTAGGCATGGGAAATGCAGAGTTACAGGGATAGGGTGTGTCGGTGTGGATTTGTTGGGCTGACTGGCCTGTTTGTATACTGTAGGGATTCTATGTTTCAGTGGAGTGTTGAGAAATGAGCTTGATTTGGAGGATTAAAGTTTAGAATCAGGGTTGACAGAGACACAAAATAGAAAAGGAAATGAACTCGCCCTGCCCAACAATAGCCAGAAATGTACTGCAATCAACATGAGGGCATTTAATCTTGTCATATCAATTGGACCAACCAAATTGGCAAAGTAGCCTGGAAGATATGCTCATTGAGTATATTTATAACAGTGTCCAGTCTGGAACCAACAAGGGACCAGGCTATTTTCAAGTTGGTAAAGGGCAACAAGACAAGATAAATTAAAGAGCTTATAGCAAAGGATCTTCTGGGAAAGAATGATCATAAAAAGTTCCCCTCCAAGCCACTCACCATTCTGACTTGGAAATATATTGCTATTCCAGGATTCTGACCCAGCAACAGTGAAGAAATTCCCCCCAAGGGCATTGTGGGTGTACAGTGGTTTGAGAAGGCAGCTCACCCCCACCTTCTAGGCCCAGCCAGCTACACTCACATCCCATAAATTAGTTTTTTAAAACGTGGAATTTCACTTTTTAGTTTCAAAGTAGGAAATGTGGGTCCAATGTAGGACAATAAATGGAGTTTGTTTGCAGATCACCCATGATCCCATTGAATGGTGAGCTAGCAGAAAGGGGCTGAATGGTCTCCTGTCAAAAGTTTTTTCTAACGTACAGTTAACTGTACAGGAGCAGGAAGCCCTTTCTCTCTTGACCCATGTTGCTCACCTGACGGGCCTGCTTGAAGATTTCAGGGTCCATGTTGCTGAATATGTTACTCTCAGGCTGGGAGGAGATTTGGAATGTGAAGGCACAGTGATGATTCTCAAGGGGCGAGATGTCATTGTAACGGACTGCCAGTTCAGTGCGAGCATTGATTTGGTAACTGGATGCAAAGAGAAGCAGGTCAGGCAGTATTAGTGACACCAGTGACTGAGTATCCAGCCCCCTCATAACCAGCTGCTTCAGAGGCTTCATCTGGTCACCGATAGGCCATTCAGCCTCTCCAGCCTGTTCTGCTATCCATCAGGTCATGGCTGATTTGTATCCAACTCAATCTACACTTGATTCCAGAACCTCCTTAAACAAACATCCATCAATAATAAGACCAGAAGCTATGGGAACAGAATTAAGCCATTCAGCCCATCAAATTTGCTCCACCATTTGATCACGGCTGATACGTTTCTCAACCCCATTCTCCTGCCTTCTCCCCATAAACCTTGATCTCTTTACCAAACAAGAACCTATCTATTTTGCTCTGAAATACACTCAATGACTTTGCCTCCACAGTCCTCTGAGGCAATTAGTTACAACCTCTGGCTGAAGAAATTCCTCATCTAAGTTCTAAATGGTTAGCCTTTCACTCTGAGGTTGTGCCCTCTGGTCCTAGTCAGTCCTGCTAAGTGGAAATATCTTCACCACGTCCACTCTGGCCAGACCTGTCAGCATTCTGTAAGTTTCAATCAGATCCCCCCTCATCCTTCTCAACTCCATCGAGTACAGGTCCAAAGTCCCCAGAATAAACTCAAAGTGTGCAAGAAACAGAGTTATATTTTGAGATAGCAAGAACTGCCGATGCTGGAGTCAGAGTCAACACAGTGTGGAGCTGGAGGAACACAGCAGGCCAGGCAGCATTAGAGAAGCAGGAAAATCGACACTTTAAGGACGCAACATCCCCCATCTCCATTGAACCAAAATTCCCTCAACTGCATCTCTTGTGTTTCCTGCACTGTTGCCCTCAAACCTCCTCTCCTCAACAAAAATGAAGACAGAGTCTCCCTGGTCCTCACATACCACCCTACCAACCTCCACATCCAGCATATCATTCTCCGCCTTTTCTGCCACCTACAATCCGACCCCAAGACCAAAGAGATATTTCCCTCCCCACCCCTATCTGCGACTCCCTCATCCGCTCCACACTCGCCACCAACCCCACCACTCCTGGCACCTATCCCTGCAACTGCAGGAAGTGCTACACCTGCCCCTACACCTCCCCCTTCACCTCCATCCAACACACAAATCAAACTTTTCATATCAGACAGAGGCTCATGTACACCCTCTAACCTGGTCTACTGTATTCATTGCTCCCGATGAGGCCTCCTCTACATCAGTGAGACAAAGCACAGACTCAGGGTCTGATTCGTGGAGCATCTACGCTCCGTACACTATAATCAACAGCACTTCCAGTCACCAACCATTTCAACTCGCCCTCCCACTCTCTGGGTGACATGTCCATCCTGGGCCTCTTCCAGTGTCACAATGATATCACACGCTAACTGGAGGAGCAACTCCTCATATTCTGCCTCAGGAGCCTACAGCCCAATGGCCTAAACATGGAATTCACTATTCCCGGCCTCATCTCATGTCCAAGCCTCCCTCTCCTCCCCGCCTGTCCATCTTCTCTCCCACCTATCCGCCCCACCCTATCCACTGACCAAACCCCACCACTGCCTACCTGCACACACCTATCACCATCCCACCTTCGTTCCCCAGCCCCACCCCTCTTTATTTCCCAGCTCCTTTCCCCATCCACAGTCCTGAAGAAGGGTCCCGACCCGAAACATCAGCTTTCCTGCTCCTCTGATGCTGCCTGGCCTGCTGTGTTCATCCAGCTCCACACTGTGTTGACTGATTTATATTTTGAGTTGGGTCTGACCCTCCATCAGAATCTGGACAGAGAGATGATTATGAAAGTGTTGTCAGAGTAAATGTTACATCATAGACTGCATTTGAATGTTTTCTCTGTACCCATTGACCCAACCCACTCCATGCTGTCAGAGCTGCAATCTCTCATTTTATTTATAATTTCCAGGAATCCACACGATTTTATTTTGTGGATTTTTTAAACCAAGAAGCAGTCTATTTGAGGGATGGTGAGAGGCGGGGGTGCATGGTGTGGGGGGG
>NC_063342.1:844598-869096 GCF_021869965.1 Rhincodon typus
AAGGGTCTAGGCCCGAAACGTCAGCCTTCCTGCTCCTCTGATGCTGCTTGGCCTGCTGTGTTCATCCAGCTCTACACCTTGTTATCTCAGATTCTCCAGCATCTGCAGTTCCTACTATCTCTGAACTTTTCCAGTAAGTTCTGTTTGTGTTTTATCATCATCATAGTGACAGCTCCCTAAGCCAACAGGAACCAAGTCAATGATTTCAATGGAGCGGAGGCTGAGGCTGCAGCTGCAGCTTTGGATAATCATCCAAATGCTACCATGCTGAAAGAGGCCATTCAGGCCATTGAGCCTGTGCATGGGGCAGGCTGATGTGACAAAAGGCCATGAGGACTTAACTGAGGGGCTGTGGAGAAAATGATTCCTCTTTTGGGAGAATCTCGAATGAGGGATCACTGTTTAAAAATAAAGGGGTCACCCATTTCAAACAGAGATGAGGGTCATGGGTCTTTCTCTGAGGATTGAGTGCCTTTGGAACTCCAATCCTGAAAACCAGAAGGAAGCAGAGCCCGGAATATTTTCAAGGCTGAAGTGGATAGTTTCTTGTCAAAGTAAAGGGGTGAAAGATTATCAGGGAAAGGCAGGAAAGTGAATACGTAGTTACAATCAGATTAGTCTTGATCTTACAGAATGGCAGGGCAAGCTCAAAGGGCCAAGAGGCCTACTCATGTTCTGGATTCCTGTGTTGGTATGGACATGGTCATTTCTAATCCAATCCAGGTTGGGAATAGTGTTTCACAGCCAAATCATGAAGACTGTCAGGAGCCAGTAATGACACTTCAATCTCCATCAGGATCTCACCATCAAATTCTGTATCCTCACCTAACACTATCACATCATCTCATTGGATGGACTTTAATGCACTCTCCAACATTAACCCTTTCAGAACCATTAGCTTCTAGAGCAACTGTCCCCAAAGCTTTTCTTCCACATAGTTAGCATTTGTATGTTTACGTACACAGCTGTGTTTACATTAATCATTACCCTAACTTCCAGCAAGTCCCTGAATTTATCAAGTTAGACACTTAGATGGAGTGGGTTGATTTGTCCTAGATGTTATTGAGCTTCTTGAGTGTTGTTGGGGCTGCAGTCATCCAGGCAAGTGGGGAGTATTCCATCACACTCCTGACTTGTGCCTTGTAGATGGTGGAGAAGCTCTGGGGAGTCAGGAGGTGAGTTTCTCACTGCAGCATTCCTAGCCTCTGACCTGTTCTTGTAGCCACAACCATCTTCCTATGTGTCAGGTATGACTCCAATAGCCAGAGAGTTTGTCCCTGATACCCATTGATTCCAGTTTTGTTAGGGCTCCTTGATGCCACACTTGGTTCAATGTAGCCTTGATGTCAAGGGCTGTGACTCTCACCTCACCTCTGGAATTTAGCTCTTTTGTCCATGTTTGAACCAAGGCTGTAATGAGGTCAGGAGCTGAGTGGCCCTGGTGGAACCCAAACTGGGTGTCACTGAGCAGGTTATTGCTGAGCACGTGCTGCTTGATAGCGCTGTTAGTGACACCTTCCATCACTTTACTGATGATCGAGAGGCAACTGGCCGGGTTGGATTTGTCCTTCTTTTTGTGTATAGGATATACTCGGGCAATTTTCCACATTGTCGGGTAGATACCAGAGTTGTAACTGTACTGGAACAGCTTGGCTAGGGGAGCGGCAAGTTCTGGAGCACAAGTCTTCAGTACTATTGCTGGGATGTTGTCAGGGCCGGTATCCTTTGCAGTATCCAGTGTCTCCAACTGTTTCTTGATATCACGTGGATTGAATCAAATTGGCTGAAAACTGGTATCTGTAATGCTGGGGACCACTGGAGGAGGCCGAGATGGATCATCCACTCAGCACTTCTGGCTGAAGATTACTGCAAAAGCTCAGCCTTATCTTTGCACTGATGTGCTGGGCTCTTCCATCATTGAGGATGGGGATATTTGTGGAGCCTCCTCCTCCAGTGAGTTGTTTAATTGTCTACCACCATTCATGACTGGATGTGGTAGGACTGCAGAGCTTAGATCTGATCCGTTGGTTGTGGGATCGCTTAGCTCTGTCTATCACTTGCTGCTTTTGCTGTTTGGCGTGCAAGTAGTCCTGTTTGGTGGCTTCACCAGGTTGATACCTCATCTTCAGGTATGCCTGATGCTGCTCCTGGCATGACCTCCTGCACTCTCCATTGAACCAGGGTTGATCCCCTGGCTTGATGGTAATGGTTGAGTGGGGGATATGCCGGGCCATGAGGTTACAGATTGTGCTGGAGTACAATTCTGCTGCATCATGGTGTACACCACATCTGCAGGCTCCCCAACTTCCACCTTACTTGTCACTTACTGAAAGAGCTCTAATAAATTAGTCAAAAGCCATTTTCCTTTTACAAAACCATATTGGATGTGCACAATCTTATTCTGAATGTTTATTCATTCACAGGATGAGGTTGTTGCTGGCTAGGCAGCATTCATTGCCCATCCTTAATTGCCCAGAGGACATTTAAGAGTAAACCACATTGCTGTGGGTCTGGAGTCACATGTAGGCCAGACCAGGTAAGGATGGCAGTTTCCTTCCCTAAAGGACATTAGTGACGCAGAGGATTTTTCCAACAATTGGCAATGGGTTGGCCAATCTGCCGTGGGGGATTTGAATCCACTACTCCACATCGTTTGCATGGGACTCCAGTAGACAAGCCCAGAGATAGGCCCACTGCCTACTCCTAGACTGAACACTGCACTGCCCGCTCCTCTCTCTCTCTCTCTGCCCTCCCTCTCTCTGCCCCCCCTCTCCTTCTCTGCACTCCTCTCTCACTGCCCCCCCCACTCTTTCTCTGCCCCCCGCTTTCTCTATCTCTCTCTGTCCCCCTCTCTCTCTCTGCCCATCCCTCTCCCCGATACGTACATTCCACACGTTTCTCCAAAATGCTGAGGCGGTTTGTAACTTCAGATTTGAGTTCGTTGATTTTGAAGGCCCTGGAAGAGAAGGTTCAGTGATTCACTGACGGTTTCTTATTCACAGTGATGGGGCTGAACAACCTTACTATCAAGAAATTTACCTGGAAAATTGCTCTGCAACTTGAGCTAGAACGTTCTGGAAAACTTCATCTTTCTCTGAAACAGGAAGTTGTAAATGGAGAATGTTTACAGTTATGGTGATCAACCCAGACTGGCTTAAATTCAAACTTTATATCATGTCAACAGTTTACTTCCTCTGTCCTCACTTTAAATGGAGCACTCCCCAAACCAACACCCTGAAATATTCTCCAAAACCACCCCCTCCACCTAAAACCTTCTCCATGGTTACCTCTCCCTCCAAAATACAGCTCCCAAATATAGTGACCCCCCATCTGCTGAAGATTCACTTCCAATGAGAAAGTAACATACACTCATTCAGGGTTACTTCAAAATTAACTAACTTGCTGGAGTTTTTTTGAAGAGGTAACAGAAAGGGTTGACAAGGGTAACACTGTTGATGTGGTGTACACAGATTTCCAGAGGCTTTTGATATAGTGCCACACAACAGACTTGTGAAGAAAGTTATAGGTTGTGGTGTAAATGGGGCATTGGCAACATGTATACAACATTGGCTGAGTGATCGCAAACAGACAGTAATGGTCAATGGATATTTTTCTGGTTGGAGGAAGGTTTGTAGTGGAGTTCCCTAGGAATGATTTGCTTTTCCTGATTAATACATTAACAATGTGGATCTTGGTGTGCGGGAATAATTTCAAAGTTTCAAATGACATTGAACTTGGAAAAATTGTAAACTGTGAGGAGGACAATGGAGGAGTAGGCAGACAGGGGCCAGATGATGTTCAATGCAGAGAAGTGTGAGGTGGTGCACTTTGGTAGGAAGAACTTTGAAAGATAATGTAAAACAGGCGGTACAATTCTAAAGGGGTTGCAGGAGCAGACGGACCTGGATGTACATGTGCACAGGTCATCGAAGGTAGCAGGATAGTGGGAGAGAGCAGTAAATACAATGTCCTCAGTTTTATTAAAGAGCTATAGAGTACAAGAGCAAAAAGGTGATGTTGAACTTGTACAAGACCCTTGTTAGACCTCACCTGGTGTATTGTGTACAGTTGTGGGTGCCACATTATAGGAAAGATATGAATGCATTGGAGAGAGTGCAGAACTGATGGACAAGAATGTTCCAGGGATGAGAAACTTCAGTGATGAGGATAAATTGAACAACATGGGATTGTTCTCCTTGGAGAGAAGGTTGAGAGGAGATCTGATTGAGGTTTGCAAAATCATACACAGGCTGGACAGAGTAACTAGGGAAAAGCTGCTCCTGTTTGTAAAAGGAACAAGAACAAGACAGTACAGGTTTAAAATGACATGCATAAGAAGCAAGAGGGATGAGAAAAATACCTTTTTCATAGAACATAGAACATTACAGCGCAGTACAGGCCTTTCGGCCCTCGATGTTGCGCCGACCTGTGAAACCAATCTGAAGCCCATCTAACCTACACTATTCCATTATCATCCATATGCTTATCCAATGACCATTTAAATGCCCTTAAAGTTGGCGAGTCTACTACTGTTGCAGGCAGGGCATTCCATGCCCTTACTACTCTCTGAGTAAAGAACCTACCTCTGACATCTGTCCTATATCTATCACCCCTCAATTTAAAGCTATGTCCCCTCGTGCTAGCCATCACCATCCGAGGAAAAAGGCTCTCGCTGTCCACCCTATCTAATCCTCTGATCATCTTGTATGTCTCTATTAAGTCACCTCTTAACCTTCTTCTCTCTAACGAAAACAGCCTCAAGTCCCTCAGCCTTTCCTCATAAGACCTTCCCTCAAACAGAGTGAGTAGTTAGGGAATGGAACATGCTGCTTGGAAATATGGTGGAAGCAGCTTCAATTGAGGCATTGAAGAGGGTATTGGATGATTATTTTAAATTGAATCGAGGAGCAGGAATGGGGGGGTGAAAGCAGGAACATGACACTAAGTCATTACGCTCACTGGATAGCCAATCTAGACGTGACAGGCTGAAATAGCCTCCTTCTGCACAACAATTCTGAGATTCAATGATTGCACACACTCACTTAGAGTAACAAATACTCAGACAGAGTAACATACACTTTCTCAGAGTAACACGTGCTCGCTCATTTCAGAATACACAGCAACAATCAGGAAGTAACTTATGGGTCTACCTACAGAGAGAATTGCTGCCACAAAGCTGATCATCTTACCAGATAACTGAGCACCAGTCAGAGCAACAACTCTGTATGGAGAGCTGAAACAGAGACACAGTTGATTCAGATTGAGACATGACGGAGACACATTCACATGTCATAAGGAACTTTAGCAAGAAATTATGGAGCTCGGTGACCAGTGGTGTTCCGCAGGGATCTGTTCTGGGACCTCCGCTCTTTGTGATCTTTATAAATGACTTGGATGAGGAAGTGGAAGGGTGGTTTAGTAAGTTTGCCGATGACACAAAGGTTGGTGGCATTGTGGACAGCGTGGAGGGCTATGGTAGGTTGCAATGGGACATTGACAGGATACAGAGCTGGGCAAAGAAGTGGCAGATGGAATTCAACCCAGAAAAGTGTGAAATGATTCATTTTGGAAGGTTGAATTTGAATTCAGAATACAGGGTTAATGGCAGGATTCTCGGCAGTGTGGAGGAACAGAGGGATCTTGGGGTCCACGTCCATAGATCCCTCAAAGTTGCTACCCAAGTTGATAGGAAATGTCAGAGGTAGGTTCTTCACACAGAAAGTGGTGGGCGTGTGGAAGGCGCTGCCGGCAGTGGTAGTGGAGTCAGATACCTTAGAGACTTTTAAGTGACTCTTGGATAGGCACATGGAGGATAGTAAAATGTAGGGTATGCAGGGTAGATTGATCTTAGCAGGATAATAGTTCAGCACAACATCGTGTGCCGAAGGGCCTGTACTGTGCTGTACTGTTCTATGTTCTACATTTGTCCTGACCAGAACAGAGTGGTGCTGGTGTGTTCCAGGTCACTCAGGGAGTCTGGCTATGGTCATGTGATAGATTGTGAGATGTAGACCCTCTGGTGTTCTTGCCCTCCCATGGCTGAGCGGGAATTTCTCCTGTTTTTACAGTCAGCCATTGGGAGGAATTACAAACAAACACCCAGCCTGTTAGGCTGTTAGACTATTAGACTGAATAAAAACCAAAAGAACTGCGGATGCTGTAAATCAGAAACTAAAACAGAAATTGCTGGAAAAGCTCAGCAGGTCTGACAATGTCAGTGGAAACCAAACTCAAATGCCATCACAAACTGCTGATTTGACTTTAAGATTCTGTAGGTTAGTCAGTGAGGAATGCTTCTATTATATGGCTTGTGTTTGTGGTCACTGCAGGGTGTGGGCGTGGGGTTGGGGTTAAGTTGATATGTGCAAACTGGAGTTTTAAATTGACGACCATTCTCAAAAGTTAATCATCAGCCTGTGCTCCAATTTCTGATCAATCTCCATCACTTGGTGAAGCTCGGGATTCTGAGTCTTGTCTCTATATTTCAGGACAATGTCTGTGGAGAGATGGAGGGCAGACGGTGCCAGACCTGCTGAGCTTTTCCAGCAATTTCTGTTTTTGAGGCTGTTAGACTGACCTTCCTGAACTGAGGTTGAATGGTTCAAGGAAGTCAGAGTGAGATTATTCAGTGAGTGATGAGGAATTACAAAAGGCTCAGGACAGAGGTGGACACTTGCCTGGCTGTATTTGTTGGCATTGTTGGATCAATAGAGATGATCGCATTGTCGGAATCCAGCAGAGAAATCGCACAGCTCCTGAAATATAGAGACAAGACTCAGAATCCCGAGCTTCACCAAGTGATGGAGATTGAACAGAAATTGGAGCACAGGCTGATGATAAACTTTTGAGAATGGTCGTTAATTTAAAACTCCAGTTTGCACATATCAACTTAACCCTAACCCCACACCCACACCCTGCAGTGACCACAAACACAACCCATATAATAGAAGCATTCCTCACTGACTAACCTACAGAATCTTAAAGTCAAATCAGCAGTTTGTGATGGCATTTGAGTTTGGTTTCCACTAGGGTATAACATAGCCCCAGTGCAACCAGCAGCAGACTGCTAGTCTGGTCTTCTGGAGAGGAACAAGTGTATGCCCAGAAATGTAACCATCCCTGAATTCACCCACTAGCAATATCCTGGGGGTTACCATTGACCAGAAACTCAACTGGACTCACCACATAAACACAGTGGCTACACAGGTCAGAAGCTAGGAATACTGCAGTGAATAACTCATCTCCTGACTCCTCAAAGCCTGTCCACGAGGTACGAGTCAGGAGTGTGATGGAATACTCCCCACTTGCCTGGATGGGTTCAGCTCCAACAACACTCAAGAAGCTTGACACCATCCAGGACAAAGCAGCTCCCGCTTGATTGGTACCACATCCACAAACATCCACTCCCTCCACCACCGACGCTCAGTAGCAGCAGTGTGTACTATCTGCAAGATGCCCTGCAGAAATTCACCAAAGATCCTCAGACAGCATGTTCCAAACTTATGACCACTTCTATCTAGAAGGACAAGGGCAGCAGATACATGGGAACACCAACCCTGCAAGTTACCCTCGAAGCCACCTCCCCATTTCTGAAGAAGGATCCCGACCCGAAACGTCAACTTTCCTGCTCTGATGCTGCCTGACCGGCTATGTTCCTCCAGCTCCACACTGTTATCTCCACAATACAGCCTATTTTAGCATCATCCACAAACTTACTAATCATGCCTTGTACATTCTCATCCAAATCATTGAAATAGATAACAATAAGCAATGGGCCCAGCACCGACCTCTGAGGCACACCACTAGTCACAGCCTCCAGTCTGACCAGCATCCTTCCACTATTACTCTCTGTTTCCTACCATCAAGCCAATTGCGTATCCAATTTGCTAACTCTCCCTGGATTCCACATGATCTAACCTTCCTGAGCAGCCTGCCATGTGGAACCTTATCAAAGGTCTTACTGAAATCCATATAGACTATGTCTTTTGCCCTGCCCTCAACCACCTTCCTGGTCACTTCATCAAAGAACTCAAAAAAATTTTGAAGCATGATCTCCCATGCATGAAGCCACGCTGACTACTCCTAATCAAACCCTGTCTTTCTAAATGCACGTATATCTTATCCCTCAATCTTCTCAAGTAACTTACCTACTGCAGATGTTAAGCTTACTGGTCTATAATTCCCAGGTTTTTCTTTGCAGCCCTTCTTGAACAAGGTCATAACATTCGCTACCCTCCAGTCTTCCAGGACCTCACCTGTGGCTAATGATGATGTAAATATATCAGCCAGGACCCCCGCAATTTCTTTTCTAGCCTCTTGCAGGGTTCTTGGATAAAGCTGGTCAGGACCAGGAGATTTATCCACCTTGGTACATTCCAATACTTCCAGCACCTCTTCTACAGTGACATGGACTGTCCCCAAGATATCACCATTAACTTCCCCAAGTTTCCGAGTCTTCATGTCTTTCTCCACGGTAGAACACAGAGGAGAAATATTTACTAAGGACCTCGCCTATCTCCTGCGGTTCCACACATACATGTCCACCTTGGTCCTTGAGGGGCCCTATTCTCTAGTTATTCTTTTTCCTTTAATATACTTAAAGAATCTCTTTGGATTCACCCTAATCGTCTCAGCCAAAGTTATCTCATGCCCCCTGTTAGCCCTCCTGATTTCCTTCTTCAATAAACTCGTGTATCCCCTATACACCTCAAGGGATTCCCTTGATCTCAGCTGCCTGTACCTGAGCCATGCCTCTTTCTTTTTCCTGATCTAAGCCTTAATATCTCTTGTCATCCAGGGTTCCCTGCCAACCTTGCCCTTCAGCCTCACAGGAACATATAGACCTTGAACTCCAGCTATCACACTTTTAAAGGCCTCCCACTTGCCAGAGGTTTCTTTGCCTGCAAACAAGCTACTCCAATCAAGCCCTGCAAGATCCTGTCTAATTCCATCAAAATTGGCCTGCCCCTATTTAGAACTTGAACCTGTGGACTGGTTTTGTCCTTTTCCATAACTATTTTAAGTTAATAGAACTAGGGTCACTGGTCCCAAAAGTGTTCCCCCATCACCTCAGTCACCTGTCCTGCCCTATTTCCCAAACAGTAGGTCAAGTTTTGCCCCTTCCCAAGTAGGACTCTCTATATACTGCATAAGGAAATTTTCATGAACAGATTTAGTAAATTCCACCCCACCTAATCCCTTAACACTATGGCAGTCCCAGTCTATGTTAGGAAAATTAAAATTCCCTACTATGACAACTCTATTGCTCCTGCAAGTCTCTGCAATCTCCCTGCATAACATACATTGAAGGACAGCAGGTATTTATATCCCCTCAGTGCAATGTCACTATGGTTGGAGGGGCTTTCCAATTATACCCTCATTCCAACAACAATTTGACTCAGGCTGTAAAAGACTCACATTTACTTGGCACCTTTCACAACCTCAGGAGCACTGCTGCCTCACAGCGCCAGGGACCTGGGTTCAATCCCACCTTTGGGCAACTGTCTGTGTGGAGTTTGCACGTTCTCCCCGGGTCTGCGTGGGTTTCCTCCGGGTGCTCCAGTTTCCTCCCACAGTCCAAAGATGTGCAGGGTAGGTGGACTGGCCATGCTAGATTGCCCCTAATGCCCAGGGATGTTTAGGTTAGGTGGGTTAGACATGGGAAATGCAGGGGTAGGGGAATGATCTGGGTGGGATGCTCTTCAGGGGGGCGGTGTGGGCTTGTTGGGCTGAATGGCCTGTTTTTGTGCTGTAGGGATTCTATGATTTGTTCCTCCAATTCCTGTAGACTATTTGGGGGCCTATAGTACAACCCCAATCAGATCACCATCTCCTTATTTCTTAGCTCCACCCACAAAGTTAGTCCTGTTAGTCAAAAATAAAACTCCCCCTCCCCTCTTTCCTCCACCTCTGTCCTGCCTGAAACACTTGTACCCTGGCACATTAAGCTGCCAGTCTCATCCCTCCTTTAGCCATATTTATGTAATGGCTATAATATCCCAGCCCCACGTACCTATCCACACCCTGAGTTTATCAGCCTTACCTGTCAGCTCTCTTGCATTGAAATAGATGCAATTTAATCCAACAGGCATTCCTCATTCCCTGTCCTGTTCCAGCCTGACCTGTCTCTTTAACTTTCTATTTCTGATTACTTATCTCCTTCCACCCTCACACTTGCCTCTCTGATGTTGAGTACCAAACCACCCCCCCTGCCAATTTAGTTTAAATCCTCCCTTGCCGCACTAGCAAATCTGCCCACCAGGATATTGGTTCCCCCTCCAGTTCAGGTGGAAACTGTCCTTCTTGAACAGGTCAGCTCTGCCCCAGAAAATATCCCAATGATCCAGGAATCCGAATCCCTGCCCCCTTCACCACTTCTTTAGCCACACATTCATCTGCCATATCTCTCTGTTCTTACCCTCACTAACACATGGCACTGGAAGTAATCTGGAGATTACCACTGTTGAGGTCCTGGTTTTTAACTTTTTTTCAAGCCCTCTATAATCACTCTGCAGGAGCTTATCCCTATTTCTATCTATGTCATTTGTGCCAATGTGCACAATGACTTCTGGTTGCTCACCCTCCCCCTTGAGAATGTTCTGCAGCTGCTCCAAGACATCCTGGACCCTGGCACCTGGGAAGCAACACACCATCCTGGATTCCTATTGGCAGCCACAGAATCTCCTGTCTATCCCCCTAACTATCGAGTCTCCTATCACTAAGATCCTGTTTACCTTTACCCTTTCCCGCTGTGCCGTGGGGCCAGTCATAGTGCCACTGACCTGCCTATTGGGGCTTTCCTCTGAACGGTTATCCCCCCAACAGTATCTAAAATGGGTATATGTGTTTTTGAGGGGAATGGCCACAGGGGATTCCTGCACTCTCTGCTTACTCCCTTTGCCATTCCTGGTGCTGAATGTTCAGTACCATTGTGCAACCATCAGCAAACATCCCCACTTCTGACCTTATGATGGAGGGAAGGTCATTAATGAAGCAGCTGAAGATGGTTGGGCCGAGGACACTACCCTGAGGAACTCCTGCAGAGATATTCTGGTGCTGAGACCTCCAACAACCACAACCATCTTCCTATGTGTCAGGGATGACTCCAACCACAGGAGTGTTTGCCCCCTGATACCCATTGATTCCCATTTTGCTAGGGCTCCTTGATGCTGCACTCGGTCTAATGCAGCCTTGATATCAAGGCCTATCACTCTCACCTCACCTCTGGAATTCAGGTATTTTGTCCATGTTTGAACCAAGGCCATAATGAGGTCAGGGACTGAGTGACCCTGGCGGAACCCAAACTGGGCGTCTCTAAGCAGGTTATTGCTGACTCCCAGTCTTGTTCTCCCTTGAGTCAGTCTCTGCCATCTTGTTGTAGTGATAACAATGTCTGCCTGTAACATCCCAACCTTACTGAATGTTCCATTTGTTCACATCTAATGAGCATAACCAATGATTTATACATTAATTCTCCCTTGCTGTCACTCCACCTATTAACTTACTAATAATGTGCTCTCTCACAAAATACTGTGCACTTTGCTCTGCCTCTCCAATGTTATCAACACCATTATCACCTCCAGACTGATCTAAAAACTCCCCGAGCCTGGTCTTGGCTCTGCTCTCTGCAACTGGATCCTCAGCTTTCTGACCCATAGACCGCAATCAATGAAGATAGACAACTGCACCTCCTCCATGATAACACTTAATACTGGAGCCCCCCAAGGATGCGTCCTTAGCCCTGTACTATACTCCCTGTACACCCACTACTGTGTTGCCAAACTACGAATAAACACCATCTACAAGTTCGCTGATGACATCACCGTAGTAGGACGGATATCTAACAATGACGAGTCAAAACACAGAAGGGAGATAGAGGGCTTGGTGACACGGTGCAATGAGCACAGCCCATTTCTCAATGTTGGCAAAACTAAAGAACTGATCATTGACTTCAGGAAGAAAGGAGGAGAACACGTCCCCATCTGCATTAACGGTACTGAGTTTGAGAGGGTGGAGAGCGTCAAGTTCCTCAGAGTGCCGATAACCAACAACCTGAACTGGAGTTCCATGTAGATGCAACTGTCAAGAAGGCACAACAATGCTTTTTCTTCCTCGGGCAGCTCAGGAAAGTCAGCATGTCCATAGCGTTCCTCACAAAGTTCTACAGATGCACTATTGAAAACTAGGGGGAGGCAATGGCCTAGTGGTATTATCACTGGACTGTTAATCCAGAGAACCAGATAACACTCTGAGGACCCGGGTTTGCATCCTGCCATGGCAGATGGTGAAATTTGAATTCAATAAAATATCTGGACTTAAGAGTCTAATGATGACCGTAAATCCATTGTCGATTGTCAGGAAAAACCCACCTGGTTCACTAATGTCCTTTAGGGAAGGAAACTGCCATCCTTACCTGGTTTGGCCTACATGTGACTCCAGACCCACAGCAATGTGGTTGATTCTGAGCTGCCCTCTGGGCAGTTAGGGATGGGCAATAAATGCAGCCTGGCCAGCGACGCCCTCATCCCAAGAACGAATAATAAAAAAAAATTGTCTCGGTGCATAACGGCCTGGTACGGCAACTGCTCTGCCCAGGACCATAAGAAACTACAAAAGGCGGTGTGCACAGCCCAGACCATCACGGAAGCCAATCTTCAATCCATGGACTCCATTTAGTTCATAAATTTATAAGATATAGGGGCAGAATTAGGCATTCGATCATGGCTGATATGCTCCTCACTCCCATTTTCCTGCCTTCTCGCCATAACCCTTCAACCAATTACCAATCAAAAATCTGTCTAACTCCTCCTTAAATTTACTCACTGTCCCATCATCTACCACACTTTGGGGTAGCGAATTCCACAGATTCACAACCCATTGGGAGAAGTAGTTTCTCTCCAACTCTGTTTTAAATTTGCTACCCATTATCCTAAGATTAAGGCCCCTCATCCTAGAATGCCCCACAAGAGGGAGCATCCGCTCCACGTCTATTTTATCTACACCTTTTATCATCTTGAATACCTCTATTTGATCTCCCTCATTCTTCTAAATTGCAGAGAGTATAGGCCTAAACTGTTCAATATCTCTTCATATGACAAACCCCTCAGCTGTGGGATCAATCTAGTGAACCTCCTCTGAACTGCCTCCGATGCCACTACATCCTTCCTCAAATAAGGGGACCAAAACTGTACACATTACTCCAGGTGCGGTCTCACCAATGCCTTGTACAGTTGCAACTATACTTCCTTACCGTTATATTCTATTCCTTTAGCTATAAAAACCAACATTCCATTCACTTTCTTTATTGTCTGCTGTATCTGCGCGCTAGTTTTGCGACTCATGAATGAGGATACCCAGATCCCTCTGCACCGGAGCACCCCGAAATCTCTTCCCATTTAAAATATAGGTTGCCTTCCCAATTTTCTGACCAAAATGCATGACCTCACATTTATCCGTGTTAATCTCCATCAGCCACATTTTGGCCCACTCTCCCAACCTATCCATATCCATTTGTAAGGTTCTTATTCCCTCATTTGCTATTTACCATCCCGCATATTTTTGTGTTGTCTGCAAATTTGGCAATAAGCCTTCTATCCCTGTATCCAAGTCATTCACGTAGGTTGTAAACAGCTGGAGTCCAAGGATTCAACCCTGTGGCATCCCACTTATCTACTTCTTGCCATCCAGAAAGCAAACCATTTATCCCAACTTTCTGTCTTCTGTCCACTGCCAGTCGCCTATACAAACTAACAAATTACCCCTAATTTGAGATGATCCAACCTTGTGAATTAACCTTTTGTGTGGCACTTTATCAAATGCCTTCTGGAAGTCCAGACACATTACATCTACAGGATTCCCATTATCCACTTTGCTTGTTACATCTTCAAAGAACTCTAGCAAATTAGTCAAACATGATTTGCCCTTCATAAAACCATGCTGACTCTGACGGATAGCGTTTTGACTTTCCAAATGTCCTGATATTGCTTCTTTGATAATTGATTCTAACACATTGCCAACAACAGATGTTAAACTAACACGTCTGTAATTTTCCACATATTGCCTCGCTCTCTTTTTGAATAGGGGCATTACATTCGCACTTTTCCAATCCACTGGAACCTTTCCAATGTCTAGGGAATTTTGGAATATTGTAACGAATGGATCCACTATCTCCGTTGCCACTTCCTTTAATACCCTAGGATGTGGGCCATCAGGCCTGGGGGACTTATCTGCTCTCAATCCTGATAGTTCACCGAGTACCTTTTCCCTATCAATGTAGATTGTTCTAAGTTCTACCCTTTCTATTGCCTCTGACATGCCCGTTCCATTAGGAATGGAACTGTTGTCCTCCACTGTGAAAACTGAGGCAAAGTATTGATTTAGCTTCTCTGCCATTTCAGTGTTCCCCACTATTAACACTCCAGTTTCATCTTCCAAGGGACCAACATTAGTATCTCTCTTCCGTTTTATATACCTATAGAAGCTTTTGCAATCCTTTTTGATATTTTGCACTAGTTTTCTTTCGTAATTTATCTTGGCTCTTTTTATTAATTTTTTTAGTATCCCTTTGTTTATGTTTGAAAGTTTCTCAACCATTGGTCGGTTGGCTGCTGCAGAAAGTTGGCCAACATCATCAAAGACCCATCACACCCTGGTAATGATCTCCTACAACCTCTTCCATCAGGCAGAAGATACCGAAGCCTGAACACACGGACCAGCAGGTTCAGGAACAGCTTCTTCCCGGCCATTATCAGAGTGATGAATGGAATCTCTAGCCTCAAAAGACACTGATCTTACTAATGATGATCTCGCCTAGTGCTCAACCTGTGCGATGTAACCTGAATGCCTCTGTCTAAGTTATTTTTACAACCTTTGATCTGTACGTCCTTGCTTACTATGATCTGCCTGTACTGCTCATAAACAAAGCTTTTCACTTACTCCGGTACACGTGACAATAAATCAATCGATCAATCAAGACAGAGATGGGAAGGAACTAATTCTCTCAGAGGGGAGTGAATCTGTGGCATTCCTGACTGCAGAAGGCTGATGAGGCTGGGTCATTAGATATGTTCAAGGCTGAGACAGACAGATTTTTGATCAGGTAGGGAATCAAGGGTTATGGGGAAAAGGTAGGGAAATGGAACTAAGGATTATCAGGTCAGCCATGGTCACATTGACAGTGTAGAGAGAGTTTTACTTTGTATCTAACCCTGTGCTGTCCACATCTTGGGAGTGTTTGATGGAGACAGTGTAGATGGAGTTTTACTCTGTATCTAACCCTGTGCTGTCTCTGTCCTGGGAGTGTTTGATGGGAGCAGTGTAGATGGAGTTTTACTCTGTATCTAAGCCCGTGCTGTCTCTGTCCTGGGAATGTTTGATGGGGACACTGCCAAGGGAGTTTTACCCTGTATCTAACCCCATGCCTATATCGAAAGTGAATTTGAAATTTTTTTTTACTCTGTGTGTTCTCTCCTGTCAGAGTCTAATTATGTATTTGAAAAGGCAAGGACTGATTGGGGGTAGTCAACATGGCTTTGTGCATGGGAAATCGTGTCTCATAAACTTAATTGAGTTTTTCAAAGAAGTAACGAAGAGGATTGATGAAGGCAGAGTGGTGAACATGATCTATATAGACTTCAGTAAGGCTTTCCACAGGGGTCCTTACTATAGACTGGTTAGCAAGGTTAGATCACACAGAATAGAAGGAGAACTAGCTATTTGGACACAGAATTGGCTCGAAGGTAAAAGACAGAGGGTGATAGGGGAGGGTTGCTTTTCAGACTGGAGGTCTGTGACTAGCGGTGTGCCACAAGGATCACTGCTGAGTCTCCTGCTTTTTCTCATTTATATAAATGATTTGGATGTGAACACAGGAGGTATGGTTAGTAAGTTTGCAGATGACACCAGAATTGGAAGGGTAGGGGGCAGTGAAGAAGGTTACCTCAGAGTACAACGGGACCTTGATCAGATGGGCCAATGGGCCGAGGAGTGGCAAATGGAGTTTACTTTATTAAATGTGAGGTGCTGCATTTTGGAAAGGCACATCAGGGCAGGACTTATACACTTAATGGTAAGGTCCTGGGGAGAGTTGCTGAACAAAGAGGCCTTGGAGTGCAGGTTTATTGTTCCTTGAAAGTGGAGTCGCAGATAGAATAGTGAGGAAGGTATTTAGTATGCTGGCCGTTATTGGTCAGGGGTGGAAAGTGCACTGATTATAGGAGCTGGGAGGTCATGTTGCGGCTGTACAGGACATCGGTTAGGACATTATTTGAATACTGTGTGCAGTTCTGGTCTCCCTGTTATAGGAAGGATGTTGTGAGGCTTGAAAGGGTTCAAGAAACATTTACAATGATGTTGCCAGGATTGGAGGGTTTGAGCTTTAGGGATAATCTGAATAGACTGGGGCTATTTTCCCTGGAACGTCAGAGGCTGAGGGGTGACCTTACAGAGGTTTATAAAATCATGAGGGACATGCATAGGTTAAATAGACAAGATATTTTCCCCAGGGTAGAGGAATCTAAAACTAGAGGGCATAGGTTTAAGGTGATAGGGGAAAGATTTAAAAGGAACCTAAAGGCAACGTTTTCATGCAGAGAGTGGTGCGTGTATGGAATGAGCTGCCAAAGGACGTGGTGGAGGCCAGTACAATTATATCAGTTAAAAGGCATCTAGAAGGGTACACGAATAGGAAGGGTTTAGAGGGATATGGGCCAAATGCTGGCAAATGGGACTGTATTAATTTGGGATATCTAGTTGGCATGGACGAGTTGGACCGAAGAACTTGTTTCCATGCTGTACAGCTCTGTGTCTCTGAGGGAGTGAGGTTCTTACCGAGCCAGTCCGGTGGTGCTGCACAGTAACTCTCGGATGTCACTGGGGCTGCAGTATTTGCTGAAAATGACCTGTGTCAAAGAGAAGCAGTGACAGTAAAAGCTGCCCTATCAATCACCGCGATGAGAGAATCCAAAATCCTCAGCACTGCCTTCACTGCACCAAGTGGAACAGGTGGAGGGGGCACAGGGGAGAGAGAGCCTGGGGGGCAGGGGGGTTCAGTAATGGTGGGAGGGGGATCAGTAACCACAGTCAGAGAGGGGAGCAGCAAGGGTCTAGCCGTGGTCCCAATGAAAAGGAACAGAGCCCAGTTCTGATGAGTTGGGATAGATAAGACCAGGAGCTGAGAGACTCCATGTCCCTTCAAGTGAGACAAGGTCAGGTCCCTGCTCTGTGAAGAGTTCTGATTGGAATCTCCCACCCTTTCCATCCTGACTCCCACTTCCATCTGATCTCTGAATCCTTTCTCATTGCTAGAGAATCCTTGCAATCCCCACACCATCTCTCACAGTTACACACACTCATGCATCCCAAACCTCAGCACTAACATCCCACTCCACACTGCACCCCTCGCCATGCCAATTGTCACCACCTCCCCCAGCTCTGTCCTCAAATCCCCTCATCATTTTCAATCTTACACTGCAGCTCAAATTCTTCCCTCTATTCCACAAGAGGCTGGTATCGTTATCCAAATTATCCCAAGATTTCTGCCCAAATTCAAAGCCTTCCTTACAATTCCCATGAGCACCTTCCCTAGGCTTCTAGCTGCTCTTTGACAATGAGGACTAAAGGGATCTTTATTTATCTGAAGGCAAGGCAGTTGTGAAAGAGTTTCTCCTTGTGCAGAGGCTTCAGGAAAGCAGTACAGGTCCCAGGGTCTCTGACTCTCCCCAGAAGGGGGTAAATCCCACCAGTGTCAGCTCCGACACTCTCAGGCTCATGCACTGGTTTGCGCTTCCTCTCGTGCTTTTGGGAAAAAGCTAATGGGGCACAGGGTCAATAAGAGCAGCTCCAAAAGGACATTGCCTCAGATTGCTTGCTTCATGATGCTGTCACCAAGGTAATTAACAGCTCAGCCCAGAAAACGCCCGACCATCCAGAGGCACCATGCCCACAAATTCCAACCAGGCATCCCTGGACAGTGATTGGGAGCAGGAACCCCAGCTGATATCTACACCCTTCCCCACCACCTCTCTAACCTAGGGCTTATTGAGTCCTTGAGTTTCTGGATCTGTTGATCACAAAGTGAAATCGGAACCTCCTGGTCTGGGAGGTGATGCCTCCTCAGAGTCATTTTGAGCTGAACAGGAAGGTCCACTTTTCCTGCTGTCAGTAACACTAGCTTTTCCAATCCCTGCCTTTGCCCTATTTGGATGAATTGAATGGGATTTCCACCTGGGAATGTCTCAGTCTGGAAAACTATGTAGAAAGTGGCTGTGCCTGGTCAGTGAGTGATGGTACCTTCTGTGTGCGGCTCTCTCCAATGTCCAGGAAAATCGCCTTAGAGCGGTGTGTGGATGATGCTGATCCCATTCCTCTCCTGCTGAGCCTGTGAGGGACACAGCTCTTGGCGAGGTGGAAATTCCAAACTGAGCTCCTCCGCCGCCCGGCAATGAACCTGCTTTCTCACTGTTTAAGAACAATTCCAAGGGTGATAGTGAGCCAGCCTGAGCTGACCACACACGTACAGACACACAGATACAGACAGACACAGAGACAGACAGACAGAGAGACAGAGACACACACACAGCCTGCAATACTGAGCTCTGTCCCCTTGACATTCCATTTGAATCACACAATATTTTGCTCTTTTCCAGTCTCTAAGCACCTCAGAATCTCCATAGCAACACACGAGAGAGTCGGAAGCCTCCTGAATTAAATGTCCTGATTACTACATCTCAAGAGGCACTTTGAGCAGAAGCTATTGAAGCAGAAGCTACAGGTGGAGGTGAACAGGGGAGTCATCTCAACGAATTGATTGGAGTTTAACTGAGTTAGCAGCAAATCAACTTCTCTCCATTCTAAACGTCAGCAAACAATAACCCACAGATTCAGGGGAATTCTGTGGACATGAGAACAGAATTCGCTAAAGAGGTAAATTAGTTTAAAGGAGAAGTCAACAGAGACACAGTGATGGATATTGAAGAGGATATTTCAGAATACACAAAATAGATACATTTCAAAGAATAAGAATGGTTTCAAGGCATGAACCCACACTATTGGTTAACTTAAAAAGGTTTGAGGTAGCATTAAACTAAAAGAAAAAGTATATAGTTGTGCAAAAACTGATGACTCTCGCATTCTAAAGAGGTGTCGTACAGGGCTCTAAACGTTAACTGTTTTTCTCTCCACAGATGTTGTCAGACTTGCTGAGTTTCTCCAATACTTCTTGTTTTCATTTCAGATTTCTAATATCCTGCAGAACGGTGCTTTTATTTGCAAATTGGAATTCCTGGCTCGGACATCAGACTTCCGAGAAACCAGCTTAGATTGCTAGCGAAACAAAGTGAGTTATCCCTTGCCAATCAGCAAGTCAGTGGTTATATTTTAGTCAGTGGTTAAAATAGACACCGAGCTCTGGAGATTAGTTTTTCACGGAGAGGAGGATGACAGGGTTGTAGGGGAAGCTTATCTGGGATCAAATGACCAAAAGGGCAGGTTTCTGGAGCAGAGCGGAGGTGGATCTGGAAAGGTGAAGCTTTGGGTGGCCAGTGTAGCCATGGAAGGCTATCAGTTGGGGTGGGGTGCAACTCCTGTATAAATAAAGGGCCTGAAACTCTATCTGCAGGAGATTGACTTTTGAGGAACATGGTAGCTGAGATTAATGTCACAGATTGAAGGAACTCTTTGTTATGTCAGCTATTTAAAGAATCATTTATAGTCTGAATAAAATTTGGCTGTTAATTGTTACTGTTAAAGAATTAAATTTTGTCTAGCAGTTGTTTCCATGAGGGTCATTTGTAAATTCCATTCATTGTGTAATTGACTCCTGGAGAACCATGCCTCCTCACAGTTACCTTGGCCCTCAGTCCCTCTTACCTACCACCCCTCGATGACATCACTCTGAAGTCACCTTACAGACTACAACCAGCTGTAGCTCACCACCACCCCTCTCATCTCCTCCACTGGTGATAAATGATCAGATAGTTTACTGAATGAGCAGACATTTCCTCCACTGGGAAAACTGAAGGCTTTGTTTTCGGGGACCGCTTTGCAGAACACCTACGCTCGGTTTGCAATAAACAACTGCACCTCCCAGTCGCGAACCATTTCAACTCTCCCTCCCATTCCTCAGACGACATGTCCATCCTGGGCCTCCTGCAGTGCCACAACGATGCCACCCGAAGGTTGCAGGAACAGCAACTCATATTCCACTTGGGAACCCTGCAGCCCAATGGTATCAATGTGGATTTCACAAGTTTCAAAATCTCCCCTCCCCCTACCGCATCCCAAAACCAGCCCAGCTTGTCCCTGCCTCCCTAACCTGTTCTTCCTCCCACCTATCCTCTCCTCCCACCTCAAGCCGCACCTCCATCTCCTACCGACCAACCTCATCCCGCCCCCTTGACCTGTCCGTCCTCCCTGGACTGACCTATCCCCTTCCTAACTCCCTACCTACACTCACCTTTACTGGCTCCATCCCCGCCTCTTCGACCTGTTTGTTTCCTCTCCACCTATCCTCTCCTCTATCTGCCTCCCACTCTCTCCCTATTTATTTCAGAACCCCCTTCCCCTCCCCCTTTTCTGATGAAGGGTCTAGGCCAGAAACATCAGCCTCTCTGCTCCTATGATGCTGCTTGGCCTGCTGTGTTCATCCAGCCCTGCACCTTGTTGTCACCGCTTTGTTTTCAATCTCTGCCACTCCCTCCTGCTGATTCTCCCTGGCAACAGCGAGAGGTTAATGAGATTGATTCAGACTGTATTTAACTAGGTGTCAGATTTGGCTCTGACATGAACTCAATATTCCCAGGCTGCCCACGTCCACCTCTATAAGCTGTCTGATCCATCTCAGGCTGTCTGTTGTGTCCCTTACATTGCTGTTACCTCTCCAATCTCCTCCTGTTGCCTGTCCCACAACAACCTTTGACTCAACCCAACCCTCTGTTGTCAATGTCTGACTTCATACCATGTCCCACCCACTCATTAACCTCCTGCTTACTGACTTTCACTGAAACTCTGTTCAGCAAAATCCAGATTTAAAAGTTGTTTTCAAAACTTTGCACCTACCTGATCTCTGCAATCTTCTGCAGCCCCAAAGTCAGTTGTTACTCTGGGGTGAGTGAGTTCACAACCAGTGAGGCCCTGCACAAGCACCATCCCCAGCCACACTCAGAAATACGAGTTTAGAAGGAACATGTCCCACAAGACAATGACCATCTCCAGCAAAAGACAATCAAACCAGCGTCCATTGACATTCAATGGTGTTATCATCACTCAATCCCCCACATCCCGGAGCTTACCATTGACCAGAAACTCAGTTGGACTCGCCACATAAACACAGTGACTAGGAATAGTGCAGCGAGTAATTCAACTCCTGACTCCCTAAAGCCTGCCCGCCACCTACAAGGCACAAATCAGGAATGTGATGGAATATTCCCCACTTGCCTGGGTGAGTGCAGGCCCAACAATATTCAAGAAGCTTGACTCCATCCAGGAAAAAGCACCCCGCTTGATTGGCACTATATCCACAAGCATTCACTCCCTCCACCACTGACGCTCAGTAGCAGCAGTGTGTACTATCTACAAGATGCACTGCAGAAATTCACCACAGATCCTCAGACAGCACCTTCCAAACCCATGACCATCTCTATCTAGAAGGACAAGGGCCGCAGAAACATGGGAACACCATCACCTTCAAGTTCCCCTCCAAGTCATTCACTATCTTGATTTGGAAATATAATGGCATTCATTCACTGTTGTTCAGTTAAAATCCTGGAATTCCCTCCCTAAGGGCATTGTGAGTCAACCCACAGCACATGAACTGCAGTGGTTCAAGAGGGCAGCTCACCACCACCTTCTCAAGGGCAACTAGGGACAGGCTATAAATGCTACCATTTTTGCAATAACATTTCCTAAAGACACTGCTCTAGGAAATCTTTATGAAACAGCCATGTTCACTAATCCCCATTTCTGAGCTTCAGTAGGAGTTCAGTTCAATTTGCAAAGACCCTGGTGAACGGTTCTCTGGAAGCTGGTATTGGATTTAAAGCAAATTTAATTGATGTTTGAGGTTTACATCAACAATAAAAATCTTATATATTTTAGCTTATGATTTCCTAATACCTTGGTTACCAGCCATTGGAGTTCTGTGAAACTCATAAAATGTCATTATGATACTCAGGTGAATCCACCACCTGATGGTCCACTGGCCTTATCGATAGGTATTTGAGGTGGCCTTTCACGTAAAATTACTCAGACACAGTTTCTCCATCATTTCTGTTTGTATTAGTTTCTTAGTTTTCTGTTAATCCATTGCTGATTTGACACTATCTTCCATTTGTGAACACTCTTCAAAAAGTATTCCATTTGCCAATAAGCACTCCGACTTAAAAAAAATCTGTATTAAATTATCTTCAAATATCAAAATTCTGAATCACAACCGATAATCATTTCAGCAGCAGGGATGAAGAGGAGCAGTTGTATCAGATTTTGGAATAGGGTGGGGTGAATGCCTTATAGAATCATAAAATCCCTACAGTGCGGAAAGAGGCTATTCGTCCCAAAAAGTTTGAAGAGCATCCCATAGCCAATGCACCCCATCTGCACATCTTTGGACTGAGGGAGGAAACCTGAGCACTCAGAGGAAACCCACAGAGACACGGGGAGAATGTGTAAAGTCCACACAGACACTCACCTGAGGCTGGAATCGAACCTAGGTCCCCGGCACAGAGAGGAAGCAGCACTAACCACTGAGCCACCATGCCACTGTGATTTCTTATTCTGCTGGTGTTTGGAAACAGAAGCTGAAAATGAACCAAGAGCTGGTTAGAACCAGACACAAGGGAATGTTCCACTTCTAACAAGTTGTATAAGCTGTACTTGAAAAATAATAACAACGCTGACAGTACTTAATGCCACAGACATCTGATCAACAACCTTTATTTAGCATGTAACAAGCAGATGTCAAGTTATTATAGGCCATGGCTAATGGAGAGAAGACTCGGAAATAGACCTGACTGACAGCTAAAAGGAAAAGGAAGTCAAAACATCTGCTCCAGTGGACAGTGCAAAGGTGTGGGGAGGAGAATAGGGGTGATTCTGGTGTTTGCATATGGAGCTTTTGAATAAAAACTTTGCATCTTTCTTTCACATGAAAGCTGGTAAAGGTCACAGGGAAAGAGCAAATCATACAGATAGTGAATAACCTAAAAATTGATAAAGAGGAAGTAACAGGGGATAAACTCTCTGCTGGTTGGAGTCATACCTGACACATAGGAAGATGGTCATGGTTGTTGGAGGCCAATCATCTCAGCTCCAGGACATCTCTGCAGGAGTTCCTCAGGGTAGTGTCCTAGGCCCAACCATTTTCAGCTACTTCATCAACGACCTTCCCTCCATCATAAGGTCAGAATTGGGGATGTTTGCTGATGACTGCACAACATTCAGCACCATTTGCAACTCCTCAGATACTGAAGCAGTCCATGTTCAAATGCAACAAGATCTGGACAATATCCAGGCTTGGGCTGATAAGTGGCAAGCGACATTCACGCCACACAAATGCCAGTCTCTGACCATCACCAATAAGAGACAATCTAACCACTGCCCCTTGAATTTAAATGTTGTTACAATCACTGAATCCCCCAATATCAACATCCTGGGTGTTATCACAGTCCAAAGACTCAACTGGACTCACCACATAAACACAGTGGCTACAAGAGTAGGCCAGAAGCTGGGAATACTGTGGCAAGTAACTCACCTCCTGACTCCACAAAGGCTGTTCACCATCTACTAGGTACAAGTCAGGAGTGTAATGGAATACTCCCCACTTGCCTGGATGAGTGCAGCCCCAACAACACTCAAGAAGCTCGACATCATCCAGGACAAAGCAGCCTGCTTGATTGGCACCACATACACAAACATTCACTCCCTCCACCACCGACACTTAGTAGCAGCAGTATGTACTCTCTACAAGATGCACTGCAGAACTTCACCAAAGATCCTTCCAAACCCATGACCACTTCCATCCCGAAGGACAAAGGCAGCTGACATATGGGAACACAACCACCTCCAAGCCACTCACCATCCTGCCTTGGAAATATACCGCCATTCCTTCACAGTCACTGGGTCAAAATCCTGGAATTCCCTCCCTAATAGCATTGTGGGTCAACCCACAGCAGGTGGACTGCAGCGGTTCAAGAAGGCAGCTCACCACCACCTTCTCAAGGGCAACTAGGGATGGACAAGAAATGTTGGCTAGCCAGCGACGCCTACATCCCACAAATAATAGGAAAAAAGGACAACAAGTTGAGCGTCCATTCAGAAGTCAAATTTAGATTTTGATTTAAATTAGGTCTATCCAGGGATAAAGTCAGAAGACACACAACACAGGTTATAGTCCAACTGGTTTATTTGAAATCATAGAACATAGAACATAGAACATTACAGCGCAGTACAGGCCCTTTGGCCCTCGATGTTGTGCCGACCTGTGAAACCAATCTGAAGCCCATCTAA
>NC_063342.1:869496-904868 GCF_021869965.1 Rhincodon typus
ATCTTTCTGCTCATCCACACTACCAAGAATCTTACCATTAGCCCAGTCACAAACTTTCTGAGCACTGCTCCTTCATGAAGTGAAGTCCTGAAGGACTATAACCTGCTGTCGTGTGACTTCCGATTGTGTCACCTCAGTCCAATCCCGGCACCTCCACATCATGTCTCCAGAGCGAGTAAGAGTGAATCTGAGAGTAACCCACCCAGTAAGACCTAATCTCATCACAATTCTGGAAGGAAGGATGTTCTCCCATTATCTCGATCAATATTCCTCCTTCAATCTATTTCATTCTTTCTATTTTTTGCAACTTATGTCATGTTTGAAATGCAATGTCTACCGTGTAGTTCTTTTTCAAACATTACGTTTTGTTCTCCAAAAATATCAGACTTGATTTATGTTAATGTTCCCTTGAATATCCATGTCCTCTCTCCCTGTCAATCTATGCATTTATGTACTCATGTCTGGAATCTTATACATCTTCCCAGATTCAATAAGTATCCCGAGCTGGGGCAGTTGCCAATGGAAATTTACTTCACCTGAAGAAGAAGCAGCGCTCCGAAACCTTGCAATTTCAGATTAACCCGTTGGACCATAACCTGATGTTGTGTGACTTCTGACTTTGTCCACCCCTCATCCTTCTAAATTCCATCAAGTACAGACACAGAGTCCTCAACCATTCCTCATAGGACAAGCCCTTCATCCCCGGGATCATTTTCATAAACCTCCTCTAAACCGCCCCTCACACCAACGCCGACGCATCCTTCCTTAGATATGGGCCCAAAACTGCGTTCAGTATTCCAAATGCATTGTGACCAGAGCCTTATACAGCCTCAGCAGTACATCCCTGCTCTTGTATTCTAGCCCTCTTGAAATGAATGCCAACACTGCATTTGCCTTCCCAGCTGCCAACTGAACCTGCATGTTAACCTTAACAGGAGCCTGAACTAGATTCACACATCTCTTTGTGCTTCAGATTTCTGAAGCTTTTCCCTGTTTAGAAAATAGTCCATGCTTCTATTCCTATCAAAGTGCATAACCTGCCACTTTCCCACATGGTATTCCATCTGCCACTTCTTTACCCACTCTCCTAGCCCTGACAGCAGCCTCCCCATTTCCTCAACACTACATGTCCAGTCGGCTGATCCTCTATCCATGCCTGTAGCTTGCCTTAATGTCACAGATTCTTATCTTATTTAGCTGCCTCCTGTGTGCCCCTCTGCCTCCAATGCACTAGTGAAAATAATCCAAGACTGTCCAACTTCTCCTTATAGCTAACACACTCCAATCCAAGCAACATCCTGGTAAACCTCTTCTGCATTATCTCCAGTGTAAGGAGGCAATGGGCTAGTGGTATTTTCGCGAGACTATTAATCTAGAAAAATCAGGTAATGTTCTGTGGGCCAGTTTTGAATCCTGCCAAGGCAGATGGTGGAATTTGAATTCAATAAAAAAATAGCTGGAATTAAGAATCTATTAATAACCATGAAACTCTTGTCAATTGTTAGAAAAACCTATCCAGTACACTAATGTCCTTTAGGGAAGGAAACTGCCATCCTTACCTGGTCTGGCCTACATGTGACTTCAGACCCAGATCAAAGTAACTGATTCTCAACTGCCCTCTGAAATGACCTTGCAAGCTATTCAGTCGTATCAATTGCTACATCGTCTGAACAAGGAAAAGAAACCAGGCTGTGGACAGCATCAGTATGTAGCTCACAATCACCTTCTCAAGGGCAGCTAGGAT
This sequence comes from Rhincodon typus, assembly GCF_021869965.1. Lineage (NCBI taxonomy): Eukaryota > Metazoa > Chordata > Chondrichthyes > Orectolobiformes > Rhincodontidae > Rhincodon > Rhincodon typus. The sequence goes on from NC_063342.1 coordinate 871,241, forward strand.
CAAACAATAAATAATGGTCAGCTAGTGACACACACATCCCATCAGTGAATTGAATAGGAAATCCTTTCTACAGCACAGTGATCAGAAAGGCATACAACACTCAAAATGTGGCCTCAAGTTTTATAAAGCTACATGACTCGGCAACTTTAATGTCTAATGCCCCAACCGATGAAGGCGTGCATTCCATACGCCCTCTTTACCACCTTATCCACTTATATTAACATAGAAACATAGAAAATCGTTGCAGGAGTAGGCCATTTGGCCCTTCAAGCCTGCAACACTATTCAATACAAACACGGCTGATTGTACAATCTCAGCATCCCATTCTCGCCCTCTCCCCATACCCCTTGATCCCTTTAGACGCAAGGACCACATCCAGCTCCCTCTTGAATTTATTTAATGAACTAGCCCAACAGCTTCCTGTGGGAGAGAACTCCACAGGTTCACAACTCTCTGAATGAAGAAATTCTTCCTCATTTCAGTCTTGAATGGCCTACCTCTTAATCTTGGATGTGACCCCTAGTTCTGGACTTCCCCCAACATTGGGAACATTCTTCTTGCATCTAGCCTGTCCAGTTCCATCAAGATTTTACATGTTTCTTTGAGATCCTCCATCATTCTTCTAAATTCAATACAAGCGCAGTCGATCCGGTCTTTCCTTATATGTCGGTCCTGCCATCCCGGGAATTAGTCTGGTGAACCTTCCTGGACTCCCTTAATAGTGAGAATGCCCTTCCCTCGGACGAGGAGACCAAAACTCTACACAATACTCAAGGTGTGGCTTCACCAAGGCCCTGTATAACTGCAGCAAGACATCCTTACTCCGATACTCAAACCCTCTCACTATGAAGGAGAGCATGCCATTAGCTTTCCTCACTGCCTGCTGCACCTGCATACCAACCTTCAGTGACTGTTCCACCATGACACCCAGGTCTCAGTGCACCTCACCTTCTCCTAAACTGCCACCATTCAGATAATAATCTGTCTTCCTGTTTTTGCAATCAAAGTGGATAACCTCACACTTATCCACATTATATTGCATTTGCCAAATATTTTCCCACTCAGCCAGGCTGTCCAAGTCACCCTGCAGCCTCTTAGCATCCTCCTCACAGCACACACTGCCGCCCAGCTTATTGTTGTCTGCAAATTTGGAGATAATGCATTCAATTCCTTCAACCAAATTGTTAATATATATTGTGAGCAGCTGAGGCACCCCACCCATCACTACCTGCCATTCTGAAAAGGACACGTTTATTCAAACTCTCTGCCTCCTGCCTGCCAGCCAGTTCTCTACCCATGTCAATACATTACCTCCAACACCATGAGCTTTAATTTTCTTTACTAATCTCTGGACTGGGACCTTGTCAAAAGCCTTTTTAAAGTCCAGATACACAGCATCTACTGATTCGCTATTGTCGCCTCTCACATCTTCAAAAAATTCCAGAAGATTTTTCAAGCAAGATTTCCCTTTAGTGAATCCATGCTGAGTGGAAGCCATTTGGTCATTGCTTTCCAAATGCTGAGTTATTACATACTTAATGATCGACTCCAGCATTTTCCCCACCACCGATGTCAGGCTAACTGGCCTACAATTTCCCATTTCCTCTCTGCCTCCTTTTTAAAGAATGGAGTTAGATTAGCTACCCTCCAGTCCATTGGAACTCTTCCAGAATCTACAGAATGCTGGAAAATGGACACCAATACATCTTCTATTTCCGGGATCACTTCCTCAAGCATCAGACCCGAGGGACTTATTGGGTTTTAATCCCATCAATTTCCCCAATACTATTTCCTGACTAAAAAGAATTTCCTTTAGTTCCTCCTTCATGCTTGACCGTCTGTCCCCTAGCATTTCCTGAAGGTTATTTATGTCTCCTTAGTGAAGGCAGATCCAAAGTATTTGTTCAACCGCTCTGCCATCTCTTTGTTGTTCATTATGAATTCACCTGATTCTAACTGCAAGGGACCTACTTTTGTCTTCACCAGTCTTTTTCACTTCACATGTCTATAGAAGATTTTTAGTCAGTTTTTTATGTTTTCCACAAGCTTACTTTCATATCCTATTTTCCTTTTCCAAATTAAACCCTTTATCCTTCTCTGCTGAATTTTGAATTTCTCCCCGTGTTCGGGTTTACTGCTTTTTCTGGCCAATTTATAAGACTCCTCCTCTTTGGTTTTAACACTGTTCCTGATTTCCCTTGTTAGCCATGGTTGAGCCACCTTCCCTGTTTTACTCTTACACCAGACAGGGATGTACAATTGTTAAAGTTCATCCATGTATTCTTTAAATGTCTGCCATTGCCTGTCCACCCTCAATCCCCTAAGTATCCTTGGCCAGTTTATCCTAGCTAGTGCATGTCTCATACCAAAGTTAGCTTTAAGTTCAGGATCCTAGTTTCTGATTTAATTGTGTCACTCTCCATCTTAATTAAGAATTCTACCTTATTATGGTCACTCTTCCCCAAAGGATCTCGCACCACAATGTTGCTCATTAATCCTCTCTCGTTACACAATACCCAGTCTAGGATGGCTTGCTCTCTAGTTGGTTCCTTGACATATCAGTCATGGAAACCATCCCTCATACATTCCAGGAAATCCTCCTCCATCGCACTGCTACCAGTTTGGTTAGTCCAATCAATACTTAGGTTGAAGTCACCCATAATAACTGCTGTACCCTTACTGCATGTATATCTAATTTCCTGTTTGATACAATCCCCAACCTCACAAATACTGTTTGGTGGTCTGTACACAACTACCACTAAAGCCTTTTTCCCCTTTGGTGTTCTGCAGCTCCACCCATACAGATTCCACATCATCCAGGCTAATGTGTCCCCTTACTATTGCGTTAATCCTCTCCTTAACCAGCGACATGACCCCACCTCACTTTCCTTTCTGTCTGTCTTTCCTGCAAACTGAATAACCCTGGGCATTGAATTCCTATCCTTGGTCATCCTGGAGCCAGATCTCTGCGATCCCAATTATATCATATCCATTAATAACTGTTTGTGCAGTTAATTCATCCACCTTATTACAAATGCTCCTCGCATTGAGACTCTCAGCCTTCAGGCTCATTTTTTTTGACATTTATTGCCCTTTTAGAATCAACGTGAAATGTGGCCCATTTTAATTTTTGTCTTTGCTCTCTCTTCCCCTTACTGTCCTCTGTTTTTGTCCCCAGTTTACTTCCCTCCGACTTCCTGCATTGGTTCCCATCCCCCTGCCAGATTAGTTAAACACTCCCCCCAGGACATTGGTTCCAGTCCTACCCAGGCAGACTGTCCAGTTTGTAATGGTCTCACCTCCCCCAGAACCGGTTCCAAAGTCCCAGGAATTTGAATCCTTCCCTCTTGCACCATCCTTCAAGCCATGTATTCATCTTAGCTATCCTGCCATTCCTACTCTGGCTAGCATGTGACTCTGGTAGTAATCCGAACATTACTACCGTTAGGTCCTATTTTTTAAGTTTATCACCTACCTCCTAAATTCAGCTTGTAGGACCTCGTCCTGTTTTTCACCAATATCCTTGGTGCCTATATACACCACGGCAGCTGGCTGTTCACCCCCCTCCTCCAGAATGTCCTCCAGCCACTCAGACATCCTTGGCCCTTGCACCAGGGAGGCAACATCCCATCCTGGGCTCTCATTAGTGGCTGCAGAAACGCCTATCTATTCCCCTTACAATGGAGTCCCCTATCACTATAGCTCTGCCACTCTTTTTCCTGTCCTCCTGTGCAGCACAGCCAGCCATGGTGCCATGAACCTGCCATTTGCCCCTTTCAAGAAGCTATGGACTTGCACCTCAAGATCCCTCTGTATATCAACGCTCCTAAGGGTTCTGCCATTAACTGTATAGTTTCCCCTTGCATTTGACCTCCCAAAATGCATCACCTCTCATTTGTCTGGATTAAACTCCATCTGCCATTTCTCTGCCAAAATTTCCAACTGATCCAAATCACGTTGTATCCTTTGACAAACTTCTTCAGTATCCATACTCCACCAATTATTGTGTCATCTGCAAACTCACTAATGAGACCGACATTTTCATCAAAATCATGTACATATACAACAAACAACAGAGGTCCCGGTACTGATCCAGTGTTCACTGGATCACTGGTCACAGACCTACAGTGAGAAAACTACCCCTCCATAATTACCCTCTGCCTTCTATGACCAGGCCAAATTTGTATCCAACTTACCATGGATCCCATGTGACCTAATCTTATGGACCAGCTTACCATGAGGAATCTTGTCAAATGCTTTCGTAAAGTCCACTCAGACAACATCTACTGTACTGACTTCATCAATCATCTTTGTCAAAACATTCAATTAAGTTTGAGAGACACGACCTTCCCCACTCATTAGCAATAGGCAGCATTGCTCCGAGTCCATAATTTTCTAAATGTGAGTAAATCCTGTCCCTAAGAATCTTCTCCAGTTATTTGCCAACCACTGATGTTAAACTCACCGCCTGTAATTTCCTGAACTATCCTTGTTGCCCTGCTTGGACAAAGTAACAACATGGAATAGATCGCATCGGGCCCTGGGGACTTATCCATCTTAATGCTTTTCAAGGCAACCAACACCACCTCCTTCTTAATATCAACATTCCCTAGAATGCCAACATACTCCTCCCTAATCTTACCATCATTCATGCCCTTCTCCTTGGTGAATACTGATGCAAAATCCTAATGAAGAACCACACTGAATTCCTCTGGCTTCATGCTTAAATTCCCTCCTTTGTCTTTGAATGTACCTACACTTTCCCTAGACACCTTCTTGTTCTTAGAGTACGTATAAAATGCCCTGGGATTCTCCTGAATCCTACTTGCAAAGGACAATTTATAGCCCATTTTAGCCCTCCTAATTGCTTGTTTAGGTTCTTTCCTGTTTCCTTTCTATTCAAGGGCCTTGATTGATTTCCTAATCCTGACATATACTTCCTTTTCCTTTTTTACTAAACTTTCAATATCTCTTGCCATCTTTGTCTTTCATCCTCAGAAGGACATATTGCCCCTGAACTCTGTTAACTGGTCTTTAAAAGATTCCCACCTGTCAGATATAGGCCATATGTCCCAAAGATGGTTAGATTACATCAAACATCTTGTCCCTTTAGAAAAAAAGCAAAAAACTGCAGATATTGGAAATCTGAAGGATGCATTGTACTGACCATACCCAACAATACCGCACTTGCAAAACTCACAATGCTGTCTCACATTGGATTCTGCAAATAAACAACATTGGCTGGATAATTCTATATGCAAAATGAATTACATTGAATTTAAGATTGTGGTACATGTGTGTCCTAGAAACTAGATGCATTAATTTTTTATTTATTCATTCATGATTTGAGGGCATTGCTGGCTGGGCCATTCCAGACGGCAGTTAAGAGTCAAACACATTGCTGTGGGTCTGGAGTCACATGTAGGCCAGACCAGGTAAGGATGGCAGTTTCCTTCCCTAAAGGGCATTAGTGAATCAGATGGGTTTTTCCAACAATTGACACGGTCATCATTATATTCTTAATTCCAGATTTTTATTGCTATGGCAGGTTTGCACCAGAGTCACCAGAACATTACCCTGTTAATCAGAGACCCAGGTAATGATAATACCATCATCTCCCCATGATGGAGGGTCCTGATCTTTAGACAGAAAGAAAACGTACACTCACTGCATCTGTTGCAACTCAACAACATTCAGAATCATCAGGGGCAGGACAGAGTAGATAGGGAGAGGCTGTTCCCACTTGTAAAGATAACAAGACGACACAGATTTAAAGTGACGTGCAAACAAAACAAAGGTAATATAGGAAAACTCCTTTTCACACTGCAAGTAGTTAAGGTATGGAACACACTGCCTGGAAATGTGGTGGACGCAGGTTTGATCGAGGCAATCAACAGGCATTGGATGATTATTTGGATAAGAGTGGTGTATAAGGAAAAGGCAGGAGATTGGTATGAGCTAATGATGTTTGTTTGAAGAGCCAATGCAGACCCAATGGGCTGAGCAGCTTCCTTCTGCACTGTAACTCTTATGATTCTGTGCAGGGACAACCACAATGTGGTTAGAAAGAGAGCTCCAACATTTTGATCTAGTGACACTGAAGGAACAGCAAAACATCTGAAAGAATCAACAGTTTGAAGGAGAACTGGCAGGAGTGGTGCTGCTGCCCTTGTCCTTCTGGATGGAAGTGGTCGTGGGTTTGGAAGGTGCTGTCTGAGGATCTTTGTTGAATTTCTGCAGTGCATCTTGTAGATAGTACACAGTGCTGCTACTGAGTGTCGGTGGTGAAAGAGTGAATGCTTGTGGATGTAGTGTCAATCAAGCGGGCTGCTTTGTCCTGGATGGTGTCAAGCTTCTTGAGTGTTGTTGGGGCTGTACTCATCCAGGCAAGAGAGAGTATTCCATCACACTCCTGACTTGTACCTTGTAGACAGTGGACAGGCTCTGGGGAGTCAGGAGGTGAGATATTCCCAGCTTCTGACCTGCTCTTGTAGCCACTGTATTTATCTGGCGAGTCCAAATCAGCTTCTAGTCAATTGTAACAGCCAGGATGGTGACAGAATGTCTTCAGAGGGAAGAATTCAGTTCTGTAGATAGAAAAGAGAAGTTGGGAGTGTTTTTCTTGAAGAACATGGGGGAGATTTTTTTCCAGGTATTCAAAATCAGAAAGTGTACTGGATAGAATAGGAAGGGAGAATCTGTACCCATTGCTGGATGGATCAAGAGCGAGAGTGGACAAATTTAAGGTGATTGGTCTGTAAAGAAAAAAGCAATGGTAACATGAGGAGAACTGTTTTCACACAGCAAGTAGTCAGGGTCTGGAAAGTGCTGCCCGAGAGTGCAGGGGAGGCAGGTTCAAGAGGGAATTGAATAGGCACTGGAAGAAAACCTTGGATTACTGGGCTACATGGTTTGAGTGTGGGAGCAGGACTAGCTGGAGATGCTTGTGGAAAGAGTAAGTATGGACACAATGCAGTCAACGATCACTTGTTAATTCTGACTGCTGACGGTTCTGTGGTAAACTGTTGGTGTGAAAATCTCAACTAACCCAAGTGAATGCAACCTTTTAAGGTTGCGAAGAGGAGACTTGCTTTTACTTCTGCCCATTGATATCTATCAGCATTTCAAGCACAGTGTCACACATTAACCCATTTTCAATATTAGTGGGCCAAATGTGCTCAGATTCACAATTGGCTTGTATATTTGGGTGTAACATAGGCAATTCAATGTGAATTGGGATAGGGATCAACACTGGTTGCCCCACATATTTTGCCTCTGTCTCTTTCTCTGACACCCATCCCCCACACCATCCCCTCCTCACATGGCCCACCCCCATGTCATGGTATTCCTACGCTCATGCCATCAGACGTGGTGGAATTAGGATAAAAAGCTGGAGGCAATTTACAAATCAGCATTGAGACCAGTTACTCTTAATTTATGGTGAACAATCTGAAAAGAGCAAGAGGTTAGTCAATATGAAGATTAGTAGCTAATATCATTTTAGAGAAATGCAGTTAACATTGAGGATGAAATACTTGAGAAATGCTTTTTGACATTTTTATTTCAGGTTCCAGAAAATAAACAGAAACACTTGAGATAATACACCAATGAAAAGAAACAGGAATCAAATCTTAATTCATCCACAGACAACTTCAAGTCTGAATTATTTCAAAACCCTTCAATACATAGTACATTTCATTTTTACTAAAGTGCATTAGCTAGAAGATCATAAGGAAGAGGAACAAGAGTAGACCATTTGGTCTCTCAAGCCTGCTCCACCATTCAATAGTATCATGACTGATTTGTTATAAATCAGCTTGATAACTCATAAAATCGTTAATAAATATGTTGATTTATCATCTCCTTAATGCAACTAATAAACAATCAGTTTATCAATGTTCAAAACGCAACAAAAAACAAGGAGCTGGGACAGTAGAGTACAGATTAACAAATTTGCAAGATACTGAATACCAGAGGAAAACATTGAGGTCAACAAAGTCCACAATAATGGTGTGCTTTAGTGCAGTCAGAGTATAATGTTCTCTTATCAGTCTGCCTTTGCAATGGCCATCACTGATATATACGCTTTCCTCTCTATTACAATCTTGCACCTGCTTATGTCAGCCTAACCTCCTCTGCTATCTGTCAGGCTTGTTCCATGCTCCAGCACTGAATGTGACCATTCAGCCCATCACATCCCTGCCAGATACGGCAGCTTGAACTGCACAGGTACCTACAATCACACTTCAAAGCAGCTGATGTGCCTGGGTAAACTGAAGTCGCAATCTTGGTACCCTGCTCCTCTTCGAACATAACGTACTTAGTGCCACATACTATGGACATTAACCCACCCAGTGCCATTTGCACTGGAATATAACCCACCCAGTGCCATATACTATAGACATTAGCCCACCCAGTGCCGTCAGCACTGGAATATACACCCACCCAGTGCTTTCTACATACAATACAATCCATCCAGTATAGTTTATTTGAATAAATTCCCCAAGGCAATACCGGCTAGAATAACTCAGTCAATGCAGTGCAGTGATATAGCAGTATGCCTGCAGCTTCAAGTGCAGCAATGACCAGAAAACCTAATTGGTACAATGTCCAATGGAATAATAGCAAGGGCGAATCTGAGAATAACTCGCTTAGTGACAGTGAATCTGAGAACAACCTCTCCAGTGAGAAAGTCAGAAGTCACATGACACCAGGTTATAGTCCAACAGGTTTATCTGAAATCACAAGCTTTCGGAGCGCTGCTCCTTCAGAACATTACCTGACAAACGGGCTGCACTCCGAAAGCTCGTGATTTGAAATAAATCTGTTGAACTATAATCTGATGTCATGTGACATCTGATAGCGTCCACCTCAGTCTACCACAGTTTAACACTGCACCTCCACATCAGGTTTCCAGCGAGAGTAAGAGTGAATCTGAGAGTAACCCACCCAATGAGACCTAATCTCATCACAATTCTGGAAAGAAGGATGTTCTCCCATTGTCTTGATCAATATTCCTCCTTCAATCAATTTCATTCCTTTTATTTTTTGCAACTTATGTCTGAAATGCAATGTTTATCTTGTAGCTCTTTTTCAAACATTACGTTTTGCTCTGCAATAATATCAGACTTACATTATGTTATTTTTCTCTCAAACATTTATATCCTCCCTCCCTGTTGATCTACGCACGTATCTACTCTCAACCAGAATCTTACACATCTTCCAGATTCAATAAGCATCCCAAGCTGGGGTAGTTGCTAATGGAAATTTACTAACATATAGTTCTAAATGCTTACAATTGAGGCACAAAGTCACCTTCAAAAGAGCAACTGAGCTGAGAATTGTTTAAAAATGTTATAAAACATTTAGAGTTCTGATTTGATTCCAGTGATCTTACAGAGATCGTCAAAGGATATGAACTTGTGTGACAGCTCTTGTTCACACAGCAAATATAATTTGCATTATAAGTGCACTCAAATAATTATGGATAGCTATTTGATCCTCTCCCCTGCAGCTACACTTTCAATTCAGTGGGTCAATAATCTCTAACTTCCAACCTCTCAGAATTTCTTCCATACTCCATATGAAATGCCTTTCCCATTACAATAGCGAACCCGTTAACAGCAGATATACACTGGAGGTCTCAAGATCAAAATGCAAAGAAGGCTAAAAGTTCATTGGTGAGAGGGATTCTATAGCTGGAAGGAAGATTCAGTGCTTCAGGAAGGTGGGTAAACAAGAGGAAAAGAAAGCAAAAGAAACTGCGGATGCCGGAAACCAGGCAGAGAAACAGAAATTGCTGGAGAAACTCAGCAGGTCTGACAGCATCTATGTAGAGAAAGTGGACTTGACATTTTGGGTCAAGTGACCATTCTTCAGAACCTTCACTCAACCCAAAATATTAATTCTGATTTTTCTCCACAGATGCTGCCAGACCCACTGAGATTTTCCAGCAATTTCTGTTTTTGTCGTGCCTAACTAAGAGACTGTTCCATTTCATATGTTGAGATTTCCAAAGTTACAGACCCCGTCCAAATATTAATGTTTTCATTTGGAAATGGTAGAAAAAAAACACATTAATGGAGGTCCAAGTGTCATCATTATTATTTTCACCTGGTATGTTTTTAAACTTTTTCTGTGAAGTAAAGGTGTATTACATTTTGTCAGCTTACTCTACAGCATGAGCTCCTTCACTCACTGGGCTGGCCTCTTGGTATACTTTATTAGGTTATTGATGGTCATTCTGTAAGCTATTGACAAGCAGAGATTTTAAAATCTAGATGTCTACTAAATCCCTCAGAAACCAAAGTGCTCAAAATAAATATGTTTTTACTAAACTTCAGCCACATTAACACCACTTGTATCAGAAATAAGCAAACCACTTTCTAAATAATCAAAAAGGCACCGATTGTCTCCATAAAAACATGAACTAAGGCACACTGAATTAGGCTCAGACAAGATATGGTCCAGGTAGTTGGGTTCAAAAGCATTAAATTTAAAAAGTAGACAGTCTGGAGATTGGAAAATGAGCCATAGACGCTGCAGACTGCAGTCTAGGCACAGGATCCACATTTCCACTCCATCTCCTGTGTTGTGCAAATATGCTTCTTCCATAGTACTGTGGGATGTGGATAAGAGAAACCCAGTGGTTGAGAACTGAAACATGGTGTTGAGGTATGATTGTCAGTGCTCCTTCAACCTGCAGATGGGACCAAAGAATCACGTGGGTTGGAGGAAAGTAAACAAAAAAAAACACCAGTTAGTCAAAAACCAAGTTCCAGAACTACATAATAAATCCAAACTGCACCCAACCCTTACACTACAAATAATTCTAGTCTGTATACTGAGCTGAGCGAAGGCCCTCTGACAAAGCAAAATTCCAAAGAAATGAGAAAAGTTCAGTCAGCGAAGCTAAAGCTTTACAGCGTAGAAGGGCAATTGCTAACGGGTACCTCATGAATTTATGAAAGCAAAAGTAGGCCTTTCAGGAATGTCATAGCTGATGTAATTGGGAACTGACTTTACTTTCCTGGCTACACGCCCCTCCAATAATAACTGAAACACCTAATTAACATATTAAGAGGGATAGATAAACTGAATCCATATATTAGTTCAAAGTATGTGAAGTCAAAGATTACATGACAACACGATTACCTCCTGGTAGCACACAGCACCTCCTACAAGAAGGTTTGATAATATAGGAGATTCTAACAAAATAGGTCAACTTGTATATAGCAGCTTTATCATAATGAGATGTCCCAAAGTACTTGAGAGGAACATTGTTGAAAACTGGGGTCTCTTGATAGTTGAAGTTATCAAGTATTTACTGTGTATCATGTCATTTTACAGCAACTATAGCCAGTAAATTTTGTTGGATATAAACACAAAAGGAAAGGTCAAAAAGTCACTGAGGTCACGAAGCTTAATCGAACTAGCATCAATGAGGACTAGACCGATAGGGACGGGTGTAGGGGCTAGAGGAGGTTAGAAATAGGGAGCGGTGTAGGGGCTGGAGTGGGTGACAGAGATAGGGAGGGATGTACAGGCTGGAGGTGGGGACAGAGATACAGAGGTGGTAGGGGCTGGAGGGGGGTGACAGAGATAGGGAGGGATGTAGAGCCTGAAGGAGGTGACTCGAATAGGGAGGGGCATAGTGACCTGGAGGTGACAGAGATAGGGAGAGCTGTAAGGTGGGAGAGTCCAGCCTGGAATGCACTGGGATTTTGAGATTTGAGGCGATGAAGCCATGCACAAGGAATGAGAACATTTACTGGCTCAATGAATCAAAAGCTGAAGAGGGCTAAACCAACTTGCAGAACTACTGATTTTATAAGCTCTGTCTTCTACAAATGTCAGCACACATACTGATTGTGTCTTAATCAATCCATTGTAATCTATTCTTATTGTCTTTCTGACTGCTGCTGCTCTGTAAAGCAGACTTCTCTCTAAAATTAGCACTTTCACCTGACACTTCCGTTTTTCTGGAGTCTTTAGTCTGACAAGCCTAAGCAGTGGAATGAGGTTTAACTGAGGTGCTGTAAATGGTGTGGTGTTTTGAGGAATGACACAACAGAAGACTCAGTGACCGGGGACACACAGCTGGAATACTCGTGGCTAAGGAACCAGAGCAGGATGAAGATACTTTGTGATGTAAGGTGCAAGATTTATAGAAATTTCATTGTTTATTTGAGTTAAGATTTTGAATGTGAACTGAGTTCTGTGTGTCTGAAGAGGTTTAATGATTAACTTGCAAGTATTTCTGTATTTAAAAAGAACCTAGTGACAGCAGAAGACTTCCTGCAGCGTAATGGGTTTTTACTTACTTTAGGAAAATGTTACGAGCAAAGAAGATTGTACATTAGTCAATACGATGTGGAGGTGGAGGAACACAGCAGGTCAGGCAACATCAGAGGAGCAGGAAAATTGATGAAGGGTGTAAACCTGAAACATTAGTCCTGATGAAAGCTGTAAACCTGAAACGTCGATTTTCCTGCTCCTCTGATGCTGCCTGACCTGTGTGTTCCTCCAGCTCCACACTGTGTTGACTCTGTCTCCAGCATCTGCAATTCTTGCTACCTTCAAGATTGTGCATTAGGTCCAAAAAATTAATTTTGTTTTTCTTTTAAGTGTGTGAAACACCCATACTTTGGAAAAAATAATGTTTTCTCCAGTTCCAATTTGGGCAGTTCTGCAACATTCTTGACTGAAGCTGGACGTGTGAAGCAGTTGCTCCTGAAAAAAGTTTAGAATTGTTAAAAATAAGTTACCTTGGTGTATGGAAGTTAGCAAGATTTCAGACCAGAGATGTTTGGTTGAAACCCTGAACAGATAATTTAAAAAGTGTAAAAAGTGAGAAGGTTTAAGCTCAGTTGTATGAAGGCTTCAGGAGGGGGCTATCAGATTCTCAAGACTGCATGTTGAAGCCATGGTTAAATTAAGCACAATAGGAATGAGAGAGAGGAGATTCTCCATGGTGAGTACTGGAGAGAGGAGCTTTTGGGATTAATGGGATTATAAATTTACTGTCCATCTCAAAATCTCAACACTTGTATTATATGTACATGATTCCATACATCTAAAGGTTGAAGGGGTCCTGATAGAGGTGTATAAGATTATGGGGGACATGGACTTGGAAAATAGAGAGCAGCTGTTCCTCTTAATTGAAACCTCACAACCTTTAGAAAGTATTTGGATGAGCATTTGAAATGTCACAGCATCCTAATGCTAGAAAAACTGGATGGCCTGAAGGTGGATAAATCACCTGGACGAGATGGACTATGCCCCAGAATTCTAAAGGAGATAGCAGAAGAGATAGTGGAGCTGTTAATGGTATGTCAGGGAGGGTCCCAGAGGACTGGAAAGCCGCTAACGTGACACCCGTTTAAAAAGGGAGTAAGGCAAAAGACGAAAAATTATAGGCTGATCAGCCTAACCTCGGCCTTGGGTAAGATAACGGAGTCCACTGTGAAGGATGAGATTTCGGAATACTTGGAAGTATATGATAAAATAGAGCAAAGTCAGCACTGCTTCATCAAGGGGAGGTCATGCCTGACAAATCTGTTAGCATTCTTTGAGGAAGTAACGAGCAAGTTGGACCAAGGAGAGCCAACGGATGCTCTGGCTTAGTGGTATTATCACTGGACTGCTAATCCAAAGACCCAGATAATGTTCTTGGGACCCAGGTTCGAATCCCGCCATGGGAGATGGTGGAATTTGAATTCAATAAATATCTGGCGTTAAGAATCTAATGACGACCGTGAATCCATTGTTGCTTGTAGGAAAAACCCATCTGGTTCACTAATGTCCTTTAGGGAAGGAAACTGCCACCCTTATCTGGTCTGGCCTACAAATGACTCCAGACCCACAGCAATGTTATTGACTCTTAAATGCCCACTGGGCAATTAGGGATGGGCAATAAATGCTGCCTGGCCAGCGACGCCCTCATCCTGTGAATGAATAAAGAAAAAAAACTTACGGGGATTTCAAGAAGGCCTTTGACAAGGTGCCGCACAGGAGGCTGCAGAGTAAGATAAGGGCCCATGGTATTAGAGGCAAGGTGCTAGCATGGATAGAAGATTGGCTGTCTGGCACAAAGCACAGAGTGGGGATAAAAGGATCTTTCTCAGGATGGCAGCTGGTGACAAGTGGTGTTCCACATGAGTCAGTGTTGGGACCACAACTTTTCACATTACACATTAATGATCTAGATGAAGGAACTGAGGGCATTTTGGCTAAGTTTGCATACTATACAAAGATAAGTGGAGGGACAGTAGTATTGAGGAGGCAGGGAAACTGCAGAAGGATTTGGACAGGTTAGGAGAGTGGGTAAAGAAGTGGCAGATGGAGTACAACGTGGGAAAATGTGAGGTCATGCACTTTTGTAAGAAGAATAGAGGCATGGACTATTTTCTAAATAGGGAAAAAATTCTGAAGTCTGAAGTGCAAAGAGACTTGGGATTATCCAGGATTATCTCAAAGTAAACCTGCAGGTTGAGTCAATAGTTAGGAAGGCAAATGTAATGGTTGGCATTTATTTTGAGAGGACTTGAAAAACAAGCAGGGATGTACTTCTGAGGCTCTATAGGCTCTGGTCAGGCCACATTTGGAGTATTGTGTGCAGTTTTGGGCCCCATATCTCAGGAAAGATGTACTGGCTGGGGAGCGGGTTCAGAGGAGGTTGACAAGAATGGTCCCAGGAATGAAAAGCTTAACATAGGAGGAACGTTTGAGGATTCTGGGTCTATACTCATTGGAGTTTAGAAGGATGAAAGTGGATCTAATTGAAACTTGCAGAATACCGAATGGCTGGACAGAGTGGATGTTGAGAAGATCATCATAGAATCCCTACAGTGTAGAAACAGGCCCTTCGGCCCAACAAGTCCACACCGAACCTTGGAGCATCCCACCCAGACCCAACCCCTATAACCCACCGTGTCGACACCTCCCTGAACACTACGGGCAATTTAGCATGGCCAATCCACCTAACCTGCACATCTTTGGATTGTGGGAGGAAACTGGAGCACCCAGACGAAACCACACAGACACGGAGAATGTGCAAACTCCACACAGACAGTCGCCCGAATTGAACCCGGGTCCCTGGTGCTGTGAGGCAGCAGTGCTAACCACTGAGCCACCGTGCCGCCCTTGTTTCCATTGGTAGGAGAGACCAGGATGCAAGGGCACAGCCTTAGAGTAAAGGGAAGACCTTTTAGAACAGAGATAAGAGAAACCTCTTCAGCCAGACAGTGGTGAATCTACTGAACTCTCTGCCTCAGAAGGCTGTGGAGGCCAGGTCACTGAGTTTATTTAAGACAGTTAGACAGGTTCTAGATTGTCAAGGGGATCAAGGGTTACGGGGAGAAAGCGGGAGAATGGGGTTGAGAAACATATTAGCCATGATTGAATGGCAAGCAGACTCGATGGGCTGAATGGCCTAATTTCTGCTGCTCTTTGTTATGGTCTAATGGGCCTACTGCAGAAAAGTGGGACTAGTGCAGATCATAGAATAGTTTTGGTGGTACAGCTGAAGGGACTAATCTAAACTGTATGATTCTATGGTTCTGTATTATTGCTGAAAACCAAATCTGCAACATTGACTCCTTAAATCTCAGACTGGGGATTGGTTAGCTCAGTTGGCTGAATGGCTGGCTTGTAAAGTACAGTGATATCAAAAGTGAGAGTTCAATTCCTACACCGGCTGAGGTCATCATGAAGAGCCTGCCTTCTCAACCTCTCCCCTTACATGAGGCATGATGATCCTCAAGTTAAACCACCACCAGTTGTCTCTCTAATGCTTATGTCTTACTGAGAGACCACTTTGCTTAAAACAAAACAAAACAAAACAAAACAAAACATGATCGATCAAGCCAGATTTCTGTCTGGGATCTGTCTAGTAATAACATCAGCTAAGAACATTACAACATGCTGGGATCTGCAAAGTACTGTCTGAAAGGGCAATATGAGCAGATTCAAGGCAAAATTTCAAAAGGGATCTGGAGCAATACCTGAACAGCAGAAGTTAGAAGGTCTAAAGGGAAAAAGCAGGGGAGTGGGACTAATTAGACAGGTCTTTTAGAGACTAGCATGTGCATGATGCACTGAATGGCCTCCATCAGTTTTTAAAAATAATTTAGTAGTTTGTCTATGACAGCGTAGTGAGATCCAACAGAAATGTTCTACTCTAGAGTCAGAGAGGAATGGATACACTCAGTATTGATATTCATCCTCCACATGAGCAGTAATCTCATTCCTGCAGCAATTTGCATTATCCCAGACTATAATCATAGAAAATAATCAGAATTTTACAGCAAAGGAGTCCATTTGACCCATCGTATCTGTACCAGCTCCCAAAAGAACTACTCAGCTAGTCTCATTCTCCAGCCACGTATATTCATCACATTCAAATAATTATCCAGCTGTTTTGAAACCTCTCACGGAAATCACCTCCACTCCTCTCCCAGGCAGTATATTCTAAATCCAAACAACAGAGTAGTTTCTCCTCATCTCAATCCTTGCTCTCTCGCTGACAATCTTGAAATTGTGACCCCCCTAGTTACTGACACACCAACTATGTGAAAACAAAATAGTTCATAATTTCGAACACCTCAAAGATCACCTCCTAATCTTCTTTGCTCCAATTTCTCAAATATGTCCTTGTATCTAAAATCCCTCATTCCTCGATTCATTCTAATAAATCTCCAGGGCCTCAACATCCTTCTCTAAATAAGGTGCCCAGTGAACTTCAATAATTCAAATGTGATCTGAACAATCATCTCCTTGCTTTTATACTCAATGCCTCTATTTATAAATCCATGGATCTTATAGGCCTTCTTAACAAATGCTTCAACTTGCCCGGCCACCTTCAGAGAATCTTACAAGTGTCCCTCTGTTCGTGTACTCCCCTCAAAGTTGTACCATTAATAGTGACCAGCCTTCCAGAAAAAGGGGGAAGCCTGGGGACTGGGGAAAGGCAGTAGTTGCCTGTTTTTAGAAAGTAACTTACAGCATGGGAAGGTTGGTCTCCATTATTTGGGTGTGGAGTGGTTTGTTGGTGTTTGTTGTTGGGGGGCCTGGTGCCCATTGTGGGGAGTACTGATCCCCATTGTGTGAGATGGGGGGGCTGGACCCCATTGTGGGGGAGGAGGGGAGGGCGCTGGTCCCCATTGTGGGGCATGTTAGAGAAACTCATTCAAATGAGAAGCTCATGGAGCAACTGGACTAAGAAACTATTCAAACAAATTGACCACATGGGTTTATAGGGGAAGGTCACGGAGACATTCATCGCGGAAACAGACTCTTTGGTCCAACCAGTCAATGGCGACCATAATCCCAAACTAATCCCACCTGTCTGCTCCTGGCCCATATCCTTCCAACCCTTCCGTATTCATGTACTTATTCAAATGTCTTTTAAACATTGTAATTGTGCCCACATCCACCAGTTTTCAAAATACCCAACGGCTCATGCTTAATTATATTGAAATGCCCAAGAATATCAATATACTCCAGAATAATCTAACAATGCATTTCTTTGCTCTTTCACAGGATGTGGGCATTGCAGGTTGGCATTTGTTGCCCATCCCTGGCTGCCATTAGAATGGGTTATGGAATGTTGGAATATGACATGCGGTTGAGGACCATACGTCTGTAGGTGATGGAGTTTAGAAGGATGAATGGGGATCTGATTGAAATTTACAGAATGGTGGGAGGCCTGGATAGACTAGATGTGGAGAAGATGTTTCCACCCGTAGGAGAGACTAGAACCCAAGGGCACACCCTCAGAGTAAACAGGCGACCCTTTAGAACCGAGATGAGGAGGAATTTCTTCAGCGGAAGGTGATGAATCTGTGGAGCGCATTGCCACAGAAAGCCGTGGAGACCAACTCGTTGAGTGTATTTAAGACAGATTGATAGGTTCTCAATTAGTAATAGGGCCATGGGTTCTGGGAAAGAGCCGGAGAATGGGGTTGAGAAACATAATCAGCCATGATTGAATGATGGAGTAGACTTGATGGAGCAGGATGAATGGCCTAATTCTGTTCCTATATTTTATGGTCTTATTCATGGTTTAGAGACACAGAAAACATGAGCAGGGGAAGATGATTCATTCAATCCAGTTCCTTCCAGCATTCAACATGAATATGGCTGATCCTCTATCCTGATGTCACACTCCCTCTCACTTGCCACATCCCTTGACACCTTTAGTTCCTGAAAGTCTGTTCCTTTCTTAAATATATTCAGTGACATGTTTCCAGTCTCCTGTGGTAGAGAATTCCACATGTTCACCATGCTCAGTGAAGAAATATCTCATCTCAGTCTTAAGTGGCCAACTGCATACCCCGACACTGTGGCCTCTTCTGCTGGATCCCAAACTATATCACTGCATCCAGACTGTGCAAACCTGTCAGAATTTTGTGTGTTTCCACATCCCCCTCTTTCTTCTAAACTCCGTTGAGTACAGGTCCAATTGACCCATACGTGACCCCTCCGATCCTGAAGCAGTCCATATCCAAATGCAGCTAGACATGAATAATGTCCCGGTTCAGACTGACAAATGGTAAGTAACATTCGTGGTACACAAATGCCAGGCAATGACCACCTGCAACAAGACAGAATTCAACTGCTACCATCACTGAATCCCCCATTATCAATGTCCTGGGGGTTTACAATTGACCAGAGACTTAACTGGACTAACCACATAAACGCAGTGGTTACAAGAGCCAGCCAAGAGCTAGGAATCCTGCATCGAATAACTAGTCTCGACTCTCCAAAATCTGTCTACCATTGACAAGGCACAAGTCAGGAGTGCGATGGAATACTCCCCACTTGTCTGGATGAGTGCAGCTCCAGCAACACTCAAGATGCTTGACACCATCCAGGATAAAGCAGCCCGCTTGTCATCACATCCATAAACATCCACTCCCTCCACCAACACTCAGTAGCAGCAGTGTGTACTAGCTACAAGATGCACTGTAGACATTCACCAAATTTCATCTTCAGAAACATCTACGAAAGTTTGAACATTCTTGATCACCATCTTACTTCAGTATCAGAACAGTTGTACTTACTCAGTCTGATCTGGCTTGGGCCCTTTAAAGTGAAGCTCCCTCAGTATAAGACGCATCAGTAACTGAAATAAAAACAAAACTTCAATTCCAAAAAAATTTTGTATTTTACACTGCTATAAATCTAGAGCATTAAGGTAGAATTCCATAATGTATTTAATACGCATCTGGAATAGTTACCTGAATAGAGGGATATGGACTGAATAAGGACAGAAGGTTTGTGTTTGAATTTAGTCAGGGCATGATGATCGGCACAGGCTTGGAGGGCTGAAGGGCCTGTTCCTATGCTGCACTTCTCTTTTGTTCTTTTGTATTTGGATTTTATACCACTCGTGTCAGAATTTTACATTTCTGATATCACTATTGAAATACAACAATTGTTACACATGGCTTTCAGAGTCATAGTCAACAGCTGGAGATTGGTCCACCAATGGGAATTGCGGCGTTGTGCAGCAGATTGGTAAGGATGATGTCAAGTATGTTTTTCCCTCTGGTCGATTCCCTCACCACCTGCCACAGACCCAGTCTAGCAGCTATGTCCTTTAGGACCCGGCCAGCTCAGGATGGTGATGTTGGTGTCTGGGAGAATCGTACCTTACAGACGATGTCAGTTGTTGCTTGACTAGTCTATAAGACAGCTCTCCCAATTTTGGCACTAGCCCCAGACATTAAGGTCGACTTTGACAGTTTGACAGGGCTGCCTTTACCATTGTTGTTTCCGGTGCCTGGGTCAATGCCAGGTGATCCGACCAGTGTCACTTCTTTGTTGAGCAATTAATACAACCGAGTGGCTTTCTAGGCCATTTCAGAAGACAATTAAAATTCAACCTCATTGCTGCAGATTTGGAGTCACATTTAGGTCAGACCAGGTAAGGATAGCAGTTTCTTTCCTGAAGGACATTTAAGGATAGGCCATCCCAGGGCCTTGCACTGCAGAGCAGCATTCTTTTCAGAGTAATGAAAAGATACCATTTATTGCTTGTCCCTAGATGCTCTTGAGGTGGTGGTGGTGAGCTGCCTTCTTGAATTGTTGCAGTCCATGTGCTGTAGGTTGATCCACAATGCCCTTAGGGAGAGAATTCCAGGATCTAATGACAGTGAAGGAACAGCAATATATTTCGAAGTCAGGATTGAGAGCGGCTTGGAGGGGAACTCGCAGGTGATGGTGTTCCCATGTACCTACTGTCTTTGGTCCTTCTAGATGGAAGTGGTCATGGGTTTGGAAGATGCTGTCCAAAGAGCTTTGGTAAATTTATGCAGTGCATCTTGCTGCTGTTCAACGTTGACGGTGGATGATGTCAAACTGCTTAAGTGTTGCTGGAGCCGCACTCATTCAGGCAAGTGGGAGTATTCCATCACACTCCCCACCACGGAATTATTTCATTTTTCATTAGTATATAACTGGAGTTTTGCACTGGCCAGAATGGCTAAAGATTGCACAGATCATTTAGTGTATAAACATTAACTAAAAAGCCTTTGATTCAAATACTCAAAACTGCCACAGAGAGATTTAAATCTCACTTGATGGCATATTAGTTGGGGTCACGAGTTTGACATCTCTGGTGCTGTTCTTGGCATGCCCTGCTGCATTCTCCATTGAACAAGGGTTGATCCCCTAGCTTGATGGTAATGCCGAGCCATGAGGTTACAGATTGTGCTTGAGTACAACTCTGCTGCTGTTCATGGCCCATAGCACCTCATGGATGCCCAGTTCTGAGTTGCTCAATCTGTTTAAAGTCTGTCCCATTTAGCACGGTGATAGCGTCACACAACACAATGGAAGGTATTCTCAATGTGAAGGTGGAATGTTGTCTTCACAAGGATGTGTGGTGGTCACTCTTACCGAAACTGTCATGGAAAGATGCATCTGCAGCCAGCAAGGATTGGCAAGGATGAGGTCAAGTATGTTTTTTCCCCTCTGGTTAGTTCCCTCACCACCTGCCACAGACCCAGTCTAGCAGGTGTGTCCTTGAAAACCTTACTACTTCAGGACGGCGATGTTGGTGTCTGGAAGATACTCTCAAAATCATAGCCTGCAGACAATGTCAGGTTGTTGGCCAATTTTGGCATTGGCCCCAGATGTTATTATGGTCAACTTTGAGAGGTCCACGAAGCTGTTTTGCTGTTGTTGTTTCTGGTGCCTGGGTCAAAGCCAGGTGGTCTGTCCAGTGTCACTTCTTTGTGGAGACTCTGTAGCGATTGATACAACTGATTGGCTTTCTAGGCCATTTCAGAGGGCAATTAAAATTCAACCACACTGCTGGGTGGGTCTGGAGTCACAAGTAAGTCAGACTAGGTAAGGATGGCAGTTTCCTTCCTGAAGGACATTCAAGGATATGCCAGCTATCCTATTGATAACTGCTGACCTTCATGATTCAGGTCACAAAGTCATATGGATTCCTATGTCTGCAGCTATGGTAAATCTATGACAAAGACTATAATTTGGAGTGCATGATGGTGGTCTTCTTTCTCGCTCACTCTGTTGCATAAAGGGACAGCCAGAAGGGGTGCAGGAGTACTGGAAACTATGTATAATCTTCAGAAGTTCTGATGGAGCTATACTGTTCTGTGGAGTTAACTTAAGCTGGAGTCAATATCATCATTTTACTGTTACAAAGACATTCTGGTTTAAACACTTCTCTCAGGCTTCCTATTAGCCTCCCATTATCTGGATAGACGAGTATGTGCCTAAAGCCACTGGTTTTAGTGTTGAGAGCAGTCATTGGTGAGCTGCAGACCAAGATCTGAGGTCAAGTTTGGAATGGAGTGTGTGCCGAGGACTTCCCTGAGCCCGGCAGTAACAGTAGTCAAGTTGTTTGACCACGATTCATTGTAAATAGTTATCAACAGTGATGAGGCAAATTTTAACTTGGAAGGCATAAACGCTCATTCTAGATAGGAATAAGTGGGCTTTGTCCAGTCTGATTTATAGTAACGGAGTTGGGAATTAAGTCCTCAATGGCTTTAGGGATCCATGGCCAGGACACCAAAATTTAGTGCTTCAGCCTGGTAGTTGGTGATAGCCAATGTTTCTAGTTGAGGTGTTGGAAGACGTCAAGCTGCAGGATTCTGGGTTTCCTTAATCCTTCATCATGGACCAACACATTACCCATGGCTCTGAGGTACAGACATTGTTTGAAGTGCTGTTTGAGAATAAAATCTTTGGCACTATACAGGGGCCAGCCTCTCAAACAGTACTCCTGTACCTGTGTGCAATCTAATCGCTTCCTGTGCTGCTTCAATTTGTTGAGTTCTGTTGCCGGTAACTGCATGGCCAAAGAAGCAGGACATTTCATACCCTTGGCAAAAACAAAGATCCTTGTGAGCATCATAAGACTTTCATCTGTCAATATCAAGGCGGGGGCATCTGCTTTTTCACAGCCTGGTTCAATTGGCTCAGATCTGTTCAAATTTGTAGTGAGCTGTTTGGTTTAGGAACTGGAAACATCCCTGAACACCAGCTACTGGGCTGGGCTACTGGTGACAACACTGACTCCATTTTCTTTGCTCTTTTCTAGAGCCGTCCTTGGGGTGAACAAGGGTACCTCTTATAAATTGATCTTAGCCAAATGTGGTATGCCATTCTCAGTGTCCCCAGGCCTATGAATAATTTCAGGGATTATGAGCTGAACTGATCGGATCGGATTTATCCTGGATTTGCAATTCATCTTCACAGATGAGTTATAGATCTCAGCAAGGTCTCCAGCTACCTGAGTGGTATACAGTGTCTCCGATTTTCCTTTATCTGCACTGAAGCACAGCAAGCAGCTGTCCCTTTTCCCTCCAGTTAGAAGCCTCCTGAACTGTGAAACTGGAATTGTTGATGCCCAGAGAAGATCAGACTTCAGCCACCATTCTAACCTCTGACGGAACTGATACACCCACTCCAGTGCCAGTTAGTGTATTTTATGGCCATTGACCATAATATCCAGATTCCAGACACTCCCCTTAGCGCCTCTTAATTCATAGAATCATAGAATCCCTTCAGTGTGGAAACAGTCCCTTGGGCCCAACAAGTCCACACCAACTCTCAGAGCATCCCACCCAGACCCATCCCCCTATAACCCACCGTGTCTACACATCCCTGAACACTACAGGCAATTTAGCATAGTCAATCCTAGCCTGCACATCTTTGGACTGTGGGAGGAAACCGGAGCACCCAGAGGAAACCCACGCAGACACGGGGAAAACATGCAAACTCCACACAGACAATCACCCGAGGGTGGAATCGAACCCGGGTCCCTGATGCTGTCAGGCACCATGTCGCCCTTGCTCAGATCTATAACTTATCCATTAGGATGAATTGCAAATCCAGGATAAATCAGATCAGGTCAGCTTATAATTCCTGCAAATTACTTAACCTATTTAGTTTCCCTTTAAGCTTCTGAGCATTTTCTGCTTTGAAATGGCCCCTCCTCCAAAATGAATGGCAGTCTGTGTTTATGGCAGGTTAGTTGTTGCAACGATGTGATCTCTTCCTGATACCACAGGAGTTTGAGATAATGGCAGTTATACTGCTGCCATCCTTTTGGCTTTGTCTTGCAGCAGGTATGCAGGTACTTTTATTAGGTAATGGGCTGCACACCTTCTCTTGGCTTTCTCTGCTCAAAGGACCACAACCCTAGCCTACCTAATCTCACTTCCTAGCCGAGACATTTCAGCTTGGGCATCAACTTGGTCATGATTGTTGTTTAAACTTAAGTAAAACATACCAATTGCTTAAAGGGAGGTTTTATTTTACATTTTCTTTGAGTTTTGGGCAGTCCTGTGAAGTCTTGGATGAAGATGGCTGTATAGACAGGGTTCTAAAGGAAAGCTGTAGCAATACTATATTTCCTTAAAATAAAACGTTAGTAGAGGTGCAAGCCCAGAAACATTGGGATAAAACCCCAAAAAGGTTATTTAAAAATGAGTATGTTTAATCTTAGGTGTATAATGGTTTCAGGGTGAAGTTATCTGCAGTGACAGTCTAGAAGTTAAAGTCACAAGTGACTTAAACTTGAGATACTGGAAACAGGGACTCTGGGGTGAGTTTTTTTTTCTATTCATTTTCTGGGATGTGAGCGTCGCTGGCTGGCCAGCATTTCTTGCCCATCTTGAGAAGGTGGTGGGGAGCTGCCGCTTGAACTGCTGTGGGTTGACCCACAATGCCATTAGGGAGGAAATTCCAGGATTTCGACCCAGCGACAGTGAAGGAACAACGATACATTTCCAATTCAGCATGAGAAGTGGCTTGGAGGGGAACTTGGAGGTGGTGGTGTTCCCATATATCTGATGCCCTTGTCCTTCTACGTGGAAGTGGTCGTGGGTTTGTAAGATGCTGTCTGTGGATATTTGGTGAATTTTTGCAGTGCATCTTGTAGATAGTACACACTGGGGCTACTGAGCGTCAATGGAGGAGGGTGTGGCTGTTTGTGGATGTAGCGCCAATCGAGCGGGCTGCTTTGTTCTGGATGGTGTCAAGCTTCTTCAGTGTTGTTGGGGGCTGCACTCATCCAGGCAAGTGGGGAATATTCCATCACACTCCTGACTTGTGCCTTGTAGATGGTGGACAGGCTGTGAAGAATCAGGAGGTGAATTACTCGCCGCAGTATTCCCAGCTTCTGGCCTGCTCTTGTAGCCAGTGTTAATGTGGTGAGTTCAATTGAGTTTCTGGTCAATGGTAACCCCCAGGATGTTGATAGTGGGGGATTCAGTGATGGTAACACCCTGTCAAGGGTGGTGGTTAGATTGTCTCTTATTGGTGATGGTCATAGCCCAGCATTTGTGTGGTGCGAATGTCACTTGCCACTTGTCAGCCCAAGCCTTGACATTGTCCAAATCTTGTTGCATTTGAACACGGACTGCTTCAGTATCTGAGGAATCATGAATGGCACTGAACATTGTTTGCCAATGATTGCACATTCTCATTTCTGATCTTATGATTAAGGGAAGGTCGTCGATGAAGCAGCTGAAGATGGTTGAGCCTCGGACACTACCCTGAGGAACTCCTGCAGAGATGTCCTGGAGCCGAGATGATTGACCTCCAACAAGCATGACCATCTTCCTATGTGTTAGGTATGACTCCAACCACCAAAGAGTTTGCCCCCCCCCCGATACCCACTGATTCCAGTTTTGCTACGGCTCCTTGATGCCACACTCAGTCGATTGTAACCTTGATATCAAGGTTACGTCACTCTCACCTCATCTCAGGAATTCAGCTCTTTTGTCCATGTTTGAACCAAGTCTGAATGGCCCTGGCCGAACCCAAAATGGGCATCACTGAGCAGGTTATTGCTGAGCAGGTGCTGCTTGATAGTACTGTTGATGACACCTTCCATCACTTTACTGATGATTGAGAATAGACTGATGGGGCGGTAATTGGCTAGGTTGGATTTGTCCTGCTTTTTGCGTAAAGGACATACTTGGGGAATTTTCCACATGGTCGGGTAGATACCGGTGTAGTAACTGTACTGGAACAGCTTGGCTAGGGGAGTGGCAAGTTCTGGAGCACAAGTCTTCAATATTATTGTCAGGATGTTGTCGGGGCCTGTAGCCTTCGTAGTATCCAGTGTCTCTAACCGTTTCTTGGTATCACATGGCGTGAATCAAAGTGGCTGAAGACTGGTATTTGTAATGCTGGGGACCACTGGAGGAGGCTGAGATGGATCATCCACTCAGCACTTCTAGCTGAAGATTACTGCAAAAGCTTCAGCCTTACCTTTTGCACTGATGTGCTGGGCTCTTCCATCATTGAGGATGGGGATATTTGTGGAGCCTCTTCTTCCAGTGAATTGTTTAATTGTCCACCACCATTCGCAACTGGATGTGGCAGGACTGCAGAGCTTAGATCTGATCCATTGGTTGTGGCTTAGCTCTGTCTATCACTTCTGCTTTTGCCGTTTGGCATGCAAGTAGTCCTGTTTGGTGGCTTCACCAGGTTGACACCTCATTTTCAGGTATGCCTGGTGCTGCTCCTGGCATGCCCTCCTGCACTCTCCATTGAACTAGGGTTGATCCCCCGGCTTGATGGTAATGGTTGAGTGGGGGATATGCTGAGCTATGAGGTTACAGATTGTGCTGGAGTACAATTCTGCTGCTGATGGCCCACAGCGCCTCATGGATGCCGAGTCTTGAGTTGCTAGATCTGTGCAAAGTCTATCCCATTTAGCACGATGATAGTGCCACACAACACAATGGAGGTTGCTCTCAATGGGAAGGCGGGACTTCATCTCCACAAGGACTGTGTGATGGTCACTCTTACCGATACGGTCATGGACAGATGCAACTGCAGCTGGCAGATTGGTAAGGATGAGGTCAAATACGTTTTTCCCTCACTACCTGCCGCAGACCCAGTCTAGCAGCTACGTCCTTTAGGACCCGACCAGCTCGATCAGTAGTACTGCTGCCGAGCCACTCTTGGTGGTGGCCATTGAAATCCCCCATCCAGAGTACATTTTGTACCCTTGCCATCCTCAGTGCTTCCTCTAAGTGTTGTTCAAAATGGAGGAATACTGATTCATCAGCTGAGGGAGGACAGTATGTGGTAATCAGCAGGAGGTTTCCTTGCCCATGTTTAACCTGAAGCCGTGAGACTTCATGGGGTCCGGAGTCAATGTTGAGAACTACTACAGCAACACCCTCCCAACCGTATACCACTGTGCCGCCCCCTCTGCTGGGTCTGTCCTGCCGGTGGGACAGGACATATCCAAGGATGGTGATGGTAGTGCCTGGGACATTGTAAGGTATGATTCTGTTAGTATGACTATGTCAGGCTGTTGCTTGACTAGTCAGAGACAGCTCTCCCAATTTTGGCACTAACCCACAGACGTTAGTGAGGAGGACTTTGCCTGGTCGACAGGGCTGTTTCTGGCGTTGTCTTTTCTGGTGCCAAGGTTGATGCCAGGTGATCCGTCCGGTTTCATTTCATCGAGTCTTTGTAGCGATTGAAACATCTGAGTGGCTTGCTAGGCCATATCAGAGGGCAGTTGAGAGTCAACCACATTGCTGTGGGTCTGGAGTCACATGTCAGCCAGACCAGGTGAGGGTGGCAGATTTCCTTGCCTGAAGGACATTAGTGAACCAGATGGGTTTTTTCCAGCAATGATTTCATGGTGATCAGTAGATTCTTAATTCCAGACAATTTAAGAATTATTGAATTCAAATTCCATTACCTGCCATGGTGGGGTTTGAACCCGGGTCCCTGGAACATTAGCTGGGTTTCTGGATTATTAGTCTCGCAATAATACCACTAGGCCATCGCCTACCCTAATACTCGGTACTCGGAGTGATGTTTTTGGGTAATTTCCAATCGGTATTGTTTTTAATCAATTTATATTGGGTGTAATGGGATTATACTTTACTGTGTGTTAAAAATCTGAATATTCATTTTAGGCAGATGGTTTGGTTTATTCTATTTTATCTTAATTTCTTTTGTTAATAATCTTCTGTTTTATTGTTAAAGCAAAATCTGCAGCATTGTGCTCTTCTGTTTAAGAAAGAGACCACTTTGTAAAAACCAAAAATTGAAATATAATCTATTGAACTAAGCTTCACGCTGGTTATCTGTCTTGTCCAGTAATAACATCAGCTGGGATCATCTGCTGCACGCCTGATACACAAAACATGATTAGCTATTAAGAATGAGATAATGAGCAATGGACAATGGTATTTCTACTCACCACAAGAGCAAAGGCATCTGCAACCATCAGCATATAAAAAACATTGTTCCAGCCTGTGGGAGAGATGAGCCCAGCTAACAGAGGTCCTAAAGCAGCACCTGTAGGTCAAAGAAGGTATAGAGCAAGAGCCTATCAATCTCCTGAGCACAATACCAACAGAAAACTTCAAAAATTATGGATAGACACGCATTTATCTCAAAGATCCCCAATGGCCTAACAGCAGCAGATACTAGTAGGAAAATGGACAATCTTTATCATGATCCTGTTGCATAGTCTAATGAGCATTAATTTGCATTATCTAAATTAAGTTTCGTTGTCATTGACAAATGTTTACATTTACAGCCCCAAGGGTAATATCAGATGCACTGCTGGAGGCAGCATGTTAAAAGGGAATATGGACAAAAGACATTAAAACACAAGCTTGTGATTTCAAATAAACATGTTGCACTATAAATTGGTGTTGTGTGACTTCTGACCTTATTGGATATGATGCAGTGAAGTGATAAGGACAATAATACATAATAACTAGAACAATTTTAAAAGAGAAAGGTAGTGTTCAGGAACCAAAAGAATGAAAATCATCCACAGAACCTCAGATGGTCAGTTTTGAGCTGCAAGATCATAGAATCATATAATCCCTACAGTGTGGAAACAGGCCCTTTGGCCCAACAAGTCCACATCGGCCCTCAGAGCATCCCACCCAGACCCATCTCCCTTTAACCCCTCCTAATCTAGGTATCCCTTGAACACTACGGGCAATTTAGCATAGCCTATCCACCTAACCTGTACATCTTTGGACTGTGGGAGGAAACTGGAGCACCCGGAGGAAACCCACGCAGACACGGGGAGAATGTGCAAACTCCACACAGACAGTCGCGCAAGGGTGGAATTGAACCTGGGTCCCTGGCGCTTAGAGGCAGCAGTGCTAACCACTGAGCCACAAGATCTGTTCTTAATCCAAACTGCAAACTGACCAACTCCCACAGTTACCTTGACAAGAGATCCTTACACCCTACTTCCTGTAAAGACTCTAGTCAATCTTTCAGCTCCTTTATCTCCGTCGCATCTGTTCTGATGATGCTATCTCCGAAGGTGGACATTTCAGAGATCCCCTTTCTTACTCAACTGAGGATTCCCCAGCACTGTAGTTGACAGGGCCCTCAGCCAGGTCCAACCCATCTTTCACACTTCAGCCCTCACCCTCTCTCTTCCCTCCCTCAGCAGTGATAGGGTCCCCCTTGTCCTCAGTTAACATCCCACCAGCATCCACATCCACTTCCGCCACCTCCAGTGGGATGCTACCACAAGACACATATTCCCCTCCCCTCCTTTGGATTTCCGCAAAGACCTCTGGGACACCTTGGTCCACTCCATTTTCACTCTCAACATCCCCTCACAGCCTCATGATACCTTCCCCTACAACCAGAAAAGGCCTAACACCTGACGGTTTACTTCCTCCCTCTTTAGTATCCTTCCAGGTGAAGCAGCGCTTGACCTGCACTTCACACAATCTAGTCTACTGCAGTCACTGCTCACAATGTGAACTCCTCTACATTGGGGAAATGAAGTGTAGACTGGGTGACGACTTTGCAAAACATCCACGTTCTGTCCGCAATAAAAGACCCTGAGCTTCCAGTTGCCTGCCACTTCAACACATCACCTTCTTCTCTGGCCAACATCTGTGTCTCAGGCTTACTGCAGTGCTCACGCAAAGCTCAGCGCAAGCTGGAAGAACAGCATCTCATTTTCCACTTAGGAACTCTACAACCTTCTGGACTCAATACGGAGTTCAACAACTTTAGGGCTTGAGGCACTTTCTCTTGTGTCCTTTCTCCAATCCCCACACACCTGGCCTGCTACTCCACACAACCCATTGTTAACCACCAATGGTCTCCATTAGCAGATATTCATTCTCCTAGATGGACTGTTATCCACTCCTTTGTCCAATTGTTTTTCTTTCTCTTTGGGGTCCATCTCCACTGTTCATTCCTTACCCCTACGCCTACCTATCTTCTGTATAAAAACCAACTTTTTCCCAGCTACCATCAGTTCCGAGGAAGGGTCACTGGACCTGAGACGTTAACTACAATTTCTCTTCACAGATGCTGCCAGACCCGCTGAGCTTTTCCAGTGATTTCTGCTTTCGTTCCTGGTCCTAACCCATCCAAATCAGCACAGTAGTGATGCCATATGATACAATGGAGAATGTCCTCAGTGTGAAAATGGGACTTGGTTTCTACAAAGACTGTGCAGTGATCATTTTCCTAATACAGCACAGACAGATACATTTGAAACATCTAGATTTGTTTTATATTCATTTTTGGGATGATGGCGTTGCTGGCTGGCCAGCATTTATTTCACATACTGACTTCCTTTTTGAAATCCTGCAGTCTTCCTGCTGTGGGTTGCCCCACAATACAATTAGGGAGGGAACTGTAAGATTTTGACAGTGAAGCAACAGTGATATATTTCCAAGCCAGGATGGTGAGTAGCTTGGATGGGAAATTGAAGGTGGTGGTGTTCCCATATATCTGCTGCCCTTGTTCTTCTAGATGCAAGTGGTCGTGGGTTTGGAAGGTGCTGTCTGAGGATCTTTGGTGCATTTCTGCAGTGTAGATAGTACACACCACTGCTACTGAGCATCGGTGGTGGAGGGAGTGGAGGCTTGTAGATGTGGAGCCAAAGGGGCTGCTTTGTCCTGGATGGTGTCAAGCTGGAGTATTGTTGGAGCCTTACCCATCCAGGCAAGTGGGGAGTATTCTATCACACTCCTGACTGGTGTCTTTAGATTGTTGAGATCAAGCAAATTATTCCCTCATAATCACAGCCACTATGGACTTCTGTGATGAAGTCAGTGTTTCTCGTTTAAGTTCAACCAATGTGAAAAAGATCCCTCACATATTCAGTCTGCGATAACCCTAACCCAGACGTCGTGGTAGTTAAGGTTCTGAAGTCTGCCGAGTAGATCTGGTTTAACTAGTTGTCCGAGTAATCAGCTAGCAATGTGAAGTATGAAACAAACAAACAAACAAACAATCATCAGTGTATGATTGCTATAGGCTGTGATTAGCATTAGCTCAGTTTTAGTTGACATTTCAGGATTAATTAATACATTTTAATCATGCTAATTCAAATCACAACCAGTCCATGAAAAAAATGGGTGGATTGAGTGAATTGCCCAGGTCCCTTCTTGTCATGCCAGAATGAGTCATGATATGTTGTCTTATGTTGATGTAAAGCAGCAGAAATGTTCAAACACCTACCGATAGAGCCTGTGCCATCGATGATTGCAGTCACAGTGGAGAGGGCTTTGGAATTTCCCATTAAACTCTTGTGTGTGCCCTGAAATCAGAAGTCATTCAGGAATTAAAAGAACAGAATTATCAATGGGGCAATTTTCAGGGTATCTAGCCTCTGCAATACAAGTAATAACTGGGTGAAATACAATCCCATTGGTCGGCTCAACTCAGCAAACAGGAAAATCCCAAAAATCGCAAACCAGGAACAAATCACAAATTACATTCATGACAGAAAGTTTCTGGGTCTACACTAGTGCGGAACCTCATTGAAAGATTCAGTTCAACCGTTCAGCTGCTGCTTGTATCACCATGATAGGTACAGACCTGTAATGGCCTTTTCTGACTAGAAGACTGCAAGATTCTAGAGTTTCACAAAAGGAATAAAGCCAGAAGATTCCATAGTTTAAAACAGAAGGCAGTCTACGATACAAATGTCAACACAAGGCTGGGAATGCATATATATGGCTATCCATATATATGGGCTATGCAGAGAACAGGAAGTTATTGAATTGATAGACACTGTAGAGATTAAGCAAGTTTTTCTCATGGTTTTAAAAGGGAACCCACGTGGTTTACTGGAAGTTAACAATTTCATGTGGGCTGTGATCCATCTCATGATTACAGAAAAGCAAATTTCTTTGGAAAATAGTCAAGCAAAACATTTACGGATATAAAAGGGCTGGTTTATTGCCCATAATTGGTGGAAAACCTGGCTTTGGAAGAGACTATGGGTCCTGTGACGGCTGACTGCTTTCTTTCTGGACTTGATTTCTGTTTCACAAACTGGAGAGATGGCACTAAGTTCTAAAGCTGCAGTACAATGGCAAAGTTATTTTCCCCCAACCACCCCCAAATCTTGATTGAAATATTTGGGAACCTGATAAAGTTTCCACACGTCAGTTTCATTACTTCGTACACCCTGAGAAGCTGAACTGTGACTACTATTCAAAATCCTGGATCAGCTCGATTGCCATCCAAACTGAAGACTTGCCTGGAAGATCTTCCATCAGTCTCCTGCTGTCAGCAATTCAATTTCATCTTGAAGAACCTTTGTGGACTACAATAATTCAAATTCTCTTTCATTTTTTCTGTACAATTGGCTAATAAGGTTGTTTCCCTTTCTAAAATATCATTGCAGAATCTTTGCTGCCTTTTGTAATACAAACACGTAGAACATTAACTAGTTTTACTACTTGTTTTAAGTACAAGGTTTATGTTTATAATAAATAAATCATCTTAAGGTCGTAAAGAAGCCTAGTGAAAGTCTCTTTTATTCGAAAAGCAACATAAAAGGGAAACAGTCGACCATTTTGGTGATTGAAATGAAACATATACCAAAGGGGCAACTTGTATAATAATGGGACTTCATTAACAGAGCTTTCATTCCATCAGTATCCCAACAATGACAGGAGCAAACTCTGAATACCTTCAATCTGAAATTCCAGCTTCCAGAATTAACGTGTTACATGTGAAGTATGGCAAGTTAAGGTCAAATATGAACTGATAAACTGCACATTAAATGGTAGAAACTGCCACTACTAATGTTACAAATTGGTCAGTAATCCACAGATGTTGGTGATCACACTGAGTTCGCTGCCTTCCTGCTGCTGAATTTCAGCTTGAGAAGCAAGTCTGGTCCCTAGCCAAAAGCAGCACACAACTAACCCTGATCCCCTGGGCACAGTCATCACCAAAAATGGCACATCTGCAGAATCTGCTCAAGTCAATCTGGATTCACCAAGTTATCTCCCAGTTAGAGAAACAGCCGTAAGAACATGCTCTCAAGTCTAGTTGTGGACTCTGTTTTCTTCAGTTTGCTTGTACTTCACCAGTGGATTTGTCAACTGCTACAGAACCGATCCACGTCCTATTCCAGACAACAAGGTGCAGGGCTGGATGAACACAGCAGGCCAAGCAGCATCATAGGAGCAGAGAGGCTGACGTTTCGCGCCTAGAACCTTCATCAGAAATGGGGGAGAGGAAGGGGGTTCTGAAATAAATAGGGAGAGAGGGGGAGGCAGATAGAAGATGGATAGAGGAGAGGATAGGTGGAGAGGAAACAAACAGGTCGAAGAGGCGGGGATGGAGCCAGGAAAGGTGAGTGTAGGTAGGGAGTTAGGAAGGGGATAGGTCAGTCCAGGGAGGACGGACAGGTCAAGGGGGCGGGATGAGGTTGGTCGGTAGGAGATGGAGGTGCGGCTTGAGGTGGGAGGAGGGGATAGGTGGGAGGAAGAACAGGTTAGGGAGGCAGGGACGAGCTGGACTGGTTTTGGGATGCGGTGGGGGGAGGGGAGATTTTGAAACTTGTGAAATCCACATTGATACCATTGGGCTGCAGGGTTCCCAAGCGGAATATGAGTTGCTGTTCCTGCAACCTTCGGGTGGCATCGTTGTGGCACTGCAGGAGGCCCAGGATGGACATGTCGTCTGAGGAATGGGAGGGGGAGTTGAAATGGTTCGCGACCGGGAGGTGCAGTTGTTTGTTGCGAACCGAGCGTAAGTGTTCTGCAAAGCGGTCCCCGAGTCTCCGCTTGGTTTCCCCGATGTAGAGGAAGCCACACCGGGTACAGCGGATGCAGTATACCACATTGGCAGATGTGCAGGTGAA
>NC_063342.1:905268-927669 GCF_021869965.1 Rhincodon typus
GAAGGGTCTAGGCCCGAAACGTCAGCCTCTCTGCTCCTATGATGCTGCTTGGCCTGCTGTGTTCATCCAGCCCTGCACCTTGTCGTCTCGGATTCTCCAGCATCTGCAGTTCCTACTATCTCTGATTCAATTTTAACCCCACGTCCTATTCCATTTTTAAATAGGTTCAGTTCTCCCAGATCTGTCTGTTTGTTTCTTTAACATGTTTACCTGTTGTTTCCCTTCCTGCTGATTTGTCAGACTGTTGGTTTCAGTTGAAATTTGCCTCAAAAAATATATATTTACAACGACAGATTCCTCGCAATGTAGGCATTTAACAGAAACAAAGTCGTATGACGCACCATTGAAATATCTGACAAAAGTGTAAGATGAGGATATCTGGGACGTAACGAACAGGGTTGGTCGGGAAGAATGATGAGGCAGGAGTGTTCCAGGGAGAATTTCCACAGCACATGGCCTGGAGTGCTGAAGGCATGGTTGCTGTGTGCATTAACGGTAGTCAGTGGATGTACATGAGATTAAGGTTGGAAGAACACCTCCAGTCTTCAACGCTCCAAAAAAATTTCTACATTCCCTCAGCCCTGGCTTTCCTCCAAACCCCCAACATCTTCCATCCCACCATAGGTAGCTTTTCATCTAAATACCTCCTTATATATCTTTATATCCTCATTTCCAATGCTCATTAAAACCAAACTCTGTGGCCAAAGTTTGGATCACCTGTCCCAATGTAAGTGTTAATTTTGGTAGAATTACAATGATCTGAACGAGCCTTGGACATGAGCATGGTTATTGTTCTGGTGGAAGAACATTCAGTACTTACCAAATCAGCAGATACTGCAGTTGTGATGAGTGCATACGGTCCGTTCACTAATGCCCCGCAGCCAATCAGCATAACTACAGAACAAAGTTGAGGCAGAAAACATTAATCTGTACAATGACAAGGTGTGAAACCTGAATGAGAACGAGAATGGGAAGTGAGGTACTGTAATAACATCACACTTGCCCGTGAATGTGTGGAACCAGCTCGATGGAAAGGCCAGCAGCCTTCTTGAACAACTATTTTAAGCATTAGAGATAGTAAGAACTGCCGATGGCGGAGTCAGAGATAACAAGGTGTGCAGCTGGAGGAACACAGCAGGCCAAGCAGCATCAGGGGAGCAGGAAAGCTGATGTTTCGGGTCAGGACCCTTCTTCAGAAATGGGGAGGGAGAAGGGAGATCTGAAATTAATAGAGAGAGGAAGGATGGGGCTGGGGAAGGTAGGTGGGATGGTGATAGGTGAGTGCAGGTAGGGAGTGGTGGGGATTGGTCAGTGAGGGGGCAGGAGTGAATAGGTGGGAGAGAAGATGGACAGGTGGTGTCATGTCAAGGAGGTGGGGATGAGAGGGAGGGTTGGGCATGGAATGAGACCGGGGGTGGGGAGATTTTAAAAAGTGGTGAAATTCATGTTTAGTCCATCGGGCTGTAGGCCCCCAAATCAAAATATGAGATGCTGCTCCTCCAGTTGGCGGGTGGCATCATTGTGACACTGGAGGAGACCCAGGATGGACATATCACCCAGGGAGTGGGAGGGGGAGTTGAAAATGGTTTGCAACCAGAAGGTGTTGTCGTTTGTTGCGAACAGAGTGCAGATGATCTCCAAAATAGTCTCCGAGTCGTCTCACTGATGTACAGGAGGCCACATTGGGAGCAGCGGATGCAGTAGACCAACTTGGTAGATGTACAGGTGAACCAGTCAGATATAAAAGGTTTGTTTTGTGCCTTGGATGGAGGTGAGAGGGGAGGTGTAATGGCAGGTGTAGCACTTCCTGTGGTTGCAGGGAAAGGTGGTGGGGGTAGTGGGGTTAGTGGGAAGTATGGACCAGATGCCACCCGTAAACTGGAGGAGCAGCAGCAGCATCTCATATTCTGCCTCGGGAGCCAACAGCCCAACGGCCTAAACATGGATTTCACCACTTTTAAAATTTCCCCACCCCCGGCCTCATTCCATGTCCAACTCTCCCTCTCAACCGACCTCCTTGACCTATCACAACCTGTCCATCTTGTCTCCCACCTATCCGCCCATCCCACCTCACTGACCAATTCCCACTACTCCCTACCTGCACTCACCTATCACCATCCCATCTACCTTCCCTACCTCCACTCCTCCTCTCTATTTATTTAAGCTGCCTCCCCTCTCCCCATTTCTGAAGAAGGGTCCCAACCCGAAATGTCAACTTTTTTGCTCCTCTGATGCTGCCTGGCCTGCTGTGTTCCTCCAGCTCCACACTATTTTATTCATTTTAAGCATTAGTTGCTTTGATGGGAGACCCAGGTTCTATGCCTACCTGATACAGCAGTTTTCAAAGGTTCTCAGGGTTGGCAGGAATGTGGAGTTAAGACCATAATCAGATCAAGCCTGATCTTGCAAAACAGTGGTGCAAATTAGAGGTGCCAAATGGTTTACTCTTAGTTTTGTATATACATATGTACGTGTCCATTTTGACCCATAACTTGTCTTTATTGAGACTCCTTGAGATTTTCTCCAGCCTACTCATGGATTCCCATTTGTTAGGTAATGCCATCACATTCCATTTTGGCATTGGTATTGACATATGCAGTGTTAGACTTTCACATGAGCCGAACTAGGAGAATTCATCAATATCGTAAATAAATATCAACTCTATTAAATTATGACAACATTCTAGACTGCCTTGCATACACAGAAGCATTAATTTCTTAGACACCACACCAGTATATAAAAGGTGTATGTTAACAAAAGTCCATTTTTTTGAAAACAAGAAAACATTTCGACACAAAATACCATCATGCGAAACTCACCTTCTGCAGAATGGTGAGGTGAAAGCTAAGTGCTTCCATTGCATGTGCAACATTTTAACCAGTCGTACAACACTGTCTACTACATCGTGCAAGTTAATCCCAGATGTAAAATTTAAGAATTGAGTGCGTTTATTTCATTTGGATCTGCCATATTTTTCCCTTGCAGCTCCTGAAACTATGTAGGATAGGTATTCCACATTAACTTACAAGAAACTGACTACCTCAATGACTTGAAGTTTTCTTAGACCATCAGACCTAGGCACAGAAGTAATTTAGCCCCTTGAGCCTTCTTCACCATTTAATACGACCAACTAATGTAACACCCCTGTTTAAAAAGTTTCCTGTCTTCTGCCCTCCCTAAGGGTCAGTTAGCCTGACCTCCATCGTTGGTTTGAGATTGTGGAGTACTTGGAAGTGCATGGTAAAATAGGGCTCAGTCAGCATGGCTTCATCAAGGGGGGATTATGCCTGACAAATCTGGTAGAATTCTTCAAGGTAGTAACAAGTAAGTTAGACAAAGCAGAGCTACTGGACATGATCTATTTGGATTTCCAGAAGGTCTTTGAAAAGGTGCTGCACAGGAGACTGTTAAATAAGAATCCATGGTGTTAGGAGCAAGACCGAGGCATAGACAGAAGATTGGCTGACTGGCAGAAGGGTCTTTTCAGGATGGCAGCCAGTGACCAGTGGATTTCCGCAGGGGTCCATGTTAGGACCACAACAATTCACATTATACATTAACAATCTGGACCAAGGAACTGAGGGCATTGCAAATGACACAAGGTCTGGCCTGCATGTGGCTCCAGACCCACAGCAACATGGCTGACTCTTGACTGTCTTCTGGCAATTAGGGACGGGCAATAAATGCTGTCTGGCCAGCGACGCCCTCATCCCATGAATGAATTAAAAAAAAAAAAAAAAAAATAGATGGAGGGACCAGTAGTGTTGAGGAAGTGGGAAGCTGCAGCAGGACCTGTACATGCCTTATGAGAGTTGGCAGAGAAGTGCCAGATAGAATACAATATGGAAAACTGTCAGGTTATGCTCTTAGGTTGGAAGAATAGAGGCATAGACTACTTTCTAAATGGGGAAGGGCTTCAGAAAGTCGAAGCACAAAGGGACTTAGGAGGCCTAGTTCAGGATTCTCAAGACTAACATGCAGGTTCAGTTCGCAGTTTGGAAGGCAAATACAATGCGATGTTTGCATTCATTTTGAGAGGGCTAGAATACAAGAGCATAGGTGTACTGCTGAGGCCATTTGAGGTTCTGGTCAAAGTGCATTTGGAACATAGAACATAGAACAGTACAACACAGTACAGGCCCTTCGGCCCACGATGTTGTGCCAAACTTTTACCCTAAACCTAAGGTCTATCTAACCTCCACCCCTACCTTATACTATCATCCATATGCCTATCTAATAGCCGCTTAAATGCACCTAATGAGGCCGACTCCACCACCCTCTCCGGCAATGCATTCCACGCCCTGACCACTCTCTGAGTGAAGAACCTACCTCTGACATCTCCCCTATATCTACCTCCATTCACTTTAAAACTATGCCCCCTCGTATTAGCTACCTTCACCCTAGGAAAAAGTCTCTGGCTGTATGCTCCATCTATACCTCTGATCATTTTGTACATCTCTATCAAGTCACCTCTCATCCTTCGTTGTTCTAAAGAGAAAAGCCCTAGCTCTCTCAACCTTTCCTCCTAAGACCTTCCCTCCATTCCAGGCAACATCCTGGTAAATCTCCTCTGCACCTTTTCCAGCTCTTCTACTTCTTTCCTGTAATGAGGCGACCAGAACTGGACACAATACTCCAAATGTGGCCGAACCAGGCTTTTGGTGTAGCTGGAGCATAACTTCATGGCTCTTGAACTCAATCCCTCTATTAATGAAAGCTAACACACCATACGCCTTCTTAACAACTCTATCTACCTGGGTGGCAGCTTTCAGGGAATTGTGGACATGAACCCCAAGATCCCTCTGCTGCTCCACACTGGCAAGAATCCTTCCGTTAACCCTGTATTCTGCTTTCAATTTTGTCCTACCAAAATGAATCACCTCACGCTTTTCAGGTTTAAACTCCATCTGCCACTTCAGCCTAATTCTGCATCCTATCATTGTCCCTTTGTAACCTAGAACAGGCCTCTGCACTGTACACAACGCGACCCACCTTCGTATCGTCCGCGAACTTACTAATCCACCCTTCCACTCCTACATCCAAATCATTTACAAAAATCACAAGTAGAAGAGGACCCAGAACAGATCCTTGTGGTACACCACTCGTAACTGAGCACCATGTTGAATATTTTCCGTCCACTACCACCCTTTGTCTTCTAAGGGTCAGCCAATTCTGAATCCAATCTGCCACATTTTCCCCGATCCCATGCCTCCTTACCTTCTGCATGAGCCTACCATGAGGAACCTTATCAAATGCCTTACTTAAATCCATGTATACCACATCTCCTGCTCTACCTTCATCCACGTGTTTGGTCACCTCTTCATTGAGGAAGACTGAGCAGTTTTGGGCCCCATATCTAAGGATAGATGTGCTGGCCTTGGAGGGTATCCAGAGGAGATTTATAAAAATAATCCTGGGGATAAAGAGCTTGTCATAGGAGGAGTGGTTGAGGACTCTGGGTCTGTACTCGATGGAGTTTAGAAGTATGGGGAGGCGGTCTGATTGCAACTTACAGAATACTGAGAGGCTGGATGGAATTACTGGGGAGATGATGTTTCCACTAGGAGAGGCTAGAATCCAAGAGCACAGCCTCAGAGTGAAGGGATGATCTTTTAGAAAGGAGGAGGAATTTCTTCAGCCAGAGGGTGGCGAATCACGAAACTCTTTGCTGCAGAGGATAGTGGAACCTAAGTCATTAAGCATATTTAAGAGAGATAGATGGGTTCTTGATTAGCAAGGGGATCAAGGGAGAAGGCATGAGAATGGGGTTGAGAAACGCATCAGGCATGATTGAATGGCAGAGCAAACTCAAATGGGCTGAATGGCCTAACTCCGTTCCTATATCTTATGGCTGGCCTCAACTCAGCCTGAACTTATTTTCCTGCCTACTGTCGATAACCTTTCAACCTACTGCTAAATAAAACATGTCCATCTCCTCCTTAAATTTACTCAATGTTCCAAAGTCCACCACACTTAGGGTAGCGAATTTCACAGATTCATGACCATTTGAAAGAAATAATTTCTCAAATCTGTTTTAAATCTGCTACCCTTTATCCTAAAACTACAGACTTCCCCATGGTGGGGGGAAAGGGGGGAGGAGCATACTCTGTCTACTTTATCAATACCCTTTAGCATCTTACATACCTCAATTAATGTTATGTACGTACTTGGAGGTGCATGCTGTGTCTTTAAGAGAATTGGTCAGGTGACCTGGAACAGGAGCTTTGGGTCAATCTAGGTCTGACTGTGTAGGCCTACAATTAATAATTTGTCCCTGCTTTGGGTTCTACGGGCCTATCTTGTGGTCTATCTATAACTTATAAATTGATCTGAACATAATAACCAGAGATGAGGCTGAGTCATGGTCCACTAAATGTATGCACCATTTTTTCCCCAAGTGAAGGGAAGATATTGAATGTCACCTGGAACTTGGAAATGCCGTGGGATTGCGGAGGTAGCGTGGTAGATTTACTAGGAACAGACTAAAACGTCAAGGGAAGCAGTTGATACTCAGGGAGAAGGGTACTCACTGGGGAAAGGGCGGAGAACAGTGGTCATGAGGAGACTTGGGCTGCGAACAACTACCGGTTACGTAGGCTTGAATGGCAGGTAAAATTCCCACCGGCGAGGCAAACAAATGACAGGGGGATTTGCAACGATGGCATGATTTGATGAAGAGACAAAGAGTTGGATTCTGTGCACTGAATTTTTTAATTCATACTTGAAGACAAATAGAGTGGCTGAAGACTTAGTGGTACCAATTTTCTCCAGCACCCATTGGCAGCGAGATCTGTGTGATTCCAAGTCTGGTGCAAGCAGAGAAGACTTATAAAGAACTATGCAAAGTGTTGGAAGGTAATTCTGCACCAAAGCCAGTACTGGTCGTGAAACGTTTCCATTTTTATTAATGGATACCATACAAAGGAGAGTCCATCGCCCAATTCATGGCCGCCTTAAAGAGTGCAGCACTGTGAATTCAGAGGGTTCCTCCAAGATGCCTTGCAGGACCGTTTCGTTTATGGCCTCTGACATGAATCCATTCAATGGCAGCTATTAACAAGGCAGCTTTCGAAATCACAACCTCAACAGTGTTAGCAACCAGTGAAAGTGACACAGTT
This sequence comes from Rhincodon typus, assembly GCF_021869965.1. Lineage (NCBI taxonomy): Eukaryota > Metazoa > Chordata > Chondrichthyes > Orectolobiformes > Rhincodontidae > Rhincodon > Rhincodon typus. The sequence continues at coordinate 912,387 of NC_063342.1, forward strand.
GGGTGTCAGTGCCCAGATGCATGAAGTAGTGGAGGTTCAGCAGAGTGTAGCACCAACTGCAGAATGCAGCTGATGGTAAGTTTGGCCACACGGAGTCAATGTGTTGGACTCAAGAAGCCTATTGCTAATAATGTAAGAGAGTGGGCCACATTGGGTTGTACCCAGCAATTTTGGCAAACAAGGACAGTCAAAAAGAAACAATCCTGAGGATGAGGCGTATGGTACACGTCACCAGACAGGGAGTAGACCAGGAGTACAGCCAGGTCTGCGGGAGAAGCAGATGGCCCAGAGACAGTAGAGTTTCAGTTAAGTATCCTGTCGGTATGGGGTGAGGCTGATCGCTTCTGGGCTCTTCCCAAATTAGAGGGGAAGAGGGTAAAGATGCAAATGGATACGGGCACAACAGTGTTCCTGATTCCCAAATCAGTCTACAGGGAGAAGTGAAGGGCACTACCACTGAAATCTGCCAAGATTACACAACTGACAAACATGGAACAAGGGGTGCCACTGAAGGGCTATGTACTGGTAAAAGTACAGTTTAGGCAGCAGTGTGTAGAATTGCCACTTTATGTCGTAAAAGGCAACTACTGTGCTTTATTCCGACACTCCTGCTTACGAAAATTAATGTTGAACTGGGGCATGGTTAATAGGCTGGTGTACCCAAATGTAAGGTTATAAAAAATTCTGTACAAGTATAAAGATGTCTTCAAGGGAATCCTGAAATGAAAGGAATCGTAATTAAAATACTGCTGAAGCCAGAGGCTTGTCAGAGGAGTCTGAAGGCATGTCTGTTACTGTACACCACCCGGCCTAAAGTGGAGGCAAAACTGGAATGGCTGGTGAACCTGGCAGTGTTGGAACCAGCAACCACCAGTGAATGCGTCACTCCCATCGCTCTGGTATTAAAGGCAGATGGGCTCATTGAGGATTTCTGGTGACTTTAAGGTCCATTTAAAAGAGATCTATTTCAGTGGACTGTTGGAGGAAAGAAATTTTCGAAAATGATCTGCCTCAGGTCTACCTACAGTTGGAGGTTGCGAAGGAGTCTCAGTTGCCACTGACAATAGAGACACACAGGGTATAGTTCCGCTCCAAGCACCTTCCTTTTGGCATCAAGTCAGTGTGGCTCTATTCTAGAGGGCCAAATTTTCAGTAGGTTGCCAGAAATCCAGTGTTGTCTGGTTGACACGTTGATCACTGGCTCCGCTAAAGAGGAGCATTTGAGAAACCTCGAGGAAATGCTAAAAAAAAGTTGCATTAGCCAGCCGACAAGTAAAACTGGAGAAATGTGCGCTTTTATAGGCTGGGTCATTTAATCAATGTTGAGGGACAATACAAGAAGATGGAGGCCATCATGAAGGCCCCTAGGACACAGAATGTGTTTCAACTGAGATCGTTCTTGGGACTTATCAATTACTTTGCTAAGTTCATCTTGGACCTGGCAACTGTGCTAAAACCCTTGCATTGGTTGCTGCGGTGGTCTTTTAATAACTTATAAATTGACCTCAACATAATCACTTTTCATTCTTTTAAACTGTAATGAGTGTAGGTGTAAACTGAAAATGAATCCAGAGAACCTTCTCTGAACTGTCTCCAATGCAATTACATCCATCCTTAAGTCAGAGGACCAAAACTGTACACAGTACTCCAGATGCTCTCTCCATAATGCCTTGTATTGTTATAACAATTTCTTTAACCCAGAGGGTGGTGGGAATCAGGAACTCACTGCCAGTAATAGTGGTAGAGGGGAAAATCCTCATCCCATTGAAGAAATATTTTGAAGTGTACTTGAGATGCCAAGGTATACAAGGCTATGGGCCAAGTGCTGGGATATAGGAATAAAATAGTTAGGTGGTTGTTTTTGACTGGTGCAGTCATGTGGTGGTGAAGGGGCTTTTCCTGTGCTATAGATTTCGATGACTCTTTTACAACACTTTCCTGCTTGTATACTCTATTCCTTCAGAAATAAGTGCCTAACCTGCACATCTTTGGACTGTGGGAGGAAACCAGAGCACCTTGATGAAATCCAGGGATACACAGGGAGAATGTGCAAACACCACACAGACAGTGGCCCGAGTGTGAAATTGAACCCGGGTCCCTGGCGCTGCGAGGCAGCAGTGCTAACCACTGAGCCACCGTGCTGCCACCATGTATGGCTCCATGATTCTACTGTATACACCCACTTAACACAACTGGTGATAAATGCTTTGAGGGGGAGCATTGGGAGGGAATATGGAATGATAAAGAAGAATGAGATTAGAATAAACAGTATCAGTGGGCAGCCAGAACGGATACAAGTTCCCTGACTTTTTCTGTACAGCAGCTTCTATAACGATTTTGAGTTTGGATTTTTCATTCAGTTCTCTAGAGAGTGTGTTGAGCAAACAACTTCAGTGGTCCCAAGGCCTCTCCTATCTAGGTGTTGAAAGAGTTGACTAAATGCAAAGGGATATTTAAACAAAACTAAAGAACTATGGATGCTGGAAATGAAAAACAGAAACAGAAATTGCTGGACTGATTTTCTCTCTATCCATCTATTATTTACTCTTTCCCCCTCCCCCCACCCAACCTTCAGAATATATACCAACCTTTTCCCAATTGCTATCAATTCTGAAGGGTCACTGGACCTGAAATGTTTCTCCCCACAACTGCTGCCAAGCCTGCTGAGTTTTTCCAACAATTTCTGTTTTTGTGCAAAAGGATACAGATAGATTAAGCGAGTGGACAAAGATCTGCCAAATGTAGTAAAATGTCAGAAAGTGTGAAATTGTCCATTTTGGCAGAAAGAATAAAAAAGCATATTATTTAAATAATGAGCAACTACAGAGCTCTGATACAGAGGGATCTGGGTGTCCTAATGCATGAATCACAGAAGGTTAGCACACAGGTACAGAAAGTAATCAGGGAAGCTCACAGAATGTAGTTTATTGTGAGGGGAATTGAATGCAAGAGTAGGGAGGTTATGCTTCAGGTATACAGAGCATTGGTGAGACCCCATCTGGAGCACTGTGTACAGTTCTGGCCACCGTACTTACAGAGAATGCCACCTAATGGGTTAGAAGCATTTCAGAGAAGGTTTGCTAGACTAATACCTCAAATGAACAGGCTGCCTCACAAGGAAAGTCTAGACAGGCTGGGTCTGAAACCTATGGAGTTCAGAAGAGTCAGAGGTAATTTAATTGAAACATACAAAGATTTTGAGGTGACTTGACCAAGTGAACATGGAAAGGATGTTTCCTCTTGTGCCAGAATCTAGAACTAGGGATCAAATTTTAAAACTAACGCCATGCCCATTTAAGACAGAGATAAGGAAGCATTTATTTTTCTCTGAGCGTTTTGAGTCTTTGGAATTCCCCTCCCCAAAAGGCAATGGATGCAGAATCTTTAAATACTTTTAAAGTAAAGTTAAATAGATCCCTGATTTCCAAGGGGATGAAAGATTATTGGGTGATATGCATGAATGTAGAATTGAGGTTAAAATCAGAGCAGCCATGATCCCATTGAATGGCAGAGCAGGTTTGAAGGGCTGAGTGACCTACTGCAGTTCCTGATTTCTATGCTCCTTCAGTAAATTCACCTCATGCCTGAGAACCACATCGAGGAAACTGCAGGCTCAGAATTAACAGTCCAACAGAAACAAGATTCAACTTACCAACAATGGCTTTCAGACTCATGTAGCCAACTGCAGAAAATGTGTAGAGCTGTAGGAACATAGAAGTAACATTCAGCTGTTATCTTAACACAGTTTGCCTGAACTAATTTTTATCATCAGAACCTCCTGCGTTCAATGGAGTGAGCTGTGCAAGAGGAAACAAATTGATTCAGCTGCTAAATATTCACTGCCATCAGCATGTGTACACACATTAACTTGTCCAAATTGTCAAATGGTTTCAGATGGCAAAGACTGTAAAGCTGTTTCCACTGGTTGATAAATCGTAACAAGAGAGCACAGAGAATAATCACTAAAACAAAGTGGGCAAAACAGAACAAGGCCAGGATAGTGAATATAGAGATCAGACCTGCAGAGAGGTAGCTCAAGGTCAATTGGCATCTTTAAAAAGCAACTGGATCGATTCGATATCTGTGGACAAGAGAATTGACAGGTACAGAGACATTAATAGCACTGATTGGTTGACTTGCATAAGAGGAAAGGAAGTGAAGTCGATGAACAATAAGTGGGAATGTGAACAAGGGAAGAATAGAAGAAGCTGGAATGAATTTTGAATTGAATTGGTTTGATGGACTGACGATATTTTCTCATTCTCAGCTTCACGTTTACGGTGTTGAAGCTGGTGAGGGGTTTCAGGGCATCACAGAGGGAGAGAAGGCCATACACAGGACCAACTGGCAACTATTCTGGAGATCATAATACTGTGGCTAGGGCAGAAACCAGAATCGAGGCACTCAGTGAAACCTCAATGTAATTGGATGACAATGTGTTTGAGAGGTGGGGCAGAGGATGAAGGTTGGCCAAGAGTTTAAAAGGACTTGCAGGACTTTCTAGGAGGTTATGATTGTGATAGTGGGGCAATGCACAATGATAGTGGAAGGATGAGTTTCAAAAGGAGGAGCTGCAAAAATAATGTGGGTTAGAAGAACATCAAATGCAGGTTGTGAGTGACATGGAGATGAGGTGAAAGCAGCAAATGAAGCAGAATTGGAATGAGATACGAAGTCGCACAGTTTATGATGAAATAGTACACAAATGACCTAATTACATTCTGTAATAAAGGCAGGAAGGTCAGGAGAAATGAGAAAGGATGATGACAACTAAACAATACGTCAGAGTGATGCCAGAGACAGAGAGATTAGAGTGTGATTCAGCCAGTTGGTAAATACTAAAGGTGGAACTGAGAACGTGGAAGGCGGACAAGCTTGACCTGCAAGTGGAGAACCATTTCTTGTTGCACAGCACAATCATTTCTGCTCTTTAACCCATTGATCTCAGTCCCTTGAGTAAGTGGAGGACGAGTAACCCATGGGACTGATAGAGACAAAGGCATTGCTGATGACGTACAGGCATTTTTGGATGTTTTTACTGATGGCTCATTGAAACGCAGGAAGCTCCTGGAGTTGGGGGGGATATTTGGAGAATTTGTGGTAATAGTTAGAACGATGGTGAGAGCTGGAGATGATATAAGGAGAAGGTGTGTGTCTGTGTCTGTGTGTGGTTGTGTCTATGTGTGGGAGACCCCATCTCCCAGTGACGGTCAGTGTGTGAGAATGTGGTCCTGACCTTCCCTCAACTAACATTAAAATTAGGTGAAATTTTATTTATGGGTTCTGGTGATATTCAAAACAGCTACATAACAATTACTACAATTCACTATTTTGTGACATCTGACATATTTCCCATTCAAACTTAAACAATTCTTACAGGCCTGATAGGATAGAAATGAAAATGTGATTCCTCTGGCTGGGGAGGGAGGTTAGAAGTAGATCAAGGATGATGGTTAGAACCAGTCATGTAGTCTCTGTTAGGAAATGTGCAGAAATTATTTCACTCAATAGGTGAATCTTTGGAACTCCTACCCCAAAGGACTGTGAAAGCTCAGTTGTTACACAGGTACAACAGAGAAACTGATCGATTTCAAGTTGCTAACAAAATGGGATAGCACGAGAATTTGGAGTGGAGGTAAATTATCAGCCATGATCTAGAATAGCACAGCAGGCTCAAAGAGCTGAATGGCCTTTCCTGCTCCAATGCAATGATGAGTCAAAATGCTCTATGTTTCTTTATAGATATCATGAGCAGCAGGTCTTACTGTTGGTGCTGCTAGCAGCAACATCACTCCACAAGTAGTTGCCCTCTTTTTCGTATAATCAGATATCACACCTGCAAGGATTCCACCTGGAAAGAGAAACACATGAATAGAAACATGGTCATGCCAGCAGTGCTGTAAGGAAGCTGCCCATTGCCACCAGCTAACATTGAAGTAGCCAAGTGGATAGAAAAGTGATAAATAGAAGCAATCCCGAGAGACAATACCAAAGGTGAGGAGGCGGAAGGGGGGAAATAATGCAGGGGCACACGGTTAATGATATAATACTGTGAAATAGACAGAAATACAAGGCCTTGGGTTGTGTATTTGCAGATTCCCGAGATTGGATGGACTGGTGGGTAAAGTGTTAAATGAGGCATACAGGATGTTTGACTTTATTAATTAAGGCATAGAACAGTAATATACACGCCAAGTCAGAGTGTGCAAGCGTGAGGAAATCAGTGTGACACAGGAGGGTTCCAGACCCACAGAGTGGGACGGCAGGCGAGGGTTCCAGACACACAAAGCGGGATGACAGATGAAAGATATATCTGTCCATAAAATCATAGAATCGCAGACTTGCTGCTTTATATTTTTTCTAATCACCCTGTTCAAAGATGTTATTACATACATCTGGAGCAGATGGGATTTGAACCCAGGTCTCTAGGCTCAAAGAAAGGAGCAGGAATACTATCACGACGCCTCATGAATCTGGAACAAAAACAAAGTTGCTGGAAAAGCTCAGCAGGTCAGGCAGCATCGGTGAAGGAAAAAACAGAGTTAAAAGTTGACTCAGTCTTCTTCCCCTGGTCCAAACCCTACCCACGTACGTTCGTGTTTCCTCTGATGCCTTACGCCGGTTTCAAAGCTTCCAGTTTACCGGTTCCAGCCACCTCCTCTTCACCATGGACATACAATCCCTTTACACATCCATTCCCCACCAGGAGGGTCTTAGGGCTCTCCGCTTCTTCCTGGAGCAAAGACCTGAGCCATCCCCACCCACCACCACCCTTCTCCACTTGACCTTTCTCGTCCTCACCCTCAACAACTTCTCTTTCAACTCCTCTCATTTTCTTCAGGTCAGAGGGGTGGCCATGGGTACGCACATGGGCCCCAGTTATGCCTGTCTCTTCATAGGGTATGTGGAACATTCCTTGTTTCAGTCCTATTCCGGCCCCCACCCACAACTCTTTCTCCGATACATGGATGATATCATCGGTGCTGCTTCCCTCTCTCGTCTGGAATTGGAAAACTTCATCCATTTCGCCTCCCATTTCCACGCTGCCCTCACGTTCACGTGATCTATCTCTGGCTCCTCCCCTCCTTCCTCGACATTTTTGTTTCCATTTCTGGGGATAGACTGGCCACTAATATCCATTACAAATCCACTGACTCCCACAGCTACCTGGACTATACATCATCACATCCCAATCCTGTAAAGACTCCATCCCATTCTCTCAGTTCCTCCATCTCCGTCGCATATGTTCAGATGAGGCCAACTTCGACAAGGGACCCTCCAAAATGTCCACATTCTTCCTCAACCGAGGATTCCCCAGCTCCATTGTCGACAGGGCCCTCAACCAGGTCCGACCCATCTCCCGCACTTCTGCCCTCACCCCTTCTCTTCCCTCCCACAACAGCAATAGGGTTCCCCTTATCCTCACCTACCATCCCACCAGTATCCGCATCCAGAAGATCATCAGATGCCATTTCCACCACCTTCAGCGAGATGCCACCACCAGACACATATTCCCCTCCCCTTCCTTGTCCACCTTCCACAGGGACTGTTCCCTCCGGGACACCCTGGTCCACAATTCCTTCACCCCAACACCTCCCCACAGCCCTACGGCACTTTCCCTGTAACCGGCGAAGGTGCAACACCTGCCCATTTATCTCCTCCCTCCCCAGTATCCAAGGGCCCAAACATACCTTCCAGGTGAAGCAACACTTCACCTGCACTTCCCAGAATCTAGTCTACTGCATTCGCTGCTCACAATGTGGTCTCCTCTACATTGGGGAAACGAAGCGTAGACTTGGCAACCGCTTCGCAGAACATCTATGTCCTGATCACAAAAAGACCCTGAACTACCTGTTGCCTGCCACTTTAACACACCACCCTGTTCCCTGGCCAACATCTCTGTCTCTGGCTTGCTGCAGTGTTCCAGCAAAGCCCAACGCAAGCTGGAGGAACGACACCTCATTTTCCGCTTGGGGACCCTACAGCCCTCCAGACTCAATATGGAGTTCAACAATTTTAGGGCCTAAACTCTCCATGTCCCAGCCCCCCACCCCACACACCAGGCCTTGTTACCACATAGCCTGCCATTACACACTACCTGTTATCAGTCACTAACGGTCCCCATGAACAACTATTCACCTTCCCAGCCTGATTGTTAGCAACTCCTTTGTCTGTCCAACTGTCTTTCTCTCTCTTTGGGCTCTATCCTATTGTTTACTCCCTACCCCACCCACCTCCCTATTTTCTGCATATAAACTGACGTTTTCCCAGCCACCATCAGTTCTGAGGAAGGGTCACTGGACCTGAAACGTTAACTGTTTTTTCCTTCACAGTTGCTGCCAAACCTGCTGAGCTTTTCCAGCAACGTTGTTTTTGTTCCTGATTTACAGCATCCGCAGTTCTTTCGGTTTTTGTTTGCCTCATGAATCTGATTTGTTGTTAGCGGACTACGTTCGGGACCCCAAAGGATGTAATATTTGAAGTGTCTAACAACTTAAACAGCTCATCGGTACATCTGCAGTTCAACAATTCATGTTGTGCAATGAGTCACTTTCCATCTGGTGTTCTCTTTCCATTTGCTAATATTTCAGAAGAAATTAAATCTGGTGATAAGTAATTGAGGTCTCATACCTATGATTCCACCTACATCAAACAGGGTTGAAAGATCTCCAGCTTTTTTTGCTTCAAAATGTTCTGAAAATACAAAATGAATCAAATTGGAAACAGGTAAATACTTCAAACCCTCAGTGCACGCAGGTTTCTCAATGCCACCTATGAGTCACTTTATTATGGGAATGCCATTTTCTGCTCTTTTATAATGAAGGAATAAGGATAATCCAGGTAATTGCAAGGATAATCCAGGTAATTATAGTGGTAAGCCTGACATCAATGGCGGTGAAGCTGCTGGAAAAGATACTGAGGGATAGGATCTATTTACATTTGGAAGAAAATGGGCTTATTAGTGATACGCAGCATGGTTTTGTGCAGGGAAGGTCATGTCTTACCAACTTGATAGAATTCTTTGAGGAAGTGACAAAGTTGATAGATGAGGGAAGGGCTGTAGATGTCATATACATGGACTGCAGTAAGGCGTTTGATAAGGTTCCCCATGGTAGGCTGATGGAGAAAGTGAAGTCGCATGGGGTCCAGGGTGTACTAGCTAGATGGATAGAGAACTGACTGGGCAACAGGAGACAGAGTTGTAGTGGAAGGGAGTTTCTCAAAATGGAGAACTGTGACCAGTGGTGTTCCACAGGGATCCGTGTTGGGACCACTGTTGTTTGTGATATACATAAATGATCTGGAGGAAGGTATAGATGGTCTGATTAGCAAGTTTGCAAATGACACAAAGATTGGTGGAGTAGCAGATAGTGAAGGGGACTGTCGGAGAATGCAGCAGAATATAGATAGGTTAGAGAGTTGGGCGGAGAAATGGCAGCTGGAGTTCAATCCAGGCAAATGCGAGGTGATGCATTTTGGAAGATCCAATTCAAGAGTGAACTATACGGTAAATGGCCCTCCAAGCCTGTGCCGATCCAGATTCTCTATCTATACCTGTCGCCTATTTTCCAAGGATCCGCATCCCTCTGCTCCTTGCCCATTCATGTATCTGTCTAGATACATCTTAAGTGACGCTATCGTGCCTGCCTCTACCACCTCCGCTGGCAACGTGTTCCAGGCACCCACCACCCTCTGCGTAAAGAACTTTCTATGCATATCTCCCTTAAACTTTTCCCCTCTCACCTTGAAATCATGACCCGTAGTAATTGAGTCCCCCACTCTGGGAAAAAGCTCCTTGCTATCCACCCTGTCTATACCTCTCATGATTTTGTAGACCTCAATCAGGTCCCCCCTCAACCTCCATTTTTCTAATGTAAATAATCCTAAGCTACTCAACCTCTCTTCATAGCTCGAGCCCTCCATACCAGGCAACATCCTGGTGAACCTCCTCTGCACCCTCTCCAAAACATCCACATCCTTTTGGTAATGTGGCGACCAGAACTGTACACAGTATTCCAAATGTGGTCGAACCAAAGTTCTATAAAACTGTAACATGATCTGCCAACTCTTGTACTCAATACCCCATCCGATGAATGAAAGCATGCCGTACGCCTTCTTGACCACTCTATCCACCTGTGTTGCCACCTTCAGGGTACAATGGACCTGAACACCCAGATCTCTCTGTGCATCAATTTTCCCCAGGGCTTTTCCATTTATAGTTTGCTCTTGAATTCCGAGTCCAGTGACACTTCCTCAGAACTGAATAGAACAGAGTTCTGAGGAAGGGTCACTCAACCAGAAACGTTAACTCTAATTTCTCTCCACAGATGCTGGCAGACCTGCTGAGCTTTTCCAGAAATTTCTGTTTTTGTTTTTGATTTACAGCATTTGCAGCTCTTTCAGTTTTTACTCAAATTGACGTAATGGATAAGTTCTTTGGAATATATGTGGTACACTACTACACCCTTATAAAAACTAAGATGCTGCTGCTGTCGCATATTATCAGAGGGGATGATACATTTCAGGGGTGCGGCAGTTCATTTGGGACAGAGCTGCAGTGTACATCTCTAACAATTCCAATACTAGTCTCAGTCAATGCAACCACAGCACTGGTTTAGAACACTGATGCTTACCTTTGTTAGCAAGATACATTGGCAGCCAGAAAAGGAATGTATAACTGACCAGCTTGGCAAAGAGCAAACACAAGGCAAACTCCACCACCCCCTGTAAAAAACAAATGACAAGCAACTTATGACAGCAGCCTCCCAGCACAAAAAGCCTTTATAATGCTTGCAATCACTTATGATCCAATTTAGAAATAGTATCATTTATTTCTGATTTTAGAGGCAAGCGGGTTTTGATCTGCACGAGGAAGTTTAAAAATTAACTTGTCAGTCTTTCTGGAGATATGAAACTTGGGTCAGAGAGCAGCTGACTGAGCCACCCTGGAGTGATATTGTGAGTTTGTTTGTATTGTGAGAATTTTACAATCAGAGATAAATTAGCACGCAGACAACTGTTGGATAGGCGAGCTAGCTGCGGTACTGTGGAAACATCTAAACCTGGATGTGATCTTGGGCAAACACACTCGTTGCAAATGACTCAGCGTTATGAATCGGAGATAGAGTTGAAGATAATACACCACATCAGGGATGGGAACAGATACATCAAACACTTGGATTCAGAAGGCAATCACAGCCTTGAAGAAAGGGTACAGCAAATGACAGGAGGGTGTGACCCTGGGTGAGGTAGGTCAGGGGTCAGAAGATATTACAATGCTGGAGCCTCAGACATTGCAATTATCCAACAAGTTCGAAGTGCCCAGCTGTGTGGGTGAAAGCAAGGTCTGTCAGAAGAAGGAGCAGATTGACCAGAGCAACTTGGCTCAGTACACCTTTCAAGTGTGGAGAGTAAAAAGGAATACACAATGAAGGACAGACACTACTTTGTGCAACCAAAAGCGTGACTCCAAACAGCTGTGTTACCTGACCTGTAACAGGGCTCATGATATCTGTTCAAAGCTGGACTGGAACTTGCAGCCCTGAACAGTTTGATCCAGCTGTTATGGCCCTTGAAGTTGCCAATAATATAAGCAGGACAAGTAAAGAGGATCTAGGCACTAAACTGAAGGACAGAATTTCAAGGGTAATGACTACTGGATTCCTGCCTAAGCCCCTTGTTAATTGACATGGTCACAAAAGATTTGTGAAATAAATACATAGCTCAGAAACAGGTGTGGGAGAAGTGTGTTCCAGTTTCTGAGGCTTTAGTACTGGTACTGGGTACAGCCTCCACTTTCTCATTGGAACTGTCTGCACCTGAAATGTGCTGGGACCAGTGTTCCAGCAAATTTCCATATAAACAGGGAAGTAGAGAAGATTTAAACTAAATGAGGGGGAGTGAGGAATCAAACTTGGGATGATATAAGAAATCAAAGATGGGAAAAGTCAGACTGATACAAGGAGTCGAGCTGAGGAATTCAGCACATGTTTTCAGCATAGGGTCTTAGAACAGCTTGGTCTGGAGTACAGAGAGCATGAGATAATATGAGATAATATCGAATGAGATAATATTAATGAATGATCTCATAGTGAAGGTGCACGCATGTGGCAGTGACCATGACAAAACTGAATTTACAGTTAGTTTGAGAGAGAAAGGGAAGTGGGCTTGAATTTATTTTGGAAAATTTGAAAAAGCAGCATTTTGGAGGACATGAAAGCAGAACTCGTGAAAGTGAAGATGTAAATTAGGTTAAAAGGAGAAGTCAACAGAGGCACAGTGACAGATATTGAAAAGGATATTTCAGAATACACAAAATAGATACATTCCAAAGAGAAAGAAACATTGAGGCATGAACCCACATTATTGGTTAACTCAAACAGGTTTGAGGTAGCATTAAACTAAAAGAAAAAAGTTATACAGTTATGCAAAGACAGATGACAGGTCATAAAATTGGACAGAATAATTAATGAAAGGAAAGGAAAGGATGCCTAAAAATTTAATAGGGAGGGACAAATATCCTCTTCAATATCTGGAGTTTGTGTAAAAGCTAACCAGAAATAACAAAACAGATAGTAAGAGATTTTCCTAAAAGAAAAAGAATAAGCAAACTGGTTGTTGGTCCTGTAAAAAGTGAATGAGAAGAATTAGTAAAAATTAGCAAATGGTAGATGAATTGTACAAATATTTCACATCAGTCTTCATCATAGAGGATACAAAGTCACATTCCAGAAGCAGTAATAAATCAGGAAATGGAAGGGAGGGAGGAAATCACTGGAGAAGTGGGACTGAGTTAACTTTTGGCACTGTGAGTTGACATGTGCCTGCCTCCCGATCGACTTTATCTTGGGGTCTTAAAAGCGGCTACTAGATTAGTTGATGCATTGGTTGTAATTTTCTAAAACTCCCTTGACACAGGGAAAGTCCGAATAGACTGAAAGACAGCATCACTAACCCCTTTATTGTACTGGCCAGGTGTCAGATCTCTCGGTGGGAGAGCATTTCAGTGATAGTGATCACAACTCCCTGACCTTTACGATAGTCATGGAGAGGGACAGGAGCAGACGGTATGGGAAAGTATTTAATTGGTGGAGGGGGAATTACAATGCTATTAGGCAAGAACTGATGTTCACAGGGAAATGCACGACAGAAATGTGGAGGTTGCTTAGGGAGCAGTTGCTTCAGGTACTGGACAGGTTTGTGCCACTGAGGAAAGGAAGGGATGGTAAGGTGAAGGAACCTTGGATGACATGACATGTGGAACATCTAGTCAAGAGGAAGAAGGAAGGTTACTTAAAGTTGAGGAAGTAAAGATGGGGCAGGGCTCCAGAGGTCTACTAGGTAGCCAGGAAGGAACTGAAGAAGGGACTTAGGAGAGTTAGAAGGGGGTATGAGAAAACCTTGGCGGGTAGGATCAAGGAAAACCCCAAGACGTTCCATGCTTATGTGAGGAACAAGATGATGGCCAGAGTGAGGGTAGGGCCAATCAGGGGTAGTGGAGGGAACTTGTGTGCGGAGTCAGAGGAGGTAGGGGAGGTCCTTAAATGAATATTTTGTTTCAGTATTCACCAGTGAGAGGGACCTTGATGTTTGTGAGGACAGCATGAAACAGGCAGATATGTTCGAACAGGTTGATATTAAGAGGGATGTGCTAAAAATCTTGAAAAACTTGAGGATAGATAAGATAATCCTTGTGTCCTCACTGTCCACTGGAGTTGTACCAGATGATTGGAGGGTTTTAAATGTCATTCCCTTGTTCAAGAAAGGGAATAGGGATAATCCTGGAAATTACAGACAGGTCAGTCTTACTTCTGTGGTGGGAAAGTTATTGGAGAGGATTCTGAGAGATAGTATTTATGATTATTTGGAAAAGCACAGTTTGATTAGAAATAGTCAGCATGGCTTTGTGAGGGGCAGGTCATGCCTCACAAGCCTCATTGAAATCTTTGAGGATGTGACCAAATACATTGAAGAAGGCAGAGCAGTGGGTGTGGTGTATATGGATGCTAGCAAGGCATTTGATAGGCTCATTCGGAAAGTAAGGAGGCATGGGATTCAGGGAGATTTGGCTGTCTGGATACAGAATTGGCTGTCCAATAGAAGACAGAGGGTGGTAGCAGATGGAAAGTATTCAGCCTGGAGCTCGGTGACCAGTGGTGTTCTGCAGGGATCTGTTCTGGGACCTCTGCTCTTTGTGATCTTTATAAATGACTTGGATGAGGAAGTGGAAGGGTGGATTAGTAAGTTTGCCGATGACACAAAGTTTAGCGGAGTTGTGGACAGCATGGAGGGCTGTTGTAGGTTGCAACGGGATATTGACAGGATGAAGAGCTGGGTAAAGAAGTGGCAGACGGAATTCAACCCAGAAAAGTGTGAAGTGATTCATTTTGCAAGGTCAAATTTGAATTCAGAATACAGGGTTAATGGCAGGATTTTCGGCAGTGTGGAAGAACTGAGGGATCTTGGGGTCCACGTCCATAGATCCCTCGATCCCTCAAAATTGCTACCCAAGTTGATAGGGTTGTAAAGAAGGCATATAGTGTGTTGGCTTTCATTGGCAGGGGAATGGAGTTTAAGAGCCGTAAGGTTATGCTGCAGCTCTATAAAACTCTGGTTAGACCACACTTGGAATATTGTGTTCAGATCTGGTCACCTCACTATAGGAAGGATGTGGAAGCTTTGGAGAGGGTGCAGAGGAGATTTACCAGGATGCTGCCTGGACTGGAGGGCAGGTCTTAGGAGGAAAGGTTGAGGGAGCTAGGGCTTTTTCTCACTGGATCAAAGACGGATGAGAGGTGACTTGATAGAGGTTTACATGATGATGAGAGGCATAGATAGAATGGATAGTCAGAGACTTTTTCCCAGGGCAGAAATGACTTATGAGGGGACATAATTTTAAGGTGACTGGAGGAAGGTATAGGGGAGATGTCAGAGGTAGGTTCTTCACACAGACAGTGGTGGGTGTGTGGAATGCGCTGCCGGCAGTGGTAGTGGAGTCAGATACTTCAGAGACTTTTAAACGACTCTTGGATAGGCACATGGAGGATAGTAAAATGTAGGGTATGCAGGATAGTTTGATCTTAGTAGGATAATAGGTCGGCACAACATCGTGGGCCGAAGGGCCTGTACTGTGCCGTACTGTTCTATGTTCTATGTACACTAAATGTTGAAAGTAGGATGACAAGGTGCAGGGCTGGATGAACACAACAGGCCAAGCAGCATCGTAGGAGCAGAGAGGCTGACGTTTCGGGCCTAGACCCTTCATCAGAAAAAGCTTTTCTGA
>NC_063342.1:928069-928317 GCF_021869965.1 Rhincodon typus
AAAAAGCTTTTCTGATGAAGGGTCTAGGCCCGAAACGTCAGCCTCTCTGCTCCTACGATGCTGCTTGGCCTGCTGTGTTCATCCAGCCCTGCACCTTGTCATCCTACTTTCAACATTTAGTGTACATAGAACATAGAACAGTACGGCACAGTACAGGCCCTTCGGCCCACGATGTTGTGCCGACCTATTATCCTACTAAGATCAAACTATCCTGCATACCCTACATTTTACTATCCTCCATGTGCCTA
>NC_063342.1:928417-968022 GCF_021869965.1 Rhincodon typus
GGCCCTACGTTGTCTCGGATTCACCAGCATCTGCAGTTCCTACTATCTTTGAAAGTAGGATGGCCTGATTCAAATTAAAACTATATCGCCAATTTTATCACTAAGCACTAAACTCCTCTGACACATTTGTGACAGTAACATTGTGTCCTTTCCTGAAGACTTGGAAGAGCTTACATCTGGATAGGAGTCTGAACTTTGAGTGTCTTTGCAAAAAAGAATTACAACTCTTGTTGAGCTGGATATCTCAAACAACCAGCCAGTATCACACAGCCAAGGCAGAGATGAAAATCAAAACACTACAAACAGTGAACCCCTCCTAATTACTCACTGGGATTCTCAGGGCTGCAAAGAAGCTGATTGCTGCTGGTGTGTGTCCTCTCTCATTGCTGAGAACAACATGGCTTGTTAGCAAACTGTTGGACTTGGCTGAAATCTGATGATCACTGTCCTTCAAAAAACATTCCTGTTCTGGATCCTGTTTGATTTTTTAAAAATATTAAATCACAAGGAACATATTGTAAGTATCAAATTAAATAAAACTATGACTAAAACAAATTAAATGCAATTTAAATTCACAGAAGCTGTTGGAAATAGCAGCAAATTCCCTCATGATTCCGTGGGATTCACTGTCAGAAACAATAACTCACTACAATTCTTTCAACTTTAGCTCTGCTCAGTACTTTTCATGTTTTTATTTTTAACCTCAGCATTTTTTTCAAATGCAGTCATGGTCTTGATAGCTAGGTCAGCATTTGTTACCCAACCCTAAAAGGCCTTGAACTAAGTGTCTTGCTAGGACCATTTCAGAAGGTAGTTAAAATCAAACACACTGTTGTGGATCTGGAGTGAGACTGAGTGAAGATGGCAGATGTCCTTCCCAAAAGGTTACTACTGAGCCAGATGGGTTTTAACAACAAATCAACAATGGCTACATGGTCATCGTTACTGAGCCAAGAACTTTTTAAATTTTAGTTGTTATTAATTTGATTCAAATTACACTGGCTACCGTAGTAGGATTTCAACTAGTGTTTATTTAATTAATTCAGGGATGTGGGCTGGCTGGGTCAGCATTTATTGTACATCCCTAATTGCCCTTGAGAAGGTGGTGGTGAGCCACCTCCTTGAACTGCTGTAGTCCATGTACTATAGGTTGACCCATAATGCTGTTCGGGAGGGAATTCCAGGGTTTTCACCCAGCAACAGTGAAGAAACTGTGGCATATTTCCAAGTCAGGATGGCGAGTGGCTTGGAGGGGAATTTGCAGTGATGGTGTTCCTATGTATCTGATGTTCTTATCCTAGATGGCAGTTTGGAAGTTTGGAAGGTGTTGAAGTATCCCTACAGCACTAACCTGGGGTCTCCGAATTACTGGTCCAATGACAAAATCACAACGCCACTGCTTCTCCTTGAAGTTTTGCTCCTCTTCCTCCTCACTTGGTTACTTTAAGAACTGTGCAACTGAGCTCAGGGCTTGGCAGCACAGTATTAATGGACCTCAACAAGCAATCCAATGGCTAAAAGCATCCTGACTAATTTACATTTTAAATAAACAGTACAATGGGCTACAACCAGACACAACTTGTCCATAAAAGCTGCCCAATTTTCCCAATATCGTTTATGAGAGCAAGGATGTCATGCTCCAACTTCACAGTAGTGGTAATTACACAAGGGGTCAATTTGGGTCAGTGCTGTTCACATCCCCTCAGTAGCCAGTACACAATACTGACGGAGTTTTCAGCTGTACAATGGTAAGAGGAGTCCTGTATGCAAATGAATGGAACATAAAAAAACCAATCAGCTGATGAAGGACATGGCGTAACAGATTCACTGATTCATACAGTGCAGAAAAGGGCCATTGGCGAGTCTGCATCAACATGATTACCACTAAAAACGTGCTCTCTCAAATTTCCTGCACTTGTCCAAATATCGTAACATTCAAGGATATGGAAGTATTCAACTAAATACTTTTTAAAAGGTTGTATTGTAAGCTTCCCAGCCTCCACTACCTTCCCAGGCAGTGCATTCCAGATAGACATTACAAACAGTAGGTTACAAACTACATGGGATTTAGAGACAAATATTTCATGTTACAGGAACTTTGGAAAAGACAGTGTAATTATGAAAGATGTAATTACCAAATCAGAAAGAAAGATGTGAACGATCAGTGGAAATGGTCATGTCAAAGTAAGGAACAGCAAATCATGGGATGAATAAACATTCAGAACTATGCATGCCTCTTCATGGGATGCGTGGAACAGTCCCTCTTCCGCTGTTACACCAGCATCATCCCCCACCTCTTCCTCTGCTACACTGACGGCTGTATCGGTGCTGCCTCCTGCTCTTATGAGCAGCTCAAGCAGTTCATCAACTTTACTAACACTTTTCACCCCAACCCCAAATTCACCTAGACCATCTCCAATACCTCTCTCTCCTTCCTGGACCTCTCTGTCTCCATCTCTGGTAACCACCTCAGCACCGTCTATTTCAAACCCACCGACTCC
Source organism: Rhincodon typus (assembly GCF_021869965.1). Lineage (NCBI taxonomy): Eukaryota > Metazoa > Chordata > Chondrichthyes > Orectolobiformes > Rhincodontidae > Rhincodon > Rhincodon typus. The sequence continues at coordinate 930,919 of NC_063342.1, forward strand.
CAAAGCTACCTAGACTACACCTCCTTTCACCCACCCTCTTGCAAGAATGCGATCCCTTACTTCCAATTCCTCCGCCACCACTGCATCTGCTCCAAGATGAAGCATTCCACTCCTGGACATCCCAGATGTCCTCCTATATCAAGGACCGTAATACCCCCCACTCCAGTGATCAAAATGCCCTCAACTGCATCTCTTGCGTTTCCCGCACTTCTGCCCTCAAACCACCTCTCCCCAACAAAAATAAAGGGAATTCCCCCTGGTCCTCACATACCACCCCACCAACCTCTGCATCCAGCGTATCATCCTCCGCCACTTCTGCCATCTACAATCCGATCCCACCACCAAAGAGATATTTGCCTGCCCACCTCTATTTGCCTTTCGTAAGGACCACTCACTCTGAATCCCTTGTCTGCTCCACACTCCCTACCACCACCACCACCACACCTGGCACCTTTCCCTGCAACCGCAGGAGGGGCTGCACCTGCCCCTACACCTCCCCTCTCACCTCCATCCCAGGCCCAAAGCAAACCTTTCATATCAGACAGGGGATCACCTGCACACCCTTCAACCTGGTCGACTGCATCCGTTGTTCCCGATGTGGCCTCCTCTACATCGGGGAGACCAAGCGCAGACTCAGGGTCCGATTTGTAGAGCATCTGCGCTCCGTACACAATAAACAACACAGTCGCCAACCATTTTAACTCCCCCTCCCACCACCTGGGTGACATGTCCATCCTGGGCCTTTTCCAGTGTCATACTGACACCACACGTAAACTGGAGGAACAACACCTCATATTCCACCTTGGGAGCCTACAGCCCAGTGGCCTAAACGTAGAACTCACCAGTTTTAAAATCTCCCCACCCATGTCCAGCCCTCCCTCTTACTGCCGCCTACTTGACCTGACAAACTGTCCATCTTCCTCCCCACCTATCCACCCCACCCTTTCCACTGACCAGTCCCCAATACCTCCTTCTTGCATCCACCTATCACCATCCCTCTTCTCTATTTATTTCCCAGCTCCATTCCCCCTCCCCAGTCCTGATGGAGAGTCCCAACCTGAAACACTGACTTTCCTGCTCCTCTGATGTTGCCTGACCTGCTGTGTTCCTCCAGCTCCACACTGTGTTGACTCTGACTCCAGCATCTGCAGATCTTGCTATCTCTCAGAACTCCTGACTATTGCAATATAGTTAAGGACTGTGGAAAGAGGGCTGAGAAGTAGAGAGATTTAAAAAAATACAAAGCCACAACCACATAATTAAAATGAAAGAACAAACGCTCCACAGAACAACAGAAAAACTCCAAGTAGTAAAGTCAATGAAGTTCTGGAATATATTTGAGAATTCTCTGGAGCAACATGTTTCAGAATCAACAAAGGATATGAGATTCAGTGATATGTAATGACCCAGAATTAGTTAACAATCTGGTTTTAAGGGAACATCCTGTGAACAATGATCACATGAATGAATCAGATATCAGGTTCAATCACCATTCTGATTTGCAAATATATTGCAGTTCCATCAATGTCACTGGATCAAAAATCACAGAACCTCCTCCCTAACAGCATTGTGAGGTGTACTTACACCTCAAGGGCTGCAGCTGTTCAAGACAAGGGCAATTAGGGACAGGCAATAAATTTGCTGACTAATTTTAGTTTATTGTATATCAGTGGACGATTACACAACTCACTGGAGGAGGCGGGTCCATAAATATCCCCATCCTCAATGACGGAAGAGCCCAGAACATCAGTGCAAAAAGACAAGGCTGAATCATTTGCAGCAATCTTCAGCCAGAAGTACCGAGTGGATGATGCATCTTGGCCTCCTTCAGTGGTCCCCATCACCAGTCTTCTGCCGATTCGATTCACTCCACGTGATATCAAAACAAGATTGGAGACACTGGATACTGCAAAGGCTATGGCCCCTAACGACATTCCAGCAATAGTACTGAAGACTTGTGCTCCAGAACTTGCCGCTCCTCTAGCCAAGCTGTTCCAGTACAACACTGATATCTAACCGGTAATGTGGAAAATTGCCCAAGTATATCCTATACACAAAAAGCAGGACAGACCCAACCCGGCCAATTACCATCCCATCAGTCTACTCTCGATCATCAGTAAAGTGATGGAAGGTGTCAGTAACAGTGCTATCAAGCAGCACCTGCTCAGCGACGCCCAGTTTGGGTTCCACCAGGGCCACTCAGCTCCTGACCTCATTACAGCCTTGTTTCAAACATAGAACGTAGAACATAGAACATAACAGCGCAGTACAGGCCCTTCGGCCCTCGATGTTGCGCCGACCTGTGAAACCAATCTGAAGCCCATCTAACCTACACTATTCCATTATCATCCATATGTTTATCCAATGACCATTTAAATGCCCTTAAAGTTGGCGAGTCTACTATTTTTGCAGGCAGGGCATTCCACGCCCTTACTACTCTGAGTAAAGAACCTACCTCTGACATCTGTCCTATATCTATCACCCCTCAATTTAAAGCTATGTCCCCTCGTGCTAGCCATCACCATCCGAGGAAAAAGGCTCCCACTGTCCACCCTATCTAATCCTCTGATCATCTTGTGTGGACAAAACATGGACAAAAGAGCTGAATTCCAGAGGTGTGGTGAGAGTGACAGCCCTTAACACCTAGGCTGCATTCAACAGAGTGTGGTATCAAGGAGCCCTAGCAAAACTGGAATCAATGGGTATCAGGGGGCAAACTCTCCGGTGGTTATAATCATACCTGACACATAGGAAGACGGTCGTGGTTGTGGGAGGTCAATCATCTCAGCTCCAGGACACCTCTGCAGGAGTTCCTCAGGGTAGTGTCCTAGATCCAGCCATCTTCACCTGCTTCATCAATGACCTTCCCTCCATCATAAGTTCAGAAGTGGGGATGTTTGCTTATGATTGATGATGATTGTTCGGTGCCATTTGTGACTCCTCAGACACTGAAGCAGTCGGTGTTCACATGCAACAAGATCTGGACAATATTCAGGTTTGGGCTGACAAGAGGCAAGTGACATTCGTGCCACACAAAAGCCAGACTTTGACCATCACCAACAAGAGACAATTCAATGATGTTACCATCACTGATCCCTGATTATCAACATCCTGGGGGTTACCATTGATCAGGAACTCCACTAGACTCACCACATAAACACAGTGGCTACAAGAGCAGGCCAGAGGCTAGGAATACTGCGGCGAGTAACACCTCTTACTCCCCAAAGCCTGTCCACCATCTACAAGGCACAAGTCAGGAATGTGATGGAATACTCCCCACTTGCCTGGATGAGTGCAGCTCCAACAATACAAGAAGCTTGACACCATCCAGGACAAAGCAGCCCGCTTGATTGGCACTACATCCGCACCCTCCACCACTGACGCTCAGTAGCGGCAGTGTGTACTATCTACAAGATGCACTGCAGAAATTCACCAAAGATCCTCAGACAGCACCTTCCAAACCCACGACCACTTCCATCTAGAAGGACAAGGATAGCAGATATATCGGAACACCACCACCTTCAAGTTCTCCTCCAAGCCACTCACCATCCTGACTTGGAAATATATTACCGTTCCTTCAGTGTCGCTGGGTCAAAATCCTGGAATTCCCTCCCTCAGGGCATTGTGGGTCAACCCACAGCAGGTGGACTGCAGCGGTTCAAGAAAACAGCTCACCACCACGATCTTAAGGGCAACGAGGGACAGGCAATAAATGCTGGCCAGCCAGCAACGCCCACATCCCACAAAATGTATAAATAAAAAAGTAGTCCCAGCACGATCTGTATAGTACCAGAATGACAGCAACCATTGACTTATACAAAAGGTTTCCTTGAAACTTTTTAGTTTGGCTCAGTTTATTACTGATCATTTATTGCACATTCCTGCAAACTCAGACTTAGTTGCATTCATAAATTTGGCTTTGATGCTTAACATTTTTGAAAAATAAGTTATAGTTAAAGAAGCAAGCATCAGAACTGTTTCTCTCTCTACAGATGCTGCCAGACTACTGAGTTTCTCCAGCATTCTCTGTTCTAACACTACAACTGAATATTTCAGTTCTCCAGCATTGGCAGTTGTGCTTTCAGTTAAGTTCTGACAAACTTGTATAAAACAGAGACAATACAGCATGGAGCTGGAGAAACACAGCAGGCCAGGCAGCATTAGAAAAACAGGAAAGTTGTTTCGGGTTGGGACCCTTCTTTCTGAAGGAGGGTCCCGACCCGAAACATTAACTTTCTTGCTCCTCTGATGCTGCCTGGTCTGCTATGTTCTTCTTGCTCCACACTGTATTGTCTCTGACTCCAGCATCTGAAGCTCTTACTATCTCCAAACTTGTATAAAATACTGGTTCAGTCTCAACAACAGTATTGTGTCCAGCTATGGACACATAGCCTTAGGAAGGATTAAGAATGACAGGCACAGATTTCAGGTAAATAGCAATTAAAGCAATGGTAACACAAGGAAGAACGTTTTCACTACAACTGGTCAGGCTCTGAAATGCGCTAAATGCGTGTTGGACATATGCTCATTCAAGAATGTCCAGAGGGACGTGGATCATTATCTGTAAAGGAATAATGTGCAGGTTTATAGGCAGAGGGACAAGGTGAGTTGTTCTGTCAGAAAGCCAGGACATGTACAATGGGCTGAATGGCCTCCCCCTGCACTGGAGCAGTTCCATGATTCTAAATTCAAAGCAAGTATGGAATGGGATAGTTATAAAAAGCAAAGAATAATAATAAAAGATGCAACAAGAAAATGCAAACAAAAGTTGAAAACATCATAACAAATATTTTATGAATATATGATGAGAGGTACACCCTCTGTAACAGCACTGTCAGTGTACTTGCAGCAGATGCACTGCAGCAGTTAAACCCAAGTAGGGATGGGCAATGACGTGCATATGCAAACGATGCTCACACCCTATGAAAGTATGCGCAAAAACAGATTATGGCACAGGGAAATGTAGGCCCAATAAAGACAGGGAAGATCACAGTGAACAATAAGAAAATGTCAGATTTGTTAATGATTACTTCGTGCGTGTTATTGGAGCTGTACCCATCCAGGCAATTGGGGAGTATTCCATCACACTCCTGACTACTGCCTTGTGGATGGTGAACAGACTTTGGGGAGTCAGGAGGGGAGTTACTCGCCGCAGTATTCCTAGCCTCTGACCTTCTCTTATAACCACAGTGTTTAAGATCTGGTCTAGTTCTGTTTCTGATCAATTGTAACCCCAGGATGTTGATATTGGGGCATTCAGCGATGGTAATGGTGTTGAATATCAAGGGTGATGGTTAGACTTTCTTATTGAAAATGGTCAGTGCCTAGCTTTTGTGAGGTGCAAATGTTACTTGTTCCTTGTCAGCCCAAGACTGAATTTTGTCCAGATATTGCTCATTTGAACATGAACTGTTTCAGTATCTGACAATTTGCAAAATGGTCCTGAACACTGTACCATCATCAGTGAACAGCCCCATTTCTGATGTAATGATGGAGGGAAAGTTATGAATGAAACAGCTGAAGTTGGTTGGGTCTACGCTGCAGAGGTGTACCAGAGCTGAAATGACTGATATTCCAACAACCACAATCATCTTAAACAAAAACAGAAATTTCTGAAAAACCTCATCAGGTCTGGCAGCATCCGAGAGAGAAACAGGATTAAAGTTGAGTCCAGAATGACTGCTCTTTGGAATTAAGGGGTGCTGGAATATGATGGTTTATCTTCCTATGAGCCAGGCATGATTCTAACCACTGGAAAGTTTTCCTCTCTTTCCCAATGACTCCAGTTTCACTCGGCCTCCTTGATGCCACCTTGCTGTTAAGGGTGGCTACACACTCCTCCCCTCTGGTGTTCAGCTCCTTTGGATCAAGGCTGTAATGAGGTCAGGAGCCGAGTGGCCCTCAGTTTGTGGCTCTCAAACGGAGCACCAAATGAGCAGATTGCTGACCATGAATTAGATTATCGCACTGTCAAAGGTGACTTCCATTAGTTGGCTGATGATCGAGAGTAGACTGATAGGGCAGTAGTAATTGGCTGGATTGGATTTGTCTTGCTTTTTACAGGTAGAATAAACCTAAGTAATTTTCCACACTGTCAGGTAGATGGACCATCATAGCTGTACTGGAAAGGCTTGGTTCAGGGCGTGGCCAACCTTGACGTATTCAGCATCAGCACCACTGCCAGGATGTTGTCAGGGCCCATAGTGTTTGCAGTGTCCAGTGTCTCCAACCTTTTCCCACTGTGAGTATGACTTTGTTAGGCTGTTACTTGACAGCTCTCCCAGTGTTGGCACCAGCTCCCTAATGATTGTCAGGAGGACTCTGCAGGGTTCATCATGTCCACTGCCTAGGTTGATCTCAGGAGGTCCATCTAGTTTTGTTCCATTCTTTCAGTCTCTGTAGCAGTTTGATACAACGGAGTGCCTTGCTCAGCCATATCAAGAGGGCAGTTAAGATATAACTACATTTCTGTAGGTCTGGAGTCACATGTGGGCCAGACCAGGTAAAGATGGCAGATTTTCTTCCCTGAAGGACATTAGTGAACCAGATGGGTGTTTACAATAACTGATGATGTTTTCATGATTGCCATTAGAGTTTAATTTTAAATTCCTGATTTATTAATAGAAATCAAATTCAACCATTTGTCATAATGGGATTCAAACCCATATTCCCAAAGTGTCTGTCCAGGTCTCTGGATTATGAATTCAGTGGGGAGATGACACCACCACCTTCACACCATCTTTCCTTATTTGTTATCATCATTTCTCTCTCATCACCCCTCTCTTCCTCCACTGTACTTGTATAGTTCCCCTTTCTGCCTGTAAGCTGCTGGCCAAAATTAAATACAAATCCATGACATTCATGCTTACGCCCAATGAGTCACTTCCACTGTTTCGGTAAAACTGGTACTTCTGTTTAAATCCATTCCATCCATTTGAACATTTGGATGGTTTCTGTGAACAAAGAAATACAGGGAGGAAAATTAATACATCCAATAATCCAGAAGTGTTAGATTGTCCAGCAGAGTTGCATTTTCATGTCACATTAGACAATCTCTCCCTTCCTAATCTCTCTAACTACGCCCAGACCTGCTCCACAAGTTCAGCACTGCTCCAATTCTGACCTTGTGTAACCCAACTGCCTTGAGCCCACCAATAGTGGTTGTGTCTAATTTCTTGCCTTTTCCCCATTGCCTTATGTTATTTCATAAAAACAGAAGCATAGAAAATACGAGGAGTAGGCCATTTAGCCCTATGAGCCTGCTCTGTCATTCAATGTGACTGTGGCTGATCATCCCACTCAGCCCTTGTTCCTGCTTTCTCTCTATATGTTTTGATCCCTTTAGCTCCAAGAGCTATATTTAACTCCTTCTTGAAAACATTCAATGTTTAGGTCTCAATTGCTTTCTGTGGCAGGTAATTCCACAGGCTCACAACTCTGTGAAGAAGTTTCTCCTCGTCTCAGTCCTAAATGGCCTACTCAATTTCTTCAACTATGGCCCCTGGTTGTGAACTCCCCAGTAATTAGGAACATCCTTCCTGTGGTTACCCTGACTAGTCCTGTTAGAATTTTTTAGGTTTCCATGAGATCCTGCCTCATTCTTCTAATCCTTGCAAATAATTCCATGCAAGTCTTGAATGCTTCAATTGGACCTGCCTCCTCCACATTTCCAGGCTGTATGTTCCACACCTGATCCATTTACTGTGCAAGAAGATTTTTTTCTAAACTTTGAAGCTACTGTCCTAGTGAATCTGTGTTGTGCTCCCCTTCAATATGATCCTTCCTATGACTTACGGCTCAAAATGAGCAGAATACTGCAGATACGGTCTGAACAAGGGTTTATATAATGGAAACACTCCTTTGTATAGTTTTATCCCCTCAAGAAAACAACAAACATTCCAGGAACCTTTCTGAACACTTTGTGGCTATCTAAGTGACTGAACAATTTTGGGACTTGGATTCACAATCCTCTCTGCTGCTCAACAGTTTCTTGTTATTAGAAAATACTCCAATTTCTCTCTTTACAACCAAAGTGGACAATCTCACATTTGCCCACATTAGGCCCCATCTCTCATAGATCTTGTTCACTTAAATTTAAATAGGGGAGATTGATAAGATAAAGCAACCAGTTCCTCAGGTGGGGCAATCCAGAACAAGGCAGGTCAGGATTAAATGAAGGAAGCAAATTTGCAATATTAAAATATAAACAAATATAGAATCCTGAAAGGTCTTGACAGATGGAGGTTGAGGAGATTTTTCCTCTTAAGGGAGAACCTAGATGTCATTCATTCAGCCTTAAATATACCCAAGAGCTCCGCCCCCACAACTCTGTGGTAAGGAGTTCCAAAGAGAGACAATTCTCAGAAGAAATTCCTCCTCATCTCAGTCTTAAATTGGTACTCCTTTATTCTGAGACTATGCCCTCGAGTCCTAGACTCTCCCCTGAGCACAGCCATCCTGTCAAGTTCCTTAAGAATCCTATATGTTTCTATGAGATCACCTCTCATTCTTCTAAACTCCACTGAGTTAAGACCCAACCTGTTTAGCCTTCTCTGAACTGTCTTCTTTGAAATCCAACGCATCATCCTCCGACACTTCTGCCATCTGCAATCCGACCCCACCACCAAAGACGTTTTTCCCTCCCCACCCTTATCTGCTTTCCGGAGGGACCACTCTCTCTGTGACTCTCTTGTCTGCTCCACACTCCCCTCCAGGCCCACCACACCTGGCACTTTTCCCTGCAACCGCAGGAAGTGCTACACCTGCCCCTACACCTCCCCCCCTCACCCCCATCCCAGGCCCCAAGAAGACGTTCCACATCAAGCAGATGTTCACCTGCACATCTGCTAATGTGGTATACTGCATCCGCTGTTCCCATTGTGGCCTCCTCTACATCAGGGAAACCAAGCAGAGGTTTGGGGACCGCTTTGCAGAACACCTACGCTCGGTTCGCACTAAACAACTGCACCTACCAGTCGCGAAACATTTCAACTCCCCCTCCCGTTCCTCAGACGACATGTCCATCCTGGGCCTCCTGCAGTGCCACAACGATGCCACCCAAAGGTTGCAGGAACAGCAACTCATATTCCACTTGGGAACCCTGCAGCCCAATGGTATCAATGTGGATTTCACAAGCTTCAAAATCTCCCCTCCCCCTACCGCATCCCAAAACCAGCCCAGTTCGTCCCCGCCTCCCTAACCTGTCCTTCCTCCCACCTACCCCCTCCGCCCACCCTCATCTCCTACCTACTGACCTCATCCCACCCCCTTGACCTGTCCGTCCTCCCTGGACTGACCTATCTCCTCCCTACCTCTCCACCTACACTCGCCTTTACTGGCTCCATCCCCGCCTCTTTGACCTGTATGCTCCTCTCCACCTATCTTTTCCTCTATCCATCTTCTATCCGCCTCCCCCTCTCTCCCTATTTATTTCAGAACCCCCTTCCCCTCCCTCATTTCTGAAGAAGGGTCTAGGCCCGAAACGTCAGCCTTCCTGCTCCTATGATGCTGTTTGGCCTGCTGCGTTCATCCAGCTCTACACCTTGTTGTCTCTTTATCAAAAATATTCAGTTAACAATAACTACTTACCCGGGCTCGGGATAGAGCGCATTTAACATCTTGTGGATCTAAAGAAATGAGAAAAACTAAAGTTAATGTATTAGGAACGGACTCTTCAGTTTCTTGTCAGCATTAGAAACTAATGCAGAATAACATACACATTGGCTGGATGTAAGAGACAAGAGATAAGGAAGAGGTCCAGATGAGCTGATTTCCTCCAGATTCTCCTATAGTCTGCACTGATGAAGATTTATCGATCTTTCCTTATGAATAAACTCAGATAATTGAGCTGAGACTTTTTCTGTTGTCATCAATTATTTTACAATCACTCATGATACTAGAAACACGAAAGTTGTGCATCATAGTTATAAACTAAAAGGCAAACAAAAAATACTGGTGTTTTAAGATACTTCAGCAAAGAGTAGACTGAGCAAGCAGTGGTTCATAGTAACTTCCACAGAGCCTGGATTCCAGCTCAAACCAAAAGGACTGCACTGCCTTGGCTATTTGTGTCGGTCTCAATTTAGTTACAAGGGGGAACATCAGCATGTTGCAAAACAAAACCTTAACGCTGTCCCTGTCCTGGGAGTGTTTGATGGGGACAGTGTGGAGTGACATGTACTTTATTTAACCTGGCGCAGTCCCTGTCCTGTGAATGTGCAGTGGGGACAGCGTAGAGAGTTTTACTCTAACACCTTGCTCTACTTGTTCTGTAAGTGTTTAATGGGGATGGTGTAGAGAGAGCAGAGGGACCTGGTTGCATATGTGCACAGATCATTGAAGGTAGCAGGACAGCTGGAGACAGCAGCTAACAAAGCATACAGTGTCCTCAGTTTTATTAAAGAGCGATAGAGTACAAGAGCAAGAAGGTGATGTTGAACTTGTACAAGACCCTTGTTAGACCTCAGCTGGAGTATTGTGTACAGTTGTGGATGCAACATTACAGGTAAGATAAGAATACATTGGAGAGAGTGCAGAACTGATGGACAAGAATGTTCCAGGAATGAGACACTTCAGTGATGAGGATAAATTGAACAACGTGGGACTGTTCTCCTTGGAGAGAAGGTTGAGAGGAGATCTGATTGATGTTTGCAAAATCATACACAGGCTGGACAGAGTAGCTAGGGAAAAGCTGCTCCTGTTTGTAAAAGGAACAAGAACAAGACAGTACAGGTTTAAAGTGACGTGCACAAGAAGCAAGAGGGATGAGAAAAATACCTTTTTCACACAGTGAGTAGTTAGGGAATGGAACATGCTGCTTGGAAATATGGTGGAAGCAGATTCAACTGAGGCATTGAAGAGGGTATTGGATGATTATTTGGGTAGAAATAGTGTGCAAGGGGATTGGAAAAGGCAGGATATTGAAAGTAGGTAAGGATGCTCATTTGAAGAGCTGATACAATGCCGATGGGCCAAATGATCTCCTTAGCGCTGTAACACTTGTGTTTCTATGATTTCCATACAAGATGCTGGAATTGTATTTCCTCATTCATTTTATCCACTGTCAGCTCAGATATTGCGTGGCTGCCAAATCACAGATCAGAAGATTTTTGACTCAAATTTCCTGGAGATTATCATGTGATTTGACTTAGACAACCTACTACCTTTATGTAGTTCATTAAAATGTTATTAACCGGTACAGTGAATAATCAAAAAGGCTAACAGATTGCAGTGTTCATACCTACGGGAGCATAATACAATGGAGTAGAAGTACTGATCAACTCTACAAAGCCCTGGCTAGAATGCACCCTCAGCACTTTTCTTTTATTCATTCGTGGGATGAGGGCATCGCCGGCTGGGCCAGTATTTATTGCTCATCCTTAATTCCCAGAGGAAAGTTAAGAGTCAACACAATGTTGTGGATCTGGAATCACATGTAGGACAGACCAATTAAGGAGTTTAAAAATGCAATTGATTCACTAATTTCTTTTCAGGAATGAAATGTGCTGTCCTTATTCATATCCTCTCTGCAGCTTCTCACTGTATCAAAATGGTATGAAGTAGACGGAACAGCCTGCAGTGGGTGAAGGGCAACTCCACCTCCAACTTCGCAAAACAACTAAATCAGGAATTAAATATTGGCCTTGACAGCAATGCCCACATCCTGAGAATGAGAACATGTTGAAATTTCAAAATAATTACAATAAAACACTGCCACAAATCTGTTGGCTATATATGGATTAGACCATAAGAACACAAGAACAGCAGGAGTAGGCCATCCGGCCCCTCAAGCCTGCCCCGCCATTTAATAAGATCATGGCTGATCTTTGAGACTCCGCTCCACTTACCCGCCCACTCACCATGACCCTTAATTCCTTTACTGTTCAAAAAATTTATCTAGCCTTGCCTTAAAAAGTGAGGTAGCTTCAACCACTTCACTGGGCAGGGAATTCCACAGATTCACAACCCTTGGGGTGAAGAAGTTCCTCCTGACCTCAGTCCTACATCAGCTTCCCTTTATTTTGAGGCGATGCCCTAGAGTCCTAGTTTCACCTGCTAGCGGAAACAACCTCCCTGCCTCCACCTTATCTATTCCCTTCATAATCTTATAGGTTTCTATAAGATCTCCCCTCATTCTTCTGAATTCCAATGAGTATAATCCCAGTCTACTCAGGTCTCTCCTCATAATCCAACCCTCTCAACTCTGGAGTCAACCGAGTGAATCTCCTCTGCACCCCCTCCAGTGCTAGTATATCTCTTCTCAAGTAAGGAGACCAAAACTGCACACAGTACTCCAGGTGTGGCCTCACCAGGACCCTATACAGCTGCAGCATAGCCTCCCTGTTTTTAAACTCCATCCCTCGAGCAATGACAGACAAAATTCCATTTGCCTTTTTAATTACCTGCTGCACCTGCAATCCCACCTTCAGCGATTCATGCACACGGACACCCAAGTCCCTCTGCACAGCAGCGTGCTGCAAATTTTTACCATTTAAAACATAGTCCATTTTGCTGTTATTCCTACCAAAATGGATGACCTCATACTTATCAACATTGTACTCCATCTGCCAGACCTTTGCCCACTCACTTAGACTATCTATATCCCTCTGCAGACTTTCTGTGTCTTCTGCACACTTTGCTGTACCACTCACCTTAGTGTGTCATCTGCAAATTTTGACACACCACACTTAGTCCCCAACTCCAAATCATCTATGTAAATTGTAAACAATTGCGGACCCAACACTGATCCCTGAGGCACATCACTAGCCACTGACTGCCAACCAGAAAAACATCCATTTACCCCTTTTAGAATAGAATAGAATAGAATAGTAATTTATTGTCACTAGTATTTTTTTGTAAACATACAATGAAAAGCGTTGAAGTCGCCATACTCCAGCATCTCTATCAATTAAAACAGTTTCACAGCACTCCAGAGGTGGGGGCCAGTTATTACAACCAGATCTGACCAGCTATTGGTAGAATTCTTTAAACTTATGATTATGTTAAACTCCTACAGTTTTTGACATACTCACGTTCAATTAGGAATAGGAAACAAACTACTCCCATCAGAGCAACAATGATGCCTGGCACCACGAAGGACATTCCCCAACAGCTGGACACCCAGTAGCCAGCTATCAAAGAGCCCAGGATGTTCCCCACGGAGGTGTGAGAATTCCAAATGCCCATGATCAGGCCTCTCCTGTCACAAGAGAGGCAGTAGGCATATTAGACCAGCTTAAAGCCTCAAAATAAAAAAAAAGCTCAAACAAAACAAAACAAAAACACAAAAATTATTCTGAAATGCTCCATTGCCTACTTACTTTCCTTTACCAAAGAAGTTTCCAATACAGGTCACAACACTGGGCCAGCCAGTGGTCTGCACGAAACCGTTAGCAACCTAGATAGTCAAATAAATCCAAGACTTTCATTAACATCAATGCCTATGATTCATTATTGTGTCTTGTACTCAGTTAGATAGAGAATGCATGGCAGGACTGTGCTCAGCATTGTCATCTGGGCTGGCAAAATCTCTGATCGAAAAACATAGTCCTGTGACATTTAATATTTAAAATCATCAGTTACAATTCCCACCCAGCGCTGCTACAAATAACATTCATGTCACATTTAATGAGATATCTTGTGGGTTTTCATTTCCTTTTCGTTCCCAGTCATGTTTTGAGATGGAGAGCGCTGGCAAAAAGCCAGCAACCTGCAGTGAACTGCTTGGAGAGAAAGCGATGCCCAAAACAAAGAGTGAAAGCAAGAGCATGAACGCGAGTGCGTGAGCGAGTGGAGGGGGAACTGAGGGCAAAAAAGGGAGAGGGGGTAGGAAAGTGAGATGGGAAAACTGTGCTCGGTTCAGTTCGCGACCAGAAGCCGCATGAAGGCCTGTGATTTCTGTCCCTGACCGCAATCCTCCACAAACAATAGATCCTGCAGTTGCTTACCCTAATATGCTGCTTTCACATAACACTTCGTTTTGACTGGACAGAAAGAACTGTTTACTCACCTGAATAAGGATATAGTACTGTAAATTGTGGATGTTGTAGAAGTATCCGAGACCAAATAGTGCAGTGAATAAACCACTGCTCAACATCCCAAAAGTTAGGTACAATCGAATAGATAAACGTTCTCCAATTATACCACTGCCACAAAAGAAAACAACTGTCATTTGGATCCGAGACAGACAGGAACTGGAGCAAATGTGAAGATATTGTAACCTGAAATTTATAAAGCCCTTTATCTCATCTCTCAGAAATGACAGAGTGCTTCACACCATGAGTCCAACAACAGAAACATTGCAGCCAAACCACACACGGCATTATTATATCAGGATAAACCAATATGTTAGGAATATTATTTTCAAGTAAATTTTAAGTACATGACAAGGGGGAACAGGTTCCAACACGTGACAGGAAATTAGTAACTGGAGAAGCGTTTGTTTGTCCAGAGTGAAAATTATCTTTATCACAATAAAATGTTCAATGTTTAATACATGATTCCCCAGATCATAACCAGAAGCCCCCAGCACTTAGTTCTTCTACAACTTCGGTGTTTCACCTCATCCACACTGGGTTCAGTGCTGAGCAGTGATTAGTGTATGAAGAACTGCCTGATCTTCATTTTCAAATGATCTCAAATTTAAAATAATGGCTCATACATCTCTTCTATATTGATTATCTTCTGATGATACACAGGATTAACAACATTGCTATCGCCATTGGTGAAGCTTTATACGAGAATGGCATGGGGATGGGAACCAAAGTGTCAGCTTAGACAGGTAAGATTTAGATCAGGTAACAGGTGATACACATTAGTTAGTGATGTAGTCAGCGACTCGGAAAGAAAATGAAAAAAAAAAGAGGATTAAAAAGCGTCCAAAGTAAACTAAAAATCAAAAGAACTGCGGATGCTGTAAATCAGGAACAAAAACAAAGTTGTTGGAAAAGCTCAGCAGGTCACCGGACCCGAAACGTTAACTCTGTTTTCTCCTCCACAGATGCTGCCAGACCTGCTGAGCTTTTCCAGCAACTTTGTTTTTGGTCCAAAGTAAACTAATGGGTTAAGCTTAGGAAAAAAAAAGGGGGACAGTGACACCACTAGAGCTCCAAATAATGACAGGGAGATAGAAGAACACACATGTAGACACGCTTTTACCTGTAGGAATAAGAGGGCAAGAACAGCAGGAGACTTTAAATATTCCAATAGCATCTGGGTTATAAATAATATAAAGGGCCCTGAGGGTGAAAAATTCATATAGCGTGTCCAGAAACCTTTTTTGAAAATGATATGTGACAAGCCCAATGAGTGGAGATGCAATTCTAGATTTAGTTTTGAGAAATGAAGATAGACAAATGGGTGAAGTGAGTGTGTGACCGTGCCAGGATAGTAACTACAATTCGGCTAGAGCTGGTATTAGTTTGGGAAAGGACAGAGATAAATCAGGAAGAAAAGTTCTAAAAGGATATGAGTGTGCGCACGTGTAATTTTCCAAAACTGAAGTGCTTTGGCTGAGGTCAGCTGGACAGGACTGCTAAAGAATACATCAGTGGTAAACCAGTGGGAGGTGCTAAAATGTGAAATCTTGCCAGGGCTGGAGAATTGTAGTTACAAGGGCAGATTGGAGAGGTTGGGGTTCTTTTCCTTAGAACAGAGTAGGCTGAGGGGCAACATGATTGAGGTATACAATATTGAGGGGTAGAGATAGAGTAGACAGAAGAAGCCTATTTCCCTTCACGGATGGTGCAAAAACCCAGGGTCACAAGCTAAGTGGCAGAAGGATTACAGGGGATGTGAGGAAAAATGCTTTTACACAAAAGGGTGGAAGACCAGCACAAGGGGGTGCATCGGTCCAGGTGGAGGCCAGTACGGGGTGGGGGGGGGAGCGCACTGATTTCTACAAGCGTGTGAAGATGGGTTCCAGATCTACCCTTCGCTGTCTGGCTTTTTGGAAGGTTTTGGAAGGTTTTGGAATAGGCCACTGCAGACATTGAGAACCCAATGTGGAGTCATAGAATGGCCCAATACAGAAGGAAGCCATTCACCTCACACCTGTTCATGCTGATCATCAGGACAAGGATACACAGTTGAAGTGCCCTGATTGGTTGTGCATATTAAGCACATATATTTTTAATTAAAGCTTGGATATGTTCCATGACCATCATATCCTGGGGGTGGAATTTGGAAATTGACCCTCTGGTCCAGAGATAGGGGTACTACTCTTGCACCACAGGATCCTTCCTACATTGAGCATATATAATGACACCTGAATTCAAGTTTGAGTTTCTTTTTGTTACAGTGCAACTCTCTCAGTTAATGTTTTATTAAAAGAAGATAAAGAAAGATTTCTGAAATACTTAGCTAGGGAATAGGGAGAAAGTTGTAATGTTATATTCTGTGAATAATTCTTGCATTGGGTAAAGATTAGCATTTGGTTTGCCATTCCACCGTCTTGGTTCAGAATAAATGCACATCACCTTGGCCCACTGTAATGTTTTTGCCTCATAGACCTGCTCTTTTTATATATAAATTTTCAGATAATTTCCAACCCCAATTGACAGCTTTGATTGAACTTGGCAGCTGTCAGGCAGTGCATTCCTGGCCTGGACCACTCGTGTGAAAAAGGTTTCTCCATTGCAAAGGGAAACTACTGCTGTTATATAACGGCAATATTCTCAATGTTAAACGTGCAATTTCAGAATTGTTGTGTCTGATTCACTTCTGTGAAAAGGATTCTTAAGTTCTTACCTGACATACATTCCAACAGCGTATGCACACAGGAACGAGTAGTCCAGTGCTCCCAGCAGCTGCTTATAGTTACTTTTATCTACAGTCCATTTTAACAACAGATACAACAATTGAAATTCAAACAAAGGAAAAATAAAAATCAATAAAATAACTTTGCAAAGTTTAAAAAAAAACTTGCTTCATTCTCCCGAAGTACCTTAGTCAAGAGGTCAGCCAGTCAACCAGCTGCCAACTTCATGCCAGCTGTGAGTGATACCACTCCCCACAGCTATTTACCAACTTCCTGGTACACCCAGTAAAACAACAACAATGGCAAGTATGTTCGACCATCAAATTCATTGAAACCCACACTGCATCAGGGAATATTTCTGTTTGAAAATTACATCTAAAAGACTTGATCTTTTTCTAGCGATTCCCCATCATGAGATTTTGCCTTGAAGATCAAGTTATCGTTTTACATGAAGAGAATGCAAGAACTCTGCTCCAGTGAATAATCAGCAGTTACTTTTATTTCAAAAACCATGGTCATAGATTCAAGCAAAGTGGCAGAAGGATTAGAGAGGACGTGAGAAAACACTTTTTTTGAAACACAGAGGGTGGTGGATGTCTGAAATTTGCTGCCTGAGTTGGTGGTGGGGGCAGAGATCCTAACTCTTGTAAAAAGTACTTGGATCTGCACCTTAGGTGCTATAAGCTGCCGGGCTATGGGCGGTGTGCAGGAAGGTGGGATTAGAAAGGGCTTTTGGGTGTCTTTGTATTAGCATGGACATGATGGATTGAATGGCCACCACCTGCTCTGTATCATTTCTGTGGTTTCTAATTTACATTCTTAACTGTCTTAGTGTCATCAGCAAATTTAGCAATCATTCCTTTGGCCTTTGCACCATGTCATTGACATAAATTGGCCCCCACCTCTGGAGTGCTGTGAAACCATTTTAATTGGTGCAGGCTCTGGAGTATTGCAACTTGAACACTTTTCACTGTATATTTCCGTAAAAATACGAGTGACAATAAATTGCTATTGTATTATTCTATAAATTGTAAATAGTTGAGATTCCAACAGTGATCTTTTTGACACTCCCCTGGTCACAGCTTCAACTGGAATTCCCTCCCTAATGGCATTGTGGGTTAACCGTCAGCAGGTGGACTGCAGCGGTTCAAGGCGGCAGCTCATCACCACCTTCTCAAGGGCAACTAGGGATGGGCAAGAAATGCTGGCCAGCCAGCGATGCCCACATCCCACAAAAATGAATAAATAAACAAAAAACCCATTTAAAAAGTGATTGACTATTTTTGGTTATTGGCAATCTATTCTGCAGTTTCTGACAAAAGTGAAGTGGAGTTGATGGTGTAGTGGTAGAGTGGACTAGTAATCCAGAACTCCAGGTTAATGTCCTGAGGAATCGGGTTCAAATCCCACCATGGCAGTGAAATTTAAATCCAACAGAAAAAAAAAAAAAAAAAAGTCTAGAATAAAATGCTCGTTTGATGGTGACTATCGCTGCCATCATCAATTGTTGCGAAAACCCATCTGGGTCACAACTGTCCTTTAGGGAGGGAAATCTGCCATCCTTACCTAGTCTGGCCTACACATGACTCTAGACCCACAGCAACGCTGTTGACTCTTGACTCCAAATTAAGGATTGGCAATAAATGCTGGCCCAGCCAGCGATACCACATCCCATGAATGAATACTAAAAAGACATCTGAGATTTGAGGTAAATTCCACAGACTAACTGTATGAAGAATTTCTCCTGCACTCTGTACTAAATCTCTTTAATTTTGTCTCTCGGGCCCCTTGCTTTATACCACTTAATTCCTAAGAACAAGTTGTTTCTACCTCTCTATCTCATCCTTTCCCAATTGTGTTACTTCTGTCATCACTGCATAGCTCTTCAGAAAAAGTGAAGTCCTACTTTGTTTATATTTCTTCACAGCAGCCAGTATCCCTCTTGAAATCCTCAAATTCTTCCCAAGTATAAACTCTAATACTCTTGCAGCACCATTACTGACAGCAGAATAAATAAAATACATAAGCCGTGATTATCTTGGACTTTAATGTACTGTGAACCTGTCTATGGGTCCCTCTGCTCTTCCACACACTTGCATTAGGAACATAGGTCATATTATTTCACAAGATACTCCCAGTCTAATCACTCACCAAAGGGCTCCCAGCTGCACCACGTGTCATTGGAAAAGGCTTTTTTAAGTAGTTTAGCCTGAATTAAATGCTCTTTGTAGCTGTACAGTTCAACTTCATTTGCCAATGAACAATTCATATGCAAGGCACTCTGTGAAGAAACACATGAGATCAGAGCCAGCGCTCACTGCACTATGGATTAATACAAGTGCACAGTGCATGAGGTACAGAGGGCAATTCAATCATTTCTACTGCCAGACACAACCATTTCTGGCTCCATAGCAGCCAACTGTTAAATCTTCCTGAGCTCCTCTGGCTGGTGCTTATGCTGTGTAAATAAGAGAAAGAATTACAACTAGCAATTGGGAAGATCGGAGACTGGGTGCGGAAAATTGATACAAAGTCGGCTAATGGTTAAACCAAATCAAGACCGATGTTTTACGTTATAAATATCAATGGGTGATGAGCTATATGGCTCCAAGATAGAATAAGCTATGCTCCAGAGGGGAACTTGCAGATAGTGATGACGCCATTCATCTGTTACCCCTGTCCAAAGGGGTGCTAGAGGTTACATGTTTGAAAAGTGCTGTCAAAGGAGCCTTGATGAATTGTTGCAGTGCATTTTATATACCTTGTTGCGACTCTGGTGGGGGAGGGAGTGAATGCATGCTTGTGGATGTGGTGTGAATCAAGTGGGCTAATTTGTCCTGGATGGTGTCAAGCTTTGAGTGATATTGGAGCTGCAGCTATCCAAGTAAGTGGGGAGTGTTCTATCACACCCCTGACTTGTGCCTTGCTGATGGTGGACAGGCTTTGGGGAGTCAGTTGGTGAGTAACTCACTGCATTATTCCTAGCTTCTGGCTTGCTCTTGTAGCCACAGTATTAATATGGCGAGTCCAGCTTAGGTTTGATCAATGGTAACATTCTCCCTTTTTGGAGATGGTTACTGCCTGGCACTTCTATGGCGTGAATGTTACTTGCCACGTGTCAGCCCAAGCCTGGATATTATCCAGATCTTGTCACATTTGGACATGGACTGCTCTAGTATCCGAGGAATTGCGAATGGTCCTGAATATTGCACAATCTGCACACTGCAAACATCCCCATTCTTGACCTGATGATGGAGGAAAGGTCATTGATGAGGCAGCTGAAGATGGTTGGGCCTAGGACACTACCCTAAAGAACTCTTGCAGAGATGTCCTGGAGCTGAGATGACTGACGTCAACAACCACGACTATCTTCCTATTTGCCAAGCATGACTACAACCAGTACAATGTTTGCCCCCTGACAAAATCATACCCATCAATTCCAGCTTTGCTAGGACTCCTTTATGCCACACACTCAGTCAAATGTGGAATTGATATTAAGGGTTGTTACTCTCACTTCACCTCTGGAATTCAGCTCTTCTGTCCATGTTTGAACCAAGGCTGCAAAGAGGTCAGGAGCTGAGTGACCCTGGCGTAACCCAAACTGGGTGTCACTGAGCAGGTGCTGCTTGATAGCACTGTTGATGACACCTTCAATTACTTTACTGATGATTGAGACTAGACCAAAGGAGCTGCAACTGGCCGGGTTGGATTTGTCCTGCTTTGTGTGTACAGGACGTACCTGGGCAATTTTCCACATTGTCTGGTAGATGTCAGTATTGTAACTGTACTGGAAGAGGTTGGCAAGGGGACTGACAAGTTCTGGAGCACAATGTTGTCAGAATCCATAGCCTTTGCAGTATACTGGATCTCCAACCATTTCCTGATACCACATGGAGTGAATCGAATTGGCTGAAGACTGGTATCTGTGATGCTGGGGACTACTGGAAAAGGCCGAGATGGATCATCCACTTGGCACTTCTGGCTGAAGATTGCTGCGAATGCTTCAGCCTTAGCTTTTGCACTGATGTGCTGGGCTCTTCCATCGTTGAGGATGGGGATATTTGTGGAGCCTCCTCCTCCAGTGAGTTGTTTAATTGTTCACTACTATTCATAACTGATATGGAAGGACTTTGAGATGATCTGTTGGTCGTGGATTTGTTTAGCCCTGTCTATCACTTGCATAACACTAACAGCATAAGCAGCAAGTAACATGGGTGTGCCACATCTAGCTTTTTGGACCAGTTAGTTTTGCTCAGAAGTGGTGATGTGCAGGAGATGATGCGTCGATCAATGTGCTCAGCAGGTCAGGCAGTGGAGGGAACCAGTGCTAATGCATCATCCAGCTGAGACATTCAGTTTTGACGAAAGACTAACATCAGCTTGACATATTATCTCTGATTCTGTCTTGACAGACACTGCCTGACCTGCTCTGTACTTCCAGGAATTTCTGTTTTTATTTCAGATTTCCAGCATCTCTATGATTTTGTTCTCGTACTTCAAAGAAGTTTTGCTTCTGCATTTTCTGTTACTTTTCTTTCTTGACCAGCTCCCCGACTGGAATTCTTTCCATTTCACCAAGAGTGGGCATTCCTAAGCTTTAGCTTGTCCTGAAAAGCTGGCCATCTCAAAGGTCTGGATGGATGGATGAACGAACCTTGGTTGTTGAAGGAACAAACAAACAGTTGACCAAGCCCATGAAGAGGAAGGAAAGAGATCTTTGGTTGCTTTTGCCTCAATAAGTCTTTGGATTGGAGATTCGCATCGGTGAGTATTTCTCGTCCTCAAGGTAAAAAAAAAATCAACATTTTCAGTTTGTGTTCGGGTCTGTGGTCTTAGCTTGTTAGGGACAAGATTGATATGAATGCATAAACATAAAAGGAAATAAAGTTACAATGCAGTGCTCAGTCTCAGGATTCTTCAAGGATACTAGAATGATATTAATAAACATGACATGACAAGACCTGCTGGGTAACATCTTCAGTGCAGCCTCCGGTGAAGCGCTGTTGTGTTTTCCCGCCTGGTATTTGAACTCTGGGGTACATTGGGTTTGATTACCTCATTTCCAGTTTTCCTTCGCAGTGGTGTATATTTGGGTGTAGTTCTGTGTGTTTCTTGGTGGCCTTCCTGGTGGAGAAGCAGGCCTCTTGGAATTCCCATGCTCATCTCTGTTTGGCCTGTCTTAGGATCCTGGTGTTGCCCCAATCGAACTGGTAGTTCTCCTTATCCATGTGAATGGAGATGAGTGACTATTGGTCGTGTCTTTTTGTTGCTGGTTGGTGTTCATGTACTCTTGTAGCCAATTTTCTTCCTGTCTGGCCAATGTAATGTTTGTTGCAGTCCTTGCATGGAATTTTGCATATTACGTTAATTCTGTCCACAGTGAGTAAGGGGTCTTTGGTTCGAGTTAGCAGTTGGCGTAGGGTTGTAGTGGGTTTGTGTGCTACTCTGATGCCCAATGGTTGTAGGAGTCTTGTGGTCAGTTCAGATATGTTCTTGATGTATGGTAGCACGAGGAGTGTGTCAGGGCGTATTGTATCTTCCTATTGTTGTTCGTGTGATAGGCGTCATCGGATCCAGTTGTTCGGGTATCCGTTGCCCTTAAATACTTGGTGGAGGGTACTCTTCTTCTTTCTGGCTTAGTTCCGGGTTGCTACAGTCGGGTTGTTGTTGCTTGTTTAAATAATGTTTTCATGCAACTTCGTTTGTGGGTGTTAGGATGGTTGCTGTTGAAATTCAGTACTTGGTCAGTGTGTGGGGCTTTTCTGTGTACCTTT
Organism: Rhincodon typus; assembly: GCF_021869965.1. Taxonomy (NCBI): domain Eukaryota; kingdom Metazoa; phylum Chordata; class Chondrichthyes; order Orectolobiformes; family Rhincodontidae; genus Rhincodon; species Rhincodon typus. The sequence continues at coordinate 953,449 of NC_063342.1, forward strand.
GTCAGGCATTCCCTGTTGTCCTGGCGTTCTACTATGACGTCCAGGAATGGGAGCTGTTTGTTCTTTTCCTCTTCACTGGTGAATTTGATGCCGGAGAGTGTTGTTTATTAGTTGGTGTGTCTCCACTAGTTTGGTCCATTTGATGACGACGAAAGTGTCGTCCATGTATCAGGTCCATAATTTGGGTTGGATTTGCAGAAGGTCCATGCTTTTGAGAACCAATGTAAAATACAAAATTCCATGCAAAGCCTGCGACAAACATTACAATGGACAGATAGGAAGAAAATTGGCTACAAGAGTACATGAACACCAACCAGCAACAAAAAGACACGACCATAGTCACTCATCTCCATTCACATGGATAAGGAGAACTATTCGATTGGGGCAACACCAGGATCCTAAGATAGGCCAAACAGAGATGAGCACGGGAATTCCAAGAGGCCTGGTTCTCCACCAGGAAGGCTACCAACAAACACATAGAACTACACCCTATATATACACACACCACTGTGAAGGAAAACCAGAAATAAGGTAATCAAATCCAACGTACCCCAGAGTTTAAGTACCAGATGGGAAAAGAAAACAGCGCTTCATTGGAGGCTGCACTGAAGATGTTACCCACCAGGGTAATGAAACGTCTCCGAACTAACGGACCAGCTCAGTGAACCAACCAACCACCGTTTACAGACCGGTGGTCCCATTCTGCAACATTTTTAGAAGAAACTGATCCAGTTTTTATCATGCTCCAAAATTAAAGAGGTCCTCACCTTGACAATGCTGATTGGTTTCCGAGAGAGATGATAAGCCGCGTACAGCAAGAAGGTCAGAATCAGTGTAAACGTTCTGTAGCTGAAAAACAAAGCTCTAGAGTTGGTACCAATTGTTCCAAACATCCCCCCCCTTCCTTTAGACAGCAGTCAGTATGTGTAGTATCAGTGATGCAGCATTTATTCCTGATCATCTCAATAAGAGGCAATAACATGCCTCAGCATTACACCTCTGTGTAGATATCTACATCACACACCCATATAGGGCACAAAAAATTACTCTTGTACAACTATGTTAATGCAGCAAAATGGCCCAAGGTGTTTCACAGGAGCATAACAGTCAAAATCTAAAACTTTGATTATTCACCATCATTCACGACTGGATATGCAGGACTGTAGAACTTAGATCTGATCTGATGGCGTGGCATTGCTTAGCTCTCTATCACTTGCTGCTTATGTTGTTTAGCAAGCAAGTAATCCTGTCTTGCAGCTTCATTGGGTTGACACCTCACTTTCAGGTATACCTACTGCTGCTTCTGGCATGCCCACCTGCACTCTTCCCTAATTTCTCAACTTCTCATTGGACAAGCCCACCATTCCAGAGACTAATCTAATGAATTTCCATTGCACTCCCATTCTGGCGAATCTATCAACCTTTAGATAAGGATAACAAAACTGGTCTCAACACTCCAGGTACACTCTCACCAAGGCTCCATAGAACTGCATCACAATATCTTTACTCCAGTACTTAAATTGTCTTGCAATGAAGGCCAGGAGACTATTTGCCTTCCTGATTGATCGCTGCACCTGTATGCTAGCTCTTAGTGATGCATGGACATGGCACCAGGGTCCCTTCGGACACTAACACTTCCCAATCGCTCACTGTTTAAGAAACAGTCTGCCTTTCTGCACTCTTGCTGCCAAATTGGATACCTTCACACTTTTCAAATTATATTCCATCTCCCACATTCTGACACATTCACTCAGCCTTCCCAAGTCACCATGAAGCCTCCAAATAGCCTCCTCACAACTTACATTCCAACCCAGTTGTGTGTCAGATCAGGGAAGGAGATGTGTGAAGATATAGCTATGCAGCAGAACTTGCGCTTTATTTACAGAAACTCTTATGTCAATCAGACACTCTAGCCATATATTCCAGAAAGTGACTATGGGATTCACATGGTCATCCAATCAAGTGACATCGACTCAAGCAACTTAGCAAGGAAAGATATGCTGACATTTTCAATTTGAATTCAAGATGAGGGATGTTAGTAGTGCAAAATGGAGCTTGTCCCTTCTCAAGGACACAATGTCAGTATTCAGCATTTCTGGGTCAGATAAAACAATTAGCTAGAGTAACAATCCCTCAACAATCCCAAAAATATATCATGTACCAGCTACAGAAATGGACACCCACACTCTGTGGGTATGATTGACAATTCCTGCCGTTTTAGAAACGCCTTTGCTGTTGGTTCATTCCTACTGGGAATGGATAAAACTGGACAAACCCATTTCAGCTGGCCTGCTTCCAGCCAGCCACAGACATGTCATTTCTAAAACCAGATGAAAGCCCACTATTTAACCTACTGTCCGAGCCCAGGTCCGCTAACAGTTTATTTTAAAATCCAGAGTCTCAGTATGGTTACAGTACTAGTACACCATTGGCTTAATGTGGTCATGCCATTCCCCCACAGCCATGCAATGTTTTTCATTTCAGGTTATTATTCAATTCCTGATAGAACCCCAGTTTTCAAGCCACCTTCAACATCATCAAAAACTGTCCCTCAATTAGGAAATAACATCTCCCCAGGATCAAGAATTTCTGACCTGTGTACTCAGGTAACTGAACTGGTTGAATCTTGACCCATAAATCTTTGGGCAAATGGGGCAGGTTGTCCAAGTAGTGGGGTCTGGAGTGCAGGACTTGCTTCCTTTTCTTCTTTGTCACAGTTTTAGGGCTCAAAGCATAATACAGAATGTAAATTGTGGCATAGGTTATGGAGATATTCTAGAATACACAATATATACATTCCAATGAACAAGAAAAATTCCAAGGGGCAGACCCACCATCGGTGGCTAACTGGAAATGTTAAAAGATAGAACTAAACTAAACGAAAAGGCACATAATTGTGCAAAGACAGGTGGCAGGTCAAAAAATTGACCAGGACATTGAAAGCAGCAAAAATATTCATAACAAAAAAATGAGTCAAAAATTAGCATGTGAGAGAAAGTAGCCAAAAACATAAAAACAGATACAGTGGTCAGTGTTTCTATAAATATTTTTAAAAATAAAAGTGAGCATCAGTTGTAAAGAAAACGAATCTGTATAATTAATAATGAAAAATAAAAAGAGATGGCAGATGAATTAAACAAATAATTTGCATCAGTCTTAACCACAGAGGATACAAATAACATCTCAGAACAGTGATAAATCAAGAAATGGAAAGAAGGTTTGAACTCAGGAAAATCACAACTAGAGAAGTGGGACTGAGTAAACTGATGGAGCCATGGGCTGCCAATGTGCCTGGATCCTGATGGACTTCAACCACAGCCAGTGAAATAGTTCATGTATTGGTTCTTATTTTCCAAAATTTTTTTGACTTGGCTATGATTCCATTAAATTCAAAGTTAGAAACTATAACACTTTTAAAGTTTGAGAAGATTTGTAGCTCAAGTTGTGGATGAGGTTGTAGACGAGGTTGTAGACATGCTCGCCTAGCTGGTGGTTTGGTTGCAAACATCTTGTCACCCTGCTAGGTAACATCATCAGTGCGCCTCTGGTGAAGCATTGATGTTTTATCCCGCTTGTTATCTATATGCCTCGGTTTGCTGGATTGGTTGGTATTACTTCTGGTTTTGGTTTCTCAGTAGTTTGTACACGGGGTCTAATTCAACGTGTTTGTTGATGGAGTTCCGGTTGGAATACCAGGCCTCCAGGAATTCCCTGGCGTGTCTCTGTTTGGCTTGTGCAATTATGGATGTGTTGTCCCAGTCGAATTCATGTCCCTCGTTGTCCACGCGTAGTGAGACAAGTGAGAATTGGTCGTGTCTCTTGGTGGCTAGTTGGTGTTCTTTTATTTAGTAAGGGAAATTAAAGCCAGTTAGTTTAACATGTCATGGCTGTTGGATAAGTTAGCACTTGGATAAGTTCAAGGTAATTGGGCAGAGTCAACAGGGTTTTGTGAAAGGAATATCAGGTTTGGCCAATCTACTGGAGTTCTTGAGGAAGGAACTCGTACAGTGGATAAAGGGAAACTTGGATTTCCGGAAGGGAAGTGATAAAGTCTCACATCAAAGTGTATCGGGAGCACTTTGGCATGGATTGGCTATGGTCTTAAAGGAAGTGGAAGCAGAGTTATTGGACCCAAAGTGATAAAATTCCAAAATTCCCTGGATGTGCAAAAGGTTCCAGTGGATTGGAAAAATGCTAATATAACACCTGTATTCGAAGAGAGGAAGACAGAAAGTAGGAAACTATAAAACAGTTAATTTAACGTGTCGTTAGGAAACTGTTAGAATCCATCATTAAGGAAGTAATAACAAGACATTTTGAAAGTTAAAATGCAATCCATCAGAGTCAGCATGGTCTTATAAAGGTTAAACCATGTTTGACTAATTTGCTGCAGTTCTATGAAGGTGTAACAAGCAAGGTTGAAAAGGGGATCCTATAGATAGTGTGTATCTGGATTTCCAAAAGGCATTTAATAAGATGTTACACAAAAGGCTAATACACAATGTAAGCTCACATGGGATTTGGTGTAATTTATTGGCTTGGATAGAGGACTGGCTAAATAACAGAAAGGCAAAGATTTGGGATAAATGGGTCTTTTCCTGGTTGGCAAGACATAACTAGTGGGGCATCACAGGGTTTGGTCCTCAAGTTTCAACTATTTACGGTCAATATTAACAATTTGGTTAGGGATAGAAAGTACTCTAGAAAAGTTTGAAGACTACAGTAAAATAGGTGGGAACACAAGTTGCAATGAAGAAATAAGAAATTTACAATTGGATGTGGATAGGTTAGGTTAAAGTGCCAAAATCTGGCAGATGAAGTTTAACGTGTATAAACTTGCGGCTATCCATCTTGTTCAGAGGAATAGAAATGCAACTTATTATCTAAAATGGAGAGAAATGTCAGAATGTATCCATGCAGAAAGATCTGGGTGTCCTTGAGCATGAATCTCTGAAAACTAGTATGCAGGTTCAGCAGGTAATAAGGAAGGCAAATGGAATTTTGGCATTCATTCCTCAAGGAACAGGGTATAAAAGTAGGGAGGTGCTGCTGCCACTGTAAAAGGCATTAGTGAGTCTGCACTTGGAGCACTGTATACAATTTTGGTCTTACAAAGAGATGCTGAGCAGTTTAAGCCCGCACCTTGAGGAGTTTAGAAGAATGAGGCGTGATCAAATGAGGCGTATAAGATGCTAAAGGGGACTGACTGGTAAACATTGAGTGGATGTTTATCCTCGAGGGGCAGTCTAGAATAAACAGTCACAGTATTAGGATAAGGGGAGCAGATTTAAGACAGAGATGAGGTCACAGATCTGTGGAATTCAGTACCCCAGAGTACACTGGATGCTGGGACATTGAGTAAATTTAATAAGGAGATGAGCTGATTTTTAATTAGTAATGGGTTGAAGCATTATGGAGTGTGGCCAAGAAAGTGGAGCTGAGGCCAAGATGAGATCAGCCATGTTTGTACTGAAACAGAAATTGCTGGAGAAACTCAGTAGGTCAGGCAGCATCTGTGGAGAGAAACTAGAGATAACATCTCAGATCCAGTGACCCTTCTTCAGAACGCCTACGTAAGGAAGGAGTTCAGAGTAGGGTTACCAGCCTAACACCTGGAATGAAAAGGTTGCCTTCAGAAGAAAGGATGAACAGGTTAGGTCTGTATTCACTAGAGTTGGAAGAGCAAGCAGTGAATCGATGGAAACATACAAGATCCTGAGGGGTCTTCACTGGGTGTAAGGCAAACCAGTGCAGGATTTATACAGTCACGGTAGGTCTCTGGGGAGTGTTGCCAAACAAAGAGACCCAGAGGTGCACATGGATAGTTTCTTGAAAGTGGAGTCACAGGTAGACAGGGTAGCGAAGAAGGCATTTGGTGCACTTGACTTTATTGGTCAATACATTGAGCATAAGAGTTCTGACATCATGTTGCAGCTGCTATAGGAAAGATGTAGTTAAACTTGAAAGAATTTAAAAAAGATTTACAAGGATGTTGCTGGGATTGGAGAGTTTGAGCTATAGGGAGAGTCTGAAACAGATGGGGCTTTTTCCATGGAGCATCGGAGGCTGAATAGTGACCTAATAGAGATTTATAAAATCATGAGGGGCATGGATAAGGTGAATTGTCAAGGTCTTTTCCCCAGGGTAGGGGAGTCCAAAACTAGAGGGCATAGGCTTAAGGTGAGAGGGGAAAGATAAAAGGGACCTAAGGGACAACTTTTTCATGCAGAGGGTGGAACTTACGTAGAATGAGCTGCCAAAGGTGCTGGTGGAGGTGGGAACAATTACAACATTTAAAAGGCATCTGGATGGGTACATGAATAGGGAGGGTTTAGAGGGATATGGCTCAACTGCTGGCAAATGGGACTAGGTCAGATTGGTTGGTGCAGATGAGTTGGACCAAGGGGTCTGTCTCTGTGCTGTACGACTTTATGACTCTATGTGGAGATAACATATCCTCTTATGGGAGAATCTAAAATGAGGGGTCATCTTTTTTTAAAAATCAGGGGTCACCCATTTACACAGATGAGGGACATGGTCTTTCTCGGAGGATCAAGTGTCTCTGGAACTCTCTTCCTGAAAAGGGGATGCAAGCAGAGGCCAGGATATTTTCAAGAATAAAGTGGATAGCTTCATGTCAAAGCAGAGCTTCTTGTTTGCAGAATAAGGGCACAGAATTATGCAGTAAAACAATCAAGACAGAGGGTATGCAGCTGTGTTAACACTCAAGGGAGTAAGGCAAGGTCTTACTTTAACGCAAGGTCTTTAAAACCAGGAGTACCACAGGTAAGAGAGATGAGTTAAGGACAATGATTGACACATGGAAGTGTGATAATAGTAGCCATCACAGAGATATGATTGAGGGACGGGAAGGATTAGCAACTCAACATTTTGGGATACAGAATCTTCAGGTGAGGTGGTAAAAGAGCAGGGGGCATTGCATAACAACATAAGAAATAAGAGCAGGACGAGGCCATCTGACACCATCAGGCCTGCTCAGCCATTCAATCAGATTGTAGCTAATCTTTTCATGGACTCAGCTTCACTTACCTGCCCACTTACCATAAGCCTTAATTCCTTTACTGTTCAAAATCTATCTTTGCCTTAAGAACATTCAATGAGTTAGCCTCAACTGCTTCACTGGGCAGGGAATTCTACAGGTTTAGATGAAGAAGTTCTTCCCCAACTCAGTCCTAATTATTAGTTAAGGAGTCAGTTACTGCACCAAGGAGAGATGATATGTTGCAGGAGTCATCAAATGAAGCTTTGTGGGTTGCGTTTAGGAATTAAAAAGAGGGGCAATCACATTGGGGTTGTCCCGCTTGTTATTTGTGTGGTCCAGTTTGATGTGGTTGTTGGCCTTATTTCCGGTTCTGCTTCGTAGTGGTTGGTGTATGGGGTTTATTTCCACATGTTTGTTGATGGAGTTCCGGGTTGAGTACCACGCCTCTCGGAATTCCCGTGTGTCATTGGTTGGCTTGTCCTAGGATGGTTACGTCGTCCCAGTCGAATTAGTGGCCTTCTTTGTCCAAGTGCATGGAAACGAGTATATATATGTATGTGGCCATCGTAGAGGACGTTGAAAAGGAAATGGCGAGGGTACAAGCCTGATATGTTCCCTCAAGGGTGACAGGAAGGAGTAACAGACCCAGAGAACCATGAATGACCATTGATATTCAGGATACAATGAAAAGGGAAAAGAGGCTTTTAGCAGAGGAGCACATCAGCGGTGGCATGAGTGGAGTACAGAAAATGCAGGGTAGAGACTAAGAAGGCAATTAGGAAAGCAAAGAGGGATGTGAGAAAGCTCTGGCTGGTAAAAGTAGGGAAAATCCTTTTATAAGTAGATCAATGGGAAAAGGATAACCAGGGAAAGATTAGGGATCAAGGGGGTAACCTGTGGGTGCAGCCAGAGGACACTGGTAAAGTGTTGAACCAATACTTCACATCCGTCTTAATCTAAGAGAATGAGGATGCAAGTATGGAACATGGAGAAGAAACCGTGAGGTGCTTGAGCAAATTGATATAGGGACGGACATGGTATTAGAAATGTTGTCTGTAATTGAGAGGCTGGAAAAGCACAGCAGGTCAGACAGCATCAGAAGAGCAGGAAAGTCAACGTTTCGGATTGTCTCCAAGTATTAGAAATGTTGGCAGGCTTAAAATTGGACAAATCTCCAGGTCTGGATGAATTGTGTCGCAGGCTGCCTTCTTGATATGTCATGATTTTAGGCAAGGGAGGAGATTGGAGAAGTACTGACCCAATTTTTGAATTTCTTTCTGGCCACAGGGGAGATGCCAGAGGACTAGAGAACAGCTGATATGGTTCCAATATTTAAGAAGGTTGAAGAGATAAGCCAGAGAACTACAGAGCAGTAAGTCTCACATAAGTGGTAGGGAAACGCTGAAGAGCATCTACCTCCACTTGGAGAGGCAAGGCTTTATTGGGGATAGTCAGCATGGCTTTGCTGGAGGGAGGTCAAGGCTTAAGGCAGCAAATGCACATGGGATACATGGTAATTAGATATAGTGGATTCAAAATTGGCTCAGTTGTAGAAGACAGAGGGTGATGGCAGAAGGCTGCTTTAGTGGCTGGAAGCCAGTGTCCAGTGGCATACCACTGGGACATATCCTGGGTTCCCTACTTAATGTCATTTACATAGAATGACAGATGACTCTGTGAGGGTTGGATTAGTAAGTTTGTGGATGACACAAAGACTACATAGAACAGCACAGCACAGGCCCTTTGGCCCCAATGTTGTGCCGACCTACTAAGATTAATTTACCCTGCATACCCTACGTTTTACTGTCCTCCACGTGCCTATCCAAGAGTCTCTAAAGTATCTGACTCCACTACCACTGCTGGCAGCGCATTCCACACGCCCACCACTGTCTGTGTGAAGAACTAACCTCTGACATTTCCCTTTTACCTTCCTCCAATCACCTTAAAATTATGCTCCCTCGTAATAGTCATTTCCGCCCTGGGAAAAAGTCTCTTGGCTATCCACTCTATCTATGCCTCTCATCATCTTGTAAACCTCTATCAAGTCACCTCTCATCCTTCTTCGCTCCAATGAAAAAAGCCCTAGCTCCCTCAACCTTTCCTCATAAGACCTGCCCTCCAGTCCAGGCAGCACCCTGGTAAATCTCCTCTGCACCCTCTCTAAAGCTTCCATATCTTTCCTATAATGAGATGACCAGAGCTGAACACAATATTCCAAGTGTGGTCTAACCAAAGTTTTATAGAGCTGCAGAATAACCTCACAGCTCTTAAACTCAATTCCCCTGCCAATGAAAGCCAACACACCAGATGCTTTCTTTACAACCCTATCAACTTGGGGAGCAACTCTGAGGGATCTATGGACGTGGACCCCAAGATCCCGCTGTTCCTTCACACTGCTGAGAATCCTGCCATTAACCCTGTATTCTGCATTCAGATTCAACCATCCAAAATGAATCAGTTGGATGGTTAGCAGTGAGGTCGAGTGTCTTGGGCTACAAGAAGAGATAAATGGGATGGTCAAATGGGTAGATAAGGGGCAGATGGAATTTGACTCTGAAAAATGTGAAGTGATACACTTTGGAAGAACTCATTTGACAAGGAAGCATTCAATGAACGGCATGGAACTAAGAAGTTCTGTGGAACAAAGGGACCTTGGAGTGTTTGTCCACTGATCTCTGAAGGTGGATGGGCATGTTAGTCGGGTGGTGAAAAGGGCACATGGGACACTTGCCTTTATCGATCAAGGCATAGATTACAAAAGCAGGAAGTCATGCTGGAGCTGTACAGAACTTTGGTGAGATCCCAGCTAGAGTCCTGTGTGCAGTTATTGCACTGGAGGGGGTCCAGAGGAGATTCATCAGGATGCTGCCTGGGATAGAAAGTGCAAGCTATGAGGAAAGGTTGGATGGGCTTGGGTGTTTTCATTGAACCAGAGAAGACTGAGGGGTAATCTAATTGAGATGTACAAGATTATGAGGGTCATGGGCAGAATGGTTAAGGAGCAGCTGTTCCCCTTAATTGAAGGATCAGTCATAAGGGGACACTGGTTCAAGGTCAGGGGCAGGAGGTTTCAGGGGAACACGAGGAAAATCTTTTTCACCCAGAGGGTGGTGAAGGTGAATTGCCTCACATCTTTTAAAAAGTACCTGGATGAGCAAATGGCACGTCATAACATTCAAAATTATGGGCCAAGTAAATGGAATTAGGTTGAAGGTCAGATCTTTCCCATGTGTCAGTGCAGACCATGGGCTGAAGGTCTTTTCTGTACTATATGATTCTATGATTCAATGGGGTGAAAGTTTATTAGAAGTAGGCAGAAATGTGAATTTGCGGTTACAATCAGATCAGTCTTGATCTTACTGAATGGCAGAGCAAGCTCAAAGGGCTGAGTGGCCTACTCCTGCACCTGATTCATATGTTGGTATGGACAAATTGTCCCCATTTTGATTGCCTGATAGTAAGCACTTCCCATTAATGATGTCACTGCTGACATGCATCAAGCAGAGTGACAGAGTTTCTCTGCTGCATTTAATTTATCCTCCCTGGGATACTGGCCATTTGCAAGTTGAGAAAACAGGACTTGGAGAGTGAGACTCTTTGCAGCTATCTAGACACTGTGTTCAGACTGTGGTCGCTGATTTTAATGGGAGTTTTGTCTGAATGCTTGTGGAGCTGGCTTCAAGGACACTAATATTGTTTCATGGTTCTCCCATTAAATTTGGAGGATTTTGTGGAGATATTGCTCGTGGAATTTCTTTCACCCTCTTACATGTCACTGATACATAGTCCAGGTCTTCCTGTGTGGCAGTGGGCAAATGACAACTGCTCCTTACACTAGGACTGTTGTTGACTTGTGGCAGTCTTTGTTGTTAAACACTCCCTGCCATAGACTAAGCCTATTCCTGAATGTTGCCAAAACAGAACTCATATCAATCCATGCCTGGTTAGCCAAATCTTCCACTTCTCACATCTATTAAAGGAGATATGTTCAACATTTCCAAGACCTTGATAGCCTCCCTTCTAATACTTGATCTAGTCTTCCACAAATAACCTCCACTACTCTCACATGTTATCTTCCAGATTCTAACCACTTATTGCATGAAAGAAATGCTCATGTCCCTTCTCACTTTTTTTCCAATTTCCTAGAATCCACGCCCTCCGGTTCTTGAACTTTGCATCAATGGGAACAGTTTCGCCTCATCTACTCTGGCCAGTACTCTCATGAATTTGAACACCTTGATCAAGCGTCCTCTCAACTTTCTCTTCTCAAAAAGGGAAACTGCCATAATTTCTCCAATCACGTAAGTGAAGTTCTTCATCCTTGTGCCATTCTCATTAATATTTTCTGAACTCTCTTTAATGCCTTTCAATCCTTCCTGAAGGGTAGTGCTCAGAATTAGACACATTTGGGCCAAAGCAGTATTTTACACAGGTCCATTGCCATACTCTTAATTTTGAACTCTATACTTCTACTTAAAAAATTCAGGATCCTTTTTGCCCAACCTATTTCTCCAACCTGACCTTGAACAATTTCTATAGCTACACCCAAGGCCTGGGCTCAAATTGGTCCAATCCCCTCCTCTTCTTCCCAATTTACTTCACCTGACATCAGACCAGATTTAAATACTTGCTGCAAAATGAACCCTTGATACAAAAAGTGCCTGGCCTCAGAATGCACCTTCCTTTTTATCAAGAATGATTATTGTAGCATTTAATACTGCTGCATGTCCTCATGTTTTTTGTGCATTATCTGATGTATGAACTGATTAAATCTATCTGCAGAAATGTTTACCGTTTGAACTGACATTAACAGGATTAAACCCAATATACAGTTCCTCTTCCAAGCTAGCATGCTGGCACTTTCTATGTGCAATGTGCTGACGATGGCGAAGCAGGAACTCTAGGCTACAGCTTCCACTTGTATCCACAAGAAACAGGAGTCTTGGAACAAACTGATCAGAATACCGTGAGACATGGGCAGAAGTAGGGGGGATAGGCCATTTGCCTACATTTACATCATAGTTCAGGCGTTTTGAACAAGTTATACTGAATTCAAAACGTTAACTCTGTTTCTCTCACCACAGATGCTGTCAGACCTGTCGAGTTTCTCCAGCATTTTCAATGTTTGTTTCAGATCTGCATCTGTAGTATCTTGTTTTTCTGAGTTTTAGATCTGGGACTTTTCCAGCAAAGGCGTCTTGGAAAATTACTGCTTTTAAAAAAAATTCATTCACAGGATGAGGGAGTCGCTGGCTGGGCCAGCATTTATTGCCCATCGGTCAGTTAAGAGTCAACCACATTGTCGTGGGTCTGGAGTCACATGTAGGCCAGACCAGGTAAGGATGGCAGCTTCCTTTCCTAAAGGACCTTAGTGAACCAGACGGGCTTTTGCCATCGGGCAAAAACCAGATGCAATGGATTCATTGTCATCATTAGACTCTTAATTCTAGACTGTGTTTTTTGTTAATTCAAATGCCAGCATCTGCCATGACAGGATTCAAACCCAGAGCCCCACAACTAATCTGGGTCTCAGGATTAATAGTTCAGAATAATACCACTAGGTCACAGCATCCACAATCACTGTAGCTACTTCCTTTTACACCTTAGGATACAACCGTCAGGTCCAGGGAACTTATCAGCCTTTAGCCTCATTAGTTTCTGTAGTACTTCTCTCTCATGATAGTTGTTGTATTTATTGCCTCCTCTCCTTTAGCCCCTTCATTACATATGATAACACGATCCGCTTCTTGGCCTGCACTCCACAAAAGACATTTTCAGAGATTACTTGATAGAACACAGTAAAAGTTGTACTGTTCAGAAGTGATATTAACCATCATAGGGATAAGAGACAAAATATTAGGACAGAATTTAAAGGCAAGATTGTTCAAGCAAATCTGGTTTCAATTCCGAACTGCACCAAATTACACATGAAAGCCAATTCTGCCACTCAACAATTCCTCATTGTTAATTCTAGGCATGCCAATTGATTCCTGTCGATGACAGAAAGCATTTTATAGCTTTTATAGTCACAACAGGGGTAGAAAGAACATTGTATACTGCACAGACATCACACAGGACTCAAAACTAGACAAGCTTCAATTAAATTACCACATTATGTAACAGAAGTGATTACAAGAGAGCATCATATAGCTAAACTTACCACTGATCTCGTGTAAATGAAGTTATGAAGCGAATGCCAAGGGGAAGGGGTGCCATTGATTTGTTCCCACTCTTAACACCAAAAACTCAAACCGTCACCGTCACTTTGCTGGCAGTAAAGAAGATATTTCTAACTGTTTGCATAAAGCCCCAGCTTGATGGCAACACTCATCACATCTTCCCCCGTCCTCTTCGCTGTGAATACTCTTTAAGAAGAAAGATAATTACATTTTATTATAGGTCAGATCATTTAGAAGGCTGACTGAAACTGATAATTTACATAATTAACAATGGAGATTCGTTTGCAATCAACATATCCTGAGTTACAATTTCACCATAACCAGAACAGAGCTCATCACCTTCCCATGAACACACTGGGAGTAACCACTCATGCTGAGTCCCGTCATGTACGTTCTTTAACCATTTATTTACCCAAGGCAACAACATTAGACAGGCAAAATAGACTGCTCTCTTGACCAAAGCAATTAAATAATATCACATCTGAGAATGGGTAATCTCAACAGTCAAATCAAGGGACAGTCTGGCAATCCACAGACCCAGGCTAACACTCTGGGAATATGGGTTTACAGCCCACCACAGTAAACTCAATTCAGAAATAAATCTGAAGGTTAATCACAGTTATGGCAACCATAAAACCATTGGTGATTGTCATAAAACCCATCTGGTTCACTGATATCCTTTAGAAAAGGAAATCTGATATTGACTTTCTTAAAATTTAGTTACAGAATAAGGAAATCATTGGCTTGGCCAGGGTTTTTTTTCACCCATCTCTAATTGCACAGAGGGTGGTGAAAATTCAATCACATTGCTGTGGGTCCTGAATTACCTGTCAGCCAAACCAGGTAAGCCTAACAGAATTCCCTCCCTGAAGGACGATGAACCAGATGGGATTTTAAATCAACATTGGTTTCATGAGCATCATTAGACTTCTAATTTCAGGTATTTGTTGAATTTAAATTCTACCATCTGCCACAATGGGATTCAAACCCAGGTTGGCATGACACTGTCTGGGTCTCTGGTTAAGAGTGCAGCAATAATACCACGAAACTATCACCTCTCCTGGTCTGCGATATTTGACTCTAGAGCCACAGCAATGTGGTTGATCTTAACTGCCCCCTGAAATGGCCCAGCAAATCACTCAGTTCAAGGGCAGGGCAACAAATACTGGCATTACCAGTAGCAAGCACAATCCATAAAAGAATAAATAACTCTGATCACGTTGCAGAGACAAAACAGTTAGAGCTAAGAAGAAATTCATCATCTTCACAATGCAGACTCCTGAAAGTTGCCAAAAATAACAGCAAAAGATGATGTGGAAAACGCAATGAGGCTACATTAGAGTGTGAGACAACAAGGTGCAGGGCTGGATGAACACAGCAGGCCAAGCAGCA
>NC_063342.1:988022-1026696 GCF_021869965.1 Rhincodon typus
TTCCACGTAACCTACAAAGAGGCAGGCGTAGCTTGGGCCCATGCGGGATTGTTTTCTTTAGAGCACAGAAGACTGAGGGGGGAGCATGATTGAGGTGTATAAGATTATGAGGGTACAGTCAGGGTGAATAGAGAGCAGCTGTTCTCCTTGGTTGAGGGGTCAATCACAAGAGGGAATGGATTTAGGGTAAGGGGCTGGAGATTCAGAAGGGATTTGTGAATAAACGTTTTCAATCAATGGGAGGTGGGAATCTAGAATGCACTGTCTCGGAAGGCAGTGGAAGTCAGAAACCTTACAACTTCTAAAAAGTATTTGATGAGTACTTCAAAATCATAACATTCAAAGATATGGGACAATTGCAGGAGATTAGGATTAGCGCACATTTAGTGGTGGTTATGTCAGTGCAGACTCGATGAGCCTTCTCTGCACTGTATGAATCTATGAATGACTCTACGAATTTATAAGCAGCATGAATGGTGGAGTCAGTTCCCACAGAACCAGGGTTTTAGTTTAGCTTTCAGCAGTTGTTGGTGTTTTGAAGTTGGTTGTGGAAGCTGCCATACCTCTCTCCCTACTGGAGTTTTCTCTTAGTGTTCTTTCCTCCTGGACTGGAGAAACATTGCATGTGAGACAATCTATTTGACCGGGATTTTACTATATTGGAATAGTTGCTGTCTAGCAATTAAATAATCTATTATTCTGTTAAGTGTTCCAATAGAGTTAAAGTTATAATAATTCTTCTTTATTCATATTTCAACTCTAGTGTAAGAATAAAGAGTGTTCCGCTTAAAGCTGAGTAGCATGACCAATTGAATTACATCTGGAATACAGCACCTTAAACTTGCCTTTAAATAAGATAAATGTTAGGATCTAGGCTGTCTCCTTGATATGTTTGAAGGAGGTTTTGTCTGATCCATAACAATGCCAAAATGCAACACCTTGCATTTATTCACATTAAATGCCATCTGCCATTCCTCGTCCCACTGGCCCGGTTGATCAAGATCCCACTGTAGATAACCTTCTTCACTGTCCACTGTATCACCAATTTTGCTGTCATTGCAAACTTCCTAACCATGCCTCCTATATTCACATCCAAATCGTTGATATAACTGATGAACAACAGTGGGCTCAGCACCAATCCTTGAGGCACACTGCTGGTCACAGGCCTCCAGTCTGAACAACAACCCTCTACCACCACCCTCTGTCTCCTACTGTCAAGCCAATTTTGGATTTAATTGGCTAGCTCTCCCTGAATCCCATGTGATCTAACCTTACTAATGAGTCTACCAAGCGAAACCTTGTTGAAGGCCTTGCTAAAGTCATGTAGACAACGTCTACCGCTCTGCCTTCATCTATCTTTTTGGTAACTTCTTCAAAAAATTCAATCAAGTTTGTGACACACGATTTCCCAAACACAAAGCCATGCTGACTATCCCTGATCAGTACTTGCCATTTCAAATGCATGTAGATCCTGTCTCTCAGAATCCCCTCCAACAACTTACTCATTGGTGAAGTTAGGCTCAGCAGTCTATAGTTCCCTGGCTTTTCCTTGCAGCCTTTCTTAAATAATGGCACAACATTAGCCACTCTCCAGTCTTCCAGCACCTCACCCTACAGCGTGGAAACATGCCATCCGGCCCAACAAGCCCACACTGACTCTCTGAAGAGCATCCCACCCAGACTTACCACCCCCCCATCTCTATCCCTGTAACCCTGCATTTCTCGTGGCTAATCTACCTCACCTACACATCCTGGACACCATGGGCAATTTAGCAGGGCCAATCCACCTAACCAGCACATCTTTTGACTGTGGTAGGAAACTCGAGCATCCGGAAAAAACCCACACTGACACGGAGAGAACGTGCAAGCTCCACATAGACAGTCACCCAAGGCTGGAATTGAACCCGGGTCCCTGGCTCTGTGAGGCAGCAGTGCTAACTGCTGCACCATCTTGCTGTCCCAATACGGTTAATAGCAAGACCTTAGGAGTACTGACGTACAGACAGATCTCATGACCTCAGCCAGTACAGGAATTGAACCTGCACTGTTGGTGTCACTCTGCATTGGGAGTCAGACGTCTAGCCAATTGAGCTCTTTGGAGAGTCAGTGTGGACTTGTTAGGCTGAATGGCCTGTTTCCATACTGTATGATATTCTATGACTATCAATGATACAAATATCTCAGCAAAGGGCCCAGTAATCGCTTCCCTAGCTTCCCACAAAGTTTTGGGATACACTTGATCATCTCCCAGAGATTTATCTACCTTTATGCATTTTAAGACGTTTAGCACCTCCCTTCTGTAATGTGGACTCTTTTCAAGGCATCACTATTTATCTCCCCGAGTTCTCCAGGTTCCATATCTTTCTCCATTTATTACGGTCTCGGTCTCTTTGATATTATGGTGTTACAAAAAGACCTCAGAACAAGATTATTATTTAACCCTGAGATAACAAGGTGTAGAGCTGGATGAACACAGCAGGCCAAGCAGCATCAGAGGAGCAGGAAGGCTGACATTTCGGGCCTAGACCCTTCTTCAGAAATGGGGGAGGGGAAGGGGGTTCTGAAATTAACCCTTTCTCGTTGCACAAAATTTAATGTCAGCTAGCCTGTTCCTTAGTTGGACTAGACTAAAAAAAATTGGACAAACTCCAGGAATTCATTCACCACAGTATTCTTGCTAATATGGTTTGTCCAGTCTATGTAGACTGAAGTCACCCATGATTACTGTAGGACTCTCTTTGCATGTACCTCTAATCAGCTTTAACTCTCTACCTTACCACTATCTTGACCAATTGGACCAATTGAAGAGTAGCAGGTGGAGTTTAATTTGGATAAATGCAAGGTATTGCATTTTGGCAAAACAAACAAAGGTACAGCAGCTCAGTGCGGGGTGGCACGGTGGCTCAGTGGTTAGCACTGCTGCCTCATAGTGCCGGGGGTCCAGGTTCGATTCCACCCTCAGGTGACTGTCTGCGTGGGCTTCCTCCAGATGTTCCGGTTTCCTCCCACTGTCCAAAGATGTGCAGGCTAGAAGTGGATTGGCCATGCTAAATTACCTGTAATGTTCAGGGATGTATAGTTTAGGTGGGTTAAAGGGTATGAGTCTGGGTGGGATGCTCCAAGGGTCAGTGTGGACTTGTTGGGCCAAAGAGCCTGTTTCCACACTGTAGGGATTCTATGATCTATGAAAACTTACAAATTAAAAGTAAGGTCTTGGGTAGTATTGTAGAACAGAGTGACCTAAGTGTTGAGGTATATAATTTCTTTGAAGTTTTTATTACTAATAGATAGCGTGGTTGAGAAGGCATTTAGCTTGCCTTTATTGCTTAGACCTTTTGAGTATAGGAGTTGGGATGTTATGTTGAGTTTGTACAAGACATTAGTGAGGCCTGTTCTGGAGTAGTGTCCACTTCTGATCTCGTTGTTATAGGGATGATATTATTAAGCTGGAGAGGGTACTAAAGGGATTTAGCAGGATGAGGCCGGGAATGGCGGGTTTGAGTTATAAAGAGAGGCTGGACAGGCTGGGGGGATGAAGGGTCTAGGCCCGAAACATCAGCCTCTCTGCTCCTATGATGCTGCTTGGCCTGCTGTGTTCATCCAGCCCTGCACCTTGTTGTCCTGGACAGGCTGGAACCTTTTTCACTCGTGTGTAGGTGGTTGAGAAGTGACATTATAGACGTTCATAAAATAGTGAGTGTGTGGATAAGATGAATTGCGGATGTCTTTTCCCTGGGTGGCGGATTTCAAGACTAGAGGGCATATTTTTAAGGTGAGAGGAGAAAGGTTTAAACAAGACATGAGAGGCAATTTTTTTACATAGGGAGTGGTTTGTGTGTGAAATGATCTTCCAAAGGAAGTGGTGGATGCAGATACAGTCACAAAGTTTAAAAGACATTTAGGTATGTCCAAGAATAAGAAATGTTTGGAGCTATATGGACCAAGTGCAGGCAAGTGGGACAAGTTTAGTTTGGGATTATAGTTGGCATGGACTGGTTGGACCAAAGGGCCTGTTTCTGTGCTGTATGATTCTATGACTCTACTGTCGGAAAATCCTGGTTTAGTTTGAGGAATATTAATCAGCACACCATGTGAAATGCCCAAAAATGTAGATACTGGGTGTGAATAGCTCTGCTGCTCCCCATGTCTTGTGGTGCTTAGCTTGTTACTTGCCCGGTTTTAAATGAAACAACTTGTGTAAAGGCAAATTGCAGCCTCCAAAGAGTAATAATATTTATGCTACTCACCTTTCTGCAATCTACTTTTAGATTTTGATTTATGTTGCAGGGAACATACAGATTTAAGAATGGAGCACGTTATGTAGGTGAATATCTGCAGAACAAGAAACATGGCCAGGGAACCTTCTATTATCCGGATGGCTCCAAATACGAAGGTGAGATTTTGCCATCCAGTCTTCTGTTATTATACAGTGTGTAATAAAGAGACCTTGCTCATGCCATCAAAGCACAGGACACAAACTGTGCTGTACTTTGATTAGCTGACACCTTGGCAATTGAGATAACAAGGTGTAGAGCTGGATGAACACAGCAGGCCAAGCAGCTTCAGAGGAGCAGGAAAGCTGACGTTTCGGGTCTAGACCCTTCTTCAGAAATGGGGGAGGGCAAGGGGATTCTGAAATAAATAGGGAGAGAGGGGGAGGCGGATAGATGATGGATAAAGGAGAAGATAGGTGGAGAGGAGACAGACAGGTCAAAGAGGCGGGGGCGGAGCCAGTAAAGATGAGTGTAGGTGGGGAGTTAGGGAGGGGATAGGTCAGTCCAGGGAGGATGGATTGGTCAAGGGGGCGGGATGAGGCTAGTAGGTAGGAGATGGGGGTGGAGCTTGAGGTGGAAGGAGGGGATAAGTGGGAGGAAGGACAGGTTAGTGGGGTGGGGACAAGCTGGGCTGGTTTTGGGATGCGGCTGGGGGAGGCGAGATTTTGAAGCTTGCGAAGTCCACATTGATACCATTGGGCTGCAGGGTTCCCAAGCGAAATATAAGGTGCTGTTCCTGCAACCTTCGGGTGGCATCGTTGTGGCACTGCAGGAGGCCCAGGATGGAAATGTCGTCTAAGGAGTGGGAGGGGAAGTTGAAATGGTTTGGGACTGGGAGGTGCAGTTGTTTGTTGCGAACTAAGCGTAGGTGTTCCGCAAAGCGGTCCCCAAGCCTCCACTTGGTTTCCCCGATGTAGAGGAGGCCACATCTGGAACAGCGGATACAGTATACCACATTAGCAGATGTGCAGGTGAACGTCTGCTTGATGTGGAAGGTCTTCTTGGGGCCTGGGATGGGGGTGAGGCGGGAGGTGTAGGGGCAGGTGTAGCACTTCCTGCGGTTGCAGGGAAAAGTGCCGGGTGTGGTGGAGCTGGAGGGGAGTGTGGAGTGGACAAGGGAGTCACAGAGAGAGTTGTCCCTCCGGAAAGCAGATAAGGGTGGGGAGAGAAAAATGTCTTTGGTGGTGGGGTCGGATTGCAGATGGCGGAAGTGTCGGAGGATGATGCGTTGGATTCGGAGGTTGGTGGGGTGGTATGTGAGGACGAGGGGGATTCTTTTTTGGTTGTTATCGCGGGGAGGGGGTGTGAGGGATGAGTTGTGGGAAATGTGGGAGACACGGTCGAGGGCGTTCTCGACCACTGAGGGGGGGAAGTTGCAGTCCTTGAAAAACGAGGACATCTGAGATGTTCGGGCGTGGAATGCCTCATCCTGGGAGCAGATGCGGTGGAGGCGGAGGAATTGGGAATAGGGGATGGCATTTTTGCAGGAAGGTGGGTGGAGGAGGTGTATTCTAGGTAGCTGTGAGAGTCGGTAGGCTTGAAATGGATATCGGTTTCCAGGTGGTTGCCAGAGATGGAAACAGAGGGGTCCAGGAAGAAGAGAGAGGTATCAGAGATGGTCCAGGTGAACTTAAGGTTGGGGTGGAAGGTGTTGGTGAAGTGGATGAACTGTTCAAGCTCCTCGTGGGAGCACGAGGCGGCTCTGATACAGTCATCGATGTAATGGAGGAAGGGGTGGGTTTAGGGCCAGTGTATGTACGGAAGAGGGATTGTTCCACGTAACCTGCAAAGAGGCAGGCATAGCTTGGGCCCATGCGGATACCCATGGCCACCCCCTTTGTCTGTAGGAAGTGGGAGGAATTGAAACAGAAGTTGTTAAGGGTGAGGACAAGTTCAGCTAAGTGGATGAGGGTGTCACTGGAGGGGGACTGGTCGGGCCTGTGGGACAGGAAGAAGCGGAGGGCCTTTAGGCCATCTGCATGGGGAATGCAAGTGTTTAGGGACTGGACGTCCATGGTAGAGATGAGGTGTTGGGGACCAGGGAATCGAAAGTCTTGGAGCAGGTGGAGGGCATGGGTGGTGTCACGGACGTAGGTGGGGAGTTACTGGACCAAGGGGGAGAAAATGGAGTTGAGATAAGTAGAGATAAGTTCGGTGGGGCAGGAGCAGGCGGAGACAATGGGTCGACCAGGGCAGTCAGGTTTGTAGATTTTGGGAAGGAGATAGAAATGGATGATGCGGGGTTGGGGAATGATGAGGTTGGAGGCTGTGGGTGGGAGGTCACCTGAAGTGATGAGGTTGTGGATGGTTTGGGAGATGATGTTTTGGTGGTCAGGGGTGGGGTCATGATCAAGGGGGCAGTAGGAGGAGGTGTCAGAGAGCTGGCGTCTGGCCTCGGCGATGTAGAGGTCAGTGTGCCATACTACAACTGCGCCTCCCTTGTCCGCGGGTTTTATGGTGAGGTTGGGATTGGAGCGGAGGGCTGCACGTTCTGTGGGGGAGAGGTTGGAGTGGGTGAGAAAGGTGGAGAGGTTGAGGCAATTGATGTCTCAACGGCAGTTGGAGATGAAGAGATCAAGGGAGGGTAGGAGGCCTTGAGGTGGTGTCCAGGAGGAGGGGGTATGTTGGAGGCGGGTGAAGGGTTAGGCTCACGATTAAAGAAGTAAGCGCAGAGGCAGCGGAAAAACTGCTCAATGTCCAAAAGTGACCGGTATTCGTTGATGTGTGGGTGGAGGGGGACAAAGGTGAGCCCTTTACTGAGGACTGATCGTTCGTCCTCAGTAAGGGGGAGATCTGGGGGGGATGGTGAAGACCCAGCAGGGCTGGGTGCTATTGTCTCCTCTGGAGCTGCTGGCTGTGGAGGTGTTGGGCGGAGCGACGTCGGCGTCGGTGGTGGGCGGAGCGACGTCGGCAGTGGGCGCAGCAACGTCGGCGGTGGGCGGAGCAGTGTCGGCGGTGGGCCGTGCAGTTTCGGCGGTGGGCAGTGTGGCATTGGTGGTGGGTGGAGCGACGTCGGCGTTGGTGGTGGGCGGAGTGATGTTGGCATCGGCAGTGGGCGGAGCGACGTTGGCGGTGGGAGGAGCTGAGTCGGTCGGTAAGTCCTGGATCTTGGTTGTGGCGGCAGTAGTGGTGTCAGCAGGTGCGTCTTTGATGTCTGTGGTCTCGGAATCGAAGGCGGTGGCATCAGCAGTGGTGTCGATGGCATTTGCTGTCCCGGAAGTGGTGTACCCGGCGGCGGCAGATGTGACATCATCCGTGGGTGCTCCGAAAGTGGCCACATGGCCAATGGCGGCGGGCACATTGTGGGGAAGGTCCTGGGTAGGGTTGGGGATTTGGGGGGGTGGAGGAGGCCTGTGTTGGGTGGCAGGCACTAGTAAGTTTAGTGTACTTACGGTTTTTAGTGTCCAATAAAGCCAAGTAGAATTGTGAGTTCAGGTTGTGGATCCTGCGAAGAATGTAAAACAGGAGAGGTCCTTTGCAGGTCTGGGAGAGGGAGGCTCTGAGCTGGGGTAGGCTTGATTGTAGTGCCAGGAGGTGCTGGCGCATTGTTGCGAGTGTGTGTTTGAGGTGTCGCAGGGAGAAACGTTTTTGAAGGATCTCAATGTTCTGAATGTAGCGGCTGTTGCGGTTGGGGCCAAATTGCGAAGGCCTAAATGTAGACTGAAGTCCATTGGGGATGATCCAGTTCCGTAGGCAGGTACTAAAAAAGGCAATGTGGCTGTCGTACCTGGTTTGCTTCAGGACGTGGTCAAGCAGTTTCAGGGCCAAAGAGATTACGAGAGAGTTGCAGTGGGAGAGAGATCCACTGAGGTCTTTCCGGAGGGAGGAAGGTAACTTCTTCAAGGAAGGCATCCTTAGAAAAGGCTTCACACTGGGGTTAAAATTGTTTCAGAGATAGTAGGAACTGCAGATGCTGGAGAATCTGAGATAACAAGGTGTAGAGCTGGATGAACACAGCAGGCCAAGCAGCATCAGAGGAGCAGAAAAGCTGACATTTCGGGCCTAGACCCTTCTTCAGAAATGGGGGAGGGCAAGGGGATTCTGAAATAAATAAGGAGAGAGGGGAGGCGGATAGAAGATGGATAGAGGAGAAGATAGGTGGAGAGGAGACAGACAGGTCAAAGAGGTGGGGATGGAGCCAGTAAAGGTGAGTGTAGGTGTGGAGTTAGGGAGAGGATAGGTCAGGATAGGCAATTGAGTTGTGTATTCCCATGCAAACCAATACCATGAGTTCAGATCTTAGCCAATCATAAAAATACTTTCTTTGTGTCTACTAACTGTGATGGTGAGAAACTGCAAGAGACCTTGCAGCTTGAGGTAGAACAGTGTGTTGGCTCAGGCACCAATGACATTCCAAACAGGTCTGGCAGTATCTGTGAAGAGAAAATCAGAGTTAATGTTTCGGGTCTGGTGACACTCCTTCAGGAAGAGTCACTGTACACGGAACGTTAACTCTGATTTTTTCTTCACAGATGCTGCCAGACGTGCTAAGCTTTCAGCAACTTCTGTTTTTGTTCCTGATTTACAGCATCTGCAGTTCTTTCGGTTTTTAATAACACTCCAAATCTAGGAGCCAGTCAGTGACAAGTGACAGAGATGCTCTATCAAGGGCTCAGTCAATCACACTGTGACAGGACTATATGACTGGGGAGTTAGTCAGTCACTCATACAATCTGCTGTCCTGAAATACCTCCTGGTTAGCCACCAACTCTGTTCTATGTCTCACGCAGGAAGTTGGGCACATGATCAGCGACATGGAGAAGGAACTTATCATTATCCAAACGGTGATACATATACTGGAGAATGGCTTGCTCATCAAAGGTACAACATAGGACTAATGTTGAGTGTAATAGCAGCCTTGTGCTCATTGTGGGGGTGGGGATGGGAGGGCTGTTAAAGTTTAGCATTGTAACCTATTAAGTTTACCAAATTCTGAGTTGATGATGTTGACATAATGTGGGATAACATCAGCAGTTAGAATTCCTTTGAAGTTCAGGCGAATTTATCTCACTGTAATAATATAACCACATCAAGTTGCTGTACTTGTCCGTCCAGATTGAGGCAGTTTACCCTCGAACACAGTCAGATCAATTACAATTCCAATATGATCAATTTGCAGCTTTATAGAACATAGAACATAGAACATATACTAGTACAGCACAGTACAGGCCCTTCGGCCCACGATGTAGTGCCGACCTATTATCCTGCTAAGATCAATCTACCCTGCATACCCTACATTTTACTGTCCTCCATGTGCCTATCCAAGAGTCACTTAAAAGTTTCTGAAGTATCTGACTCCACTACCACTGCCGGCAGCGCATTCCACACACCCACCACTCTCTGTGTGAAGAACGTACCTTTGACATCTCCCCTATACCTTCCTCCAATCACCTTAAAATTATGCCCCCTTGTAATAGTCATTTCCGCCCTGGGAAAAAGTCTCTGACTATCCACTCTATCTATGCCTCTCATCATCTTGTAAACCTCTATCAAGTCATCTCTCATCCTTCTTCGCTCCAATGAAAAAAGCCCTAGTTCCCTCAACCTTTCCTCCTAAGACCTGCCCTCCAGTCCAGGCAGCATCCTGGTAAAGGGGTAGTAGGAACTGCAGATGCTGGAGAATCTGAGATATACAAGGTGCAGAACTGGATGAACACAGCAGGCCAAGCAGCATCCTGCTCCTCTGATGCTGCTTGGCCTGCTGTGTTCATCCAGCTCTACACCTTGTATATCTCAGCATCCTGGTAAATCTCCTCGGCACCCTCTCTAAAGCTTCCACATCTTTCCTATAATGAGGTGACCAGAACTGAACACAATATTCCAAGTGTGGTCTAACCAGAGTTTTATAGAGCTGCAGCATAACCTCACGGCTCTTAAACTCAATTCCCCTGCCAATGAAAGCCAACACACCATACGCCTTCCTTACAACTCTATCAACTTGGGTCGCAACTTTGAGGGATCTATGGACGTGGACGCCAAGATCCCTCTGTTCCTCCACACTGCCAAGAATCCTCCCATTAACCTTGTATTCTGCATTCAAATTCGTCCTTCCAAAATGAATCACTTCACATGTTTCTGGGTTGAATTCCATCTGCCACTTCTTTGCCCAGCTCTGCATCCTGTCAATGTCCCGTTGCAACCTACCATAGCCCTCCACGCTGTCCACAACTCCACCTACCTTCGTGTCATCGGCAAACTTACTAACCCACCCTTCCATTTCCTCATCCAAGTCATTTATAAAGATCACAAAGAGCGGAGGTCCCAGAACAGATCCCTGCAGAACACCACTGGTCTCCGAGCTCCAGGCTGAATACTTTCCATCTACTATCACCCTTTGTCTTCTATTGAACAGGCAGTTTTATATCCAGACAGCCAAATTTCCCTGAATCCCATGCCTCCTTACTTTCTGAATGAGCCTACCATGTGGAACCTTATCGAATACCTTGCTAAAATCCATATACACCAAATCCACTGCTTTACCTTCATCGATGTGTTTTGTCACATCCTCAAAGAATTCAATAAGGCTTGTGAGGCATGACCTGCCCCTAACAAAGCCATGCTGACTATTTCTAATCAAACTGTGCTTTTCCAAATAATCATTAATACTATCTCTTAGAATCCTCTCCAATAATTTGCCCACCGCAGAAGTAAGACTGACCAGTCTGTCATTTCTGGGTTTATCCCTATTCCCTTCCTTGAACAAGGGAATGACATTTGCCACCCTCCAATCTTCTGGTACTACTCCAGTGGACAGTGAGGATGCAAAGATCATTGCCAAAGGTGCAGCAGTCTCTTCCCTCGCTTCCCGTAGAAACCTTGGGTATATCCCGTCTGGCCCAGGGGACTTATCTATTCTCATGTTTTTCAAAATTTCTAGCACATCCTCCTTCCGAACATCAACCTGTTTGAGCATATCTGCCTGTTTCATGCTGTCCTCACCAACGTCAAGGTCCCTCTCACTGGTGAATACTGAAGCAAAGTATTCATTAAGGACCTCCCCTACCTCCTCTGACTCCACACACAAGTTCCTTCCACTATCCCTGATTGGCCCTACCCTCATTCTGGCCATCCTCTTGTTCCTCACATAAGTATAGAACGCCTTGGGGATTTCCTTGATCCTACCCACCAAGGTTTTCTCATATCCCCTTCTAGCTCTCCTAAGTCCATTCTTCAGTTCCTTTCTGGCTACCTTGTAGACCTCTAGAGCCCTGTCCCATCCTTGCTTCCTCAACCTTAAGTAAGCTTCCTTCTTCCTCTTGACTAGGTGTTCCACATGTCTTGTCATCCAAGGTTCCTTCACCTAACCATCCTTTCCTTTCCTCAGTGGGACAAACCTGACCAGTACCTGAAGCAACTGCTCCCTAAACAACCTCCACTTTTCTGTCATGCATTTCCCTGAGAACATCTGATCCCAATTGGTGCTCCGTAGTTCTTGCCTAATAGCATTGTAATTCACCCTCCCTCAATTAAGTATTTTCCCATACCGTCTGTTCCTATCCCTCTCCATGACTATAGTAATGGTCAGGGAGTTGTGATCACTATCACTGAAATGCTCTCCCACCGAGAGATCTGACACCTGACTTGGTTCATTGCCAAGCACCAACTCCAATATGGGCTCCCTGTAGTCGGCCTATCTACATATTGAGTCAGAAATCCTTCCTGGACACATCTGACAAAATCTGCTCCATCCAAACTATTTGCACTTAGGAGGTTCCTGTCTGTGTTAGGGAAGTTGAAGTTGCCCATGACAACAACCCTATTACATCTATACCTTTCAAAAATCTGTCTCCCAATCTGTTCCTCAGTGTCTCTGTTGCTGTTGGGGGGTCTATAGAAAACTTGCAATAAAGTGACTGCTCCTTTCCAGTTTCTGACTTCCATCCATACTGACTCAGTGGAGAAACCCTCCTCCAAGACCTCCCTTTCTATAGCTGTGATACCATCCCTGATTAGCAATGCCACTCCCCCACCTCTTTTACCTCCCTCCCTATTTCTTTTGAAACATCTATATCCTGGAACATCCAACAACCATTCCTGCCCCTGTGTTATCCAAGTCGCTGTAATGGCCACAACATTGTAGTTCCAAGTACTGGTCGATGCTCTAAGTTCATCACCCTTATTCCTGACACTTCTTGCATTGAAGTAGGCAAACCTCAACCCATCACACTGACTGCCACTTTGCCCTATTGACTGCTTATCCTTCCTCATAGATTCTCTGCTTGCTCTATCTGTCTGTACATTGGCTACCCCATATTCTGATCTTAGCTCCAGTTGCCATCCACCTGCCAAACTAGTTTAACCCCTCCGAAGAGCTCTAGCAAACCTCCTGCCCAGGATATTTGTGCCCCTCCAGTTCAGGTGCAACCCGTCCTTCCTGTACAGGTCCCATCTTCCCCAGAAGATATCCCAACGTTCCACAAACCTGAAGCCCTCCTTCCTACACCAGCTCTGTAGCCACGTGTTCAGCTGCGCTCTCTATTTGTTTCTAGCCTCACTAGCCCATGGCACCGGTAGTAATCCTGAGATTACTACTCTACTCGTCCTGATTTTCAGCTTCCATCCTAACTCCCTATAATCACTTTTCAGGTCCTCATCCCGTTTCCTAGCTGTGTCATTGGTACCAACGTGTACCACGACTTCTGGCTGCTCTCCCTCCCCTTAAGAATCCTGAAGACTCAATCCAAGACATCCCTGACCCTGGCACCGAGAGGCAACATGCCATCCGGGAGTCTCACTCGGTACCACAGAATCTCCTGGCTGTTCCCCTAACCAGTGAATCTCCTTTCACTATCGCTGTCCTATTCTCTGCCCTTCCCTTCTGAGCCACAGAGCCAGGCTCAGTGCCAGAGACCTGGCCGCTATGGCTTTCCCCTGGTAGATCGTCCCCCTCAACAGTATCCAAAACGGTATACTTATTATTGAGGGGAACGGCCACAGGGGATCCCTGCACTGTCTGCCTATTCCCTTTCCCCCTCCTGACAGTCACCCAGCTACCTTTTTCCTGTACCTTGGGTGTGACCACCTCCTTATAACTCCTCTCTATCACACCCTCAGCCTCCCGAATGACTCGGAGTTCATCCAGCTCCAGCTCCAGTTCCCTAACGCGGTTTGTGAGGAGCTGGAGTTGGGTGCACTTCTCGCAGGTGAAGTCAGAAGGGATACTAGTAGTGACCCTTACCTCCACATCCTACAAGAGGAGCATGCAACTGCCGTAGCTTCCATTCCCTCTACTCTAGACTGCCAAAAGAGTAAAGAAAAAGAAAAAACCTTACCTTACCGACCCTCCACACAGACTTCTTTTTTGTTAGAGGAGGAGGATGGCTGGGAGACACTACACGTGTAGTGTTTCGGGTTTAGCCAATGCCCGAATATAAAAGTTCACTTCTCGGCTCGCTCTCTCACCACTCCTGCTGCTCGAATCAAGTAGGCCGCTGACTCACGAGATAAGTTTTTATAAGCAAAAGCCTTCCATTCCTGGCTGCCCCCGACTCGCACTCTCTCCACTCGAATCAAGTAGCATGAAATGCAAGAGGTCAGTTTCTTAAGGAGAAAGGTTAGCTGGTAGGATGGAATATGAAAGCTTATTCTTTCTTACCTCATCTTCACTCTGTGATGAAAGCCCTTGCTTTCTGCTGGGTTAGGTACATCATAGGAATGAGCTACCCTCAGGCATTTTAGTCAAAGTCCAAGGTTAAGATGTGGTCTCAGACTACAAGTTTACACCATGAGAACCATCACCATGGAGACCAATCTTGCTCTCATTCTCTGACCAAATGGAGTCTTGAGGTGGTGATAACTATTGTAAAACCCTTTGACAGTCTTTTCCCAACTCAGGGAACACTGACTCTACACGCTATTCAGCACAAGATACGGACTGAGTCTGGAAGCCTGTACCCTGAATGAACAGCTACTCACTGGATAATCTTTCTGGGTCACTCAGGTGGCTATTTTGCTGTTTTTATTAAATAAAAGTTGATAATTGATAAAGTTCTCAATGGTCCATTGGATAAGTAGCATAGTTGTGAATGGTTAAGTCACGAAGGATTTGCTTGTTTTGAAAGTATTGTTATGATCCAAGCTGATTAGGCTCCAAATCAGATACTGGACAGGCTAGATCCCAGAATGAAATCTCCCTTGATAGATTATTTTTACCATGTTGGTCTTTCACTGAAATAAGCAAAACGGCAGATTTAGTTTCATCAATATAACCGAAGTTTATTACATACAAAAGAACTAAAAATAAACAAATCAAATCAAGCTATCTAAATAAATAGTTTTAAAAATGTCAAAATGCATTGCAAAACAAAACCGCATCTAATCTCAACACCATTACTTTGCAATAACACAAAACTAGAGAAATTCATTCCTGATCAAATCTATAAGTTTGACTTTACTGCTTCTTCTCAGTTCTGGTCTTGCAAGCTATGAAGTTTTCTTAGTTGAATCCTCACACAATTTTCTCAGTCCATTAATAACTTGCAGGGTTCTAAACAAGGTTGACAAACATCACACTCTACCGAAGTAACACATTCCCTTAACTGTTCTGAACAGTCTCCTTTCTCTTGGACAGACTATATTTGCTTCTGACTCCAGTTGGGACCTCTTTCAACTGCCTAAAAGCTTTTGAATTAATTTTATTTTAAAAAGTGACTGTTCAATAGAGCTGCTGCTAAATCAATAACTTAATATTTTCTCTTCCTGATTGTAAGCCCCCACAGTATAAACAACCTCCCATTAACATTCCAGGAGGCACATTGTGGTTTAAAATCATGGCTCAAGAAAGACTAACCGAGTTAATTTTCCAAAAGTGCTCACAAAAATAGACCAACATCCATATACCACTCATTTGAAATCCAAGAGAGTGATGTGTATTTCAATCATACACGTTTCACCTGGGTCTCTGTTGTTTATTGCTTTCCTTTACTAGGCATGGTCTGGGAACCTACGTGTATGCGCAGACAGGCTCCAAATATGTGGGAACCTGGGTTCACGGAAAGCAGGTCGAAGCTGGAGAGCTCATTCACCTGAACCACCGATACCAGGGCAACTTTCTCAATAACAATGTAAGTGTTGTTTTGTGGCAGGAATCACAACAGTGTCTCTCACCTCACCACAATCATCTCTTGGATCACTGTGCTTCCTCACTCCATACATGTTGTGGAGGTGCCGGTCTTGGACTGCGGTGGACAAAGTCAGAAGTCACACGACACCAGGTTATAGTCCAACTTCTTTGCACTTCGAAAGCTTGTGATTTCAAATAAAGCTGTTGAACTATAACCTGGTATCATGTGACTTCTGACTTTGTCCGCTCCATACAGTCATCGAGCTTTGTGCAAGATAATTTTACTTTTAATTCAGGGATGGGTCAGCATTTAATTGTCCTTGAGAAGGTGGTGGTGAGCTAGCTTCCTAAACTGCTGGTGTTGGTGCATCAGCAGAACTGTTAAGGAAGGGGTTGTAGGATTGTGATCCAGTGTTAGTGAAGGAACATTGATTTTTTTCCAAGTCAGGATGTTGTGTGGTTTCAAGTAGAACTTGTGTGCGGTGATGTTCCCATTCATTGGTTGCCCTTGTCTTTCTTGGTGGGTTTGGAAGTTGCTGTCTAAGAAGCCTTCCTTGGTCACTTACTGCAATTCATCTTGTAAATGGTACAAACTGCTAATAATGGGCATTATTGAAGGGAGTGAATGTTACTGAAAATATATAGAAATACTTCAAGAATTATGAGAACTGGAGTATGGAACTATGGACATTCTGGTTTAAAAAGGGTTTACCAAGGTTTTGAAGGACCATATGAAGGAATTTTTCAACAGTAATATGGGCTGTGGCTCATCTGGTTATTACTGAAGAGACCAGCAATGCTTTCAAGAGAGATAAGAAATGAATTTTATTGCTTTCATTGCTGGACAAACATTGTTTGGAATAGATGGGACCAATGTCCTGAAGATTGCCTAGCAGCATTCTTCTGGATTTGGTTTCTTGTTTTCCTGGACAACTGAGTGCATTAAGCAGTGAAAAGACAATGATCTTCCAAAATCTCTGTATCAAGAGGTTTCTCATGTAGGAACTGGCACGTCAATTCTCCCAATTTTCCTGCCTTCTCCCCATAACCTTTGATCCCCTTAATAAATAAGAAGCTATCTATCTCTTTCTTAAATACACTCAGTGACTTGGCCTTCATAGCTCTCTGTGGCAATGATTTCCACAGATTCACCACCCTGTGGCTGAAGAAATTCCCCCTCATTTCTGTTCTAAAGGATCATCTCCTCACTCTGAGGCTGTGCACTCGGGTCCTAGTCCCTCTTATTGTGGAATCATCTTTTCCACATCCACTCTATCCAGGCCTCTCAGTATTCTCTAAGTTTCAAATGAGGTCCTCTCATCCTTCTAAACTTCAAGTACAGATCCAGAATCCAAAACTGCTGACGATATTCCAAAAGTGGTAGAGAACTGGATCAATTGTGGAAACTTCGAATAAGATTTATTTTGCTTCATTTCTACAGCCTACAGGTCGAGGGAAATACATCTTTGACTTTGGCTGTGAGCAGCATGGAGAATACCTTCAGACAGAACAGGTAATTACTATGGGAGACAGGGAGCCGACAGAATTGCATGGTAAGCTGAGTATTAATGGTTGGCACTCATCGGCGACTGCATCCTGAATGTGAGGGTTGTGGTCACTTAGTTTCTCAAGGACCTGTTCATGAGGATCCGTTTGCAGGATATTAGGAAAATCTTAATATTATTGAAACTTATGGCACAGAAAATGGCAATTCTGCCTTAGGGCCTGTGTTGGTTCTTTGAAAGAGTTCAGGTTCCCCTCCCAGCTGTTTGTCCCTAGTCATGTTAGTTCCTCATCCTCTAATAGCTCTCCAACTGCCTTATGGAATTTATGGGATCAGCCTCTAACAGCTTTTCAGGTCCATGCCCCAAATCTAACAATTCTTTGAGTTAGCACATCCAATTTTTTGAATTGAGAGCCAATGGCATAGTGGTATTGTTGCTAGACCACTAATCTGGAGACCCAGGAAATGTTCCACCATGGCAGATGGTAGAATTTGAATTCAATAAAAATCTGGAATTAAGTCTAATGATAACCCTGAAACCATTGCCAATTGTCAGGAAAAGCCCATCTGGTTCACCAACATCCTTCAGGGAGAGAAATTGCCATCCATACCTGGTCTGGCCTAAATATGACTCCAGACCCACAACAATGTGGTTGACTCTTCACCTGATGGGCAATAAATACTTGCCCAGGCAGTGACAACCACAACCTGTGAATGAAGTAAAATGAAAAGAAAAATTATTTGACAGCAATATTCTCTCTCCTCTATAGATCCTTTTGCAATGATTTGAAATCCATGTCTTCTGGTTATTCCTAGAGGGAATGGATTGTCCATCTTGTTATGATCCCAGCTGATGGGAATACTGGACAAGTCAGAACTCTATTCCCTTTCAGAGGCTTTTACACTTTTGCTGAAGTGTGGTGTAAATTAACGTAATACACGAGCTGAGGTGTAACCTGTGATTCGTAAATTTCCAGTACAATCTCTTCACTTTCATATTCCATCCTTCTATTTACAAACACTGCTAACCCTTATACTGGTTTAATCACCTTACCCTTCCAGCTTTAAAGATTTGTGTTCATGGTAAAGGTCAGAAATGACATGACACCAGGTTATTTGTCCAACAGGTTTATTTGAAAACACAAGCTTTCAGAGCCACACTCCTTCTTCAGGTGTTAGAAGGAGCAAAACTCCGAAAGTTTGGGTTTTCAAATAAACCTTTTGGACCATAACTTGATTTCATGTGATTTCTGACCTTGTTCACCCTAGTCCAACTCCAGCACCTCCACATCATTTGTTCCTGGACACTAAGGTCTTTTAGCTCATCTGCATTTATAGTGCACTGTGCTTCATATTAGTCCTCAGCAAGGAAGTAACTTTGTTATACTCAAGAAAGCCAGTTAGTGAAGCATAGGCCCAAACCCAGTATTTAGTTTGTCTTAACAATTATTTACCGAGTGAAACACTACAGGCCATACATCTCTGAACTGTCCCCAGCTTTATTGAGTGTCTCTATAATTTTTTTTATGCAAGCAGGCAGCTAGGATGTGGGTTTTATGTCTCATTTGAAGGGTGGCATTCCCTCATTGCTACACTGGAGGGTCATCATTTTTGCACTAAAGCCTTAAAGTAGAATTTGAATCCAGACTTTGCAGCTGTTGAGTATGACTTTATGCTCCAGAAGAAACAAATGAACTTGTAAAGTAAAATAATTGAGGAACTATCCCTTAAAGGAATACTGTAACAAACAAAAAAACGCACATCACCCTGATTCAGTTTATAACCCCAAATGATCTTGAATCAGTTTAGATTTCATGTGACCATGAATCAGAGTCACGTTAAGTATAAACAGAATTGAGATCATGTGGGGTTATAAACTAAATCAGTCACATAATATATAAGCCAAATCAGGGTGATGTGTGGTATAACTCCACAGAGGCCTGTATTCCTTCACCAAGTCGCCCTTCATTTACATGTGCATAATACTTGACAGCCAGCTGTCAGAGCGAACAGAACCTGAAACACTCCCGTTTATATCTGTCAGCCAGGGCTCCCTGATTCGACCAGGTTAACAGCCCCAATCAGGGAACTCATATTCTGTGATGATCACCTGGTTGACCTTGTTACAATCACTACAATGTGTGGTTTGTATCTTAACTAATTGTAGATTATCTTTGCCAGGATTCTGCTGTGAACAATGGGAAGGGTTTGAAGGGTGCATCTTCCAACTCGGCCACCCTGTCTCCAGTCACAGCTGAACCTTTTACATGGACAAAGGCTGGTGTAGCATACATTGGTTTGGCGTAATGCACACTGTGTTCTTGCGTGTTGCATGATCAGTCTCTGAACTGCTTCCAATGCATTTACATTGCTCCTCATATAAGATGACCATTACTTTTCTCTTCATTTCTTCATGGATATGGGTATCACTGGCCTGGGCAGCATTTATCGTTAATGCTTAATTGCCAAGAATGCAGCTCAGAGTTAACCACATTACTGTGGGTCTGGAGTAACATGTAGGCCAGACCAGGTAAGGGAACAGATTACCTACTGCAAAGAATATTACTGAACTAAATGGGCTTTTAATGACAATGACAATGTTTACATGGTTGCCTGTGTGTGTGTGTTGGGAGAGAGAGAGGGAGAGAGAAAGTGTGTGTGCGCGTGTGTGCATCAGAGGAGAGAGAGAGAGATAAAGAACATGTGTTTGTGTGTCTGTGTGTGTGTTTGTGTGTCTGTGTGTGGTGGAGAGAGAGACAGTGTGTGTGTTTGTGGGAGAAAGTGAGTGTGTGTGTGTTTGTGGGAGAGAGTGAGTGTGTGTGCGTTTGTGGGAGAGAGTGTGTGTGTGTGTTTGTGGGAGAGAGAGTGTGTGTGTGTGTTTGTGGGAGAGTGTGTGTGCACGTGTGTGTGTTGTTTGTGGGAGACAGCGTGTGTGTGTGTGTTTGTGGGAGAGAGTGTGTGTGTGCGCGTGTGTGTTTGTGGGAGAGTGTGTGTGTGTTTGTGGGAGAGAGAGTGTGTGTGCGCGTGTGTGTGTTGTTTGTGGGAGAGAGCGTGTGTGTGTGCATGTGTGCGTGTGCGTGTGAGAGACTGTGTGTGTGTGTGTGTGTGCGCGTGAGTGTGTGTATGAGAGAGAGAGTGTGCGTGTGTGAGAGAGAGTGTGTGCGTGTGTGTGAAACAGAGTGTGTGTATGTGCGTGTATGAAAGTGTGTGTGTGCGCATGTGTGAGAGAGAGAGTGTGTGTGTGTGTGTGTGTACGTGTGAGAGAGAGAGTGTGTGTGTGCGTGTGTGTGTGAGACAGAGTGTGTGCATGTGTGAGAGAGTGTGTGTGCGTGAGAGAGTGTGTGTGTTGTGTGAGA
Organism: Rhincodon typus; assembly: GCF_021869965.1. Classification (NCBI taxonomy): domain Eukaryota; kingdom Metazoa; phylum Chordata; class Chondrichthyes; order Orectolobiformes; family Rhincodontidae; genus Rhincodon; species Rhincodon typus. Next base: position 1,008,219 of record NC_063342.1, read on the forward strand.
GAGTGTGTGTGTCTGTGAGAGAGAGAGTGCGTGTGTGAGAGAGAGAGAGCATCTGTGTGTGTATGTGTGTGTGAGTGAGAGAGAGAGAGCATGTGTGTGTGAGAGAGAGAGAGAGAGCGTGTGCGTGTGTGTGTGAGAGAGAGAGAGTGTGTGTTTGTGTGTGTGTGAGAGAGAGAGAGAGCATGTGTGTGTGTGTGTGAGACAGAGAGTGTGTGTGTGTGTGTGTGTGTGTGTGTGTGTGAGAGAGAGAGAGCATGTGTGTGTGAAAGAGAGAGCGTGTAAGTGTGTGAGACAGAGAGCATGTGTGTGTGTGTGAGAGACAGCGTGTGTGTGTGTGTGTGTGAGAGAGACAGCGTGTGTGTGTGTGTGTGAGAGTTTATAGTGTGGTGGCATCACCTGTAGTACGACATGAACCCAAGATCCCGGTTGAGGCCATCCTCATGGGCACCGAACATGGCTACCAGCCTTTGCTCAGCAACTCTGCATTGTTGTGTATCCCTTGGAGGACATTTACCTGAAGACCTAAGGCTGAATGTCCTTGATCGCTGAAGTGTTCTCCCACTGGGAGGGAACATTCTTGTTTAGAACATAGAACATAGAACAGTACAGCACAGTACAGGCCCTTCGGCCTACGATGTTGCGCTGAACTTTTACCCTAATCCTAAGGTCTATCTAACCTCCACCCATACCTTATACTATCATCCATATGCCTACCTAAAAGCCACTTAAATGCCCTTAATGAGGCCAGCTCCACTACCCTCTCTGGCAATGCATTCCACACTCCGACCACTCTCTGAGTAAAGAACCTACCTCTGACGTCTCCCCTATATCTACCTCCACTCACTTTAAAACTATGCCCCCTCATAATAGCTACCTCCACCCTAGGAAAAAGTCTCTGGCTGTCTACTCTATCTATACCTCTGATCATTTTGTACAACTCTATCAAGTCACCTCTCATCCTTCATCTTTCTAAAGAGAAAAGCCCTAGCTCTCTCAACCTTTCCTCATAAGACCTTCCCTTCATTCTAGGCAACATCCTAGTAAATCTCCTCTGCACGTTTTCCAATGCTTCCACATCTTTCCTGTAATGAGGTGACCAGAACTGGACACAATACTCCAGATGTGGCTGAACCAGGCTTTTGTATAGCTGGAGCATAACTTCATGGCTCTTGAACTCAATCCCTCTATTAATGAAAGCTAACACACCATATGCCTTCTTGACAACTCTATCCACCTGGGTGGCAGCTTTCAGGGAACTGTGGACATGAACCCAGAGATCCCTCTGCTTCTCCACATTGCCAAGAATCTTTCCGTTAACCCTGGATTTTGGTGATTGTTGTGCAGTGTCCATTCATCCATTGTCGTAGCGTCTGCATAGATTCACCCATATACCATGCCTCGGGGCATCCTTGCCTGCAGCATATGAGACAGACAATGTTGGCTGAGTCACATGAGTATCTGCCGTGTACGTGGTGGGTGGTGTTCCCACATGTGATGGTAGTGTCCATGTCGAAGATCTAACATGTCTTGCAGAGGTAGACATGACAGGGTTGTATAGTGTTGTGGTTGATGTTGTCCTGAAGACTGGGTAGTTTGCTGCGAACAATGGTCTGTCTAAGGTTTGGCAGTTGTTTGAAGATAAGAAGTGGAGACGTGGGGAAGATCTTGGCGAGGTGCTCATTGTCATTGATAATGTATTGATGGCTGCGAGAACATGGCATAGTTTCTCCGTTTCCGGGAAGTACTGGATGATGAAGAGTACCCTATCGGATGAATCCCGCAATTGTCTTCTGACAACGTCATTACGGTTTTTCACTGTGGCACATCGGAACTGGCGATTGATGAGTTGAGCATTGTATCCTGTTCTTATGAGGGCGTCCTTCAACACCTTCAGGTGTCCATCGCGTTCCTCCTCATCCGAACAGATCCTGTTCATGGATAGGGCTTGTCCATAGGGGATAAAAACAAAGTTGCTGGAAAAGCTCAGCAGGTCTGGCAGCATCTGTGGAGGAGAAAACAGAATTAATGTTTCGGGTCCGGTGACCCTTCCTCAGAACTGATAGTGGCTGGGAAAACGTCAGTTTATATGCAGAAAATAGGGAGGTGGGTGGGGTAGGGAGTAAACGATAGGATAGAGCCCAAAGAGAGAGAATGACAGTTGGACAGACAAAGGACTTGCTAACGATCAGGTTGGGATGGTGAATAATTGTTAATGGGGACTGTTAGTGACTAACAACAGGAGGTGTGTAGTGGCAGGCTATGTGGTAACAAGGCCTGGTGTGTGGGGTGAGGGGCTGGGACATGGGAGAGTTTAGGCCCTAAAATTATTGAATTCAATATTGAGTCCAGAGGGCTGTAGGGTCCCCAAGCGGAAAATGAGGCGTTGTTCCTCCAGCTTGCGTTGGGCTTCACTGGAACACTATAGCAAGCCGGAGACAGAGATGTTGGCCAGGGAGCAAGGTGGTGCATTGAAGTGGCAGGCAACAGGTAGTTCAGGGTCTTTTTTGCGAGCAGAACGTAGATGTTCAGCAAAGCGGTCGCCAAGTCTACGCTTCGTTTCCCCAATGTAGAGGAGACCACATTGTGAGCAGCGAATGCAGTAGACTAGATTCTTGGAAGTGTAGGTGAAGTGTTGCTTCACCTGAAAGGTATGGTTGGGCCCTTGGATACTGGGGAGGGAGGAGATAAATGGGCAGGTGTTGCACCTTCGTCGGTTACAGGGGACGGAGCCATAGAGCTGTGGGGAGGTGTTGGGGGTGAAGGAAGTGTAGACCAGGGTGTCCCGGAGGGAACGGTCCCTGCGGAAGGCGGACAAGGGAGGGGAGGGGAATATGTGTCCGGTGGTGGTATCTTGCTGGAGGTAGTGGAAATGGCATCTGATGATCTTCTGAATGTGGATGCTGGTGGGATGGTAGGTGAGGATAAGGGGAACCCTATCGCTGTTGCGGGAGGGAAGAGAAGGGGTGAGGGCAGAAGTGCGGGAGATGGGTCGGACCCGATTGAGGGCCCTGTCGACAACGGAGCTGGGGAATCCTCGGTTGAGGAAGAATGTGGACATTTCGGAGGCTCCCTTGTCGAAGTTGGCCTCATCTGAACATATGCGATGGAGACGGAGGAACTGAGAGAAAGGGATGGAGTCTTTACAGGAAGTGGGGTGTGAAGATGTATAGTCCAGGTAGCTGTGAGAGTCGGTGGGTTTGTAATGGATATTAGTGGCCAGTCTATCCCCAGAAATGGAAACAGAAATGTCGAGGAAGGGAAGGGAGGAGTCAGAGATAGACCAGGTGAAAGTGAGGGCAGGGTGGAAATTGGAGGCGAAATTGATGAAGTTTTCCAATTCTAGACGAGAAAGGGAAGCAGCACCCGATGATATCATCGATGTATCAGAGAAAGAGTTGTGGGTGGGGGCCGGAATAGGACTGGAACAAGGAATGTTCCACTTACCCCACGAAGAGACAGGTATAACTAGGGCCCATGCGGGTACCCATGGCCCCCCCTCTTACCTGAAGAAAATGAGAGAAGTTGAAAGAGAAGTTGTTGAGGATGAGGACAAGCTCAGCCAAGCGGAGGAGGGTGGTGGTGGGTGGGGATGGTTCAGGTCTTTGCTCCAGGAAGAAGCGGAGAGCCCTAAGGCCCTCCTGGTGGGGAATGGATGTGTAAAGGGATTGCACATCTATGGTAAAGGGGAGGTGGCTGGAGCCGATAACCTGGAAGCTTTGAAACCGGCGTAAGGCGTCAGATGAATCATGGATGTATGTGGGTAGGCATTGGACCGGGGGGAGAAGACTGAGTCAAGGTAGGAAGAGATGAGTTCTGTGGGGCATGAGCAGGCTGAAACAATGGGTCTATCTGGACAGTCCTGTTTGTGGATTTTTGGCAGGAGGTAGAAACGAGCTGTGCGGGGTTGGGGGACTATTAGCTTGGAAGCGGATGGGGGGAGATCACCGGATGAAATGAGATCCGTAGTCGTAGTGGATACAATGGCCTGATGTGCCATGGTGGGGTCATAGTCCGGGGAAGGTAGGAGGAGGTATCTGAGAGCTGGCGCTCAGCCTCTGTAAGGTAGAGGTCAGTACGCCAGACAACAACAGCACCACCCTTATCGGCAGGCTTGACGACAAAGTTAGGGTTAGATCTGAGTGCACGGAGTGCAGTCAGTTCGGAGGGAGATAGGTTGGATTTGTTGAGAGGGGCAGTGACATTGAGGCGACTAATGTCACGTCGACAGTTCTCAATGAAAAGAGCGAGTGCAGGTAAAAGGCCGGAGGGAGGGGTCCAGGTGGAGGGAGAGTGTTGGAGTTGGGCAAAGGGGTCTGTGGGACCGGGAGAGGACTCTTGTCCAAAGAAATGAGCATGGAGGCGATATGGGATGTCTATAGGGGATGGCTGTTTTAATATGTTTAGGGTGGAAACTGGAGAAGTGCAGCTTCTTGCTTGGTTCCTGGGCAAGTGGCAGAATACAGCAGAAACATTCTGTAAAGTATTTTCTCTCTCTTTCTCATTGAGTGGAGAAGTAAAAGAACATTCCAAGCAACTAGCTATTCCCTCTCTCTTGACAAATTCTTGACAAATTAAAGGAAAAAGAGAAAACCACCTTCAGAGATACTGGAACAATGAAGCCTCAGCTGGCAAATGACAAGTCAACAATTGATTGTCCATGCCCCCATGTCATTGAAGAATGGAAAAAAAATGGAAGGGAACTGAAAGAAAACTTTGTATTGATACCTGTTATCTGAACTGATGCTTCAGTTTGATTGTGCTTCACTGACTGCTTGTTTCATCCCCATGTATAACATTTATGTCCTGACTCTTTAAGTGTCTGTTTCTATGTGTATAGGAATATTTTTAAAGGGGTAGAACTTAAATTATAGAGAGTCATAAGTTAGGAATTCCTGTTTCTTAAAAGCAATCTTTTTGCAATGAATAGTTGTTTTCTTGTTAGGTAGAGAAAGCTATTCAGTGTATCAGTGACACTCTGGGAATAGTGGGGCTTGGTTTCCAGCTCACTATACCAGGGAGTCATGACAATGAGTGCTGCTGTTGACAGCATATTGCTAAGTGCACCTGTTTTCTATCACTTATATTTCACATTCAGTTGATATCTCTGCAAACTGAGGAACATTCTTTGCAGTCACTTTGGAGCAGATAGAAGTGGTTTGAGGAAGATATTTTGAAGTAGCTTGTGGTCAGACTCCACTGTCACTTGGCCTCTCAGAAACAATTATTGATTAAAATGCTCACAAGCAAAGGAAATAGCCAGGCACTCTTTCTGAACCTAAGTATAGCATTTGTGTTTATGCTCTAAATGTTCATGCATATAGTTGTCTTTAGCATCGCATGAGATTTTCAACGTAGTCTGTAATGGCTTATTCTATTGTATCTCATATCCATAGACTTATACATCATTCATGATAGCTTCCACTTCAGGAAGATCACTGACCATCCTGTACATCTGCATTGATATTCTTCTGGAGCAATGGAACTTTGTCTGATTTATTCATGGAATGTCATTGTTGTTGGATGAGCCGGTATTTATTGCCCTTCCTTAGTTGGCCTTTGGAAGGTGGTGGTGAGCTGAAGGCTTGGACCGCAGCAGTCCAGGTGCTGTAGGTAGAATCACAATGCCCTTAGGGAGGGTGTTTCAGGATTTTGACACACCAACAGGTTCTACAGGGTAGTGTTCATGCAAATGGCTGCAGATTTCTTCTGGCACATTTAGGAATACTTATCCAAACTTTAAACTTGCTTCATCTGAGACAAGTGGATTTTGTTGAACATCTTTGTGAGGGGTAGATCATGCCTCACAAACCTTATTGAATTCTTTGAAGAGGTGACCAAACACGTGGATGAAGGTAGAGCAGTGGATGTGGTATACATGGATTTAAGTAAGGCGTTTGATAAGGTTCCCCATGGTAGGCTCATGCAGAAAGTAAGGAGGCATGGGATAGGGGGAAATGTGGCAGGTTGGATTCAGAATTGGCTGACCGTTAGAAGACAAAGGGTGGTAGTGGATGGAAAATGTTCAACATGGTGCTCAGTTACGAGTGGTGTACCACAAGGATCTGTTCTGGGTCCTCTTCTATTTGTGATTTTTGTAAATGGATGAAGGAGTGGAAGGGTGGATTAGTAAGTTCATGGATGATACGAAGGTGGGTCGAGTTGTGGATAGTGTGGAGGGCTGTTCTAGGTTACAAAGGGACATTGATAGGATGCAGAGCTGGGCTGAGAAGTGGCAGATGGAGTTTAACCCTGAAAAGTGTGAAGTGATTCATTTTGGTAGGACAAACTTGAAAGCAGATTACAGGATGAACAGTAAGATTCTTGGCAGTGTGAAGGAGCAGAGGGATCTTGGGGTTCATGTCCACAGTTCCCTGAAAGTTGCCACCCAGGTGGATAGAGTTGTTAAGAAGGCGTACGGTGTGTTAGCTTTCATTAATAGAGGGATTGAGTCCAAGAGCCATGAAGTTATGCTCCAGCTGTACAAAAGCCTGGTTCAGCCACATCTGGAGTATTGTGTCCAGTTCTGGTCACCTCATTACAGGAAAGATGTGGAAGCATTAGAAAACGTGCAGAGGAGATTTACTAGGATGTTGCCTAGAATGGAGGGAAGGTCTTATGAGGAAAGGTTGAGAGAGCTAGGGCTTTTCTCTTTAGAAAGATGAAGGATGAGAGGTGACTTGATAGAGTTGTACAAAATGATCAGAGGTATAGATAGAGTAGACAGCCAGAGACTTTTTCCTAGGGTGGAGGTAGCTATTATGAGGGGGCATAGTTTTAAAGTGAGTGGAGGTAGATATAGGGGAGACATCAGAGGTAGGTTCTTTATTCAGAGAGTGATAGGGGCGTGGAATGCATTGCACGGTTGCAGGGAAAAGTGCCGGGGGTGGTGGGGCTGGTGGGAACTTTTCCCTGCAACCACAGGAAGTGCTACACCTGCCCCTATGCCTCCCCCCTCACCCCCATCCCAGGCCCTAAGAAGACCTTCCACATCAAACAGATGTTCACCTGCACATCTGCTAATACTGTATCCGCTGTTCCCGTTGTGGCCTCCTCTACATCGGGGAAACCAAGCGGAGGCTTGGGGACCGCTTTGTGGAACACCTACGCTCGGTTTGCAACAAACAACTGCACCTCCCAGTCGCGAACCATTTCAACTCCCCCTCCCACTCCTTGGACGACATGTCCATCCTGGGCCTCCTGCAGTGCCACAACGATGCTACCCGAAGGTTGCAGGAACAGCATCTCATATTTCGCTTGGGAACCCTGCAGCCCAATGGTATCCAAGTGGACTTCACAAGCTTCAAAATCTCCCCTCCCCCGACCTCATCCCAAAACCAGCCCAGCTCGTACCCGCCTCCCTAACCTGTCCTCCCACCTATCCACTCCTCCCATCTCAAGCCCCACCCCCACCTCCGACTTAGTGGCCTCATCCCGCCTCCTTGACCTGTCTGTCCTCCCTGGACCGACCTACCCCTCCCTAACTCCCCACCTACACTCACCTTTACTGGCTCCAACCCCACCTCCTTGACCTGTCTGTCTCCTCTCCATCTATCTTCTCCTTTATCCATCATCTATCCTCCTCCTTCTTTCTCCCTATTTATTTCAGAATCCCCTTCCCTCCCCCATTTCTGAAGAAGGGTCTAGACCTGAAACGTCAGCTTTCCTGCTCAAGAAAATGATTCAGCTTTTTACAGTTATAGCACTGTTTATTCCATGTTGGATGTGCTATCTTCCCTTGCTGTGCAATGTCCTTCACAATATTTACTACCTGACCTCTGGCCTTATTCTTTCTGGTGGCCCTTCTGTGAATAGTTCTTCCTTTTACCAATACGTTGTGCTTTACTGGCCTGGAATGTCGCTCAGTACAAAGACTTATTAATAACCTAAGACTTCTGGACATGAGGATAGCTGTCTTGAGGGTAAAGGGCAGGAAGCCGATTTGCCTAACATCTATAGCTGGAAAAATGCTGGAATCAATTATTAAGCAGCACAGTTGGAAAATCATAATCTAATCGAGCAGAGTCAGAATGGTTTCATGAGAGTGAAATTGTGTCCGACTAATTTATTAGAGTTTTTCAAGGAAGTCTCAACCAAAATGGATAGAGGGGAGCTAGTAGATGTGTTATGTTTGGACTTCCAGAGGCCTTCAACATGCCACCTCACAAAATATTAAGTCATAAGATAACAGCTCACAGTGTTGGAGGTAGTATATTGAGAATTAGTTCATCAGCAATCAACAGCGAGTGAGGATAAGGGGTTCTTTTACAGATTGGCGACTTGTGAGCAGTGGGGTTCCACAGGGATTGGTGCTGGGACAGCAACTGTTAAAATATATATTAATGACTTGGCGAAAAAGATCCAAATTTATACTGAATACTGTTGACAATACCATAGCCAAATTTGCAAACAACACTAAATTAAGTGGAAAGGCAAGGTGCATCTCAGATACAAAAAGTTCATAGAGACATATTGATAGGTTTACGTTATTGGGCAAATGGAGTATTATGTGGGAAAATGTGAGATTGTTCATTTTGGAAGGGAGAACAAAAGAACAGAATATAATTTAAATAGATAAAAACTGCAGAAAGCTGCAACACAATGGGACTTGGGGGAACTTGTGCACAAAACACAGAAAGCTGGCTCACAGGAGCAGCAGGTAATCAAGAAGGCTAATGGAATGTTGGCCCTTATTTCAAGGGGATTAGAGTATAAGGATCGGGAGGTCTTATTGCAACTGTACAAGATGCTGGTGAGACCACGTCTGGAGTACTGTGAGCAGTTTTGGTCCCCTCGTTTAAGGAAAGATATTTCATTGGATGCAGTCCAGAGAAGGTTCACGAGGATGATCCCCGATTTGAAGAGATTATGAGCAAGTGTTAAACAGATTGGACAACTACTCATTGAAATTTAGATGAACGGGAAATGAAACACACAGGATTCTTCAGAGGCTTCACTGGGTAAATGCTGACAGGATGCTTCCCCTCAAGGGATTGTCTAGGACCAGAGGGCATACTCTCAGAATAAAGGCACGTTAATTTACTACTAAGATGAGGAGGAATTTCTTCTCTCAGAGGTTTGAGAGCTTTTAGAACTCCTTGTCATAGACGGTTGTGAAGGCAGAGTCCTTGTGTATTTTAAGGCTGAGATAGATAGGCAGAGGGCTGTTGAGGCTGAGTTCTTAGTAGACAGATTTTTAATCAGCAGGGGAATTGAGGGTAATGGAGAAAGGTCAGGAAAGTGATTGGAGGGAATGTTGAATCAGCCATTCGTACTTAATCGTGGCACAACTTCGAGGCTGAATGGCCTACTCCTGTTCCTATTTCTTGTGGTCTGAAGTTTCTCATCTTTCGGCAGATTTATTCTCTGACGATATGATCTGTTGTGCCTAAGACAATCCTTCTGATGAAATCAATTTCTCAAATGTAGAAGCAGTCCCTGGGGTGCAAACTGGTTCTATTTTGAAGTCTGTTTGATAGTCAATTCATACACAAGTCAGAACACAATGCAAGACAATATGAAGCAGCTATCTGTATGTACAGGAGATGTTCATACATTGGGTCTTTAAAATTGCGCTCCTGCATTCTTAAGTACCAGCGTTTGTAAATCGGGGACCCCTCAATCTCCAGTTACTCACATAAGACCATATAACCATACAATATAGGAGCAGAAGTCAACCCATTGAGCCGATTCCACCACTAATGGCTGATCCGATCATCCTGAACTCTACCTTCCTGCCTTTTCCCTATAACCCTTACTGATTAAAAATCTGTCTATCTCAGCCTTGAATATACTAATAATTCAGCCTCAATAGCCCAAAAAGTTAAGAATTCCACAGATTCACAACAGTCTGAGAAATGAAATTCCTCCTCATCTCTGTCTTAAATGTGTGATCCCTTGTTCTGAGATTATGCCCTCTGGCAATCTCACAAAAGGTTATAATCTTTATGCATCTACCTTGTCAAGTTCCCTAAGAATCTTGTATGTTTTAATCAGGTTACAGGTTGCCTCTCATTCTTCTAAACTCCAACGAGTACAGGCCCAACCTACATGACCTCTCCGTATAAGAAGTCCTTCCATACATGGTGTCAGTCTAATGACCCTTCTCTGGACTGCCTACAATGCCAGTTTTTCCTTCCCTAAAAACGGGACCCAAAACTGGTCACAGTATTCCAGCTGTGGTCTGACTGGGGCCTTGTATAGTTTTAACACCCTCCCTATTTTTAGACTCCATAAAGGCCAACATTCTATTTGCCTTCCCTATTTCCCACTGAAATTGGGTATTAGCTTTTTGTAATTCATGGACAAAAGGTCTCAAATCCTCTGTTCTATTGTTTTCTGTAGTCTTTCTCCATTTAAATAATATTCAGCTCCTCTATTCTTCCTGCCAGCATAACCCCTCTAGACTGATCTCAAAACTCCATGACCTTGGTCCTGGCTCCGCTGTCTGCAACTGGATCCTCAGCTTCCTGACCCAGAGGCCACAATCAGTGAAGATAGGTAACTGCACCTCCTCCACATTAACACTCAGCACTGGAGTCCCACAACAATGCATTCTTAGCCCCCTACTGTACTCCCAGTACACCCCCGACTGTGTTGCCACATTCAGAATGAACACCATCGACAAGTTTGCTGACGATACCACTGTAGTAGGACAGATATCTAACAATGATGAGTCGAAATACAGAAGGGAGATAGAGGGCTTAGTGACATGATGTAATGAGAGCAATCTCTCTCTCAATGTCGGCAAAACTAAAGAACTGATCATTGACTTCAGGAAGAAAGGAAGAGAACACGCCCCCATCTGCATCAATGGAACTGAGGTTGAGAGGGTGGAGAGCATCAAGTTCTTCAGGGTGATGATAACTGACAACCTGTCTTGGAGTTCCCATGTAGATATGATGGTCAAGAAGGCACAGCAATGCCTCTTATTCCTTAGGCAGCTCAGGAAATTCAGCATGTCCATAGGGACCCTCACCAATCTCTTCAGACGCACTATTGAAAGCATACTGTCCGGGTGCATAATGGGCTGGTATGGCAACTGCTCTGCCCAGGACCGAAAGAAACTACAGAAGGTTGTGTTCATAGCCCAGACCATGACGGTCTATCTATCCATGGACTCCATTTACATGGCTCACTGCCATGAAGGCTGCCAACATCATCACAGACCCATCGCACCCTAGTAATGCTCTCCTACAACCCTTTTCGTCAGGCAGGAGATACAGAAGCTTGAACACACACACCACCAAGTTCAGGAACAGTTTCTTCCCAGCCATTATTAGACTGATAAATGGACTCGCTGGCCTCAAGTAATACTGATCTTGCTAAGGTTGGTCTCTCCTAGCGCTCGCCCTGTGCCCTGTAACATGTATGTCTCTGTCTAAGTTTTTTATAACAACCTTTGATCTGTACATCCTTGCTTGCTATGATCTGACTGTACTGCTCGTAAAGAAAGCTTTTCACTGTATTTACGTACACGTGACAATAAATCAATTAATCAGTCATCCAAAATACACAACCTCTCATTTCCCACATTATAATCCAAGTTTTTGTCCACTCACTTAACCTGTCAGTATCCCTCTGCAGCCTGTATGTGTCATCCTCACCACTCGACTTCCCACCTACTTTTGTGTCAACCCCAAACTTGGCTATAATATATTCACTTCCCTCATCCAAGTCATTTAACATATAACGTCAAGAATTGTGGTTCCCTGCAGCATGCCACTAGTTACAGCCATTGCAGCATGTAGGAAATTACAGTAACAAGGCAAATGAATGCTTGGCTGGAAATGCTGTGCAGGAGGGAAGATTTACAATCCTGGCACACTGGGATTGGCTTTGGGTGGTGGCACCAGTATAAGCCAGATGGGTTGTACTTGAACAGAGCTGGGACTGAGTTACTTGAGGAGCATTTTGCTAGTGCTGTTGGGAGGGCTTTAAACTAACTTGGCAGGGGTGTGTGAGCCAAGAGAGAATATTGGAGAAGAATACCATAAAATACTTGGCAGTGATGGAAATACACTAACATAAAGAATACTGGGTTAATACGTAAAGTTGGAGCAAGGGAGCAAGTATTGAAGTCCAAGTAAGGGTTTCGTGTGGGTATGTGATTGCATAGAGTATAATAGAAATTATTGGGGAGTCACATGTGCAGGCTGCCATGTAGTAGACTCATAGAGCCATAAAGTTGTACAGAATGGAAACTTCCGTTGAACTCGTCCATGCCGACCAGATATCCTAAATTAATCTAGTCCCATTTGCCAGCGGTTGGCTCATATCCCTCTTAGCCCTTCCTATTTATGTAACCATCAAATGCCTTTTAAATGTTGTAATTCTACTAGTCTCCACCATTTCCTCTGGCAGTTCATTCCATACACATAACACCCTCTGCGTGAAAAAGTTGCCCCTTAGGCCCCTTTTCTTTCTTTCTCCTCTTAACTTAAACCTATGCCCTATAATTTTGGACTCCCCCACTCCATGGAAAAGACTTGGCTATTCACCCTATCTATGCCCATCATGATTTTATAAATCTCTATAAAGTCACCCATCAGCCTCCAGCACTCCAGGGAAAATAGCCCAACCCTATTCAGCCTCTAACTGCGGCAGCATCCTTGTAAATCTTTTCTGAACCCTTTCATGTTTAACATTTTTCCTATAGCAGGGAGACCATAATTGAACGCAGTATTCCAAAAGCAGACTAACTAATGTACTGTATAGCCGCAACGTAAGACCATAAGACCATAAGACATAGGAGCAGAAATTAGGCCATTCGGCCCATCAAGTCTGCTCCGCCGTTCAATCATGGCTGATAAGTTCCTCAACCCCATTCTCCCACTTTCTCCCCGTAACCCTTGATCCCCTTGATAGTCAAGAACCTATCTATCTCAGTCTTAAATGAACTCAATGACCTGGCCTCCACAGCCTTCTGTGGCAATGAATTTCATAGATTCACCACTCTCTGGCTGAAGAAGTTTCTCCTTATCTCCATTCTAAAAGGTCTTCCCTTTACTCTAAGGCTGTGCCCTCAGGTCCGAGACTCTCCTAGCAATGGAAACATCTTCCCAACATCCACTCTGTCCAGGCCATTCAGTATTCTGAAAGTTTCAATTAGATTCCCCCTCATCCTTCTAAACTCCAACGAGTATAGTCCCAGAGTCCTCAAACATTCCTCATACGTTAAGCTTTCCATTGCTGGGACCATTCTCGTGAACCTCCTCTGAACCCACTTCAGGGCCAGTACATCCTTCCTGAGATATGGGGCCCAAAATTTCACACAATACTCCAAATGTGGCCTGACCAGAGTCTTATAAAGCCTCAGTAGTACATCCCTGCTTTTATATTCTCAAAATAAATGCCAACATTGCATTTGCCTTCCTGACTACTGACTCAATCTGCAAGTTTACCTTGAGAGAATCCTGAGCTAGAACTCCCAAGTATCTTTGCATTTCAGACTTCTGAATTTTCTCCCCATTTATACCTGGATTTAAATAAGGCATTTGATCAGGTTCCCCATGGTAGGCTCATGCAGAAAGTGAGGAAGTATGGGATAGGGGGAAATGTGGCAGATTGGATTCAGAATTGGCTGACCCTTAGAAGACAAAGGGTGGTAGTGGATGGAAAATATTCAACATGGTGCTCAGTTACGAGTGGTGTACTGCAAGGATCCGTTTTGGGTCCTCTTCTATTTGTGACTTTTGTAAATGATTTGGATGTAGGAGTGGAAGAGTGGATTAGTAAGTTCGTGGACGATACGAAGATGGCTCGAATTGTGGATAGTGTGGAGGGCTGTTCTAGGTTACAAAGGGACATTGATAGGATGCAGAGCTGGGCTGAGAAATGGCAGATGGAGTTTAACCCTGAAAAGTGTGAGGTGATTCATTTTGGAAGGACAAATTTGAAAGCAGAATACAGGGTTAACGGAAAATTTCTTGGCAGTGTGGAGGAGCAGAGGGATCTTGGGGTTCATGTCCACAGTTCCCTGAAAGCTGCCACCCAGGTGGATAGAGTTGTTAAGAAGGTGTATGGTGTGTTAGCTTTCATTAATAGAGGGATTGAGTTCAAGAGCCGTGAAGTTATGCTCCAGCTACACAAAAGCCTGGTTCAGCCACATGTGGAGTATTGTGTCCAGTTCTGGTCGCCTCATTACAGGAAAGATGTGGAAGCGTTGGAAAAGGTGCAGAGGAGATTTACCAGGATGTTGCCTGGAATGGGGGGAAGGTCTTACGAGGAAAGGTTGAGAGAGCTAGGGCTTTTCTCTTTAGAATGACGAAAGATGAGAGGTGACTTGATAGAGGTGTACAAAATGATCAGAGGTATAGATAGAGTAGACAGCCAGAGACTTTTTCTTAGGGTGGAGGTAGCTTTTATGAGGGGACATAGTTTTAAAGTGAAAGGAGGTAGATATCGGGGAGACGTCAAAGGTAGGTTCTTTACTCAGAGAGTGGTAGGGGCATGGAATGCATTGCCAGAGAGGGTAGTGGAGTCGGCCCCATTAGGGGCATTTAAGTGGCTATTAGATAGGCGTATGGATGATAGTATAAGGTAGGGGTGGAGGTTAGATAGACCTTAGGTTTAGGGTAAAAGTTCGGCACAACATCGTGTGCCTCAGTGTCTGTACTGTGCTGTACTGTTCTATGTTCTATTTAGAAAATAGTCCATGCTTTTATTCTTCTTACCAAAGTGCATGACCTCACACTTTCCCACGTTGTAATCCATCTGCCACTTCTTTGCCCACTCTCCTAACCTGTCCAAATCCTTCTGCAGCCTCCCCACCTCCTCAATACTACCTGTTCTTCCACCTATCTTTGTATCGTCTGCAAACTTAGCCTGAATGCTCACAGTTCCTTCATCTAGATCATTAATGTACAAAGTGAAAAATTGTGGTCCCAGCACTGACCCTTGCGAAACACCACTTGTCACCGGCTGCAATCCTGAGAAAGACACCTTTATCCCCACTCTCTGCCTTCTGCCAGACAGCCAATCTCTATCCATGCTAGCACCTTGGACTCCAAAATCTTATCCACGACCAAGGTTAGGCTAATTGGCCTGTAATTTTCAGTCTTTTGCCTTACTCCCTTTTTAAACAGGGGTGTCACGTTAGCGATTTTCCAGTCCTCTGGGACCCTCCCTGACTCTTGTGATTCCTGAAAGATCACCACTAACGCTTCCACTATCCCTTCAGCTATCTCCTTTAGAACTCTGGGGTGTAGTCCATCTGGTCCTGGTGATTTATCCACCTTCAGGCCAATCAGTCTTACTCACACCTTTTCCTTGGTGATGGCCACCATACTTAGCTCTGCCCCTGACTCTCTTGAATTTTTGGGATATTACTCGTGTCTTCTACCGTGAAGACTGATGCAAAGTAATTATTCAGTTCCTCAGCCATTTCCTTGTTCTCCACTACCATCTCTCCACTGTCATTTTCCAGTGGCCCAATGTCCACTTTTGCCTCTCTTTTGCCTTTTATATACCTAAAGAAAGTCTTACAGTCTTCATTTATATTACTGGCTAGCTTACCCTCATATTTAATCTTCTCCCTCATTTCTTTTTTTGTTGTTCTCGGTTGGTCTTTGTAAGCTTCCCAGTCCTCTGGTTTCCCACTGCCCTTCACCACATTATGTGCTTTCTCTTTTGCTTTTATGCTATCCCTGACTTCCTTAGTCAGCCATGGTTGCCTCATCCTCCCTGTACTATGCTTCTTTTTCCTCGGGATGCATTTTTGCTGTGTCTCCTGAATTACTCCTAGAAACTCCTGCCATTGCTGTTCCACTGTCTTTCCTGCTAGGCTCCTCTCCCAGTCAATTCTGCCTAGTTCCTCCCTCATAGCTCTGGAGTCGCCTTTATTCATGACGTCCCAGCTCCTGCACAAACCAATAAGGCAAGTGTACAAAAAGCCTTTTTTACTGAGGAAGGGTCACCGGACCCAAAACGTTAACTCTGATTTTTTTTTTTCTCCACAGATGCTACCAGACCTGCTGAGCTTCTCCAGCAACTTCTGTTTTCATACCTTCTTCACTACCCTGTCTACCTGTGACTCAACCTTCAAGGAAGTATGAACCTGCACTCCAAGGTCTCCTTGCTCGGCAACACTTGCCAGGTCCCTACCATTAAATGCATAAGTCCTGTACTGATTTGCCTTACCCAAATGCAACACCTCACATTTATCTAGATTAAACTCCATCAGCCACTCCTCGGCCCATCAGTCCATATGATCAAGGTGCCGTCGTATTCTGAGATAACTTTCTTCACTGTCCACTGCACCACCAATTCTGGTATTATCTGCAACTTATTAACCATTCCTCCAATATTTGCATCCAAAAATGAGCGGATCCAGCGCCAATCCTTGCTATACACTGCTTGTCACAGACCCCCAGTCCGAAAAAAATCTTCCACCACCGCTCCCTTTCTCTTACTTTCAAGCCAACTTTGTATCCAAATGGCTAGCTACCCCTGGATTCCATGTGACCTAACTTTGCTAACCAGTCTCCCATGCAGAACCTCATTGATCGCCTTGCTGAAAACATAGACAACATGCTCTGCTCTGCCTTCATCAATCTTCTTTGTCACTCCTTCAAAAAACTCAATCAAGTCAGTTGAGACACAATTTCCCACGCACAAAGCTGTGTTGACTATTCGTAATCAGTCCTTGCCTTTCCAAAGGCGTGTAAATCCTGTCCCTCAGAATCCCCTCCAACAACTTAGCTACCACTGACATCAGGCTCACTGGTCTATAGTTCCCTGGCTTTTCCTATGCACCCTTCTTAAATAAAGGCACCATATTAGCCACCCTCCAGTCTTCTGGCACCTCACCTACTGATGATACAAATGCCTCAGCAAGGGGCCCAGCAATCACTTCCCTAGCTTCCCACAAAGTTCTGGGATACACCTGATCAGGTCCTGGGGATGTATCCATCTTTGTGCATTTTAAGATGTCCAGCACCTCCTCCTCTGTAATATGGGCAATTATCAATATATCACTTTATTTCTCCAAGTTCTCTCGCTTCGATTTCCTTGACATAAAATACTGACACAAAATACTCACTTAGTATCTGACAATGCTGTGGCTTTAATAGGTGTGTTTTGTTCTGGTTTCTTTTAGAGAGAGATTGGGGGACGGGTGACGAGCAATCTGCAGGAATATAAACAACTTGTGAGGCCTTGCAGATTTTTTTTAAAGTTGAAACAGTAGAAACAGCCTGGATGGGTATGGCAAGCTCCCACAGACCAGGATTTCTAGGTTTTTTCAATTCAGCAGAAGTTTTGAAGAAATATAAGCTATTTCTTCCCCTCTCTTGGTTACAGCTATAGGCTGGGGTTTCTCTCTGCTGTTGGATTGTACGCTTCTGAATTTGTCTTTTTGTGAAGAGATGTTACTCTATAGGAACAGTTAACTAGTAATAGTTACTGTATCTATTATTCTGTTAAGTTTTCTAATAGAGTTAATTTCTTCTAACTTCTTTCTTGTGTTATATTTTAACTGTATTGTTTGAATAAATTGTGTTTTGCTTTAAAAAAACTAGAAATCACAGTCTGTGAGAGCTGTCCACAGCCATCGAGGGTGCTTCTGTTCCAACTTTAAAAAACCGCCAAGCTCTCACAAGTTGTTTATCTTCTCATAGGCTACTCACTACCTGTCCCCCAGTGTCTCTCTAAAAGAAACCAGGACAAAACACACCTCTTAAAGCCACAGCATTGTCACAAGTATCTCACCCATCTCCTGCAGTTCCACACATAGATGGCCTTGTGGATCTTTAATGGGCCCTATGCTCTCCCTGGTTACTCTTTTGCCCTTAATGTATTTGTAGAATCTCATTGCATTCTCCCTGATCCTTTCTGCAAAAGCTACCTCATGTCCCCCTTTTACCCTCTTGAGGGAATCTCTCCAAGGGATTCACTCAATTCCAGCTGTCTATACTTGCCATATGCCTCCCTTTTCTTGACCAGAGCATCAGTTTCCTTCGTCATCCAATGTTCCACCTACCAGCCTTGCCCTTCACACTAACAGGAACATGGGCTGCCTTCAAAGAGGAGATGGTTTGGATATAGTTGAGGTTTTTTTCCCCTCAAATGAGAAAGGTTGAACAAACAAATCCATAGCTCCCTGAATGACAAAGGAGGTAGAAATGAAGATAAAGAAGAGAAAAGGTGTGCTGCAAAGATGGTCTCAGGGGGAAGGTTTCAGATTCCTGGGGCATTGGGACTGGTGCTGGGGGAGGTGGGACCTGTACAAATTAGATGGGTTACACCTGGGCAGGACTGGGACTGATGTCCTAGGGCAGTTAGAGCAGTTGGGGAGGGTTTAAACTAATATGCCAGGGGGGTGGGAACATATGAAAGGAGTCAGAGAAGGAGGGAGCAAGGACAAAAACAAAAGGTAGAAAACGGAATAAGAAAAGTAACAGAGATAGTAGGAACTGCAGATGCTGGAGAATCCGAGACAACAAGGTGCAGGGCTGGATGAACACAGCAGGCCAAGCAGCAT
>NC_063342.1:1031696-1050112 GCF_021869965.1 Rhincodon typus
CCCTTTTCTGATGAAGGGTCTAGGCCCGAAACGTCAGCCTCTCTGCTTCTATGATGCTGCTTGGCCTGCTGTGTTCATCCAGCCCTGCACCTTGTTGCCTCGGATTCTCCAGCATCTGCAGTTCCTACTATCTCTGATTCAAGGAGGTAATGCTGTACAGTTCTGGGTGAGGTACTGGAAGAAAAATGTGAATATATTGGAGAGACTGCAAAAAAGATTGACTAGAATAGTTCCAAGGAAGAGAAACTTCAGATATGAAAATAGATTGGAGAAGTTGGAACTTTTTTGGAGAGAAGAAGGCTTACGGAAGATCTGATTGAAGTTTTCCAAATCATGAGGGGGCCTGGATACAGTAGATGGGAAGAAATTCTTCCTGCTCATAAAAGGATCATGATTAGCAAAAGAATAAATTGTGATGTAAAAAAGATATTTTTATCCAGCAATTATAGAATCCCCAGAGTGTGGAAGCAGGCCATTTGGCCCATTGAGTCTACACTGACCCTCTAAAGAGCAGCTCACCCAGACCCACCCTCTACCCTATCCCTGTATTTTCCACCCTAGACACTATGGGCAATTTAGCATGGCCAATCCACCTAATCTGCACATCTTTGGACTGTGGGAAGAAACCTGCACAGACCTGGCAAGAATGTGCAAACTCCACACAGACAGTCGCCCGAGGCTGGAATCAGACCCAGGTCCCTGGTACTGTGAGGCAGCAATGCTAACCACTGAGCCACCATGTCGCCCCAATTAGTTTGGGTATGGAATGCGCTGCTTGTAAGTGGGATGCAGGCAGATTCAAACAAGGCCTGCGAGAAGCTATGGGATGATTATTTAAATACAATCAACGTTTAAGGGTACAGAGAAAATTCCGGAGAATGGCACTTAGTCAGAATGCTCATTTGGAGATCCAGTGCTGACACGATGGACAAGTAGCCCCATTCCACATCACAAAACTTCTGTGATTCTGTACTTCAGTTGTCCAAACTCAAGATTCAGTTGGATGTGTCAATGCCATTACTTACCGTTCAACTGCCCCCCTCTGCCTGGGTCCTGATGTTGAACACATC
This sequence comes from Rhincodon typus, assembly GCF_021869965.1. Classification (NCBI taxonomy): domain Eukaryota; kingdom Metazoa; phylum Chordata; class Chondrichthyes; order Orectolobiformes; family Rhincodontidae; genus Rhincodon; species Rhincodon typus. Next base: position 1,032,767 of record NC_063342.1, read on the forward strand.
TATACATGACATTAATACAGGGTTCAAAATAAGTCTTCAAAGCCTTCAAAATTTCTACTGGGCATTTAGCTTCTAAGTGAAGTTTAGGGTGCAAGACATCTTGTTTCATTCTTTCCTGAGCGCTGATAAAAAGGTTGCAACTCGTATTTGCTCAGTCATTTTTTATTTAATTCTGTAGCTATTTCACAGTTTTTCCACTGAGTCTGGGAATCAGAGAATTCCACAGGCTTCCCATTTTCTGAGTGAAGAAACTTCTCCTCATCTCAGTTCTAAATGGCCTACCCTGTATCCTTAGACTGTGATCCTTGTGGCCAACTCACCAAATCCTACAGCCTTCTCAACTTTCCAGCACTCTGACCCTTCATTCTGCTGACATCTTTATCCTTCAGACCCAACCAGCATCTAACATTCCCTCCTATCCACCATCATCCAGCATCTGATTTCCCTTCAACTCTTTCACTTCTTCCGGCCTTATAATCCCTGCAAATTCCTTTTTCTCTGCCTCCTGGTCTCACCCACAATCCTCAAAGCTGTTGCCTCACCATTTTTTTTTTAGAACTAGGAGCAGGAGTAGGCCGTCCGGCCCTTCGAGCCTGCTCCGCCATTCAATAAGATCATGGCTGATCTTTTCGTGGACTCAGATCCACTTACCTGCGTTCTTACCGTATCCCTTAATTCCTTTATTGTTCAAAAAAAATCTACCTTATCTTTAAAAACGTTTACTGAAGTAGCGTCAACTACTTCACTGGGCAAGGAATTCCATAGTTTAACAACCCTCTGGGTGAAGAAGTTCCCTCTCAATTCAGTCCTAAATCTGCCCTCTAATCTTGAGGCTATGCCCTCTTGTCCTAGTTTCACCTGCCAGTGGAAACATCCTCTCTACTTCTATCCTATCTATTCCCTTCATAATTTTGTTTCTATAAGATCCCCCCTCAATCTTCTGAATTCCAATGAATATAATCCCAATCTACTCAGTCTCTCCTCATAAGCCAACCCCCTCAACTCCGGAATCAACCTAGTGAACCTCCTTTGCACTCCCTCCAGTGCCAGTACATCCTTTCTCAAGTAACTGATGGCTGTGTCTTCACTTTGGAACATCCTCCTTAAATATCTCTGCCTCCCTATTCTTCTTTAATATCCTCCTAAAATTTGCCTTTTATATTCAAGCCTTTAGGTGGCCCTTCTCACATCTCCATCTTGGCATCATGCCTATTTTGGTACATACTATCTCTGTGAAGCGAAGCGAAGCCTCATATGTTTATATGATAGTTTGTTGTTGCTAGGGGCTGAATGTTATTTAATGTTGTGTCTTACTTAGAATTCCATTCATAAAAATATATGCTCCACCTCAGAAGATGCTTAGATGGGCTTCAGATTGGTTTCACAGGTCGGCGCAATATCGAGGGCCGAAGGGCCTGTACTGCGCTGTAATGTTCTATGTTCTATGAGAGACTGAGAAACCTACTTTATGAAATGTCAATTGGATGACTGAGATTACAGTTATAAAGAGGAGCAAATCCATGAGGGGATTGAAACATGCGGATAAGAATTTTAATTCAGAGAGTTCAGTGGACTGGGAACCAATGTATGTCAGCAGTGATTGGATAATTGGTGACTGGAACCTGGTCTGGAATATGGTACAGACATCAAGGTTTTGGTTTTCATTTTCTTTATTTGTTCATGAAATGCTGGCCAGCATTTATTACCCAACTCTCTGAGCAATTAAGAGTCAATGCATTTCTGTGGATATGGAGTCACACGTAGGTAGATCAGGTAAGGATGGCAGTTTTCCTTCCCTTGAAGGACATTACTGAACTGGATGGATTTTTATTACAATCAACAGTGACCACTAGGTTAGCTTTTAATTCCAAATTTTACTGAATTCAATTTCACCATCTGCCATTTGCCTGATTTTCTGGATTATTAGTCTAGTAACATTATCACTATCCCACTGCCTCCTCTTATGGAGTGTGGAATCTTACTATCTCTCACAACAGGACAAAACTGAAGAAGAGATCGCAGAGGAAGAATCCGTCACTATAACTGTCCTGAAGTGGAAGGCTGAGAAACTGTCGGGATTGACATTGTACTCTCCAAGTAAGTCTGACTGGTCTTAATGTTAGACCTGACTCTGAAACAATGTGATTGTGTAATATCTGCCCAAATTCACTGTGATATGAAGTAAATCTAATCAGAGGTTTCAAGTGAAACTTGCCTAGTAAGTGAGACTGTGAAATTCAGTCAGAGAAGGTGGTTTTGGGGAATGGTTTGAATGCTCTTAAGGGGAATCTAGATAATTACATGAGGGAGAAAGGAGGATATTCTGATGAGGTGAAGTGGAAACATGGGAAGATACTCATTTAGACTATAAAGACCAGATGGGATGAATGGCCTGTTTCTGCACTGTATACTTGACTGGGTGTAGCATCCAGGAGGCCTGGCAGAACTGGAGTGAATGGAAAGCAGGGTGGAAAACTCTGCCAGCAGGAGGCACAATGAGCACAAAGGAAGACGACTGTGGTTGTTAAAATTCATTATCTCAACTCCAGGACATTGCTACAGAGTTACAAATTACATTTTCTAACCACCCAGTTTAGGGATGTTACTACACACATCTGGAGCAGTGGGGACTTGAACCCAGGCCTCCTGGCTTGAGGGTATGAACATGACCACCACACCACAAGAGTTACTTATAGATATTTTCAATCAAACCACCCAGATGTGTTATGGCACACCTCTGGTGCACGTCAGATTTAATACCGATAGTAATCTTGGCACAACTGTCTCTAGCTGCTTTATCAATTGCTTCCTTTCATATGAGGGAACTTGACAAGGTAGATGCAAAAAGTTTGTTTTCCCTTGTGGGAGAGTCTAGGACCAGAGGACATAATCTCAGAAAGAGAGGTAATACATTTAAGACAGAAATGAGGAGGAATTTCTTCTCTCAGAGAGTAGTGAATCTGTGAAATTCTTTATCACAGAGGGTTGTTGAGGCTGGATCATTAAGTACATTCAAGGCTAAGATAGACAGGTTTTTATTCAGTTAGGGAAGGTTGTGGGGAAAGGAGAAAAGTGGAGTTCAGGATTATCAAGTCAGCCATGATCTCATTGAATGGCAGAGCAGACTTGGTCTGAATGGCCTACTTCTGCTCCTATTTTTTATGACATTATTAGTTTCGGAGAAACTGTACATATTGGTAGAATGCTTAAGGATCAAAGGTGATTGACAAAAGAAACACAGAGTCATGGAAAAATAAGATCTTTTGCACATTGTGCAGTCAGGATCTGGAATGTGCAGCCTGGAAATCTGGTGTTGCAGCTTCATTTGTGACTTTAAAAGGGAACTAGTTTAGAATCTGAAGAGAAAAGAAATTGTAAAGCCCCAGTGTCACTAGCTGAGTTACTCTTCCAGACATGAAGTTCAGGCAAGATAGATGAATAGCCTCCATTTGTGCTGTAATCATTTTATAATTCTATAAAATTAATTGATTAATCAGGAAGAATAACTATTATCTTGATTTCCAAGTTTATGATCTGATTATAATTTTATTAAAAGCTCATCACCACCTTCTCAAGAACCATTAAGGATGGGTAATAACCATTAGCCAAGCCAGCAATGCCCACATCCATGAAAGACTTTAAAAAAATCCATACAACTAGTCCCAGGCAAGGTTCCCAAATTTGTTATGATTCCAGATGGGATATTACAAACTATAATATCCTTGGATGAGGAAGGATAAACAACAAAAATGTCACAGAATCACAAAAGTGTTACGGTGCAAAACAAAGTTATTCAGCCCATCATATCTGTACCAACTCTCCAAACCAGCTTTATGATCGAGATGAACTGGCTCCCCTTCTTTATTCACTCATATCCATGAATTTGTCTGCAACAACATTAATTTTAAATAGATTCTTCCTCTAGTGGATACCTTCCAGTTAGACCCAAATGAACGTATGTTTTAAAAGAAGCCAATTTAATCAGACTTTCTTGAATGACCAAAATAAGTGAGTTTATTAATTATCTTAATGTAAGAAAACTAGTAACAGAATAAACAAATACGAATTAGAAATAAGAGGTGAGCACAGAAAGACAGGAGTTGAAAAAACAGACACACAAATCATTGTTCGTGAAGAGCAGACGATTGAGCATTGCAGCCATCGTAGCCGAGGTTCCCAGTAGTGTTGTCATTGGTAACTGAACAGTCCTTTATTCTGCAGATTGACTGAAGCTCTGTAGTTTTGATTCATTTTGGTTGTGATTTTTTTTTTCATTTGTGGGATGTGGGCGGCGCTGGCTGGCCAGCATTTCTTGCCCATCCCTTGTTGCCCTTGAGAAGGTGGTGATGAGCTGCCTTCTTGAACTGCTGCAGTCCTCCTGCTGTGGGTTGACTCACAATGCTATTAGGGAGGGAATTCCAGGATTTTGATTCAGCGACAGTGAAGGAATGGCGATCTATTTCCAAGTCAGGATGGTGAGTGTCTTGGAGAAGAACTTGGAGGTGATGGTGTTCCCATGTGTCTGCTGCCCTTGTCCTTCTAGATGGAAGTGGTCGTGGGTTTGGAAGGTGCTGTTTGAGGATCTTTGGTGAATTTCTGCAGTGCATCTTGTAGATAGTACACACTGCTGCTACTGAGCGTCAGTGGTGGAGGGAGTGAATGCTTGTAGATGTAGTGCCAATCAAGTGGGCTGCTTTGTCCTGGATGGTGTCAAGCTTCTTGAGTGTTGCTGGGACTGCACTCATCCAGGCAAGTGGGGAGTATTCCATCGCACTCCTGACTTGTGCCGTGTATATGGTGGACAGGCTTTGAGGAATCAGGAGGTGGGTTACTCGCCACAGTATTCCCAGCTCTGGCCTGCTCTTGTAGCCGCCCTGAAATGTGGTGAGTCCAGTTGAGTTTCTGGTCAATGGTAACCCCTACGATGTTGATAGTGAGGGATTCAGTGATGGTAACACCATTGAATGTCAAGGGGCGGTGGTTAGATTGTCTCTTACTGGTGTTGTTCATAGCCTGGCATTTGTGTGGTGCGAATGTCACTTGCCACTTCTCAGCTGGATATTGTCCAGATCTTGTTGCATGTTAACATGGACTGCTTCAGTATCTGAGGAGTCACAAATGGTGCTGAACATTGTACAATCATCGGTGAACATCCCCAATTCTGACCTTATCTTGGAGAAAAGGTCATTGATGAAGCAGCTGAAGATGGTTGGGCCTAGGACACTACCCTGAGGAACTCCTGCAGAGGTGTACTGGAGTTGGGATGATTGACCTCCCACATCCATGATCATCTTCTTATGTGTCAGGTATGACTCCAACCAGCAGAGTGTTTGCCCCCTGATACCCATTGATTCCAGTTTTGTCAGGGCTTCTTGATGCCACACTCGGTCGAATGCAGCCTTGATATCAAGGGCTGTCACTCTCACCTCACCTCTGGAATTCAGCTCTTTTGTCCATGTTTGAACCAAGGCTGTAATGAGAGCAAGAGCTGAGTGGTCCTGGAACCCAAACTGGGTGTCACTGAGCAGGTTATTTCTGAGCAGGTGCTCCTTGATAGCACTGTTGATGACACCTTCCATCACTTCACTGATGATCGAGAGGTAATTGGCCGGGTTGGATTTGTCTTGTTTTTTCTGTACAGGACATACTTGGGCAATTTTCCACATTGCCGGGTAGATACCAGAGTTGTAACTGTACTGGAACAGCTTGGCTAGGGGAGCGGCAAGTTCTGGAGCACAAGTCTTCAGTACTATTGCCGGAATGTTGTCAGGGCCGGCAGCCTTTGCAGTATCCAGTGTCTCCAACCGTTTCTTGATATCACGCGGAGTGAATCAAATTGGCTGAAGACTGATATTTGTAATGCTGGGGAGCACTGAAAGAGGCCGAGATGGATCATCCACTCAGCACTTCTGGCTGAAGATTGCTGCGAATACTTCAGCCTTATCTTTTGCACTGATGTGCTGGGCTCTTTCATCATTGAGGATGGGGATATTTGTGGAGCCTCCTCCTCCAATGAGTTGTTTAATTAGATGTGGCAGGACTGCAGAGCTTAGATCTGATCCGTTGGTTGTGGGATCGCTTAGCTCTGTCTATCACTCGCTGCTTTCGCTGTTTGGTGTGCAAGTAGTCCTGTTTGGTGGCTTCACCAGGTTGATACCTCATCTTCAGGTATGCCTGGTGCTGCTCCTGGCATGACCTCCTGCACTCTTCATTGAAGCAGGGTTGATCCCCCAGCTTGAGGGTAATGGTTGAATGGGGGATATGCCGGGCCATGAGGTTACAGGTTGTGCTGGAGTACAATTCTGCTGCTGTTGATGGCCCACAGCGCCTCATGGATGCCCAGTCTTGAGTTGCTAGATCTGTGCGAAATCTGTCCCATTTAGCACGGTGATAGTGCCACACAACACGATGGAGGTTGTTCTCAATGTGAAGGCGGGACATTGTCTCCACAAGGACTGTGTGATGGTCACTCTTACCGATACTGTCATGGACAGATGCAACTGCAGCTGGCAGATTAGTCAGGATGAGGTCAAATATGTTTTGCCCTCTTGTTGGTTCCCTCACCACCTGCCGCAGACCCAGTCTAGCAGCTATGTCCTTTAGGACCCGACCAGCTCGATCAGTAGTACTGCTGCTGAGCCACTCTTGGTGGTGGACATTGAAATCCCCCACCCAGAGTACATTTTGTGCCCTTGCCATCCTCTGTGCTTCCTCCAGGTGTTGTTCAACATGGAGGAATACTGATTCATCAGGTGAGGGAGGACGGTATGTGGTAATCAGCAGGAGGTTTCCTTGCCCATGTTTAACTGGAAGCCATGAGCCTTCATGGGGTCCGGAGTCAATGTTGAGGACTGCTAGAGTAGCTAACTCCTGACTGTATACCACTGTACCACCTCCTTTACTGGGTCTGTCTTGCCGGTGGGACAGGACATATCCAGGGATGGTGATGGTAGTGCCTGGGACATTGTAAGGTATGATTCTGTGAGTATGACTTTGTCAGGCTGTTGCTTGACTAGTCTGTGAGACAGCTCTCCCAATTTTGGCACTAACCCGCAGATGTTAGTGAGAAGGACTTTGCATGGTCGATAGGGCTGTTTCTGGTGTTGTCTTTTCCAGTGCCTAGGTCAATGCTAGGTGATCTGTCCAGTTCCAGTTTTTTGAGTCTTTGTAGTGATTGAAACATCTGAGTGGCTTGCTAGGCCATTTCAGAGGGCAGTTGAGAGTCAACCACATTGCTGTGGGTCTGGAGTCACATGTCGGCCAGACCAGGTAAGGATGGCAGATTTCCTCCCCTCAAGGACATTAGTGAACCAGATGGGTTTTTCCGACAATCGGCAATGATTTCCTGGTGATCAGTAGATTCTTAATTCCAGACTTTTTTTTTGAATTCCAATTCCACCATCTGCCGTGGTGAAATTCCTCCTCACATCAGTCTTAAATGTTTGACACCTTATTCTGACATTACACCACTGGTCCTAGACTTTCTCACAAGGGGAAACGATCTTTCTACATCTACCTTGTCAAGTCCCCTAAGAGTCTTGTATCTTTCAAGAAGGTCATGTCTCACATGTCTAAACTCAAATCAGAACTGGCCCAACCTGCTTTATTTCTCCTCATCACATTCCTTCCATAACCGGAACTTGCCAAGTGAACTGTCTCTGGTCATTATTTTTCTTTATTCATGGGATGTGGGCACCACTGGCTGGGCCAGCATTTATTGCCCATCACCGGTTATCCTTGAGAAAGTGGTGGTTTGCTGCCTTCTTGAACTGCTGCAGTCCATTTGGTCAGGCACCCAGAACAGTTCACAATATTCCTGCTGTGGGCCAACTAGTGCTTTGTACAGTTTTAGTCAGACTTCCATATTTTTATACCTCGTTCCCTTTGAAATAATGGCCAACATTTCATTTGCCTTCCATTTTTACCCATTGAACCAGTAAGCGAGTATTTACAGATTTATACACAAGGACACCGAAATCCCTAAAATGAGGAGAAATGTCTTCACTCAGAGGATGCTGAACCTGTGCAATTCTCTACCATAGAAAGCTGTAGAGGGGAGTCATGGAATAGATTTCGGAAAGAACTACATTGTTTTCTAGCAGACAAAGGTGTAAAGGGGTATGGAGAAAATGCACAAGTATGGAGTTGCGATAGACGATCAGCCATGATCCTTTTCAGTGGTGGAGTGGGTTCAAGAGCCTGCTCCTGCTCTTATTTTCCATGTTTCTATGTAACTGTGCCCAGAGCAAAAGACAATGTGAGTATGATTGGGAGCAGAGGAGAGTCATACAAGAAGAGTAAGCTTTGTAGCAAAAACTAGCTGAGTTCTGCAGAGAGCCAGCCTAAATAAACAAGACTCAGGAGGGATGGTTATGTGTAATCAGAAAGAAGGACAATGTTCATGGTCTGTAGCTGTTGAGCTCGTTGAGCTCTAGGCTGATTTCTAACAACTTTCCCTCGAAGCTGCACAGCCACTCCGTAGATCTGCATGTGGCGATTGGCATACTGATGTAGTTCACATCATTGACTTCCGATTTTGCAAGTTGCTGCTATGCACAGACCTTGGAGATGTGCACAGAAGAAAGAAATGCCTGACCTGAAAGCTGTAAAGTACCTAAATCAAAAAAATGTGATGCTGTTCCTCAGCTTGCATTGAGCGTTGCTAGAACACTGTAGCAGGCATTGGGCAGAAATGTTAGCATAAGAGCAAATCGATGTATTGAAATGGCAAGTGACCAAAAAGTCAGCATCACTACTGTGACAGGGCAGAGGTGTTCTGCCAAATGGTCACCCAGTCTGCATTTGGTATCGCCAGCATAGAGGAGATCATATTGTTAGCAGTGAATATAATAGACTAGATTGAAAAAGATCTAAGTAAATTGCTGCTTCGCCTGGAAGATGTGTTTTTGTCTCGGACACTGAGGAGGTTAAAAGGCAAGTGTTACACCTTCTCATGGAAAGGTGCCATGGCAGGAGGGACAAAGTGTTGGGAGTAACGGAGGAGGAATGCACCACTGTGTTGTGCAGGGAACAGCTCCTACAGTGTGCTGGCAACGAAGGGGAGAGGAATGTGTTTGTTTGTGGCATCCTGCTGGAGGTGGCAGAGATGGCAGAGCTGGTGGAATGGAAAGTGAGAACAAAGGAAACCCTCCTGCTTTTTTGGGAGAGAAGGGTTTCAGGTAGAAGTGTGGGAAATAGGTAGCAAACAGTTGACAGCTCTATCAACGACAGCACGGTTAGGGCAGGTGGGTGGCATTAATGACAGACTAACAAGAATACTGCCTAGATAACTGATCACCACAAAACAGAGAGATGTGATCACACCCGAAAGGGTAGAGAGATTTACAATGAGGACAGGCTAGGGTTATTTTCTTTGGATCAAAGGAGGCTGAAGGGAAATGAGTTTAGGCGATTGAAATTGTGAGGAGTCTCAATAGAGTGGATATGAAATATCTTTTTTTCCTTCAAGGAGCAGTCAATAACCAGCAGACAGAGAATTAATGAGATAGTAAGAACTGCCGACACTGGAGTCAGATAACACAGTGTGGAGCTGGAGGAACACAGCAGGCCAGGCAGCATCAGAGGAACTGAAAAGCTGATATTTCGGGTCGTGACCCCTCTTCAGAAAAAATGAAGAAGGGTTCCGAACCGAAACATCAGCTTTCCTGCTTCTCTGATGCTGCCTGGCCTGCTGTGTTCATCCAGCTCTACACTGTGTTATCGATGACAGAGAATTAATGTCATTGGTAGGAGTTACTATAGGAAAGTCAGGAGTATTTTTTGCATTCAGAGAGTAAGGTGTTTGGAATTTACTGCCTGAAAGTGTTCTTGGCAGGTGAGAGGAGAAACCCCGATAATATTTAAGAAACACTTGGATATGCACTGAAGGTACTGAATGCACAGTGCTACCAGCAAAGATACAGATAGTCGAATGGTTTCCTTCTGTGCCATAAAAAATTCTGTTTCTCTGAATGGAATTATAGTTTGTGTTTCATTTTTTCCTTTCCAGCATTTAAGACCGAAGTAAAGGCCGACGCGTTAGAGGCTGAAGAACTGGCTGCTGATAATACAGAGGCTGCTGACATAGCTGAGAAAGATGTTCCTGAGACAGATGCTGCTGATACTGCTGCTCCTGCGGCTGATGCCCCAGAGGTAGATGCCCCAGAGGTAGATGCACCAGAGGTAGATGCACCAGAGGTAGATGTACCAGAGGCAAATGCCCCAGAGGCAGATGCCCCAGAGGCAAATGCCCCAGAGGCAGATGCCCCAGAGGCAGATGCCCCAGAGGCAAATGCCCCAGAGTTAGATGCCCCAGATGTAGATGCCCCAGATGTAGATGCCCCAGAGGTAGATGCCCAAGAGGTAGTTGCCCCAGAGGTAGATGCCCCGGAGGCAATTGTCCCAGAGGCAGATGCTCCATTGGCAGATGCTCCATTGGCAGATGCTCCATTGGCAGATGTTGCAGAGGCAGATACTTCTGAAACAAATGCCCCTGTGACAGAAGCTTTTGGTCTCGATTCCCTTAGTTTAGCAGAAGGTAATGAGGGTGTATCTGATGCTGCATCTGAGCTGGCTGCAGACTGAGGGTGTGGTATGAGGCTAGAATGCCTGATTAGTAGCTGGATGGAGAGCACCACCAATTACAGAAAACCACTTGGTTGCAGGCTGAAAAAACTGAATGATTCATGTTGGCTTAAAAATATCCACGACAGAAAAACAAGAAGCCGTGTCTTGGTCTACTGACTTTAAAGTGTTGTTTTTATCAAGGAGAGCAAGTTTCCTCCTTGGAATGTGGACTGGACAGCAGTATGAACCATCATGCCATCAAAGTTTACAATCTTAAAAATAAAATATTAGATACAAAGCTTATGATTTTTTTCACTGACATTGCAAACAAATCCTATTCCTGTATAAATACTATGCCTAAAGAATAGACAGTGCTTATTGACCCTGTGGAAAACATGGTTAGAGGTGGCATTGCTGTAGTGTTATGAACAGACAAATTAGGAGCAGAGGTATGCCAGTCAGTCCTTATAGTCTGCTGCGTCATTCAATAAAATCATGGCTGATCTGATTGTGGCCTCAGTTCCACATTTCTGCTGAAACCCTGATAACTTTTGACTCTTTCGTTGATTGTGAACCTATCTACTGCTGTCTTAAAAGTATTCAATGATCCCACCAACTCCAAGGAAAGAGTGTTCCAAAAATTCATGGCCCTCAGACTCCTTATTTTTAAATTTTGTCCCCTTGTTATAGTCACTCCCGCAAGAGGAAACATCCTTTCAGCATTCGCTCAGGAACTTGGAAATAGCAAGAACTGCAGATGCTGGAGTCAGCGTCAATACCGTGTGGAGCTGAGGAACACAGCAGGTCAAGGCAGCATCAAAGGGGCAAGACAGTCAACGTTTCGTGTTGGAATCCTTCATCAGGAGTCCTGATGAATGATCCCGACCCGAAACGTTAACTCTGCTGCTCCTCTGATGCTGCCTTGACCTGCTGTGTTCTGCCAGCTCCACACTGTATTGACTGCCTCAGGAACTTATATGTTTTGATCAGATTAATTCTCACTCTGCTAAATTCCAATGGGTACAAGCCCACCTGTCCAACCTTTCCTCATCAGATAAACAATTTGGCTGGTGGACAGCTACTCAAGGAAAAAAGCAAGTCACATCAGGTTTCACTAGTAACAGAAAAAAGCTCTACCAATCGTAGAATCCCTACAATGTGGAAGCAGGCCACTCGGCCCATTGAGTTCACAGCGACCATCTGAAAACTATCCCACCCAGAACCACACCGCTACCCTATCCCTGTAACTCTGCATTTCCCATGGCTAACCCACCTATGATGAATATCTTTAGACTGTGGGAGGAAATCAGAGTATCCGGAAGAAACCGGTGCAGACACAGGGAGAACATGCAAACGTCACACAGACAGTCGCCCGAGGGTGGAATCAAACCCAGGTCCCTGGCATTATACTTTGATTGGTCTTACTGCTCAGCTTTAAGCAAAACACAATATATTCTCAACCCCAGTTAAAATACAAACAAAAGAAAAAAAGAAGAATTGGTATTAACCTTAACTCTATTGGAAAACCTAACAGAATAATAGATTCATCATCATCGGCAGTCCCTCAATGATGAGGATGACTCCCTTCCACTCTCAGGGTGCGTCCATGGGTGGCTGTACAGACTGATGCAGCTTCCGCAGACTCTGCTACACTTGGGGCAGGTGGTGGTCACAGGAAGGGGTGGGTGCAGCATTGGTGTGGCAGCCTGCTCCTTACGCTGTTTTTGCTTGGCTTCCATTTTTACTGGACAGCAAGTATCAAGGTGCTTGACACCTTCCCAGATGGTCCTCCACTTTGGACAGTCTCGGACCAGTGATTCCCAGGTGTCTGTGGTAATGCTGAACTTCACCAGTGAAGCCTTGAGGGTATCCCTGAAGTGCTTCCTCTGTCCACCTGGGGCTTGCCTGCTGTTTCGAAGCAGGAGCTCCAGCTTAGGGAGTTTCGTATCAGTTATGCAGATGACGTGCCCAGCCCATCGTAGTCGATCAAGGGTGGTCAATGCCTCAATGCCAGGGATGTTGGCCTGGTCAAGGACACCGGTATTAGTACATTTCTCTTCCCAGTGGATTTGCAAGATCTTGTGTAGGCAGCATGGGTGGCACTGCTCCAGTGCCTTAAGGTGTCTGCTGCAGACAGTCCATGTCTCAGAGCTATTTGGAGAGCAGGAACCACCACAGCTCTGTAAACCATGATCTTCATGTTGAATCTGATGTTGTTGTCCTCGAACACCCTTTTTCTCAGGGGGCCGAAGGCTGCACGAGCACATGGAGGCAGTGCTGGGTCTCTTCATCAATAACTGCTTTGGTTAACAGGACACTCCCAAGGTATTGGAAGTGGTCAACATTCTCAAAGGCCTTTCTATGGACCTTAATGATCAGGGGGTTCACTCCACAATGCTGCGCCACATTGATGAAGGAGTTTTGTCTTGCGGATGCGCAGGATGAGACCCATGCTCTCCTATGCCTCTGTAAAAGTACTGACAATGGTCTGGAGTACATCCTCTGAGACTGCATATATGCAAGCATCATCTGTGTACTGCAGCCCGATAGTTGGGGAGACTTTGGTTTCGGCTTGTGTTATGGACCAGGCCAAAACCCCTCAAAGTATTTTAAGAAGGTAGCCTAGACCCTAACTTTTTCTTATTTTAAAGGCAGATCTGAAGTGGGTTTTCCAGGTGCGACGCACTGGCTTTTCAACCACAATAGGCAGCACTCCTACCATGATCCAGCTATATCATTACCAAGGACAAATTGCATTCCTGGAGCTGAGAGTTTCTCCAGTACTCTGACCACCATTTCTCCACTTTTCACCGAACAATCCAACCTCACTCTACATAATGCAGCACTTCTAGTCTTACCATGAATTCCACTTACTAGCACTTTTTCTGGCAATAGTCCTTCTGAATTACATATTTCTTCATCTCTCAACATCAAAGATTGACACGATCCCATATCTCTTAAAACTGTAACTTCTTTACCTGCTGCTCCTGGCCTCTGTGATTAAGACTTACCTTTGCAAGTAAATTATCTAAGAAAATCTAGCACTTCCTTCTCAACCAACCCCTGACCAGGTTGTACATTCTGGTGCAGCTTTTTAGCCTTCATTGTGCTTTCCTTTACCACCTTAACAAAACTCACTGGCTTATCCTGTTTTCCTACATCCATCTTTCCAGTGCTTTTTCTAAACGACCAACACCATGACTTTATGTGGCCTACTTTATTGCAGTGAAAGCTTTTTTGCTTGTCTTTCCCCTTCATGGGTTTCTGTTTTATCCTGTGATAAACTATCTTCAATGAGATCTAGTATTCCCTTACTGCCTGAGGATTTCTTTTTGCCCCAATTTCTATCCTTCACACTTTGTTTGATCCTTTCAAACTCAATGTATCTTTGACCAGGGTCCCTCCTTAGATTCCTGAAATGTCGTCTGCAAGCTTCTGGCACTAGATCATATGCCTTTAGGATGGCTTTCTTCACCTTCTCATACTCCCCAGATACATCCTCTGATAGTGTTGCAAATAGCTCTACCTACCAACTTTGTTTGGATGAACAAAACCCAATGATCACCAGCCACTTCTTTTCTTTAGCCACTTTCTCAAATGAGATGAAAAAGGCTCCCACATCCTCTCATCAAATTTAGGCAATGCTTAGATATATTTAAACAGTTTGTCACCAGGCCTTTGGCTATGACGGTTTTGCTCATCATCACTATCGTCCTAAACCAACCTTCTCACCTTCATCCTTTTAAGATGACTTTTCTGTATAATGGTCAACTTCTGAAGTTCAAACTCTCTCTCTTTCTGAGATAGTAGGAACTGCAGAAGCATCAGAGGAGCAGTAAGGCTGACGTTTCGGGCCTAGACCCTTCCTCCTTCTTCGCAGGAAGAAGGGTTCAGGCCCGAAACATCAGCCTTCCTGATCCTCTGATGCTGCTTGGCCTGCTGTGTTCATCCAGCTCTACACCTTGTTATCTCTCTCTCTTTCTGCTTTTCTTCTTTCTCTTTCTCCCTTTCTTGTACTAGGGCCTTCCTCTCCTTTTCTTTTTGTTCTGCCAGGGCTATTCTGTCCTTTTTTTGTTCTGCTAGGGCTATTCTGTCCTTTTCTTTTTGTTCTTACATAACATAAGAAACATAACAACTAGGAGCAGGAGTAGGCCGTCTGGCCCTTCGAGCCTGCTTCGCCATTCAATAAGATCATGGCTGATCTTTTCATGGACTCAGATCCACTTACCTGCGTTCTCACCGTATCCCTTAATTCCTTTATTGTTCAAAAAAAATCTACCTTTTTTTTAAAGACGTTTACTGAAGTAGCATCAACTACTTCACTGGGTAAGGAATTCCATAGATTAACAACCCTCTGGGTGAAGAAATTCCTTCTCAATTCAGTCCTAAATCTGCTCCCTCTAATCTTGAGGCTATGCCCTCTTGTCCTAGCTTCACCTGCCAGTGGAAACATCCTCTCTACTTCTATCTTATCTATTCCCTTCCAGGCTATTCTTTCCTTTTCTCTTTCCTCTGCTTTTAATTGTAATTCAAACTGTTTCAGTTCCTTTTCATGTTCAAGGTGCTTCATCTGCAATTGAATTCTAGCCATTTCCAAAGATTCTGATGGCATTTCCATCAAATTTAAATAGCGAGCTACTGCTATAATTGCCTCTTCTTTCCTCACAGACAAAGGCAACCCCAACTCCAGCTTGTATGCCAATTCCAACAGCTTTGCCTTGCTCACTTTTTGCAAAGTTACTTCTTCCACCCCCAGAAAACTTCTATTGACCGAAAGAGCCATTACTACACAAAGCACAGTTTAAACCAAACGAATTCAACACCCGAAACAAAAGGCACTAACACCTACCAACAACCCTAAACCCAAATTGGAATTAAAAAACTATCCTGTCAACAGCCCCCGGTTTGTTATGGACCAGGCCGGACCCCCTCAAAATATTTTAAGAAGGTAGCCTAGACCCTAAATTTTTCTTATTTTCAGGTAGATCTAAAATGGGTTTTCCAGGCGCGATGCAATTGGTCAAACCACTCGGCATTAGGTAAAACACAACTCATTTAAACACTACAGTTAAAACACTAACAAAAGAAAATGGAATTGCGAATACCATAACTTTTGGAAAACTCAACTGAAAACTCGATATAGTAACTTAACTAATTAACTGTTCCAACGTAGTAACATCCCATAAACACACCCCTTGGCAAAAAGGTAAATTCAAACACAGATTCTTACAGGCAGGACGGAACAACATTCAGAGAGATTTCAGAGAAAGTCAGCTAGGAATCATTTACTGAAGCTTGCAACTCTTCTGGGACTCAAATAGCCTGTGACTGCTTTGCTAAAAAAATCTAGAAAGCCTGAACTGGGAGAACTGGCCACTCCCCTTCCATTGTTAAACTGTTTAAAAAAGAACCTAAAGGCCTCTTAGGCTAATGATTTATGATAGTTCCCTCGTCACTTGAGCACCTCTGCCTTTACAACCTCTCTTCAAAACAAAACAACAACAAAAAACTTTTTTAAAGTGACAGCTTTGTCACACTTGAAGGTGGCAGAGGTCGAATAATTTCCTACAGGTTCTGTAAGTTAGCTCCACTCAAGAGGGCAGCTTGTCGGCAGAGAGGTGAAGCATTGCAGAACAGTGCTGGGGCAATGACACAGCCCTGCTTGACACTGGTCCGAACAGGTGGTGGAGCCATTTGTCATTACCATGACTTCCATGTTGTTGTGGAGCAGGCGAATGATGGTGACAAACTTTGTGGTGCAACCAAAGTGCAGAAGGACACTCCATAATGCTTCCCAATTGACAGTGTCAAAGGCCTTTGTAAGGTTGGAGAAGGCCATGTACGGGGTAGGTTCTTTTCTTTGTATTTCTCCTGCAGCTGTCACGCAGTGAAACTCATGTCCATTGTGCCCCTCCATGGCTGAAAGCCACAGTGTGATTCTGGGAGGAGTACCTCAGCCATAGGCAGGAGACAATTGAGGAGGACCTTGACAATGACTTTGCTACAGTTGGCAGCTGGAAGATTTCCCTGTAGTTATCACAGTCGGACTTGTTCCCTTTATTGAAAATGCTCACGACACTGGCATCTTGGAGCTCTCCTGGCATGCTCTCCTTCTTCCAGATAAGGCAGACAAAGGCATGTAGCTGCAGCAGGAGCTCTTTGCTTCTGCATTTCAATGCCTCAGCGGGGATACCGTCTGCTCCAACAGCCTTGTTGTTCTTGAGCTGGCGCACAGCCTTCTCTACTTGGTACAGGCCTGGGGTGTTGCTGAGCTTTTGGTGTGTAGTATGCTACGGGATGTGTTGAAGGATGCTTGGATCAAAGACAGAGCCTTGGTTGAGGAGATCTCTGAAGGGCCCCCCCTCCTCCCCGGCATTGTTTAATGGCTTCTTTGTCTTTGATAAGAGTCACTCAGTCCTTGGCCAACGGTGGGGCTTGAGTTTTTGGTCCGTAGGTGGTCTTGACATCACAGAAGAAACCCTGCACATCAGAATTGTTGGCCATTTGTTGGGCGTCCAGTGCTTTCTCCATCCACCACCTGTTCTTGTTGCCACGGGTTCATTGTTGGACATACAGACACCTGTACGTCTGTCTTTCTCTTCCGATTGTGGTTTCTGTTTTACACTCAGAAATACCACGTACTTCTGTTTATTAGCTCTTGGATCTCCTGATCATTCTCGTCAAACCAGTCTTAGTGTTTCAGAGGTAGTAGGAACTGCAGATGCTGGAGAATCTGAGATAACAAGGTGTAGAGCTGGATGAACGCAGCAGGCCAAGCAG
>NC_063342.1:1075112-1084473 GCF_021869965.1 Rhincodon typus
GACCACAGATGCTGCCAGACCTGCTGAGCTTTTCCAGCAACTTTGTTTTTGTTCCTGATTTACAGCATCTGCAGTTCTTTTGATTTATATGGTTTATGGCCTGGTGACCAATTATCGATAACAAAAGCCTGTTTTTGTCTCTGTATGTGACGGAGGGGTGGGGGGGGGGGATTGTAAGGGAAGAACGTTTATAACTGTTTACCTGTAGAGGGTCTATTCATTTGTAATAAAGTCATTCTTGTTAAATATAGAAACCTGGGCTGTGCTTTCTATCGATCTTGATCTGTATATCAGGTAAGGTGGAAAATTTTATGTACTAATTTTAGTATTTTTGTGATAACTTGGAAAATAGCAAAACTCGATTTCCAGTGAGTTTGACACAGAAAAAAACTGCAGACCCCGGAATCGAAGGGAGACAGACAGGAGGCTGGAGGAAAGGAGAAGTCAATGTTTCGGCTATTACCCTTCTTCAGGACTCAGCTTGATTTCCAGTGAATGTTGACAATGGACAGTAGCGTGGTCACTATGCCCCTGATTGTTGTCTCTGGTAGCTGGGCTAGCCGGTCCAGGCCCTAATCCGGCAAGAGGGGCCGAAGCCCAGCGCTGCTCACTGACGAGGGTCAACACAGGCCCTGCGTGGTTCCTATGGTGACGCAGCGCGCTGACGTCATGGAGCATCCACTGCGCAGGCGCGGCCTCAGGCCCTCCACATTCCCAGCATTCCCTGTGCGGTCATGGCGGCCGCCGCCGAGGTTCAGTTTGCCCAGCGGCTCGCCTCCAACGAGAAGCGCTTTCGGGATCGAGCCGTTCGTAAACTCCGCCGCTATCTGAGTGCCCGCTCGCAGCGACTCTCAGGTAATGACAGTGAGGGGCTTCCGTCTCCCTGCCCCGGGAACACACTGGGGGAGAGCATGACATTCAACACGTGGGTATCTGACGGGTGGGCAGAGAGAGACAGTCAGATAGAGGAGCACAGTTAGGCCATTCAGCCCATCGAGTCTGCTGTACCATCAGTCATGGCTATATGTTATTCAATCCCATTCTCCTGCCTTCTCCCCATAACCCTTCATCCCCTTACTAATCAAGAATCTGTCTATTTTTGTCTTAAATACACTCTGTCACTTCAACACTAAAACCCCTACCGTAATAAGTTCCACAGAGTCACCGCCTCTGGCTGAAGAAATTCCTCCTCATCTCAGTTCTAAAGGGTCATCTCATCACTCTGGGCTGAGCCCTCGGGTCCTAGTCTCTCCTACTAGTGGAAACATCTTCTCTACATGTACTCTATTCAGGCCTCTCAATATTCAGGCAGGGTGGAAAAGAAGAGAGGGATGGGGGGGGAGAGGGGATGGGTTAGGACAGACGATGTTGGACAAAATGGGGATCCGATGGGAAGCGGAAGTCTGGTGACTCTGCTGTTGACTGATGAGTGCTGAAGAGGATCCGGGTTACCAGGCAAAAGGAGATACAAGGGATATAGGCATCAAGTTTTGGAGAATGCCACCAGTGAGTGATGGGGCAGTGTAGATGTGGAAGGGCAATGAGGGGATGAGGTCAGTGAGCTGATGCTCTGAGGGAGTAGGTGTACTGGATAGGTGTTAGTGGGTTCACAGTGAACAGAAGGAGGTGTCTACCAACTGTCCCTGGATTAACCTGACAAATGGACGATTTGGAAAAGAACAAGAGGTGACTAAACTTGTCAGGTTGCAGTAATAGCTGGTGATATGTGGGGCCAGGTGGGACTGAACAAGAAGCAATGGAAAAGACAAGTTGTGGAAGAAGGATGATACTGAAGGAGGTTGCAGACTGGAGAGACAAGACTTCTCTACATTACGATAAGTATACTTACACTGGATATGAAATAATAAGCCTCTCCTCAGAAGCTACCAGCAAATCCTGCTTTTATTGCATGATGTTGTTTGACATGTGGTAATTGTATGGGCTATCGTCCATTCGTCTATGCATGATGCTGTAGTTTTCAGAACTCCAACAATTCATTCTATTTTATTTTATAAGGTGGTTTCAGTCAGGAGGAGTTACTGAAAATATGGAAGGGCATTTTCTACTGCATGTGGATGCAGGACAAACCACTTTTACAGGTAAGTCATGATTATAGCAGGGCATCCCAAACAGCGGGTTGCAAAGGTTTTGGAGTAGATCTATAGCTTGGGTTGTGGGTGTTTAGGTTAGTTGGCTCGCCGAGCTGGTTTGTTGTTTTGCAGACGTTTTGTTACCATGCTGGGTAACATCCTCAGTGCAGCCTCCGATGAAGCGTCGATGTGTTTTCCCGTCTGGTTTTTAAACTCTGGGGTCCGTTGAGATGGATTGCATCACTTCCGGTTTTCCTTCGTAGTGGATTGTATATGGGGTCGAGTTCAATGTGTTTATTAATAGCATGCTTCGTGGAGTGCCATGCTTCCAGGAATTCTCGTGCTTGTCTCTGCCTAGCCTGTCCCAGGATCTTGGTGTTGTCCCAGTCGAAGTCCGTGGTTCTCCTTGTCCATGTGGATTGAGATGAGTGAGTATTGGTCATGTCTTTTTGTAGCCAGTTGGTGTTCATGTACTCTGGTTGTTAGTTTCCTTCCTGTTTGTCTGATGTAGTGTTTCTCGCAGTCTCTGCAGGGGATTTTGTAGATGACAATGGTTCTGTCCATGGTGGGGAGTGGGTTTTTAGTTCGGGCGAGCAGTTGTCGTACGGTTGATGTGGGCTTGTGTGCCACTCTGATGCCCAGCGGTCGTAAGAGTCTTGTGGTGAGTTCCGACGTGTTCCTGATGTAGGGTAGTGTGATGAGTGTGTCGTGGTGTGTAGAATCTTTCTGATGCTATTCGTGTAGGCATCTTCTGACCCAGTTCTTTGGATATCCATTATCCTTGAACACTTGGAAGAGGTATTCTTCTTCCTGTTGGCGTAGTTCCGTGTTGCTGCAATGTGTTATTGCCCTTTTAAATAGTGTTCGCATGCGGCTTCGTTTGTGTGTGCTGGGATGGTTACTATTGAAGTTCAGTACCTGGTCTGTGCGTGTGGCTTTCCGGTGTACTTTCATTTGCAAACCCTGATGGGACTGTGGACGGGGAGGTGATAGCCTAGTGGTATTCTTGCTGGACCGTTAATCCACAGACCCGGGTTCGAATCCCACCACAGTAGTTGGTGGAATTTGAATTCAATAAATATCTGGAATTGAGAATCTAATGATGACCGTGAATCCGTTGTCGATTGTCAGAAAAACCCATTGGGTTTGCTAATGCCCCTTAGGTGCTGCAGTGTCTGACCTGGACTGAGTGCGGCAGGACTGTCAAAGAGCAACTGACAGACAGTGAGCTCTCTTTGACCTTACAAGCAGTTCTTTATTCCCCTGTGGTCAGGTGTCTTTTTGTTGATGTTTTCTAACTACCTTAATGTTGAGTCAAAAATTCTTGATTTGAAGTTTGGCTTGTTGTTTGCCTCACTCAGCAAATGAAGAATTCCAGTTTGTAGGAAGCACAGAATGTGTTTGTGGGGGTGAGTGTTTCCCCTGGCTCTCTGAAACATTCATGTGATGCAACTCTGTGACAGGGTTGTTCAGGCTCCTTTCTGCAGGCAGTAAGTATGCATCTGCACCCCCTTCATCTGGACAAGTGCAGAGTTGATCACAAATTGAAAATTAGAGATCTAGGCTTGTGTGGTTTAACTGAATAAAATCTCTACTGTTTGTTACAGGAAGAACTGGCAAACACCATTTCCCAATTGATACACGCCTTCAAAAATCTGGATGCCAGTAAGTTTCTGCTGTTCTGACCATCAATATCTTGTTCCAGAGAGACATATTGTGAAGTGGTGGATAACATGGTTGGATTGTGTTGTGTTGGGCTCTTCCATCATTGAGGATGGGGATATTTGTGGAGCCGCCTCCTCCAGTGAGTTGTTTAATTGTCCACCACCATTCATGACTGCATGTGGCAGGACTGCAGAATTTAGATCTGCTCCATTGGTTGTGGGATCGCTTAGCTCTGTCTATAATTTGCTGCTTTCACTGTTTGGCGTGCAAGTAGCCCTGTTTGGTTGCTTTACGAGGTGTTTTTAGCTATGTCTGGTACTGCTCCTGGCATGCTCTCCTACACTCTGTTGAACCAGGGTTGATGCCCTGGCTTGATAGTAATAACAGAGCATGGTATATGCTGGGCCTTGAGGTTACAGATTTGTGCTGGACAACAATCCTGCTGCTGTTGATAGTCTACAGTACCTCATAGGTGCCCAATCTTGAGTTGCTAGATCTGTTTGAAGTCATGTCCCATTTAGTACAGTGAAAGTGCAGCACAACATGAAGTATTCTCACTGTGAAGGTGAGACTTTATCTCCACACGGACTGCACGGTGGTCACTTACCGATACTGTCATGGACAGTTGC
The DNA here is from genome assembly GCF_021869965.1 of Rhincodon typus. NCBI lineage: Eukaryota > Metazoa > Chordata > Chondrichthyes > Orectolobiformes > Rhincodontidae > Rhincodon > Rhincodon typus. Next base: position 1,079,497 of record NC_063342.1, read on the forward strand.
ATCTGCAGCCGACAGATTGGTAAGGATGAGGTCAAGTATGTTTTTCCCTCTTGTTGGTTCCCTCACCACCTGCCGCAGACCCAGTCTAGCAGCTATATCCTTTAGGAGCTGACCAGCCCGATCTGTAGTGTTGCTGCTGAGCTGCTCCTGGTGGTGGATATTGAAATCCCCCACCCAGAGAACATTTTGCTCCCCTTCTATCCTGAGCACTACTTCAGTGTTGTCCAACATGGAGGAGAACTGACTCATCAGCTGAGGGAGGGTGTATGTGGTAAACAGCAGGAGGTTTCATGGAGTCATAGAGTTTAGAAAAAGTCCACAGGCCCACGTCTACACAGACAAACAAAAAAATCACCAATCTATACTAATTCCACTTTCCAGCACTTGGCAGTTAGCCTTGAATGTTATGAAATTTCAAATGCTCATCTAAAACTTTTTAAAGGTTTTTGAGGTTTCCACCTCAATCACTCTCTAGGCAGTGCATTCCAGACCACCACCACCATCTGGGTGAAAGAATCTTTCCTCAAATCCACTCTGAACCTTTACCTTAAAATATATTCCATCATTATTGACCCTTCAACTATAGTGAACAGCTGCTTCCTATCCACACTGTCTATGCCCTTATAATCTTTTCCACCTCAATGTGGTCCCCTCTCAGCCTTCTCTGCTCAAAAGAAAACAATCAGAGCCTGTCCAGTCTCTTTTCATAACTGAGCTGCTCCATCCCAGGCAACATCCTGGTGAATCTCCTCCACTGCAAACGTGTCTTCCCTATACTGTGGAGACCAGAACTGCACGCAATACTCTAGCTATGGCATAACCAAAGTTCTGCACAGCTCCACATAACCTCCTACTCTTAGGATCTATGCCATGAATGATAAAGTCAAGCATCCTATATGCCTTCCTAACTGCTCTATTAATCTGCTCTGCTACCTTCAGGGATCTGTAGACAAGCACCCCAAGGTCCCTCTGTTCCTCTGAGTTTCCTAGTGTCATGCCATTCATTTTACTCCCTTATCTTGTTACTACTTCCAAAGTGCATCACCTCTCGCTTATCAGGGTTAAACTCCATTTGCTACTTACCTGCCCACCTGACAAACACGTCCAACCCTTTCTTTAACCTAAGATTTTCTTCCTTGCTGTCATGTGGCCAATCTTCGTGGTATCAGCAAACTAACTTATCATCTCCCCCCGGGTTGTAATCACCCTGTTCAGAGATGTTATTACACACCCTGGAGCAGTTGGGACTTGAGCCCAGACCTCTTGGCTCAGAAGTAGGGCCAATACTGCTGCATCACAAGAGCCTGAGTTCCTCAGGGTAGTGTTCTCAGCTCTATCATCTTCAGCTGTTTCATCAATGACTTTTCCTACATAATAAGGTCAGAAGTGAGGATGTTAGCTATTGGCCTTCAGGAAGCAAATCTGCTGTCCTTGCCTTGTCTGGCCTACATGTGACTCCAGACCCATAACAATGTGATTGACTCTTAAGTGCCCTCTGGGTTGTTAGGGATGGTCAATAAATGTTGTCCGAGTTAGTAATACCCACTCTGTGTGAATTGAAAACATATGTATATCTGGACCAGTTGTAATATTTCCAGATTTTCTGATAACACAAAACTGGGTGGAAATATAATGTGTGAGGAACATACATGAAGATTTCAAGTGGACTCTGAGAGGCTAAGTGATTGGGCAGCAATATGACAGAATGGGGAATATAATGCAAATATGTGTGAAATTATCAACTTTGGTAGAAGAAGCCACACGTGTGTGAAATACTGAGAAATTGGTGAGTGTTGGTGTCCAGAGGACTTGTGTCCTTGCCCATGAGCCACTAAAAGAGAGCTTTCGGGTACAGAAATCAGTAAGGAAGTCAAATGATCACAGGCTCCTTCACCACATGTAGTACACGAAGTATAAATGCTTTGCTGCAGCAGTACAGAGCATCAGTGAGACCCCACGAAATGTATTGTGTGCAGTTTTGATCTCTATCTAAGGAAAGATATATTTGCCATCAAGAAAATGCACTGAAGGGTCACCACACTAATTCCTGGAATGGCAAGATCGTCTTGTGAGATGAGGTTGAGGAAACCAGATCCATATTTCTTGGAGTTGAGAATAGTGAAAGATGATTTGTTGAAACTTTGCAATTTCTTACATAGCATGGTAGGGTTGATGTAAGTGGGATGTTCACTGGATAAGGGACAAACCATATCAGACTGAGATGAATTTGTTGAGGGGGTGCGGTCCCTGAAAGAGGTGTATAAGATTATGTGGGGCATGGACAGGGTGAAATGCATCCAAGGATTTTGAAGGAAGTGAGGGTAGAAATTGCTGAGGCATTGCCCCTAATCTCTCAGACTTCCATGGCCTTAGAACATTGAACAGTACAGTACAGGAATATGCTGTTCAGCCCACAATGTTATGCTGAACATGGCACCAAATTAAACTAACCCTTTCTGCCTGCCCTTGGCCTATATCCCTCCATTCCTTATGTATTCATCTGCTTATCTAAAAGTCCCTTAAACACCCCTATTGTATCTGCCTCCACCACTACCCCTGGCAGTGCATTCCAGACTCCTACCATTCAGTGTAAAAAAAAGACTTGCCCCTCACTTCTCCTTTGAACTTTCCCCTCTCATCTTAAATGTATGCCCTTGAGTTTTAATCATGGGGGAGATGCCAGAGGCTGGAGAATTGTGAATGTTACACCCTTATTCAAGAACAGCTGTAGGGCTCGTCCCAGCACAAACAGACAATCAGTTTCACTTCAGTGGTGGGGAAGCTTTGAAAAACAATAATTTGGGATAGAATCAGTATCACATGAAAAGAGGTGGATGGTGAGGAATGCATTTATTTCTAAAATGGAAATCCAGTTTAACTAACTGGGAGGAGTTTTTTGAAAAGGGAATGGAAAGGCTTAATTAGGGTAATGCTATTGATGTGGTGAATGTGGATTTCCAGAAGGCCTTTGATACAATGCTTCGCAACAGTCCTGGCGTAGGTTTTAGGTCACAGTATAAAAAGGACTGTAGCAATGTGGAAACACAATTAGCTGAGTGATAGGAAGCAGGGAATAATGGTCAATGGATATTTTTCTCGTTGGAGGAAGCTTTGTAGTGACATTTCGCAGAAGTCAATATTGGGACCACACAGTGTAGAGCTGGATGAACACAGCAGGCCGAGCAGGAAAGCTGACGTTTCGGGTCAAGACCCTTCTTCAGAAATGGGGGAGGGGAAGGGGAAGGGGATTCTGAAATAAATAGGGAGAGAGGGGGAGGTGGATAGAAGATGGATAGAGGAGAAGATAGGTGGAGAGGAGACAGACAGGTCAAAGAGGAGGGGATGGAGCCAGTAAAGGTGAATGTAAGTGGGGAGTTAGGGTGGGGATAGGTCGGTCCAGGGAGGACAGACAGGTCAAGGAGGCGGGATGAGGTTAGTGGGTAGGAGATGGGGGTGGGGCTTGAGGTGGGAGGAATGGTTAGGGAGGCGGGGACGAGCTGGGCTGGTTTTGGGATGCGGTCGGGGGGAGGGGAGATTTTGAAGCTTGTGAAGTCCACATTGATACCCTTGGGCTGCAGGATTCCCAAGCGAAATATGAGATCCTGTTCCTGCAGCTTTCGGGTGGCATCATTGTGGCAATGCAGGAAGCCCAGGATGGACATGTCGTCCAAGGAATGGGAGGGGGAGTTGAAATGGTTCGCGACTGGGAGGTGTAGTTGTTTGTTGCGAACCAAGCGTAGGTGTTCTGCAAAGCGGTCCCCAAGCCTCCGCTTAGTTTCCCCGATGTAGAGGAGGCCACGACGGGAACAGCAGATACAGTATGCCTCATTAGCAGATGTGCAGGTGAACATCTGTTTGATGTGGAAAGTCCTTTTAGGGCCTGGGATGGAGGTGAGGGGGGAGATGTAGGGGCAGGTGTAGCACTTGCTCCGGTTGCAGGGAAAAGTGTCGGAGGTGGTGGGGCTGGAGGGGAGTGTGGAGTGGACAAGGGAGTCATGGAGAGAGTAGTCCCTCCGGAAAGCAGATAAGGGTGGGGAGGGAAAAATGTCTTTGGTAGTGGGGTCAGATTGCAGATGGCGGAAGTGTCGGAGGTTAATGCGTTGGATTCAGAGGTTGGTGGGGTGGTACGTGAGGACGATGGGGATTCTGTTTTGGTTGTTATTGTGGGTAGGGGGTGTGAGGGATGAGTTGCGGGAAATGCAAAGAGACATGGTCGAGGGCATTTTCGACCACTGTGGAGGGGAAGTTGCGGTCCTTGAAAAACGAGGACATCTGGGATGTCCAGGAGTGGAATGCCTCATCTGCGGCGGGGGCAAAGGAGTTGGGAATAGGGGATGGCCTTTTTGCAGGAAGGTGGGTGAGAGGAGGTGTATTCTAGGTAGCTGTGGGAGTCGGTAGGCTTGAAATGGATATCGGTTTCCAGGTGGATGCCAGAGATGGAGACAGAGAGGTATCAGAGATGGTCCAGGTGAGCTTAAGGTTGGGGTGGAAGGTGTTAGTGAAGTGGATGAACTGTTCGAGCTCCTCGTGGGAGCACGAGGTGGTGCCGATACAGTCATCGATGTAATGGAGGAAGATTTGGGGTTTAGGGCCAGTGTAGCTACGGAAGAGGGATTGTTCCACATATCCTACAAAGAGGCAGGCATAGCTTGGGCCCATGCGGGTACCCATGGACACCTGCTTTGTCTGTAGGAAGTGGGAGGAATTGAAAGAGAACTTGTTGAGGGTGAGGACAAGTTCGGCTAAGCGGATGAGGGTGTCAGCGGAGGGGGACTGGTCGGGTCTGCGGGACAGGAAGAAGCGGAAGGCCTTTAGGCCATCTGCATGGAGAATGCAGATGTATAGGGACTGGATGTCCATTATAAAAATGAGGTGTTGGGGACCAGGGAATCGGAAGTTTTGGAGGAGGTGGAGAGCGTGGGTGGTGACAACCTCCCACCCACAGCCTCTAACCTCATCATTCCCCAACCCCGCACC
>NC_063342.1:1084483-1129427 GCF_021869965.1 Rhincodon typus
TCCCACCCACAGCCTCTAACCTCATCATTCCCCAACCCCGCACCGCCCGTTTCTATCTCCTTCCCAAAATCTACAAACCTGACTGATACCCTTGAGCTGCAGGGTTCTATGTGGACTTCACAAGCTTCAAAATCTCCCCTCCCCCGACCGCATCCTAAAACCAGCCCAGCTCGTCCCCGCCTCCCTAACCATTCCTCCACCTCAAGCCCCACCCCCATCTCCTACCAACTAGCCTCATCCCGCCTCCTTCACCTGTCTGTCCTCCCTGGACCGACCTATCCCCACCCTAACTCCCCATCTACACTCACCTTTACTGGCTCCATCCCCGCCTCTTTGACCTGTCTGTCTCCTCTCCACCTATCTTCTCCCTTATCCATCTTCTATCCGCCTCCCCCTCTCTCCCTATTTATTTCAGAACCCCCTTCTCCTCCCCCATTTCTGAAGAAGGGTCTCGACCCGAAACATCAGCCTTCCGGCTCCTCTGATGCTGCTTGGCCTGCTGTGTTCATCCAGCTCTACACCTTGTATTCTCAGATTCTCCAGCATCAGCAGTTCCTACTATCTCTGTATCAATATTTGGACCTTTGCTTTTCCCAATGTATATAAATGATTTAGATCTTGGTGTGCAGGGGACAATCTCCAAGTTTGTACTAAACATGGAAACTCCAAAAGAATGTTGTCAAGTTGGTTGAGTGGGTGAATAGGTGATAGTTAAGGTTTAATGCAGAGAAGTGAGAGTTGATGCATTTTGGTAGGAAGAACATTGAAAGACGATACAAAACAGGAGATACAATTCTAAAGAGGGTGCAGGAGCAGAGGGAGCTAGGTGAATTTGTGCACAGATCATTGAAGGTGATAGGACAGGTGGAGAGCAGTTAACTAAACATAGCATTCCTGGCTTTATAAATAAGGACATATATTAGCAAGGAAGTGATGTTGTACTTGATTAAGACTTCAGCTGGGGTATTGTGTATAGTTGCAGATGTCACATTACAAGAAGGATGTCAATGTCCTGGAGAGTGTGCAGAAATGATTTACAAGAATGATTCCAGGAATGAGAAACTTCAGTTAGGATAGCTTGAAAAGATTGGGACTGTTTTCCTTCAAGAGAAGCGCTTGATAAAGATTTTTAAAATCTTAAGCACGCTGATCAGAGAAGTTAGGGAGAAGCTGTTCTTGCTGAAAAAGATAGATTTAAAGTGATGTGCAAATGAAGCAACGTTAATGTAAGAAAAAAATATTTTCTCACAGCAAATAGTTAAAGTATGGAAAGCACTGCTGCCTGGAATTGTGGTGGAGGCTTTCTAGAGGAGCATTGGATGGTTATTTGGATAGAAATGGTGGGCAGGGGTATGGGTAAAAAGCAGGAGATTGGCATTAAGTAATAGAACCAGTGCAGGCACATTGGGCCGAATAGCGACCTCCTGCACTCTTCACAATTCTAAGTCTGAGAACTTGCAGGTCAGGCACTGTGCAGACTGAGGTTCTAAGGAGAAAACAGAATGGGTGCAGGAGGGAGGCGATCTCTCTGTTTTGGGATTGATTGATTTTAGCTGTAAGGACTGCTGAATACCTCCAGTGCAGTCTGTTTGCAACTTTGATTTCACTTGAATTTACTGAGCCATCATTACTTCGTATCGTGCTGCAGAGTTCCTGTTCATGGAGACATTCTTTCAGACAATGAATCGTGAGTGGAATGGAATCGATCGTCTTCGTCTGGATAAATTCTACCTGGTGAGATTTATCCTTTAATTGGATTTCCTTTCACTGTTGCTCAGACTCTGGCAGCTACTGGCCTAACACGAAGATTGTATATTTGTTGTTCAGTCAGCTTCATGATATATGGCAGTGACAAAGAGCCACATGGCACCATGAGTGGTGCAGCCCTTGAGCCACATCTCAGTATAAAGATCTGTGGCATACTGTAGGTGGCATTCCACCACCGCCACCACCACCAAAATCCATCTGAACTAAAAGCACAGGTTCCTGCTTTGACTTGAACTGTACGATGCTGAGGCTGTTTATAGCACAGCACTGCTGGTGTGAATGAGATGGGGTACATCAGTGATCTGGAACTGAACCCAGCTCTCCTGATTGATATGGATCAGCTGTGCAAAAGACTGTACTATGAGCTCAGCCATTGTGGAGGTAATGTTTCAAGTAGTGGAGGTTAAAGTGCAGGGTGAATTGTGACTCTCATTGATGTTCTTGCCTGCCTTTGCTCTGCAGCTTATTCGCTTGATGCTGAGGCAATTTCTGGAGGAATTGAAGAGCATGGACTGGGATGACAGGTGAGCGGAGCTTTAAATCACCCTCCTTAAACACAATCTGTTGAGGCTAATTGGCTAGGACCTGTGAACAGTTGTGAATGTGCACTTGGCTGGCACTCCCAGCTGAAACATGGTTTCTTTCGCTGGTGTCATTGTGTATCTGCCACCTGACACTGTTTTATACCTCTGCCACTGCCCTTGTGCCCCCAGGCAGCACATGCCCAGGTCTGGCGCTGATGATTGACTGAAATAAGTCTCTGTGCATGGAAAACTCTATCTTTGACATATCAGGTTTTACAAAATTCTGAAGCAGGAATCTACATTGTAGAGCTCATGTGAACTAAGAAACAATCCAAGCATGACCTTGTAGACAGAGTTCTCTGATTGTTCTTTGTGTTGTTTCTATTGACAGACATGACATTCTAATCCAGAGAGGATTATTGCCTATCCCTAAATGCCCTTGAACTGGGACCATTCAGAGGGCATTTAAGAGTTGTCCTGTATTGCTGTGGCTCAAAACCAGACCAAAATGGGTGGCAAATATCCTTCCCTAAGGAATTTAGTGAACCTTTTTGTTTTCACAATCGCTGGCAGTTTCATGTAATTTCGTGGTCACAAGTATGAATGAATTATGAGCATCTGACTTACGAATGCTTGTACTTACAAGTGAGATTCCTTAATAATATTGATACAATCTTTCACTTGCACTTATGAATGGCCATTTTGTGTTGTACTGTATTGTGTTCTGACTTGAGCACAAATTGACTTATGAATGTACTAGGGACCGTAACCCGTGGACTGCCTGTAATGGGACCCGAGCTTTCAACTCAAATTTATTAATAGAATTTAAATTCCATTAGTTGCTGTTGTGGGTTTGAACCTGTTTCTCCAGAATATTAGTCTGGGCCTCTGAATCACTAGTCCAATGACATTACCATTGTGCCAACTCCTCCCTTGACATGTTGGATATGTCTACATTGTTTTAATGATGAGAGTTCTTGGTTGCTGGCATTGATGTAATGCAGGATCTGTAACTATGGCATCAGTAAACTCAGCTACCTGAAAATACTGTTAACATTTGTAGAAAACTAATGGAAGAGAAAACCTATTTATTTCATAATTGAAGTGAGCAGTGCTGGTTGCTGTTTAATTCAGTGGAACTATGGATATTTAGATGGTTGCACCATGTCTTGAGGAGAGGGATTTCACCTTTGCGTTTTCTGCAGTGAACCATCCTCTTTTTGTTTGCAGTGTTGTCAACCGATTTTTAAGCTGTGTGACAAATGAGGTGCTGAAACCTACCAGTAACACTGAGGCCAGTGGAATTCGCTTTCATTTTGTCGATATCTATCTGCAGGAACTGGCCCAAGTTGGTGCGCACCAGGTAAAGAGAATGAAATCCCTGGATCGGTGGAGTTTTGTAAGGAACTGTTATCTCTGCAATTCTGTCACCATCACTGGTTCTCAGCATCTGCACACTCTGGGGTGATGTTAATGAAGGTATCCAGCAAACTGGAATCTTCAGTGAACCATGGTGCATCCATACATGAATTAATTTATTGGCTACTTAAGATTTCAGGTCCCCTCCCCACTTACCTCCTTTCCATCAGCTCTGGTCAAATATTAAGTTTGTGTGAACTATTTTGAAATCGTTTTGGGAATACAGAATGGGTCATACAATTATTGTACTGTAACTGCATTCTCCCTTCCTTTGGCCCAGCTGTCTGCAGACCAGAACCTGAAGTTTATTGAACCTTTTTGCCGAATTGCTGCCAAAACCAAAGAGTGAGTATCATTCTGTCAGTGTGTCTGTGTCTGTGCTGTGCGAGATGTTTTTTGTGACCCCTACATCAGTGGAATTCCCTCGTGCTCTCTGGCATCTTCACCAGGGTGAGGTTGGTCTCTGTAACTTGAGACCACTCCAGCCTAGATCAATGCGGAAACTGCCTGCTCCACTCCGGGCAAGGAGGGTGACCCCGAATTCCAAACTAGTGAGAGGCACCATGGTCCACAGGTACTGCTGTACGAGTGAGCCTGGACTTAGGCTGCTTCTAAGAACCAAGTCCACCATAACCATGGATAACCAAACTGAGTCTGGAGTATGACTGCAGTGGGTAATGGATCGGGGTCTTGGGGTGTTATTACTCTGGGTGACTGATCGGGGTCTGGGGTATTATCATGTTGGGGAGCTGCTCAAGCCCCAGTGTATTATTACCCTGAACAATCATTGGGGTCTGCTGATTTATTTCTGAATTATTCTAATTCTTGTCCCCCATTGTGCTTTGGCCGCAGTCGAGTTTTGTTTCATGTGGTCTCCCAAGGAATCTTCGAAATGATCGTGGACCAGGCACCTTTTGCTATCGATGATTTGATCAATGAGCTTCAGGGTGAAGAGAATGAGGACAGTGTTTGCGAGGAGCTGAATTCCAGCGACAAAGAGGAAGGTCCATCTCCGTCACCGAAGATAAACGGTGAGGAAATGTTCTGTTATGAATTGGGGTGTCTGGTGTCTTGGTAGCGTTCTTTGGAATTCCCAATGAGGACAGGCAATTTTGTTTAAACGTTCAAGATTCTGAGGAATGCGGGAGGTTCAGCCCCTAAGGGGTCATTCTTCCTGCTTGGACAGTATGGACACGGATGCCAGCATAACTGCTGAATCGTTCACTCAGAGGGTAGTGAATTCTTGGAATTCTCTAGACCAGAGGGTTGTGACTGATCAGGCTTAGAGAGAGCTCTTTAGCACTCAAATGATTTGGTGGTCATGGGATTATGTGTGGAAAGTGAGGTGCTGTGTGATCTTGCTGAATGGTGGAACTTGCTCGACGGGGCATATGGCTTTTTCCATCTCTGATTGCTTCTCTGGCTGCATTAAGAGCATAAGCAACAAAAGCTGTTTGCTTTGAGCTTTGAGTTACTCCCAATGATTTGCTGCTTTGTTGCACCTGGTTTCTGTTGTTCTGGTTCCTGTTTTGGAATGGTCTGCACCTTTGTTGAATTAGGCCGAAGGGCCTGTTTCCATGCCTTATGACTCAATGACTGTGTTTGATGATCTCATTTGGAGATTCTGTGCTTGACCTGAGTTCAGAAGAGGATTGGTCCTGTGAACCCTTGCTAGGAAGTGCTTGTATGAACAGGAACAACTATGACTAATGCTGTTCTTTGTTGAATAGTTTGACAATGCTCCCATGCTTCCTGCACCAACGAGGCACATGGAGAACCTGGAAGGTTTAGGTGTAAAGAATAACCAATTGGATGATGTATTGCAGGCAGTGGTACAGGAATACTGTCATTGGACGTGGGGAACTGATTATCAGAGAGCTGGTTCCACAGGAACCTTGCCATTGGGAATGGGAACAAAATGAGATTCAAAAAGCTATTCTTGATGGTGTGTGCCTGAACAAGACTGGTTTCAAGTCTGACAAGAGGCAGCAGTGTGGTTTCACTCTTGCAACCAGGCAATGAAAATGTTTTAGAGATAGGAGGAACTGCAGATGCTGGAGAATCCGAGACAACAAGGTGCAGAGCTGGATGAACACAGCAGGCCAAGCAGCATCATAGGAGCAGAAAGGCTGACGTTTCGGGCCTAGACCCTTCATCAGAAATGGGGGAGGGGAAGGGGGTTCTGAAATAAATAGGGAGAGAGGGGGAGGCGGATAGAAGATGGATAGGTGGAGAGGAAACAGACAGGTCTAAGAGGCGGGGATGGAGCCAGTAAAGGTGAGTGTAGGTGGGGAGTTAGGGAGGGGGGAGGACGAACAGGTCAAGGGGGCGGGATGAGGTTAGTAGGTAGGAGATGGGGGTGCGGCTTGAGGTGGAAGGAGGGGATAGGTGGGAGGAAGAACAGGTTAGGGAGGCGGGGACAAGCTGGGCTGGTTTTGGGATGCAGTAGGGGGAGGGGAGATTTTGAAGCTTGTGAAATCCACATTGATACCATTGGGCTGCAGGGTTCCCAAGCGGAATATGAGTTGCCGTTCCTGCAACCTTCGGGTAGCACTGCAGGAGGCCCAGGATGGACATGTCGTCTGAGGAATGGGAGGGGGGGTTGAAATGGTTCGTGGGAGGTGCAGTTGTTTATTGCGAACCGAGCGTAGGTGTTCTGCAAAGTGGTCCCCGAGCCTCCGCTTGGTTTCCCCGATGTAGAGGAGGCCACAACGGGTACAGCGGATGCAGTATACCACATTAGCAGATGTCCAGGTGAACATCTGCTTGATGTGGAAAGTCTTCTTGGGGCCTGGGATGGGGGTGAGGGAGGAGGTAGGGGGGCAGGTGTAGCACTTCCTGTGGTTGCAGGGAAAAGTGCCGGGTGTGGTGGGGCTGGATGGGAGTGTGGAGCGGACAAGGGAGTCACGGAGAGAGTGATCCCTCCGGAAAGCAGATAAGGGTGGGGAGGGAAAGATGTCTTTGGTGGTGGGGTCGGATTGCAGATGGCGGAAGTGTCGGAGGATGATGCGTTGGATCCGGAGGTTGGTGAGGACGAGGAGGGTTCTTTTTTGGTTCTTATTGCGGGGGCGGGTAGTGAGGGATGAGTTGCGGGAAATGTGGGAGACACGGTTGAGGGCGTTCTCGACCACTGAAGGGGGGACGTTGTGGTCCTTGAAAAACGAGGACAACTGAGATGTACGGGAGTGGAATGCCTCATCCTGGGAGCAGATGCGGCGGAGGCGAAGGAATTGGGAATAGGGAATGGCATTTTTGCAGGACGGTGGGTGGGAGGAGGTGTATTCTAGGTAGCTGTGGGAGTCGGTGGGCTTGAAATGGATATCGGTTTCTAGGTGGTTGCCCGAGATGGAGACAGAGAGGTCCAGGAAGGAGAGAGAGGTATTGGAGATGGTCCAGATGAACTTAAGGTTGGGGTGGAAGGTGTTGGTGAAGTGGATGAACTGTTCGAGCTCCTCGTGGGAGCACGAGGCGGTGCCGATACAGTCATCAATGTAACGGAGGAAGAGGTGGGGTTTAGGGCCAGTGTAGGTACGGAAGAGGGATTGTTCCACGTAACCTACAAAGAGGCAGGCGTAGCTTGGGCCATGCGGTTACCCATGGCCACCCCCTTTGTCTGTAGGAAGTGGGAGGAATTGAAAGAGAAGTTGTTGAGGGTGAGGATGAGTTCGGCTAAGCGGATGAGGGTGTCAGTGGAGGGGTCTGGTCGGGCCTGCGGGACAGGAAGAAGCGGAGGGCCTTTAGGCAATCTGTATGGGGAATGCAGGTGTATAGGGACTGGACGTCCATGGTAAAGATGAGGTGTTGGGGACCTAATGTTTTGTTTTGTTTTGGTGCAGTGGGAGTGGGAGGAGCAGAGAATCTATTGAGAGTGAGTCACTCAAAATCTTCCTTTACTTAGGTTCTGGGATAGTCAGGTGCCTGTGCTGCCTTTAACTCACAGAGCAGCATTCATTTGTGTGTTAAGCTGCAGCTTGTTGCAAAAGAATTTGAAAATTGATGGGTGGTTCATGTTCTCACAGGTTCCACATCTGAACAGGCTGAGGGGCTGCTGCTGGATGGCCAGGGAGAGAAGCCAAATCCAGCTCAACATGACGATGACATTGGACCTGTGCTTCAGGTATTATTCGATTTGAATGTTAGTGATATCTCTTTTAATTAGAGATTTTAACCAATAGAGGCCACTTGAATGGAATTGTTGAATAGCGCAGTAGCTGGTTCCTTTTGTTGCCTCACCAAATATCACTGAGCCAGTGTACTCCCATCAACATGCCTGCCTATTTTGATGTATGCCTACTATCATTGGGTATGGGGCTGGACTAGCAATTTGGATTGTGAGAAAATTGAGAAATTGGACAGTGTGTTTTGTGGACTTACAATGGAGTGCGTGATCTTCTCAGGTGGCAGAGCAGGCTTGAAGGGCTGAATGGCCTTCTACAGGTGGGAGATAGTAGATATATGTTTGTGAATGATAAAATCTATCTAACTGTCAGTGTAACCCAAGGAGGGAAGGGAGCCTGTCACTTTACCCACACCGACTCATGCATTAACCGTAGCCGTAGTCTGATTTGGAGCTTTGTCATCATTCATCACTGTCACTGATCCAGAATCCTGGAACTAGTTAATGTCACTGTGGGTGTCCCTACAGCAGTTCAAGAAGGCAGCTCATCACCACCTTCTCAAAGGTGGTTGGCCTTGCCAGTGATGCTCACATCTTGAAAATAAGTTTTACCACTGGAGAAAGATAACAATTGCAGTAAGCAGCAGAGGCTTTAACAATTTACAACTAGCTAAAAAGACCCTGGGAGAGGCATTAGCCTGGTGACATCATTGCTAGACTTTTGCTCTAGAAACCAGGTTCAAATCTCACCATGGCAAGTGGTGGAATTATTTTTCAATAAAAATCTGGAATTGAGAGTCTAATGACCACGTAATTGTTGATTATCGGGAAAGCCCATCTGGTTCACTTATTCTTTAGGGAAGGAATCTGCCATCCTTACCTGGCCTGGCCTACATGTGCATACAGACTCAGCAATGTGGTTGACTTTTGAATGCCCTCTGACATGGCCAAACAAGGCACTCCATTGTAAGTAACCATTAGAAAGCCTGAAAAAAAGAATGAAACAGGGCAGATCATGTGGCATCTCTCAAAGTACCAAAAACAGCAATTGCAAACACAGCCCTGTCAACTCCGCAGAGTCCTCCTTTGGTCAAAAATCACACGACACCAGGTTATGGTCCAACAGGTTTATTTGACAACACTAGCTTTCGGAGCGTTTCTCCTTCTTCACGTGTAGTGAGAGTGGCATCAAGACGCACAATTTATAAATAATAGATAGAAAGATCATACAACTGATGCAAGTGTGTTGAATAAACCTGAAATGGCTGGCTGACCACCCCCCCCCCCGCCGTTAAATCTTTAATCAGTTAGAAAGGAGATGCAGGTTTCGATTGATTAAAATGCAAATCCCAGAATTTCTTTCAAGTCACTGCCTGAGATAACTAAAGGTTTTATCAGTGTATACAAAAAGTCACATTTCAAGTCAGACAATCCATTTTAGGTGTGAGGCGTCATTTAGCATCTGTGTTTTAGTTCCAAAGCAGGAATTTAAGAAATGCCCCATTGACTGACTGTGTCTACAAATTGTGGGCTTTTTGAACAAAATAGAATGTGTGTGCAAATGCAAATTCACCCCATAGATCTGTGTCTGTTTGTGCGCGCGCGTGTGTCTGTCTGTGCATGCGCATGTGTGCACCTGTGACTCTGTGTGTGAATGTCTGTGTATGTGTGCCTGTGTACGCATGTGTCCGTTTGTCTGTCTGTGTGTGTGAGGTCACAAAAGTCTTCCTATCCGATAATGTGGTTTTTGAACTGCAAATTATTTTGTCATATTGGAATATTTCTGTTGTAATATCATGTTAATACAGAACGTCTTTGCTGCTTGCTATCATGTACAAATTGGACTCTGCAGTATCTTAAAGTCCTCTGTTTCTTATGTGTGCAGTTCAACTATGAAGCTCTTGCTGACCGACTTTTCCAGCTGTCCAGCAGGGGAAACACTCCTGCCCAGAACAGGAAGCGTCTCTATAAGTTGGTGAAAAAGTAAGCGCTTCTCTTGTACATTTTTATTGTGTGCAAGTGCACATGGACCCTCAGTCTGCACAAATACCCATTTCGCCTTCTGAATTTCACACTGGTCCCTACTTATGTCTCTTGCTGTTCCCAACCCTTGATTTAACCCCCACCACTTTTCCACTTCTCTGCACTCGATCTTGCTTCATATGTCTCCTGATACATGTGTGCCCATCTGCAACCTTTGTTTTCTCTTGCCCTCCATCACCCTAAATAAAACTCTTCTGAATAATGTCATTATTTGAAGGTGCTGTATGTGCACAACTGTAGTTGTGTTTGTGTGATGGTTAGTTGTACCCATAACCTGAGTAAAGTAACACTGTGGAGATTAACTGAAAAACACTAGGGATAAATAACATACTGTAAGGTGAGGGAAGTAAGGAATTAGAAAAGTTGGGTGATAAGATTAAGCTTAAATCATGGCAGTGAGGACAGCTGAGAGGTATGTGGGAAGTCCATGCAACCTATCGGCTTCCAAGATGGCCATGTGTACAGGAAGTGCTCTCAACTGCAGAAATCTGAGTCTGGGTTTCAGAGGTCACCCGGCATCTGGAAATACTGGCGCATCTGTGACACTGAGAGTTACGTGGATAGCACATTTAGAGAGGTGGCCACACCGCAGCTCAAGGTACGAGAGGAAAGAAGGGAATAGGTGACCACCAGACAGGCAGGTAGTGCCGGCACCCCTGGGGTCCTGTTCATAAATAATCATCCAATGCCATCTTGAAAGCCTCAATTGAACTTGCTTCCATCACATTTCCAGGCTGTGTATTCCCTACCCTAACTCCTCACTATATGAAAACGTTATTTCTCATATCACTCTTGCTTCGTTTGCACATCACTTTAAATTTGTGCCATCTTGTTCTTGGTCCTTCTAATGAGCAAGAACAATTTCCCCCTGTCTACCCTATTCAGCCTACTCATGATTTTCAAAACTTCAATCAGATCTCCTCTCAGCCTCCTTATCTCCAAGGAGAACAGCCCCAATTTCTTCAATCTATTCTCATCACTGAAGTTTCTCATACCTGGAGCCATTCTTGTAAATTACTTCTGCACTTTCCAATACATCCACATCTTTCCTATAATGTGGCACCCACAATTGTACACACTATTCCAGCTGAGGTCTAACAATGGGTATTACGCAAGTTTAAAATCACCCCCCTGTTCTCATACTCTGTGTCCCTGTTAATAAAACTGAGGACAATGTATGTTTTAATAACTGCTCTCTCCACCAGTCCTATTACTTTCAATGATCTGTGAACTTATTCACCCAAGTCCCTCTGCTCCTGCACCCCCTTTAGAATTGTACCTCGGATTTTATATTTCTTACCAACATGCATCACCTCTCATTTTTCTGCATTAAACCTCATCTGCTCACTCCACCAACTTGTCAATGCTGTTTTGGAGTTTCGCATGGTCCTCCTCACAGTTTACAATTTTTCCAAGTTTGGTGTCATCTGCAAACTTTGAAATTGTCCCCTATACATCAAGATCCAGATCAGTAATATAGTAATCAGGAAAAGAAAAGATCCCAATAGTGACCCTAAAGGAACTCCGCTACAAACCTTCTTTCAGTTCAAAAGCCATCCATTTGACCATTACTCTCTGTTTCTAATCGCTCAGCCTATTTTGTATCCATGCTACTACTGACCCTTTTATACCTCCAGTTGTAAATGAAGTTTAATGCAGAGAAATGACAGATGATGCACGGTTATGCCACTCTTATACTACAATCTGTAACTTGCTTGAAACATCTCTGTGGCACTGTATATCAAATGCCTCTGGAAATCCATGTACATTACACCAGCAAGAGAGGAGATTGTTGAGGCCTTGACCAAGATCTTTGTTACCCTCTTTGCGCCTTTACATGACTTTTTAAAAAAAAACTCTTAAGTTTGTTGAACAGGATTTTTCCTTTAGAAATCCATGCTCACTCTTCCTATTCATGCCACTGTCTTCCATATGATTATTAATTCTATTCAGAACAGCTGTTTCTAGAGGCTTCCCTCCCACCGAAGTTAAATGAATTGGTCAGTGAACTTGATCAATGCTGAAATGTTTGTTATTCTCCAGACCTCTGGCACCTCCTGCTTCTCTGGCGAAGAGAATAAGATTGTGGACAGAGTTTCCTTTGCCAACACGACTTTGGCAGCAACCTCCTATTTTGTAAAGATAGACACAGAGTATAAATTCAACACCTCAGTTATGCCCCGTGCCTCTGTCTGTAAATCTCCATTTTGGTCTGTCATTGGTCCTGCTCCTCCTATGACCACTGTCTTACTGTTATTGTGTCTGTCAAAGACTTTTGGAGTTCCCTTTGTTAGCTGCTAGGCTTTTGTTTTCTCTTTACTTTTATTTTCTCTCTTTCTCTCTCTTTTGTTCTTTTTCTTTCTAATCTTATTTCTGTCTCCTTTTCCATCAACAAAACTCTGGACTTGTTTGTCCTAACTTTTCCACTGGAGGGAGTTTACCTTGTCTGTACCTGAACCATCTGCTCCTTGTAGGCAGTCGATTGTGTAGTTATTCTTTTTCCTGCTAACCCCTCATTACAAACACTCCTGCTCAACTCTGTCCTTGCGGATAGGATCGTTGTTGGAGTTAGGTACAGGTTTATGATAGACAAGAGAGTACAGTTTTGGGGGTAGATAGGAAAATGGATTGAGACCACAATTGGCTCAGCCATAATCTTATTGAAAGACAGGGTAGGCTCGAAGAGCAGGATGATCTTTGCTAATTCACATATTCATATGTTGCATGTCTTTATGTAATTGTTTTTCCTTTTCTATCCCTTTAGGTTCCGGGATTTAGCTGAAGGTGAGGATGGATGGCTTTGCTCAGTCTGTCACTGTCACTGGTTTTGCTCTTCACTTGATATTTTTTCAGCTTATATAAAGGGACAATTGCTGTTCCCACTTTGGTGGTCAATTTTCACAATTCTGGCCTTCTAACTTTGAGATGTGCAGAACTGAAGGATAAAGGGGGGAACTTGGTGCTTGGAGGCTGGGGATGTGGACAAGATTCTGAATGAGTATTTTGTCAGTATTCACCCAGGAGAAGGATATGGAGGATAGTGGAGCATGCTAATATGCTAGGGCATTCTGAGGTCAAGAAAGAAGTGGGGTTGGGTCTCTTGAAGAACATTAAGGTGCATACACCCCCAGAGCCCAATGGTGTCGATCCCAGGTTGTTGAGAGAGGCAAGAGAGGAGATTTGTTGAGGCCTTGACCAAGATCTTTGTATTATTGCTAGCCACTGGAGAGGTCCTGAGGACTGGCAAGTAGCTAATATTGTTCCCTAATATTGTTCCCTAATATTGTTCCCTAATATTGTTCCTCTGTTCAAGAAGGGAAATAGGGAT
Source organism: Rhincodon typus (assembly GCF_021869965.1). NCBI lineage: Eukaryota > Metazoa > Chordata > Chondrichthyes > Orectolobiformes > Rhincodontidae > Rhincodon > Rhincodon typus. The sequence goes on from NC_063342.1 coordinate 1,097,682, forward strand.
AATCCAGGAAACTGTAGACAGTCTCACAATGACAGTTGGGAAGCTATTGGAGAGAATTCTTGGGAGTAGAATTTATGTGCATTTGGAAAAGCATGGCCTAATTAGGGACAGTCAGCATGGCTTTGTGCAGGGCAGGTCATGTCTTACTAACTTGATTGAATTTTTCAAGGGGTTGATGAAGGTGATCAATGAGGGTAGAGCAGTGGATGTTGTCTACATGGATTTTAATAAGGCTTTCGACAAGCTCCCTCATGTAGGCGCATCCAGAAGATTGAGATGTATAGGATCCACAGTGACCTGGCTGCTTGGATTCAGAATTAGCTTGCCTGTCAGAGGCAGAAGGTAGTGGTGGAAGGCTGTTTTTCTGGCTGGACGTTTGTGACCTTTTGTAGTGTTCCACATAAACCTGTACTGGGACCTCTGCTGTTTGTGGTTTATATAAATGACTAGGATGAAAATGTAGATGGATGGGTTAGTAAATTTGCAGATGACGCAAAAACCGGTGGAATTGTAGATACTGTAGAAGGTTGTCAAAGGATACAACGGGATATAGATAATTGCAGATACGGGCAGTGAAATGGCAGATAGAGTTTAATCCAAGCAAGTATGAGATACTACAATTTGGGGAGATCAATTGTTAAGGAAAAGTATGCAGTTACTGGCAGGACCCTGAAAAACATTGATGTACGGAGGGATCTTAGGGTTCGAGTCCATAGCTCCCTGAAAGTGGCTGTGCAAGTAGATAGGGTGGTAAAGAAGGCGTATGGGATGCTTGCCTTTATTGTTTGGGGAATCGAGTACAAGAGTCAGGGTGTCATGTTGCAGCTTTATAAGACTTTGGTTAGGCCACATTTAGAGTATTGCATTCAATTTTGATCGCCACATTACAGGAAAGGTGTGGAGGCGTTGGAGAGGTTGCGGAAGAGGTTTATCAGGATGCTGCCTGGATTACAGTGTATGAGCTATAAGGCGAGGCTAGAAAAACTCAGGTTATTTTCTCTGGAGCAACAGAGACTGAGGGGAGACTTGATAGAAGTGTACAAAATTATGAGATGCATAGATAGGGTTGACAGTCAGAATCCTCCCAGAGTTTAAATATCTAATACAAGGAGGTATGCATTTATGGTGAGAGAGGGAAAAGTTCAAAGGAGATGTGAGGGGTGAGTTTTCTAGACAGAGTGATAGACATTTGGAACACGCTGCTGCTGGTGATGGTGGTGGAGGCAGATACGATAGGGCCATGTAAGAGACTTTTAGATAAGCAGGCAGAAGGGATTAGTTTAATTTGGTGTCCTGTTTGGCACAACATTGTGGGCCGAAGGGCCCGTTCCTGTTGTGTACTGTTCTATGTTTTAACTACTTTGTGGAGCACTCTGGTGGGAAGATCTAATTTTCATGTGACTTCAGAGTCTGGATGAATGGAGGAGTGTGATGCATTAAATTGTATTAACAAGAAAGGGCACCAGTGTAAACTAGGAGAATGGCTATTTTAGAGAGAGGATTAATTGATGACCTGAGACTCTGGGAAGCTCCAACTGAATCCAGCTTGTCAGGAATGTGATACTAAATAAAAACCGTATTGCTGTAAATCAGGAACAAAAGCAAAGTTGCTGGAAAAGCTCAGCAGGTCTGGCAGCATCTGTGAAGTTAAAAACAGAGTTAACGTTGGGGTCCGGTGATCCCGGTTCTGAGGAACGGCCACCGGACCCCAACGTTAACTCTGTTTTCTCCTTCTGGACGCTGCCAGACCTGCTGAGCTTTTCCAGCAACTTTGTTTTTGTGTCAGGAATGTGAGTTAGTTACAGTTCATTTTCTGTATGTTTCTAGAGTGACAGTGAATAAAGAAGGATTTACTCCTCTAAGTGCAAATGGAATTGTCCCTTTCATACACTAGAAGGAATTTTTCTAATGCAGTACCGTGGTGTTCCTGTGCTAGGTGTGTTTGATGGGGTCAGTGTAGAAAGAGCTTTACTTTGTGTTTAACCTCAAGCTGTCCTTGTCCTGGAAGTGTTTAATGGGGACAGTGTAGAGGGAGCTTTGACCATGTAAGTGACCAGCAAGACAGGTGATCAACTATTCTTGCTGTACCCCCATTTTAAAATCAATGTAGCCTCACCTGGAGCCCTCCACTCATCCTAAAGTGTTCTTATTAAGGAGCCGACTTGCTACCAGGGTATAAGAGTCATGCTGTGAAAGTTGTTGGAAACCACCATAATAAACCAGAGTAAATGTTTCGTAAACTAGGTGGGAATTAGACACAGCCAGACCAAGCTCTGTTGCAGTTTGTAGTCCCACCTGAGAAGAATTGATTGACAGAAAAACCTCTTGGTGTGCATTGAACTATGTTAAGTAGTTTTGTCCTGACAATATTAATGGAATTCCTATGTTACAGTTTGGCTCTTTGTGCATAGTCTGATTTATTTTTCATATTTCTTTTTGTAGCTCTATTCGGTTAATCCCTTATTCCATTGTTCTTGCAATTTATTTTCTTTTCAAACATTTCTCCAATTTCTTTTCGGAAATAATTATTTAGTTTGCTTTCACCTGCAGACAGCACATTGCAGCTCACCATGAGTTTGTGAAGCAGCTGGTCTTCTCTCTGTTATTCAATTACAGTGAGAATCCCTTAGGACATGGTTCAATATTCCTCAAATACACATAGAAAGCTTTGGACTAATGGCTCTCAACTTCAGTTTGCCTGTTGAAAAAAGGAGTTTTCTTATTAACTGAGTCCAGGGTCCATCTGTAACGTGTTTCATGTTTTGAACCCTGAGAACTGCGTAACAACAGAGCAGTTCTGCAATGTTTTCTTGATTTTTCTTTTATGCTTTGCCCCTCTCTTTACAAGTTCAGCGTCACCATTTTTTTTTCTTTTTAATAGTCATTATGAACTTGCTTTCTCTTGACGAAATGTAAAATTATGCTTTAACCACAGGAATATTTCCACAAGATGACTTCCCTGAAGATTTGTCAACAGATGAGGAAGATGAAGATTCCTGGAGGAAGAAGAAAAAGAGGAAACACCGAGTGGAAAAGTTGGAGGAGAAACTGGAAGAAGTGGGTAAGTTTTTTTTTCTCGTCTTCATTGGGGTGGGAGGTGGTGGAGAGCAGGCCCATGTTTAAAAAAAACTTCAGCGAGTAAGTTAGTGTTATGCTCCCAGCTAATGTAATGACTGCACAAATCAGAGCCCAGTGTGAAATCAGGCTTGATAGATCATTTTGTTTTCACTTAACAAGATGGTCTTTTGCTGAAATGCAATGATGGAGATTGGTTTTAGCAATAAAAATTTTTATTACGCAGAAGAAATACAGATAAAATAGAATAAACAAAGCTGTTTACATAGAACACAATTTGAAAGATTTTGAAACAGAATTAAAATACAATCCCATCTGTATCCACCACTGTCACTTTAACAATACTCAAAACACCAGAGAGAATATACTTCTTTATCAAATCGATAAGTTTGACTCAGCCATTTCTTTCAGTTCCGTGTCTCGAGAGTTTGATAACCTCTTCCTTGATTATTCTCACAACTCAGCTTAAACCTTGTTAGCTTCAAATAATCCCTTCAGGGTTCTAACTGAGCACTTCTGGCCCAGAGCTTTAAACTGATACGCTGAAACTGAGATAACCTATTTCCTAACTTTTCTGAACTAACTCCTTCAGGAGAAACTTTTTCATACACTGAACTTCAAGCAGGATGTTCAAGAGCAGGAGGAACCTGGTGTAAGTATGTGCACAGATCATTGAAGGTGGCAGGACAGGTGGAGAGAACAGTTTATAAAGCATCACAAGCCTGGATTTTATTAATAGGGGCATAGCATACAAGAGCAAGGCGGTGATGTTGAACTTGCACAAGACACTTGTTAGACTTGTGCTGGAGTATCATGCCAGAAAAGTTACCAAAGTCCCAGAGGGCCATAGGGCTCTTTCATCATTAGAGAATGGTGAGTGCTGGTGGTTTAACCTCGGGGTCATACACCTGAGGTGGGAGGAGAGGTTCAGAAGGAGAGTCCTTCATGGTAATCTCAGTCAGTTCAGGAATTGACCCGCACTGTTGGTGTTACTCTGCATCATAAGCCAGTCTTCCAGCCAAGTGAACTAACCGACCCCCAGTTTTGTGTACAGTTCTGGGTGCCACATTGTAGGAAAGATGTGAACGCATTGGAGAAAATGCAGAAGAGATTGGCAAGAATGGTTCCAGGCATTAGAAATTTCAATAATGGGAATAGATTGGAAAGGTTGGGAACTTTCAGGCACCTGTCCTGCCACCTTCAATGTTCTGTTTGGAGAGAAGAAGGCTGAGGAGATTTTATATATTTTTATCCAGAATGTTGAGAGGTCTGGATTGAGTGAATTGTGAGAAACTCTTCCATTCACCACAGTATTTAGAACGAGAGGGCATAGATTTAAAGTGATTTCCAAAAGAAGCAAAGGTGATTTGAGAAAAAGTGAGTGGTTAGGGTGTGGAATGTACAGAACCATACAGTGCAGATGAGGCCTTTCAGCCCACCAAGGCTGAACTGACACATGAGAAACACCTGACTTGCAATCTAATCCCATTTACCAGCACTTGGCCTATAACCTTGAATGTTATGACATACCAAGTGCTCATCCAGATACATTTTAAAGGATGTGAGCTAACTCACCTCTACCACCCTCCCAGACAGGGCATTCCAAACCGTCACCACCCTCTGGCTAAAAAGATTTTCCTCACATCCCCCTAAAGCTCCTGCCCCTCACTTTGAGCCTGTGACCCCTCGTGACTGACCCTTCATTTAAGGGGAACAGCTGCTCCTTATCCGTTCTGTCCATGACCCTCATAATCTTGTACATCTCAATTAGATTGTCCCTCAGTCTTCTCTGCTCCAATGAAAACAACCCAAGCCTGTCCAACCTTTCCTCATAGCTTCTGCTTTCCATTCCAGGCAGCATCCTGGTGAATCTCCTCTGCACCCCCCCTGGTACAATTGCATCCTTCCTGTAATGTAACAACCAGAACTGCATACAGGACTCTAGCTGGGATCTCACCAAAGTTCTGTACAGCTCCAGCTTGACTTCCTGCTTTTGTAATCTATGCCTTGATTGATAAAGGCAAGTGTCCCATGTGCCCTTTTCACCACCCGACTAACATGCCCATCCACCTTCAGAGACCAGTGGACAAACACTCCAAGGTCCCTTTGTTCCACAGAACTTCCTAGTTCCATGCCGTTCATTGAATGCTTCCTTGTCAAATTACTCCTTCCAAAGTGTGTCACTTAGCATATTTCAGGGTCAAATTTCATCTGCCACTTATCTACCCACCTGACCATCCCATTTATATCTTCTTGTAGCCCAAGACACACAGCCTCGCTGCTAACCACCCAACTAATCTTTGTGTCGTCTGCAAACTTACGAATCCAACCCCCCACACAGTCATCTGTATTATTTATATAAATGTCAAATAATAGGAGACCCAGCACAGATCCCTGTACGCCACTGGACACTAGCTTCCAGTCACTAAAGCAGGCTCTATCATCACCCTCTTTCTCCTACAACTGAGGCAATTCTGAATCCACTTTGTGAAGTTACTCCGAATCCCATGTGCATTCGTTCTCTTGATAAGTCTCCAATGTGGGACCTTGTCCAAAGGTGTTACAAAATTCTATATAAGCTACGTCAACCGCAGTACCATCGTCTACACACCTGGTCACCACCTCGACAAAATGAAAATTTGTTAGGCACGTCCTCCCTCTGGCAAAGCCATGTTTACTGTCTCTGATCAAGCCTTGCCCCTCCAAGTGGAGATAGATGCTCTCCTTCAGAATTTTCTCCAGTAGTTTCCTTACCACTGATGTGAGAGTGACTGTTCTGTAGTTCTCTGGCTGATCTCTACAACATTTCTTAAATATTGGAACCACTGCCTGGCAATGTGGTGGAGGCAGGTTCAATTGAGGCGTTCAAGAGAACATTGTTTCTATCCAACTAATTAATGAATGTGCAAGGGATGGGGGGGATGGCAGGAGAATGGCATTAGGTGCTCAGTTGGAGGGCTGGCGCTATTCATTGGGCTGAATAGCTGCCTACTGTCTTGTTACTATTGTGATCTTGTGCTGTGCTCGTGACCTCTGTGCAGTTAGTTAGAATTGTTGTTCTGACTGGCTGTTTGTGATTTATTTTCAGATAAAAAGAAATCAGTAAAAGGACAAAAGAGAAAGAAAAAGCCTTCCAAACAGAAACTCCTTTCAGTCAGCGACAGGACTGACGAGCCAATAGTGGAAGATGGAAGTGAAGGGTCTAACCCTATAGAGCAGGAGCCTGCACGGATAAGGAAGAAAAAATTGAGAACCACCAAAATGAAGCAGAGGTTGTTGAGTGCTGCAGTCAGTGGTGACGTGTCAGAGGTTAGAGGTCAGGCACAGGAAAATGGCTGCAGTGACCAGTTGAGTCCGTCTGTGCTGAGTATGCTGCCTGTGACATCTGATGTTGACTCTGTGACACCCACAGCCAAACTGAAGAGGAGGAGGAGGAAGATTCACACTGACTCCGAAGGGAGCAGTTTTGCTGAAGACTCAGCACCAACAGAACCTGTTGTCGGGAAGAAAGTTAAAAAATTGCTTGTGAAGCTGAGAAAGCTGCAATCCAAGAAGCAGGCAGGGGGTGACCAACCATCAACAAACCAAGCAGCAGGCAGGAGAAAGAGGAAGGGGAAAGAGCTGACTGAAGGAACCAGTGATAGCAAAAAGCTGAAAGTCAAAAACTGTGTAAGTTGAAGTGGTCCTCAATCTCTTGCTGCTGTGTTTGATGAGTTTAGCAGTGGAGATGATGTCTCACAGTCAGGATGATGCTCTTCACCTGTCTGACTGCTTTCAGTGTAACTTTTTCTTTATTCATTCACGGGATGAGGACGTCACTGGCCAGGCAGCATTTATTGCCCATCCCTAGTTAGCCAGAGGACAGTTAAGAGTCAACCACATTGCTGTGGGTCTGGAGTCACATGTAGGCCAGATCAGGTACGAATGGCAGTTTCCTTGCCTAAAGGACATTAGTGAACCAGCTGGTGGATTTTTCCGACAATCAACAATGGATTCACAGTCATCATTAGATTCTTAAATCCAGACATTTTTATTGAATTCAAATTCCACCATCTGCCGTGGCAGGATTCAAACCTGTGGTCTCTGGATTAATAGTCCAGTGATAATACCACTAGGCCATCGACTCCCCCATCCTTACATCCCTACTCTCTGTTGGCTGTCACAAACTCTCAAAGTTGGGGCTAGTTTCAATTTAGATCTGCCAGGCTGAAGGCTGACAATGTGTGAGCAGGAGGCTGTTAGTGCAGAAAGTCTGTTATGGTATTGTGAGCTGCTCCTGGCTGGTGTCCACTTCCACTCCACTTATTTTCCCCAGCATCCACAGTCTTTCAGCAGAGCGACTCTCAGATTTCCACACCTTGTTACCTTGTAAATGGACATTACCTGACACTCACTTTAGGAGTCAGCCAGCTGTCAGGTGAGCCATGCATCCCTGCCCCCACTTTGGGACTCAGCTGATGTGGGGCAGCGGTGCAGTGTGAAAGCAAACGGACAACTTGACTTTCTTTCACTTCCTTTAACTGCAAGTATCTCCGACAAGAAAGAATCTAACCACTGCCTTTGGCGATCGACAGCATTGCCATCATTGTATACCCCACTAGGGGTTACCTTTGACCAGAAACTCAACTGGACTTGCCATATAAACGCGAGCAGGTCAGAGGCTAGGAATACAGCAACGAGTAACTCGCCTCCTGACTACCCAAAGCCTGTCCACCATCTACAAAGCACAAGTCAGGAGTGTGATGGAATACTCCCACATGCCTGGATGGGTGTAGTCCAATATCACTCAAGAAGCTTGACACTATTTAGACATAGCCATTTCCTTGATTGGCATCACATCTACAAACATTCACTCCCTCCACTAGCAATGCTTAGGGCAGCAATGTGTACTATCTGCAAGATGCATTGCAGAAATTCACCAAGGCTGCTGAGATAGCACCCTCCAAACCCATAGCCACTTCCATCTTGATGGACAAGGGTAGTAGAGACATGGGAACACCAGCAACATTGAGAAGGAGTTGAGAATTTGTCTCTGATTGTTCAGTCTTTGCTAGTATTGGGATGGGGGTTACTGATTATCTTGTGGATGGATGTTGGGTGTAGACAAAGACTGGTGAAGATGCAGTCTCATTTTCCCTTTAGTCTGCCTGAATTCACTGATAATGACTGAGATGTCAGTACTATATAGGACAGTACAGCACAGGAATAGACCCTTCGGTTTACCATGTCTTGCTGACCATGATGCCATTGTAAACTAATCCCATCTACCAGCATATGGACCATGTCCCTCTATTCTCTGCTTGTTCATGTGTCTGTTGGAATGCCTCTTAAACTTTGCTAACGTACCTGCATCTACCACCTCTTCTGTCGGTGTACTCCAGGCACCTATCACCCTCTTTTTTTTTAAAAAAAAATACCTCTAACATCTCTTTCAAACTTGCCTCCTTTCACCTTAAACCTGTGTCCTCTAGTATTTGACATTTACATCCTGGGAAAAGGCACTGACTATCCACCGTATCGATGCCTCTCATAATTTGATATACTTTCATTAGGTCGCCCCTCAGCCTCCGACACTCTACCTAAAACAATCCAAGTTTGTCCAACCCCTCCTTATAGCTAATACTCCAATCCAGGCAACGTCCTGGTAAACCTCTTTTGCAGCCTCTCCAAACCCTTCACATCCTTCCTGCACTGTGCTGACCAGAATTCCCACAATACTCCAAGTGTGGCCTAACTAAAGTTTTGTCCAGCTGTAACATGACTTGCCAACTTTATACACAATGCCCCAACTGATGAAGGCAAGCATGCCATATGCTGTGTTTACCACTTTATCTACTTGTTTTTTATTCATTAGTGATACACGGATGTCACTGGCTGGCCAGCATTTATTGCCTGTCCCTTTTCATAAGTGAATAAATGAAAAGTTCACAGCAATCTGACAGTTGTGTTGGAAAGAGGCATTTGATTGTGTGGCTTAACTGCCTTTGTATCTAGCATAGTTTTTAAAATTTATTCATTCATTGAACATGGGTGTTGCTAACTGGGTCAGCATTTATTGCCTGTCCTAGTCCCTCCCTTGAGAAGGTGGTGGTGAACTATTGCAGTCCATTTTTTTTTTTCTTTATTCATTCATGGGATGAGGGCCTCACTGGCCAGGCAGCATTTATTGTCCATCCCTAATTGCCCAGGGGGCAGTTTAGAGTCAACCACATTGCTGTGGGTCTGGAGTCATGTGTAGGCCAGACCAGGTAAGGGTGGCACTTTCCTTCCCTAAAGGACATCAGTGAACCAGATGGGTTTTTCCAACAATCAGCAATGGATTCGCAGTCATCATTAGATTCTTAATTCCAGATATTTGTATTTAATTCACATTCCACCATCTGCAATGGCAGGATTCGAACCTGGGTCCCCAGAACATTATTGTTGGACTGTTAATCCAGAGACCCGGATAATTACACTAGACCATTGCCTCCCCGTCCATGTGCTATAAGCTAACCCAAAATGCCCTTAGCAAGGCAATTCCAGGATTTTGACCCAGCAACATTGCAGGTACTGCAATATATTTCCAAGCCAGTTTGGTGAGCGGGTGGAGGGGAACTTGCAGGTGGAGGTGTTCCCATGTATCTGCGGCCCAGTCCTTCTAGATGGAAGTGAAAGGTGCTGTCCAAGGATCTTTGGTTAATTTCTGCCACTTTCTGGGAGCAACCTAAGATCCCTTTGTATATCAATGCTCCTAAGGGTCTGCCATTTTCTGTATAATTGCATTTGACCGCCCAAAATGCATCACCTCACTCTTGTACGGATTAAACTCCATCTGCCATTTCTCCGTTCAACCTTCCAACTGATCTGTATCCTTTGACAAAATTCCACACTATTCACAACTCCCCCAATTTTCATGTCATTTGCAAACTTACTGATGAGACATTGGTGTCCGAATCATTTATGTATATTACAAACAAGAGGTCCCAGCACTGATCCTTTCAGAGCACCATTGATCACAGACTTCCAGTCAGCAAAACACACCACCTCAACTACCCTCTGTCTATCCTCCAACTCAATAACTCAGTGTGGATTCCATTAACTTAATCTTCTGGACCAGCCTATCATGAGGTATACTTTAGTAATAATGCTTTAGTAAAGCCCATGTAGACAACATCCACTGCCCAACCCTCCTCAATCATCTGCATCTCTTCCACAAAAAACTCAATCCAGTTTGAGACACAAGACCTCCGCCACATAAATTGATGCTGACTATCCCTGATAAATCCCTTCTTCTCCAATTACAAGTAAATTCTATCCTTAAGAATCTTTGTTCTTTGTTCTTTGTTAAGAATCTTCCCCAATAATTTCCCTAACACTGATGTTAGACTCACCGGTCTATAATTTCCTGGATTATCCCTGTTGCCTTTCTGAATAAAGGAACAACATCGGTTATTCTCCAGACTTCTAGGACCTCTCCTGTGACTAAAGAGGATTGAAAGATCTCTGTCAAGGCCCCAGCAATCTCCTTCCTTGACTCCCTGAAGATAGATCCCATCAGGCTCTGGAGACTCCTCTACCTTAATGCTTTACAAGACACCCAACACCACCACGTTATTAATACTGACATGTCCTAGAACATCAACACACTGCTCCCTAATCTTGCTATCATCCATGTCCTTCTTGGTGAATACCAATGCAAAGGACTCATATAGGACCTCCCCCATGTCCTCCTTTGTCCTCGAGTGGACCTACCCTTTCCTTAGTTACCATTTTACTCCTAATATATGTATAAATGCCTTGGGATTCCCCTTAATCCTACTTGCCAAGGACATTACATGGTCTATTTTAGCTCTCCTAATTTCTTGTTTAAGTTATTTTCATTATCAAAGGCCTTATTTGATTTCTGTTTTCTAAACCTTACATACGCTTCCTTCTTCTTTTTGACTAAACTTTCAATATCTGTCATTGTCATCCAAGGTTCCTGAATCTTGCCTTTGTTACCCTTCATTCTCACAGAAGTATACTGGTCCTGAACTCTAATCAACTAGCCTTTAAAAAGATCCCCATATGTCAGATGTGAATTTACTCTCAAATAGCTGCCCCAATCTAATTTCTCCAGTTCCTGCCTAATATTGTTGTGATTAGCCTTCCCCGCATTCTCCTGAAGACCAGTCTTGGCCTTATTCATAATTATCTTAAAACTGATGGAATTATGATCATTGTTCCCAGTCACTGTGCTTGACAGATCTGTGCACCTCTGTTACCTGGATTTGTTCAGTCTGCTCGACTATGTGCTGAGAGGAATCTATCTAGTTGACTTAAACCATAGAAGCCCTGCAGTGTGGAAACAGGCCCTTCGGCCCAACAAGTCCACATCAACCCTTGGACCATCCCCCTATAACCCACACACCCCTGAACACTATGGGCAATTTAGCATGGCCAATCCACCTAGCCTGCACATCTTTGGACTGTGGGAGGAAACCGGAGCACCCGTAGGAAACCCACACAGACACGGGGAGAATGTGCAAACTCCACACAGACAGTTGCCCGAGGCTGGAATCGAACCCGGGTCCCTGGCGATGTGAGGCTGCAATGCTAACCACTGAGCCACTGTGCTGCCCCAACTTGTTGCATTTTGTGCCCTCTCCCTCCAGTTGTTTCATCTCTATCGTGTCTATTGAATGCGGTGGATAGTACACTTGATATATCGCTTGTATTATTTGAATGAACTGTTTGTGTGGAAAGATTGTGGTGTTTTTATTGCGTCGTTGTGTTCTCAGGGTGATGCCGGACCTTGTGGTGAAATCAAGACTTCAGCCACAACAGCACCTGATGAATTTGTGAAGTTTGAGAGCACTCCAATTCCAAAACCCATCTTCTTTAAGAAAGCCAAAAGTGCTGAGCCTGTTTCCAAACAGCAGTGTAATATGGTGAGAATGTGCTTGGGGAGTAGATCAGAGAAAGCTGAGTCAGACTGTGTGGGATCACACTTTGCACTATGTACCTTATGTGCCGTTCTTAATGGGAGTGATGATCCAGATATTAGTCAGGAAGAAGGCTTGTATGGTATTAGATGAAATCAACATAATGAGAGAGGGGGAAGTATTAATCTTTCAAGGTGGATAAGTTCTCAGGCCAGGATGAACAGGGTGAAATTGAGGGTCATGATTGAGAGGAACTTCCAGTCAGCTTCTGTAAGGGCTCAGGGTACAGTTCCTTCCTGTTCATGGTGTATAGCAGTGATCTGGGCTTCATTGTAGGGGTTGTAATTAAGATGTTTGCAGATGATACAAAAGTTGCCTTGATTGATAGCAAGGAGAAATGTGTAGTCTCCAGGAAGATGTCACTGGACTGTTCTGATGGGCAAGAGAGTGACAAATGGAATTCCACCTGGAGCAGTGTGTGCAGGACAGACAAAGGGAGGGAATAAAGCGTTCAGGTGAATGAATAGTCAGAGCTGCAGAAAGGGCTTTAACTGTAATAGAGAGGTGTGGGAGGGTTCCAGGAGGGAATATGTAGGTTTACACAGTAAAATGATTTGGCAGCAATGCAGTAGTGATACCCAGGGTAAGACAAACATGGAAAAAAAAAACAGCAAGAAGGGTCTAAACAGGGGCCTGTGGGGCAAAATGATGAAAGACAAAATTAATGCCTTTTGAATGCATATAGTATTGGAACAAAATTACTGAATTAATGGCACAAATAGAGGTTAATGGGCACATCATGTGGCCATTGCAGAACCTTCCCACCAAAAAAGCAACTCTTATCTGCTTCCATTTCACCCTCTCTTATCCACTCATTTGGAGTCCTTGAATTCTGACGGCTTTGTAATCATTCGTGCACTCTTATCCTTCACTGGGGTGCTGAGACACCAGGAGATCAAAGCTGGGAACTGGATTTCAGCAGTGTATGGCAGGAGATTGAGAACATGTGAAAAGGCAGCACATTAATCATGGGTGACTTTAATCTGGCAGATTGGGATAAACAAATTGACAGAGGTAACCTTGAAGAAGATATCATGGACTATATTCGGGACAGATTCCTGGAACAATATTACAGACGGGTTATAATGTAGACAGAGGCCATTCAGCCCATTGTGCCTTCGTCATTATGTTAAATGAGCATGATTACCAAGTGCCAATGTCCTGCTATTTCTCCATATATTTGCACAGTATTTCTATCTGAACTGGGCAGCCCAGTTGGCTGGACAGCTGGTTTGAGATGCAGAGTGACACTAACAGTGTGGGTTCAATTTCTGCACTGGCTAAGGTCACCACAAAGGTTCTGTCTCTCGACCTTCCCCCTCCCTGAGGCGTTTTGACCCTCCTGTTAAGCCACCATCATTCGACTCTCTGATGAGAGAGCAACCCTCTGAGACTATGGTAATTATTACTGATTCCATTCAATAACCATCCAATTCCATCTTGACTGCCTCACTTGAACCTGTGTTCCCCACATTTCCAGGCAATCCATCCCATATTCTGAGAACTTGCTGAGTGAAAATGTTTCCCTCACTTCTTTTGCACATCACTTTAAAATCTGTGCTCTCTTGTTCTAGTTCCTGTTATGAGTAGGGAAGTTGCAAACCCAACCAGGGATCAGGCTGTTATGATCTGGTGGTGTGTAATGAGGCAGTTTTAATTAATGATGTCAAAATCACAAATCATTAGAAGGAGGCCATTTGTTTCATTGTCAGAGTAAATGATCCTCTAAGAAATGATGATGATAAAATGGTAGAATATAGCATTCAGTTTGAGAAACTTGGTGAGAAACAACTATACTAAGCTTAAGAGAACAGGAATGAGGGCAGAATTGCCAGAAGTTGAACTGGGAAAGAGGTTCAGCAACAAAGACTGTTGAGGAACCAGAAAACTCAAGTTTAGGAAAATAGTTCATGACTCACAGCGAACTTGTATCCCAATGAGGAAGAAGGATTCTAGGAAGGTGATAAACTAAGCATGGAACCAGGGATATTAAAGATGGTGTCAAATTGAAAGAATTAAACATGATCCTGGATGTGGAGAGATGGAACAATGCCAGTTGGGGGACTGGGAAAGGTATAAAAGCCACCAAAAGATGACCAAGAGAATATTTTTAATGGTAAACGAACACAGACAGTAAGACCTTCAAATACATGAGAAGGAAGAGGGAGGCCAAAGTGAACATAGGCCCCTTAATGAATGAGATGGAGAAATAATAATGGGGAGCCAGGAAGTGACAAATTAAATTTGAAGTTATGTACTTTGGTAAGAAGAATAGAAGGGGTGAATATTATTTAAATATTCAGTATGTTTAGAAAGGGTTAGGAATCTAAGCACATTGTCATCCCTTTATCGAATGAGAAGAGGGATGGTAAATACAGGACTGAAGGTGTTGCATCTGAATGCACACAGTATACAAAATAAGGTAAATGAGCTTGTGGCACAGATTGGAATTGGTGAGTATGATGTGGTGGGCATCACGGAGATGTGGCTGCAATGGGATCAGGATTGGGAGCCAGATATCCAAGGATATACATCCTGTCAAAAAGAAAAGCAGGTGGGCAGAGGGGGTTGCCTTATTAGTATGAAATGAAATTAAATCGATAGCAAGAAATGACATAGAGTCAGATGGTGTATAATCTGTGTAGGTAGAGTTGAGGAACTGCAGAGGTTAAAAAAAAAACATAATGGGAGTTATGTACAGGCCTCCAAAGAGTAGTCAGGATGTGGGGAACAAGATACACCTGGAGATAGAAAAGGTGTGTAAGAAAGACAAGGTTACAGTAATCATGGGAGATTTCAATCTGCAGGTGGACTGGGAAAATCATGTTGGTAGTGGATTGCAAGAAGAGGAATTTGTGGAATGTCGATGAGATAGCTTTTTGGAGCAGCTTGTGGTGGAGCCCACAAGGGAACAGGCCATACTGGATTTGGTGTTGTGCAATGAGGCAGACTTGATAAGGGAGCTTAAGGTAAAGGAACCCTTAGGAGGCAGTGATCATAAAATGATAGAATTTACTCTGCAATTTGAGAGGGAGAAGATAGAATCAGAGGTAACGATATTACAGCTGAATAAAGGAGACTACAGAGGCCTGAGGGAGGAGCTGGCCAGAATTGACTGGGAGAGGAGCCTAGCAGGAAAGACAGTGGAACAGCAATGGCAGGAGTTTCTGGGAGTAATTCAGGAGACACTGCAAAAATGCATCCCTAGGAAAAAGAAGCATGGTACAGGGAGGATGAGGCAACCATGGCTGAGTAAGGAAGTCAGGGATAGCATAAAAGCATAAAGGAAAGTATATAATGTGGCGAAGGGCAGTGGGAAACCAGAGGATTGAAACGCTTACAAAGACCAACAGAGGGCAACAAAAAAAGAAATAAAGGAGGCAGAGGATTAAATATGAGGGTAAGTTAGCCACTAACGTAAAAGAAGATTGTAAGAGTTTCTTTAGATATATAAAGGGTAAAAGAGAGGCAAAAGTGGATTTTGGGCCACTGGAAAATACGCTGGAAAAATAGTAATGGGGAACAAAGAAATGGGAGAAGAACTGAACAAGCACTTTGTGTCAGTCTTCACGGTGGAAGACACGAGTAATATCCCAAAAATTCAGGAGAGTCAGGAGGCAGAGCTGAGTATGGTGGCCATCACCAAGGGAAAGGTGCTAGTAAAACTGATTGGCCTGAAGGTGGATAAATCACCTGGATTAGATGGACTACACCCCAGTGTTCTTAAGGAGAAAGCTGAAGCGATAGTGGAAGCGTTAGTGGTGATCTTCCAGGAATCGCTAGTGTCAGGGAGAGTCCCAGAGGACTGGAAAATCGCTAACTTGACACCCCTGTTTAAAAAGGGAGTAAGGCAAAAGACTGAAAATTACTGGCCGAATAGCCTAACCTCGGTCGTGGGTAAGATTTTAGAGTCCATTGTGAAGGATGAGACTTTTGCATACTTGGAAGTGCATGGTAAAATAGGGCAAAGTCAGCATGGTTTCAAAGAGAACAAAGAACAAAGAAAATTACAGCACAGGAACAGGCCTTTCGGCCCTCCAAGCCTGCGCCGATCCAGATCCTCAGTCTAAACCTGTCGCCTGTTTTCCAAGGATCTGTATCCCTCTGCTCCCTGCCCATTCATGTATCTGTCTAGATACATCTTAAATGACGCCATCTTGCCCGCCTCTACCACCTCTGCTGGCAACGCGTTCCAGGCACCCACCACCCTCTGCGTGAAGAACTTTCCACGCATATCTCCCTTAAACCTTTCCCCTCTCACCTTGAAATCGTGACCCCTAGTAATTGTGTCCCCCACTCTGGGAAAAAGCTCCTTGCTATCCACCCTGTCTATACCTGTCATGATTTTGTAGACCTCAATCAGGTCCCCCCTCAACCTCCGTCTTTCTAATGTAAATAATCCTAATCTACTCAACCTCTCTTCGTAGCTAGCGCCCTCCATACCAGGCAACATCCTGGTGAACCTCCTCTGCACCCTCTCCAAAGCATCCACATCTTTTTGGTAATGTGGCGACCAGAACCGTACACGGTATTCCAAATGTGGTCAAACCAAAGTCCTATACGACTGTAACATGACCTGCCAACTCTTGGACTCAATGTCCCATCCGATGAATGAAAGCATGCCGAATGCCTTCTTGACCACTCTATCGACCTGCGTTGCCACCTTCAAGGTACAATGGACCTGAACACCCAGATCTCTCTGTGCGTCAGTTTTCCCCAGGGCTTTTCCATTTACCGTATAGTTCGCTCTTGAATTGGATCTTCCAAAATGCTTCACCTTGCATTTGCCTGGATTGAACTCCATCTGCCATTTCTCCTCCCGACTCTCCAATCTATCAATATTCTGCTGCATTCTCCGACAGTCCCCTTCACTATCTGCTACTCCACCAATCTTCGTGTCATCTGCAAACTTGCTAATCAGACCATCTATACCTTCCTCCAGATCATTTATGTATATCACAAACAACAGTGGTCCCAACACGGATCCCTGTGGAACACACTGGTCACAGTTCTCCATTTTGAGAAACTCCCATCCACTACAACTCTCTGTCTCCTGTTGCCCAGCCAGTTCTCTATCCATCTAGCTAGTACACCCTGGACCCCATGCGACTTCACTTTCTCCATCAGCCTACCATGGGGAACCTTATCAAACGCCTTACTGAAGTCCATGTATATGACATCTACAGCCCTTCCCTCATCTATTTCATCAAGGGGAGGTCATGCCTGGCCAATCTGTTAGAATTCTTTGAGGAAGTGACGAGCAGGTTAGACCAAGGAGAGCCAATGGATGTTATCTACCTGGACTTCAAGAAGGCCTTTGATAAGGTGCTGCACAGGAGGCTGCTGAGTAAGATAAGGGCCCATGGATTTAGAGGCAAGGTGCTAGCATGGATTGAAGATTGGCCGTCTGGCAGAAAGCAGAGAGTGAGGTTAAAAGGGTCTTTCTCAGGAAGCAGCCGGTGACAAGTGGTGTTCCGCAAAGGTCAGTGTGGGACCACAGTTTTTCACTTTATACATTAAATGATATATGAGAAGGAACTGAGGGCATTCTGTGGATGGTGTGGTTAGGAAGGGGCAGTTCCTCCCTAGGTTGTGGGGCTGTTCCTGACCAGGAGGACTTGGATTTCAGGTTAATTTTTTCAAGAAGACAATGCTGGTGATCTGGACGTTGCTATGAGAGAGGTTGGTTGAGGTTAGGAGCATTGCATTTCCCGAAGTTCTTGGATCCAGGCCATGTAGTTCTGTAACCCATGGGGCTGTCATACCAAGAGCTGGGTGGCTCCTTGTCAGGCAATGCAGACCCAATGGGTCTTCTGTGCGCTAAATGTTTAAAATTCTGTGACCAAACTGATTTATTTTCCTTGGTTAACCCAGCTGCATTGTTTAAAAATACTTTTTGTTTTCTCTGATTTTGCAGATTAAAGTCATGTCCATGTCCAGTGCAAAGAAAGTACGGTTTGGGCTGAAAAAGAATATGACAGCAGGTAAGGTGTGGCAGCAGGAGCAGCTGAATTACTGAGCTTTAATCCCCTACGCTTGGCATGTGGTGCTAACTGAGGAGTGAGTGCTGGCAAGAAGCAGCTTGTGGCCTGGGTATGGCGGCTGTAACTTACCATTATTTGGGACTCAGTCTGGATACAAACTAAGGCCTTGTATAGGGCCAGTTTTTATATGTTTGAGCCCACGTCCCCAGAGTATCAGCCTGGGGCATGGAGTGTCTAATCCAGTGACATGATCACAATGCCATCTCCTCCTCATTTGGAAACTGCAGCTCCAGGCATTACTGGTGAACAGTGACCCATTGCCATGACTAACACTGTGTGATTGGTAGATTGGTAGGGGACAAGTTGGGTATGTTTTTCTCTCTTATTGGTTCCCTCCACCTCCCGCAGAGCCAGTCGAGCAGCTATGTTTTTTCAGACTCAACAAAGTAGTGCCACTGCCAAATCACTCCTGGTGCTTGGTATTGAAGTTTCCCCATCCAGAGTACATTTTGTACCCTTGCCATCCTCAGTGCTTCCTCCAAGTGTTGTTCAAAATGGAGGAGTACTGATTCATCAGCTGAGGGAGGACAGTACATGGTAATCAGCAGGAGATTTCCTTGCCAATGTTTAACCTGAAACCATGAGGCTTCATGGGGTCCGGAGTCAATGTTGAGGACCCCTCGAGCAACACCTTCCCGACTGTATACCACTGTGCCACCACCTGTGCTGGGTCTGTCCTTTTGGTAGGAGTGGTGTAATGTACGATTGAGTACAGAATTAGGTGGTTCGTCCAGATGAATGCCTGACTGTGAGAGAGTGCAGGAGGGTTGGTTTTAGATCTCTGGGTCACTGGGGGCAGCGGGACCTACACAAAGCAGATAGGTTGCTCCTGAAGTGGAATGGGACCCGTACCCTTGGGGGAGGTTTGCTGATGCTGTTGGAAGGGGTTAAACTAACTTGGCAGGGGCTGGGATCCAGAGAGAATGTTCAGCGGGGAAATATGAACAGCCAGGATTAGAAGAGACAGCAAAGGAATCGGGAACGTACAGACATTACGGAGGAGTTATGGCACAAGGGAGCTTGGCGAGGTTGGGTGGGATTTATTTTAAAGGAGTCTGAACAAGGGACAAATGTGTTAAATTAAAATGTGATGTCATTGCTGTCACTGAGACAGGGTTGAGAGAGGGGCAGGATTGACAGCTCAATATTCAAGGATGCAGAGTCCTATGGTTAGAGAGGGAAGGAGGTAAAAGAGGAGGGAGTGCCACAACATTGATCAGGGAATCATTCTTGTCAGCCTCTGGACCTCCTCCAATGTCAGCACATCCTTCCTAAGATACGGGGCCCAAAACTGCTCACGATATTCCAAATGCAGTCTAACCAGAGCCTTATACAGCCTCAGCAGTACATCCCTGCTTCTGCATTGTAGCCCTCTCAAAATGAATGCTAACATTGCATTCGCCTTCCTAACTTCCAGCTGAACCTGCATGTTAACCTTAAGAGAATCCTGAACTGGGACTCCCAAACCCTTTGTGGTTCAGATTTCCGAAGCCTTTCCCCATTTAGAAAATAGTCTGCACCCCTATTCTTCCTACCAAAGTGCATAATTTCCTCAAAACTAACTGTTCTTCCCTCTATCTTTGTGTCATCTGCAAACTAAGCAACAACATCCTCACTTCCTTCATCTAGATCATTAATGTATAATGTGAATAGTCATGGTCCCAACACTGACCCTGTTGAACTCCACTAGTTACTGGCTGCCATCCTATAAAAGACCCCTTTATATCCACTCTTTGCCTTCTGCCAGTCAGCCAATCCTCTATCCCTGCCAGTGCCTTACCCCAACACCATGGGTTCATATCTTATTTAGCAGCCTAATGTGCAGCACCTTGTCAAAAGCCTTGATAACGGACTCTAAAATCCTACCAACGACTGAGGTCAGACTAACCAGCCTTTAGTTTTCTGTCTTCTACCTTCCTCCCTTCTTAAACAGGGGGTGTTATATGAGCCATTTTCCAGGCCTCTGGGACCCTCCCTAACTCCAGTGATTCCTGAAAGATCACCACCAATACCTCTGCAATCTCCTCAGCGATCTCCTTCAGAACTCTGGGGTATAGTCCATCTGGTCTGGGTGATTTATCCACCTTCAGACCTTTCAGCTTCCCCAGCACCTGCTCCTTAGGGATGGCCCCTACACTCACCTCCGTCCTTTGTATATCCCCAGCCTCATTTCCAAGCGGTCCAATGTACACGCTTGCCTCTCTTACGTTTTAGATATCACAAAAAAAAGCTGCAATATTCTTTTATATTACTAGCTAGCTTACTCTCATATTTCATCTTCAGCCTGTTTATTTTTTCTTTAATTATTTTCTGTTGGTTTGTAAAGAAATCCTACTGATCTTCACCACATTATGATATCTCTTCACTTACCTTGCCAGCCATGGTTGCCTCATCCTCCCCTTAATATGTTTCTTCTTCTTTAGGATGAATTTTTTTTTTGTGCCAAGGCATAGAGTTTAGGAGAAGTAAGATTATGTTTGGAACTGTATAAAAGGGTATTCGGGCCACAGCTAGAATATTGTGTGCAATTCTGGAATCTGCATTATACGATTGATGTGATAGCACTGCAGAGAGTGCAGAGGAGATTTACCGGGATGTTGCCTGAGCTGGAGAGTTTTGGTTGTAAAGAGATTCCACAGACTGGGGATCACGTTTGAGATGTATAAAATTATGAGGGGGCAAAGCCTTTTCCGCTTGCTGGAGGGATCAGTGATTGGGGACATGGATTTAAGGTAAGGGGCAGAAGGTCTATAGGAAATATGAGGAAAAGCCTTTTCACCCAGATGGTGGTGGGAATCCGGAATTCTCTGCCTGAAAATGTGGTAGAGGCAGAAAGCCTCATAACATTGCAATGCAAGGCATATAGGGCTATGGGCCAAGGGTAGGACAAAAGGACTAGGATAGTTAGGTGGTTGCTTTTGACGGGTGCAGACGAGATGGGATGAAGGGACTTTTTCTGTCCAGATGGCTAGTCCAGTTCAGCTTGTGGTCAATGGTCATCACTAGTTTATTGATATTGGAGGGGGGTGGGGTTCAGTCATGGTGGTGCCACTATTCTTGTCAGTAGTCATTGTCTGGCACTTGAGATGCAAATGTCACTTGCCACATGTCAGCCCAAGCCTGGATATTGTCCAGATCTTGTTGCATTTGAACGGGAACTGCTTCAGTATCTGAGGAGTCATGAATGGTGCTGAACATTGTGCAATCATCGGCGAACATCCCCACTTCTGACCTTGTAATGGTGGGAAGGTCATTGATGAAGCAGCTGAAGATGGTTGGGCCTAGAACACTACCCTGAGGAACTCCTGCAGAGATGTCCTGGAGCTGAGATGATTGGCCTCCAACAACCATGACCATCTTCCAATGTGTCAGGTATGACTCCAACCACCGGAGAGTTTGCCCCCTGATACCCATTGATTCCCGTTTTGCTAGGGCTCCTTGATGCCGCACTCGGTCGAATGCCGCCTTGATGTCAAAGGCTGTCACTCTCACCTCACATCTGGAATTCAGCCCTTTTGTCCATGTTTGAACCAAGGCTGTAATGAGGTCAGGAGCTGAGTGGCCTGGCAGAACCCAAACTGGGTGTCACTGAGCAGGTGCTGCTTGATAGCACTGTTAGTGACACCCTCCATGACTTTACTGATGATCGACAGTAGGCTGATGGGGCGGGTTTTGGCCGGGTTGGATTTGACCTGCTTTTTGTGGATGGGACAGCGCAGGACAATATTCAAATTGTTAGGTAGCTACAAAAGTACGAATTAGGAGCAGGAGTAGGTCACTTGACCCCTTGAACCTGCTCCATCATTCAGTAAGATAATGGCTGATCTGATGTAACGCAGCTGCACTGTGCCAGCAAACCCTGATCATCTTTCACCCCCTTCCTTACCAAGAATCTGTCTATCTCGAATAAAAATATTTGAAGACTCTGCTCCCACTCTGTTCAGGAAAAGAGTTCTAAAGCATTGGGACTGTAGAAAATGTTTTACCTCACTTCTGTCTCAAATGGGTCACTTACAGTTCTACATTCTGCCATAAAAGGAAACATCCTCTCCAGATCCTCACTGTCACAATGCCTCAGGACCTTTCTACATGCACCCAGTGAGGGTCAGTGTGTGTCGGACCCCGTCCCCCAGTGAGTGTTAGTGTGTGTGGGACCCTGTACCCTAGTCAGTGTTAGTGTGCGTGCAAGACTGTCCCCTAATGAGGGCCGGGCAAGGGGTTAGAGACTCGATTGGCACAACGTTCAGTTAGTTTGAAGTTTTCATTCTGTTTAAAACAGAGGAATATATTCTTAATGTTAAATGAATACTTACTAAAATTCATTTCTATTTTCAGAATTTAAAAGAACAGACAAAAGTATTCTGGTGAGCCCAGCAGGAACATCTCGAATTGCATTTGATCCTGAGCAGAAGCCCCATCACAGTGTGTTAAAGTCCAACTCAACAGCAGCCCATTCCCCCAGCATCCTGGCTAAACGGGCATCTTTCACCAGAAAGGGACGGCCCCAAAAAATGGACAGTCTCTAAGTGTCCCATGCTCACTTTTCTATACATACCATTTTTATTATAAATAAAATTTGTTTGATGAACTTTGAATTGTGAAGACTTGGATTCTAGAGTTTGGGCTTATGTTTCAATTGGGAGAAGTGAAGTGCATCGCTGCCAGAGGGTCAGCGCTGAGGGACCGCCGCGCTGCCGGACGTTCAGCACTGAGGGAGTGCCACGCTGTCGGAAGGTCAGCGTTGAGGGAGTGCCGCGCTGTCCTTGGGTCAGCGCTGAGGGAGTTCTACACTTTGTTTTTCTTTATTCATTCAGGGGATGAGAGCATCACTGGCCAGGCAATATTTATTGCCCATCCCTAATTAGCCAGAGGGCAGTTACGTGTCAACCACATTGCTATGGGTCTGGAGTCACCATGTAGGCCAAACCAGGTAAGGATGGCAGTTTCCTTCCCTAAAGGACATTAGTGAACCAGATGGGTTTTTCCAACAATCAACAATGGATTCACGGTCATCATTAGCTTCTTAATTCCAGATATTTTATTGCATTCAAATTCCACCATCTGCCATAGCAGGATTCGAACCCGGGTCCCCAGAACATTATCTGGGTCTCTGATTAACAGTCCAGCGATAATACCACTAGGCCATTGCCCTCCCCATCAGAGGGTCAGTGCTGAGGGAGTGCCGCGCTGCCGGAGGGTCAGTGCTGAGGGAGTGCCGCGCTGCCGGAGGGTCAGTGCTGAGGGAGTGCCGCGCTCTCAGAGGGTCAGTGCTGAGGGAGTGCTGCACTGTCAGAGGGTCAGCACTGAGGGAACGCCGTGCTGTATTTGGAGAAAACAAAGATGCAAAGCAACAATAAATTATGGAATACTTGGGACTCTTGGGGAGCAGGAGAATCTCCTTGTGTCTGTCCCAGATCCCCTGTAACTGGATGGACAGATGCAATACAAGATGTGAGCACACTCAAGGTTGTACGGGAAAGATTTGCAAGCATGTTGTCGACACAGTAAACTGATTTACAAGGAAGAGAATAGGTCGGAGATTTCTCTTTTGATGCTTCATCAGGATAGAGGGTCCCAGCCAAAATGTTGACTTTCCTGGTCCTCTGATGCTGCCTGACCTGCTGTGTTCCTCCATGCCCAGACGGTATTGACAAGGAACAGGAGTAAGCCATTCAGCCCGTGAGTCTGTTCTACCATTAAGTCAGATCATGACTAACCTGTGGCCTAATTCCATATACCTGACTTTAGCCCATATCCCTTAATACCTTTGCTTACAAAAAAATTGCTCAGATTTAAAATTAGCAACTGATCCAGCATCCACTGCCGTTTGTGCAAGAGAGTTCCAAACCTCTACCACCCTTTATGTGTAGACACAAGCTTTCAGAGTCTCGCTGCTTCTTCAAGTGTTAGTGAGGGAGGTGGCATCTGACGCAGAATTTATAAGCAAAATATCAAAGGGTCATAGAACTGATGCCAATGTATTTTTTTTATCAGTTAGAAAGGATTAATATGCAAATTCCAGAATTTCTTTCCTGTCACTACCCTGAGATAACTAAAGGTTTTATCAGTATACCAGAGGTGACATTTCAGGTCAAATAATCATTTTAGATGTGAGGCCTTGTTTAGGTTCTGGCTGTGTATTAACTTGGAGTCAGACTGGTTTTCTTTCCAAAGTAGGAATTTACAAAAAGCCACATTTACGAAATAGAATGTATCTGCAATTACAAATCTGTAAATGCAAATTCGCCTTAAACCACTGGTTAAGTGCAATCTTAGCCGTTTGATGTAGTGCAGCGGCTTGCTCGGCCATTTCAGAGGGCTGTTAAGAATCAACCAATTGCTGTGTGTCTGGAGTCACATGTAGGACAGACCAGGTAAGGATAGAACAGTACAGGCCCTTCGGCCCACGATGTTGTGCCGAACTTTTACCCTGAACCTAAGGTCTATCTAACCTCCACCCCTACCTTATACTATCATCCATATGCCTATCTAATAGCCACTTAAAGGCCTAATGAGGCCGACACCACCACCCTCTCCGGCAATGCATTCCACGCCCTGACCACTCTCTGAGTAAAGAACCTACTTCTGATGTCTCCCCTGTATCTATCTCCACTCACTTTAAAACTATGCCCCCTCGTAATAGCTGCCCCCACCCTAGGAAAAAGTCTGTGGCTGTATGCTCTATCTATACCTCTGATCATTTTGTACACCTCTATCAAGTCACCTGTCATCCTTTTGTCGTTCTAAAGAGAAAAGCCCTAGCTCTCTCAACCTTTCCTCGTAAGACCTTCCCTCCATTCCAGGCAACATCCTGGTAAATCTCTTCTGCACCTTTTCCAACACTTCCACATCTTTCCTGTAATGAGGCGACCAGAACTGGACACAATACTCCAGTTGTGGCCGAACCAGGCTTGTGTATAGCTGGAGCATAACTTCACGGCTCTTGAACTCAATCCCTCTATTAATGAAAGCTAACACACCATACGCCTTCTTAACAACTCTCTCCACCTGGGTGGCAGCTTTCAGGGAACTGTGGACATGAACCCCAAGATCCTTCTGCTCCACCACACTGCCAAGAATCTTTCCGTTAACCCTGTATTCTGCTTTCGAGTTTGTCTTACCAAAATGAATCATCTCACACTTTTCAGGTTTAAATTCCGTCTGCCACTTCTCAGCCCAGCTCAGCATCCTATCAATGTCCCTTTGTAACCTAGAACAGCCCTCTGCACTATCCACAACTCGACCCACCTTTGTATCGTCCGCGAACTTACTAATCCACCCTTCCACTCCTTCATCCAAATCAGTTACAAAAATCACAAATAGAAGAAGACCCAGAACAGATCCTTGTGGTACACCACTTGTAACTGAGCACCACGTTGAATATTTTCCGTCCACTACCACCCTTTGTCTTCTAAGGGTCAGCCAATTCTGAATCCAATCTGCCACATTTCCCCCTATCCCATGCCTCCTTATCTTCTGCATGAGCCTACCATGGGGAACCTTATCAAACGCCTTACTTAAATCCATGTATACCACATCCACTGCTCTACCCTCATCCATGTGTTTGGTCACCTCTTCAAAGAATTCAATAAGGTTTGTGAGGCATGACCTATCCCTCACAAATCCATGCTGACTATCTTGAAACAAACTGTGCCTATCCAGGTGATCATAAATCCTATCTCTCAGAGCCCTTTCCAATAATTTGCCCACCACTGACGTAAGACTAATTGGCCTGTAATTTCCGGGGTTATCCCTATTCCCTTTTTTGAATAAGGGAATGATGTTTGCGTCTCTCCAATCTTCCGGCACTATACCCGTGGACAATGAGGACGAAAAGATCATCGCCAAAGGCCCTACGAT
This sequence comes from Rhincodon typus, assembly GCF_021869965.1. NCBI lineage: Eukaryota > Metazoa > Chordata > Chondrichthyes > Orectolobiformes > Rhincodontidae > Rhincodon > Rhincodon typus. The sequence continues at coordinate 1,123,627 of NC_063342.1, forward strand.
CTCTTCCCTCCCTTCCTATAGAATCCTTGGACAAATCCCATCAGGCCCAGGGGTCTTATCTATCTTCAAGTTCCTCAAAATTCCTAGTACGTCTTCCTTTCTAACATCGACCTCCTCTAGCCTACCAGCCTGTTTCACACTGTCCTCCTCTACAACTAGGTCCCACTCAGTTGTGAATACCGAAGAAAAGTATTCATTAAGGACCTCTCCTATCTCTTTAGGCTCCGTGCACAAATTCCCTTTACAATCCTTGATCAGTCCTACCCTTTCTCTGGTCATTCTCTTATTCCTCACATATGTGTAAAAATCCTTGGAGTTTTCCTTGATCCTATCTGCCAAGGTTTTCTCATGCCCCCTTATAGCTCTTCTAAGCCCTTTCTTCAGCTCCTTCCTGGCTAACTTGTATCCCTCTTGAGCCTTTTCCGTTTCTTGTTTCCTAAACCTTCTATAAGCATCCTTCTTCCTCTTAACCAGTCGTTCGACCTCTCTTGAGAACCAAGGCACCCTTACTCGACCGCATCTTCCCTGCCTGCTAGGGACAAACATATCGAGCACACGCAGTATGCATTCCTTAAACAATCTCCACATTTGAATAGTGCTCTTCCCTGACAGCATCTGTTCCCATTTTATGTTACCCAGTTCTTGCCTAACAGAATTATAATTACCCTTCCCTCAATTATAAACCTTACCCTGCCGTATGTACCTATCCTTTTCCATGACTATTGTAAAAGTAATAGGGTTACGATCGCTACCACCAAAATGCTCTCCTACCAACAGGTCTAACACTTGGCCCGGTTCATTGCCAAGCACCAAATCCAAAGTGGCCTCTCCTCGTGTTGGTCTATCTACGTACTGTGTCAGGAATCCTTCCTGAATGCACTGGACAAAATCCGCTCCATCTAAACTATTACAGCTATAATGTTTCCTATCAATATTTGGAAAGTTGAAGTCACCCATGACTGCGACCCTGTGACTTCTGCACCTTTCCAGTATCTGCCTCCCAATTCGCTCCTGCACTTCTCAGCAAATATTAGGGGATCTGTTAAAAAAAACCCCAACAAAGTGACTGCTCCTTTCTTGTTCCTAACCTCAACCCAAACTGACTCTGTATACATATCATTCTCGAACTGCCTTTCAGTAGCTGCCATACTCGCCCTGACTAGCAATGCCACTCCCCCACCTCTTTTACCACCCTCCCTATTTCTTTTAAAGCATCTGAATCCCGGAACTTCCAACAACCATTCCTCTCCCTGAGTTACCCAAGTTTCTGTAATGGCCACAATATCGTAGTTCCAATTGCCGACCCATGCTCTAAGTTCATCCGCTTTATTTCTGATACTTCTAGCATTGAAGTATACACACCTCAAACCATCTCGGTGTCCGCAATTACGCTCCATCGACCGCATTTCTTTATAAACCACCTCACTCCCTGTTGTGTCTGTTGGAAGGCCGAATACCTCATCCTCTGAATTATAAATCCGGTTCCCTACGCCCTGCCAAACTAGTTTAAACCATCCCGTATAGCTCTAGCAAACCTCCCTCCCAGGATATTTGTGCCCTTCCGGTTCAGGTGCAACCCGTGCTTACTGTACAGGTCCCACCTGTTTCCTTCCCTAAAGGATATTAGTGAACCAGATGGGTTTTATGACAACGCAGTAGTTGCACAAACATTCAGTAGACTAGTTTATTAGTTTATTAATTATTTGAATTTAATACCCCAGCTGCCAATGTAGAATCTGGACTCTTCCAGAGCATTAGTCCGTGCCACGGTTTTACTGGTGTAGAAGCAGTGCCACTCCGCTTATGATCTTCATCTGTAAGACAAAACCTTTCTTGGAATTGTCAACGAAGGGATTGCTGTCTTTGACAGGCCAAAGGAGATTGAGTCTGCTGTTGAATACTTGCCTTTAAGAACAAACAACACCCAAACCCTTCAGCAGATCTCCCGTCAGGAGCAGGCCTTCTGCTTGTATCTCACTCAGTTTGAACTTTCACACACACTGATTTACTGATTACCAGTTTTGTTTCCCACATCCTTTAGTGATGTTACTTTGGAATCTCGGTCCAAAGTCCATCTTCCTTCGCTTTCCCTCTTCATCGAAATTCCTGGTGGTTGGTATGATGGCTTACTGCTATTCCAGCAGAAAAAGTCCTGACAGGAATTACTTGCACTTTGTCTTTATGCCTATATTTTACTTCCAATTAATCACTCTATTTGCCATATCTTTTTTCCTCATGTTATGTCAATAGGGGAAATAAGTTTAAGGTTCAAAGTTTTGGTCAAGATCTGTAGCTCGGGTTGTGGGTGAAGTTGTTGACTTGCTCGATGAGCTGGCTTGTTCTTATTCAAACAAATGAAAGTTCAAATGACTGAGAATAAGCCAGCTCGGCGAGCAAGTCAACAACCTCATAAGGTAAAAAATGAAAGTTTAAAGGAGATATGAGAGGCACGTTTTTTTACACAGAGTGCCTGACAAGTGCTGCCTGAGTAGATGGTAGAAGCAGATACAATAGCAACATTTAAGAAGCATCTTGACAGATGTATGAAAAGGCAGGAATAGAGGGATACAGACCATGTCGAGGCAAAAGGTTTTTAGTTTAGAAAGGCATCATGTCAGGGCAGGCTTGGTGGGCCAAAGGGCCTGTTCCCGTGCTGTACTGTTCTTTGTTCTAATACTGCAGACTATTTTAGTTCCTCTTTCCAATATTTATTGTACACCTATTTACATTGAGCTGTGGCCCAGTTTCGGTTCTATTTATACTTGGAATGGCTTGAAATCTAACTTTTAAACTTGGCTGCTGGAAACTGAGATATTTAGAAATGGACAGAGGAATTCTGGAGAGGGGAATTCGGAACAGCACAAGCATTTCAAAAATGAAAGGATTTATTGTCATCTTCAATTAATGCCAAAGCAGTTACGTCAATTATGAAATGCTTGTTTTTGGAGTGCAGGGTCATCCTACATCATTATCTAATTGTCACTGACTCAGGCAAGCAAAGGACATGATGCTTCTAATGGTACGTACAAAACAAGTGACTACCAATCCCCAAACTGATTAAATTGCATCTTGACACCAATAAGAATGTAAACTTGTTCTCAGCTTAATCAGAGTTTGTGTAACATCAAGGGCAGAGCTATTTTTGTCTTGTTTCTAAAAGCACTGTTTTTTTTTGGAAATCATGGTTAGTTTGTCTCTGTTCCCGCCTGGTTCCAATTTGAGATTTACGGACCAAGAAACAAGCAGCAAGACCCCTTACTATTGGATAAAGAGGGAGTTTCCTGTGAACTATGGCAGCAGGAAGGGAATTGCTGTGACCACTGAGCTGAGGATGGAGAGGATTGCTGCATTTCTGTGTCCTGTTTGTTTAGTTCAGCCTGTTCTTATAACAGTAACAGGAGCCATTTTGTTATGAAAGCAAAATGTTGACCAGTTCTTCAGTACAATTTTAGGATTGAGCCGGAGAGGGAGATAAGGTAATGAGTAAAGTGAATGAGTGTGCCAGAGATTAGGATTTACAGGATGAAGAAAAGGTCATTGTTTTACTGCCTTCTCAGTGCAGTGCTAAATAAAGAAACTGGGCAGAGGGCCGGGTATTGATGATATAAACCCAAGATCAAAGAGGTGACCTAGTGGAGATAGTCTTGTATAGTATCCAAACAATCTGGATACCATGGAGAAATAGATACACAGCCACAGTCAGTGACAGATAAGGCTGGTACTCAACTGTAAAGCATAGGAGTGGGCTCTTCGGCCCACCAAGCCTGCCTCAACATACGGTGCCTTTTTAAACTAAAAACCTTTTACCTTTGCATGTCCGTACCCCTCTATTCTCTGCCTATTCGTACATCTGTCAAGCTGCCTCTTAAATGTTGCTATTGTATCCACCTCCACCATCTCCTCTGCCAGCACATTCCAGGCACTTACCACCCTCTGTGCAAAAACCACACTTCTCGCAAATCCTACAAACTTACTCCCTTTTATCTTAAATCTATGTCCCCCAGGAAACAAGCATGACCTTTTTTTCCAAACACAGTTTCAGTGCTAACCCTCTCACCTATACTTGATTGAATTACCCAGCAGAGAAAGTACTTAACTCCCACCCTGGAAACGAACTGATTATTGATTGAAATACAGACCTTATACAATACGTCACTCGTTCGTATTGTATAAGGTCTGTATTTCAATCAATAATCAGTTCATTTCCAGGGTTCGTCACTCGTTCGTATTTTGTTTAAAGTTAGATTCTGAACTCAGTCAGTTAAAGGAGATTTCAGGTGAACACTTCACACACAACACTAGAACAGAAGTTTATTCCTTTCTGCTCATGCAGATACCAGTCATTTCAACCCACAACTCAATATGAACTGGTATCAGTGCCAGCAGACAGCTATGAGCTAATATTGGGTCAGGCAAACGGCTATGGGTTAGTATTGGACACTGACAGACAGCTATGGGTTAGTATTGGACACTGACAGACAGCTAAGGGTTAGTATTGGCGTCGGCAGGGAACTCTGATCCAGTTTCTCCACCAGCAGAAAGGTATGAACCAGAATCCGCTCCAGTGTCTCATGTGAAGTGTTCACCTGAAATTTCCTTCAACTGATGCAGCTCAGAGTGTCATTTTAATCAAAATACTATTGAGTGAGGTATTAAGAAAGATGTTTTAATCTATCATTGGTTGCGGAGAAGGGCAGGTGCTAAGCATTTCTCCCAGTCAGCATTTCAATCAGACGTGGCTGAGCAGGTGGCGATGTAGATAACAGGGTAACAATGCCGAAACAGTGAATTACAAAGAATTAAAGAAGTGAGAATTAAAGTGAGTTACGGTGATGACCAGACTGAACACCTTAGTGCATTCATCACCTCATGTTCCCAACCGCAGAGAATGTTGGGAAGTAGATGCTGTTTGGGTGTTAATGTACAATTAAGGCACCATCTTTAGATTGGCCAATGCAATCTTTGCTAGGATTCTCTGAATGGTCAATGGCAAATGTCTGTTACAAATCGAAGTCCATTTCCTTCTCATTTTGATTCCACGTCTCTCAATGTGCAAATGGTTTTTGTTCTTCATCCATGATTCAGATTTTCACTGAATTTTTACCAAACACAAAGCAGACTTCAAACTTCCCAGGCTTTTCCCATCAATTTGTAGGAACTGGGCAGTGACTGGTCCTGGCATCTCCTGACACAGTTCCATGGAAAATTACAGTCACCATCCAAGTCACCCAGAGCCCATCTACAACAAACTATTTGTGCAAATTCAAAACTAAATATAATTTAAGTAAAATATTTCTCCAAAACGTTACTGCTCATGTCATTCTGTGGTTTCTTGGCTCCTCATTCAAAGTTTGAAGAACAGTTTACAGCAGATTATGTTAAATTCCATGGCCATTCAGAATGGAACTGTTCTTCAGGAAGCACTGACAGACCGTGGGATGAAGTGTGTGCTGGGATGGTGTAGGCGAGCTTTGCTGCCATTTTTAGGTTCCCCTCTTTTAGTTAAAGCCACATAGAGTCGGGGATGTGTGTGAGACGAGTAAGTGGTGTAATGATTCTCCTCCATCTGTTCCTTGAAGAGACAGTCTTCAGTGAAGTTTTCCTAAACACAACCGGAATGTAATCAGCTTGAGTGCAAATTTGACATTCACTTAAACAAGGCATATGTATGTAGCTAATTATCCCAGGACTAAGCCTGAGAACCATCTGTATCTCTGTGCTCAATTCACAGTCAGCCAGGGAAGTGGACAAACCCCCCACCCTCCACACAAGTCCCCCCCACCCTTCATACAATCCCCCCC
>NC_063342.1:1129927-1142278 GCF_021869965.1 Rhincodon typus
CACACAGCACAGGGTCCACAGTCACACACACACAGCACAGGGTCCACGGTCACACACACACAGCATAGGGTCCATGGTCACACACAGCACAGGGTCCAGTGTCACACACACACAGCACAGGATCCACGGTCAGTTACACACACACAGCACAGGATCCACAGTCATACACACAGCACAGGGTCCATGGTCACACACACACAGCACAGGGTCCACAGTCACACACACACAGCACAGGGTCCACAGTCACACACACACAGCACAGGGTCCACAGTCACTCACACACAGCACAGGGTCCACAGTCACTCACACACAGCACAGGGTCCACGGTCACACACACACAGCACAGGGTCCATGGTCACACACACACAATACCGGGTCCACAGTCACACGCACACAGCACAGGGTCCACAGTCATTCACATACATTTCAATCCAGCCGAGGAGTTAAAAGAACAGGAGGTCATTCAAACCATCGAGTCTACATTTACTTCTGGAAGAGCAGTCTAGTTTCTCCCATTCTCCCGTTGTTTCTCTGTTTCCCCATATGTATTTGTCCAATTCTCCATTGACGGATTCTGCATCCACCAGCCAATCAGGCTGTGCTTTCCAAATTTGAACATCTCCCTATTCAAAATGTCTGTCCTCGTGTCCTCATTTCCCTTTTATCCAGCTTCTCTTTATTAACTTGACGGAAATCTCACATGATTCTCGACGAAATCTTATAGCCTTGGGTTCACTGAGAATGAACAAACTCACCTTCTCCAGGCTATGCACGTATCTGTGGTACTTTCTCGGTTGGACTAACTAGGTGTATCATTTTTCCTTGTTAAGTCTTTACACTTTATACATTTAAAAGATGTTTCAGAGTTTAGGGTAGCGTTGCCACTTACACCTTCCCATGACCTGCACTAAATTTTCTCAATTCTGTAACTTCCAAGTCTTACGAGTTTCTTAAAGTGTGGTGGGTTGAATTTGTTGGAACAATATAGCTGGGGCTGAGCTGAAGTTTTATGTAGGTTACTAATATTGAAAGATAAAAATACCTCTGTGAGAGGTTGTGTGTATGATCTTCCTGGTGATTAACTGAATCTTGCCCCTAATATTTATCATGAGACAAAATAAAAACCGAAAGAACTACAGATGCTGTAAATCAGGAACAAAAACAGAACTTGCTAGAAAATCTCAGCAGGTCTGGCAGCATCTGTGAAGAGAAATCAAAGTTAACATTTTGGATCTGGTGACCCTTCTTCAGAACTCAGTTCTGTTCAGTTTAGTTATGAGGAAGGGTCAACAGACCCAAAACATTAATTCTGATTTCTCTTTACAGATGCTGTCAGACCTGCTGAGCTTTTGCAGCAACTCCTATTTTTATTCCATTTATCATTAGATGTCTCCTTTTGTTTTAACATTTTATAAATAAAACTTTAAATTCACTGCCTCAAGACAGTGTAAGATTCCTCACTTAGTCTTCATTTTCCAGAGCCTGGTCCAACACTGCTCCCTTCCTTGTTGAGCTGGAGACGCAATGATGAGACTCGACTCAGTCACAGAGTGACCAAACAGCAATTCCTCTACTGCAGCATCGGAATTGGATTCCATCTGCAGATCCTTCCTAATGGCAGAGTCAATGGAGCTCATGAAAGTAATCACTATGGTATGTAGCTGGGATGCAGCTCTGTCACTTACACAGCTTGGTCAGTGAGAAGCAGCCAATCTCCACATTGCCCACATAGAGCTAATGACATAGGGAGGAGAAAAGCAGGAGGTTCTGCTGAGGAATAATCAGAGTTTAGGATCTAAATTAAAAAGCAAGACATCAGTGGCGTTAGGCTCAGAATTACCAGCCATCCACGTGCTAACTGGCGTATGGGCGGACAGATCAACTGAAAATCTCAACAGGTCTGACCTCATCAGACACTGGCACTAGTATTGGGTTTGAAAGCAATTGTACTGCTGGTACAGAGTCCACTTGAAGTGGTTCAAGATGTAAAGACCAATAGTTTATTTCCACTGTTTTTGATTGTGGACTAACCAAGATAAAGGGCTGTGTTAAAACAAAGAAATTATGGAAGGAGTTGCTGTATTTCTAAAAACAAGTGATTGAAACTCATTCTATATGTTTACACTCCTGCTTTGTTCCAGTTGTGTGTGTGGGTGGGTGGGTGTGTGTGTGTATGTGTGTGGGTGTGGGAGGAGGGGAGGTGGTATTTATTCAGATGGCCCTGCATTAAGGGGTATAGTAGGAATGAGATTTACCTGGCAACAAGTTACTGATTGGTTTGTGCAATTGTGACCATCTGTGGATGCCAAAGGTCATCAGCTTGATGACAAGTCTCTGATTGGTTCGTGGGTAGCTGAACAGCTTGTCAGTGTGAACAATACAGTGAGAAACTCTCAGACGTCTGGAAGGGGAGGTTGTGTATGTCTCTCTCTGAAGTAAAAATACCTGAAGTCTGAAGAAAGCCACTAACTCTCTCCCAGTTGCTCAAAGTTGTTTCTTTGAACAGATCTAAAACGTAAACTCTGCTTCTTGCTCCACAGAGAACCTGCTACGTTTTAACAGCAGGTTTTGATTTTATTTTATCACTGAGGTCTCCTGCCTGATAGTAATATTAAAATAGTCAACCTGCCCCGGGAGTGAATCAATTGAATGGTAATGTCTCTGCCACTCTCCACTTCGTATTTTTATGAGTTAAAATTCAATCCTATTACTATCAAGGCAAACTTTAACAAGATGAGACAGAAACTGACAACAGCAAAGTGAAGAAAACTGTTAAAACTGCAAATAAACATTGAAAATTCAAATATGATAAGACCCACTCTATATCCCTAAGGAGCAAGCACTTACTTAGCAAATACCACAGCTAATGATGTTAAAAGAGATGTAAAATACTATAAAACTGAAGGAAAAAGCATGCAATCACACAAAGAATAGTCCAGATCCAGGGGACAGGAGAGATGGAAAGGCAAACAAAAATGTAGGAGAGAATACAAAGAGAAACTTGAGAGGAGTATCAATATTAGCATAAAAAGATTTTACAATTACAGTGGAATTAAAAGGAAAGTCAAGGCTGATCTGGATCCTTTAAAAACCAATGGTAGTGAGATTGCCAACAAAAGTGAGGATTTGAGTAATTACTTTGCGTCAGTCTACAGCAGGAGATGATATGCTTGACATTCCAGGGAAATTAGTAACGAATGAAGGACTGATAGTCACGAAAGTTAACATAAGCAAGAAACTAAATGGCTCTAAAGACTTACAAATCACCAGGACCAGATGGTTCATCACCCCAGAGATGAAAGGAAATGAATGAGGAAATTGCAAAAGCTCTATTCAGAATCCTCCAAAGTGATCTCCAGGATTTGTCCGAGTCAACAGATAAATTGTAAATGTAGTTTTATTATTTAAGAGTAGTCAGAGTAACAGGAAAATTACAGATTGTTTAGACCAGCAGCTGTTATGGGAATTCAATGGAAATCTATAATTGAAGTTCAAGTCACCGAGTATTTTGAGTTGATTGGTGACAGCCAATTGGATTAGGAAAGGCCTGGTCATTTTTAACAAACCTGATGGAATTTTTTGAGAATGTAACTGAAATAGTGGACAAGGGAATTTCAATAGATATGATCAATAAGCATATTGATATATTTCTACAGAAGAGACTGTGAGCTAAAAGTAAACCTTATGGAATTAATTTGTGTAAATGTAAGAAATAAGAGAAGGAATAGACTATTTAAAGGTACATTTTTGACCCATTTGGAAGAGTTTGTTTGGTGATAGAAGACAGGGAGTAGGGTAATAGGAAGTGATCAGTGCTGCCCCACAAGTAGATAGGCTGGTAACAGCGAGCCATATATCTGAGTTTGGTTGTAATTCAAATCTTGATAGCACCAATGACATTGGAGATAGGTGCTCAAAATGACAAAGACACATTGATAGAGTGTGATTAGACAAAACTGTTACAGGATTTCAATATGGATAACAGTGAGGTCATGCATTTTGGATCATAAAAGGATAGCTGAGTTTTTTTTAATTTTGGAAAGTGAAGAACAGTGGAATCCAAAACAGACTTTGGGACACTATACACAGTTTGCCAAAATACAATCAGATCAGCCATCATATTTTTAAATGGTGGAGCAGGCTAGAGGGGCTGAATGGCCTCCTTCTCTGTATTATGGTGAGTGGTCAGGTACAAAATTCATTCAAAAGATGAATGGAAGAGAGGGTAAGAAAACAAAGTGGAGGGTGTTTGGCTGCAGCTATGTACAATCTGTTTAAATTACACATGGAGTACTACCACCATAGTTTACAATATTGGTGTCAGAAGAAAGACAAATCAATTCATCAAAATGTTCCAGGGCGCCAAGAGTTAGTTTATCAGGAGACATAACCCAAACTAATTATGGGAGCAGTGTCAGGCTCCCTCTTGTTGCCCTCTTGGTCAGAAGCAACAGTGTTTCAAAAGGTTTATCTTCATTTAACACATAACTATCATATATCAATTAACCTCAGTTAACTTGATCAGAAATGAAGAAGAGGCAATTCCAAGGTTTCCCTGAGTGAAAGAGTTTTATAACCTGAAAATAAAATGTGACATTAAATGCACACACAAAAGTCAGGAAATGAGGTTACAAAGCAGGTGTAAGGAGGTGGCATATTTGGTACAAATAGGAATGTAAAGGTAGTTGCAGATTAGTTTTTTTAGTTAGAGCTGTGATGCAAATTTCTTGTATTTTGGTGCCTCTTGATTTCATGCTAATTCCAATGTAACTGGTTCCACATCTTCTGTGTGAGCTGGTTAGCTTAATTGGCTGCACAGCTGGTTTGTGATGCAAAGTGATACCAACAGAACGGGTTCAATTTCCACACCACTGAGGTTACCACAACGGTCCTGTCTTCTCAACCTCACCCCTCACCTGAGGTTTGGTTGCCCTCAGGTTAATCCCCCACCCGCTGTCTCTCGAAAGAGAGCGCCTGTCTTCTGGGATGATGGTGATTTTACCCTTGTCCCATCAAATGAAGTGGAGGGTTGTGTGGGCTTCTCAAATGTTCACAGCAGACATTTTAAGCTAGCAGTGTTCTTTGTGAGAGATAGTAGGAACTGCCGATGCTGGAGACTGAGATAACAATGTGTAAAGCTGGATGAACACAACAGGCCAGGCAGCATCGAAATGTCAGCTCCTCTGATGCTGCCTGGCCTGCTGTGTTCATCCAGTTCTACACCTTGTTATCTCAGTGTTCTTTGTGAAGCAACTTTTTGTGAAGCCTCAGGTATTAAATTCAAATAATGAAAGTTGGATATTGATAGCCCATGTTTCACCACAATCTAACAAACTAGTTTTGTATTATTTATAATTTAAAAGAAATGACCATGGCATATGGGACATAGAGTCATAGAGGTGTATAGCATGGAAATAGACCCTTCGGTTGAACTCGTCCATGCCAGTCAGATATCTTAAATTAATCTAGTCCCGTTGGCCAACATTTGGCCCATATCTCTCCAAATCCTTCCTGTTCATATACCCATCCAAATGCCTTTTAAATTTTGTCATTGTTCAAGTATCCATCACTTCCTCTGGCAGCTCATTCCATACACACACCACCCTCTGTGTGAAAAAGTTGCCCCTTAAGTCCTTTTTAAATCTTTCCCCACTCACTTTAAACCTATGCCCTCTAGTTTTGGACTCCCCCACCCTGGGCAAAAGACCTTGGCTATTCACCTTATCCATGCCCCTCATGATTTTATACACCTCTATAAGGTCACCCCTCAGCCTCTGATGCTCCAGGGAAAATAGCCCCAGCCTATTCAGCCCCTCCCTAAAGTTCAAACCCTCCAACCCTGTCTCACCATCCGGTCCAGCATTTATTGCCCATTTCTAATTGCCCTGGAGAAGTTGGTGGTGAGCTACCTTCTGAAAACTGAGAGTTATTACAGCCATTTCAGACAGCAGGTGGAACTATCTACACTTACAGGATCTGTATCCCTCTATTCCACTCCTTTTGATGTATTTGTCCAGGTATTTCTTGAATGCTGCTATTGTGTCTGCTTCCAATGCCTCCTCTGGCAGCACGTTTCAGGCACTCCCCACACTTTGTGTGAAAAAATTCCCTTGCATCTCTGTTTTAAACTTCTCCCCCAGCACCTTGAACCTGTGTCCCCTAGTAATTGACCCCTCCACCCTGGGAAAAAGCCTCATACTTACCACTCTATCCACGCCATTTGCAATCTTATAAACTTCTATCAGGTCAACCCTCATCCTCCTGCATTCCAGTGAAAACAAACCTTTCTGTATTCCTAAAATCCCCCATACCAGGCAACATCCTGGTAAAACCTTTTCTGTACCCTCTCCAAAGCATCCACATGCTTCTGTAGTGACCAAAAGCATTTTAACTACAGACAAATAGTTTCATGGTCAATTACTAAGATATGTTCCAAATTTATTTAATTAACTGAACTTAAATTCACCATTCTTGGCCTCGAAGGCATATTTCTGGCCTCTGTATTATTAGTCCAGTAACATGTAAGAATATGTATTCAGAGAGTAAGAGACAACTTGATTGAACATAAGACTCCCAAGGGCCTCCGATTGGTTCAATATGGAGATGATGTTTCAACTGAGGGAGAAGCTCGAACAAGAGATCACCGTTTCAATATAAGCTATCTCTATTTTAAGGCAAAGTTAAGGAGAAATGTTTAAGAAAGGTCATGACCCTCAGCAAAAATACATCCCAGTCGGGAGGAAAGACTCTAAGAGAGGGATAAACCAACCAACTCTCCGAGGAAGTTAATGAGTGTATTAAGTTGAAAGAAAAAACATAAAAGGAGACAAAAGTCAGTGACAGCCACAAAGACTGGGATAAATTCAGAATTCAGTGAAAGAGAACTAAAGAGACAGTAAAGACAGAAAAAATAAACTACAAATACAAATTACTGTGGAATATGAGAACTACAATAAGAGCTTCTTTAAATGTTGTGGTTGGTCGGCTCACCGAGCTGGTTTGTTGTTCCGCAGATGTTTCATTACGCTGCTGGGTAACATCATCAGTGCTGTCTCTGATGAAGCGCTGTTGTGTTTTCCCACCTGTTATTTAAACTCTGGTGTCCGTTGAGCTGGGTTACCTCACTTCCGGTTTTCCTTCACAGTGGAGTGTATATGGGGTCTAGCTCTACGTGTTTGTTAATGGCCTTCTTAGTGGAGAACCAGGCCTCTAGGAATTCCCATGCTTGTCTCCGCTTCACCAGTCCCAGGATCCTGGTGTGTTCCAATCAAACTGATGGTTTTCCTTATCCATGTGGATGGAGATGAGTGAGTATTGGTCATTTCTTTTTGTTGCTAGTTGGTGTTCATGTATTCTTGTGGCTAATTTTCTTCCTGTCTGTCCAATGTAATGTTTGTCGCAGTCTTTGCAGGGGATCTTGTACATTACATTGGCCCTGTCTGTAGTGGGTAACAGGTCTTTGGTTTGGGCTAGCAGTTGGCGTAGGGTTGATGTGGGTTTGTGTGATATCTGATGCCCAATGGTCATAGGAGTCTTGTGGTCATTTCAGACGTGTTCTTGATGTAAGGTAGCATGATGAGGAACAACAAACCAGCTCGGTGAGCCAACCAACCACAACATCCACAACCCGAGCTACAAATCTACTCTAAAACCTTCTTTAAATATATAAAAAGGAGAGAAAGATCAAAATGAACATTGACCCCTGGGGTAATGAATCTGGAGAGGGAGTTCTTGTCATTCACTTGGCAGATGTAGCTGGCCAGCATTTATTGCATGGCCCAAGTTGCCCCTTGAGAAGGTGGGGGTGAGCTGCCATCTTGAACCGCTGCACTCCACCTGCTCTTATGGAGGGAATTCCAGGATCTTGACCCAAGGACAGTGACGGAATGATGATATATTTCCAAGGCAGGATGGTGAGTGACTTGGAGGGGAACTTGCAGGTGGTGGTGTTCCCATATGTCTACTGCCCTTGCCCTTCCAGATGGAAGTGGTTGTGGGTTTGGAAGGTGCTGTCTAAGGATCTTTGATGAATTTATGCAGTGTATTTTGCAGATAGTACACACTAGGGAGTGTGACTGAGCGTCAGAGGTGGAGGGAGTGGATGTTTGTGAATGTGGTGCCAATCAAACAGGCTGATTTCTCCTGGATGGTATCAAGCTTCTTGAGTGTTTTTGGAGTTGCAACCATCCAGACAAGTGGGGAGTATTCCATCACACACCTGACTTGTGCCTTGTAGGTAGTAGACAGGCTTTGAGGAGTCAGGCAGTGAGTTACTCATTGCAGTATTCCTAGCTTTTGGCCTGCTGTTGAGCCACTGTGTTTATGTGGGTTTCTGGTCAATGATAACCCTGGCATGTTGATTGCAGGGAATTTAGTGATGAAAACAAGGAAATGACAAAGGAGTTAAATAAATATTTTGCATTAGTCTTTCCAGTGGAAGATACTTTGAAAATTCCATTAATACTAAACATTACAAGATAGAAATTAACTACCATCGCCATCACTAGAGAAGTAGTAATAGGGCTAAAGTCCTCTGGCCCTGAGGGTTGGCAATCCTTGGATCCTAAAAGAAGTAACTACAGAGATAGTGGATGCATTAGTTGTAATTTTCCAAAAATTCTTCAATTCTGGCGAAGTACCAGATGATCGGAAAATTATCAACGTGTCACCCCATTCGAAAAGGGAGTGAGGCAGAAAATGGTTAACTATAAGTTGATTTGCCTAACATCTAATGCTGGAAAAGTGTTGGAATCAATTTTTAAGGAAGTAATTGCAGAACATTTGGAGAATCATAATTTAATCATGGCTTCATGGAAGTGAAATTGTGACTGACTAATTTATAAAGACATCTCAACCAGAGTGGATAGAGGGGAACCAGTAAATGAAGGGTCTAGGCCCGAAATGTCAGCCTCTCTGCTCCTATGATGCTGCTTGGCCTGCTGTGTTCATCCAGCCCTGCACCTTGTTGTCTCGGATTCTCCAGCATCTGCAGTTCCTACTATCTCTGAACCAGTAAATGTGTTGTATTTAGTCTCCTAGAAGGCATTCCACAAGGTACCTCACAAAAAGGTAAGTCATAAGGTAAGAGCCTGTGGTGTTGGAGGTAGTATATTGTGATGGATAGAGAACTGGCTCATGTACAGGAAATAGCGAGTGGGAATAAGGGGCTCTTTTTCAGGTCAGTGACCCACGACCAGTGGGATTCTACAGTAATTGGTGCTGGTACCTTAACTGTTTACAAAATGTATTAATGACTTGGAGGGAGGAAGTGAATGTACTGTAGCCAAATTTACAGATGACAAAAAATCTGTGGAAAAGCAGGTTACGAGAGGGACACACCACGTTACAGAGAGATATCGATGGGTTAAGTATGTGGGCAAGAAGTTGGCAAATACAATATAATGTGGTAAAATGTGAAGTTGTTCATTTTGGAGGGGAGGACAAAAGAACAGAATATTGTTTAAATGGAGAAAAATTGCAGACAGCTGCAACACAAAGGGACTTGGGGCACGAAGTACAGAAAGCTAGCACACGGGTGCAGCAGGTAATCAGGAAGGCTAATGGAATGTTGGCCTTAATTTCAAGGGGATTGAGTATAAGAGTTGGTAAGTCTTATTGCAACTGTGGGACCACATCTGGAATACTGTGAGCAGTTTTGTTCCCCTTATTGAAGGAAAGATATTGTTTCATTGGAGGCAGTTCAGCAGTGGCTCATTGGGATGATCCCTGCTATGGAAGGATTGTCTTATAAGCAAAGGCTAAACAGGTTCGGACTCTACTCACTGGAGTTTAGAAGAATGAGACGTGATCTCACTGAAACATATAGGATTCTTAACAAGCTTGCCAGGGTAAATGCTGAGAGGATATTTCTCCTCATGGGAGAGACTAGGACCAGCGACAGAATAAAAGGGCACCAATTTAAGACTGAGATGAGGAGGAATTTCTTCTCTCAGAGAATATAGAACATAGAACAGTACATTACAGGATCAGGCCTTTTGACCCACAATGTTGTGACTCCAATATAAACTAATCCCTTCTGCCTGCCCTTGGTCCATATCTCTCCATTCCTTGCATATTCGTGTGCTAATCTAAAAGTCTTTTAAACGCCCCTATCGTATCTGCCTCCACCACCACCCCTGGAATTTCAGACTCCTACCACTCTCTGTTTAAAAGACTTGCCCCCCACAACTCCTTTGAAATTTCCCCCCTCACCTTAAATGCATGCCCCCTAATATTGAACATTTAAACTCTGGGAAAATGGTTCTGACTGTCAACCCCACCTATGCCTCTCATAATTGCACTGGCTAGCGAGGATACATAGATATTGGTCATGGTCCCAGCAATCTCCTCTCTTGCCTCCCTCGATAACCAGGGGTAGATACCATCACGCCCTGGGGGTTTACCATCTTAATGTTCTTCAAGATATCCAGCACTACTTCTTTCTTGATCTCAAAAAATCCCTAGCATGCTCCACACAAATCTCACTATCCTCCATATCCTTCTCCTGGGTGAATACCGACTCAAAGTACTCATTTAGGATCTTGTCCACACCCTCTGCCTCCAACCACAGGTTCCCTCCTTTATCCTTTGATGCACTTAACAAATTCTGCCCCGTCTAAGCCTCTTGCAGTAAGGGAGTCCCAGTCAATATTGGGGAAGTTAAATTCACTCACTATGACAATCCTGTTGTTAACTGCATCTTTCCATAATCCGCCCACATATTTGTTCCTCAATGTCTTGGGGGACCCTATAGTATAATCCTATCACAGTGATTGCACCCATCTTATTTTTGAGCTCTACTCATATTGCCTCAGTGGATGAGCCCTCCAGTATGTCCTCTCTGAGAGCAGATGAAACATTCTCTTATTAATAATGCAACTCCTCCACCTCTTTTACCTTCCTCCCTATCTCATTTAAAAAACAAAATCCTGGAAAGTTGAGCAGCCACTCCTGTCCCTCTCACAACCAAGTCTCTGTAATGGCCACAACATCATAGTCCCATGTACTGATCCAGGCTCTAAGCCCATCTGCCTTACCTATAATACTCCTTGCATTGAAATAAACGCACTTCAGCCCATTAGTACTATTGTGTTCATTTACCTGTCTCTGCCTGTCCTTCCTTTCTGACTTACTGGTCCTAACGTCTACCTTCTCTTCAATCCCTGCACTTGCTGACCTGCTGCTCTGATTCCCAGCCCCCTGCCACTCTAGTTTAAACCCTCTTGAGTAGCACTAGTGAACCTCACTGCGAGGATATTGGTTCCCCTCCAGTTTAGGTACAACCTCTCCATTCTGTACAGGTCACCCCTGTCCCAGAAGAAGTCCCGATGATCCAACCTGAAACCCTGCCCCCTCCATCAGCTCTTTTGACATGCATTCATCTGTTCTATTTTTCTATTCCTTGCCTAACTAGCACATGGCACAGGTACTACCCTCGAGATCCTGCTTTTCAGTCTCTCTCCTAACTCCTTGTACTCACTCCACAGGACCTCGTCCCTCTTCTTACCTGCATCGTTGGTACCAATGTGCGCAATGACTTCTGGCTGCTCACCGTCTTCCTTAAGAATTTCATGCAACTGGTCAGAAACGTCTTTAATCCTGGCACCAGGGAAGCAATACACCATTCTGGAGTCTGAATGTGGCCACAGAAATGCCCAGAGGGTGTGAGTCTTTGTTTTTCGTGTCAAAGAGAGCTGTGAAGGCAGAGTCCAAGTGTATATTAAAAACAGAGATAGACAGGTTCTTGATCAGTTGGAGAATTCAGGGTTATGGAGAAAATGCAGGAAAATGGATGTGAGGAAGGTCAGTGCAGCCAAGGTCTTACTGAATGGCAGAGCAGGTTTGAACGGCTGAATGGCCTATTCCTGTTCCTATTTCTTATAATCTTATGGAGTCTTTGGAAATTAATTCCCAAAAAAATCAGTTGAAGCCGTGTTTCTGACTGTTTTTATGAGGGAGGTAGAAAAAATCTTGAGAAGAAAGAGGGTGAAAAGTTATCAGACCTACGGAAGAATGCAGAGTAATCAAATCAGATTGAAGGGCAGACCGTGCTTGAGGGACGTAGTGGTCTAGAAACCACGCATTGATTTCAGTTTGCAACTCAACACCAGGTTTCAATAATTCAATACGTGAAGGCAAATAAGATTCCAGTTTGCAAGATACTCATTGACATTGAGTATTTTATTGATAAACTGCAACATCACCCAAGGAAATCACCTCAACTATCGCCCTGTGTTACTGTATCCCTACTGATGTTAATCCAGCTCCCTCACACTGTCACTCAGTAACCCCTCTCCCCCCAGCACCCTGTGTTACTGACTGTATCCCTACTGATGTTAATCCCTCTCCCTC
>NC_063342.1:1142778-1158123 GCF_021869965.1 Rhincodon typus
ACATCGGGGAAACCAAGCGGAGACTCGGGGACCGCTTTGCAGAACACCTACGCTCGGTTCGCAATAAACAACTGCACCTCCCAGTCGCGAACCATTTCAACTCCCCCTCCCATTCCTCAGATGACATGTCCATCCTGGGCCTCCTGCAGTGTCACAATGATGCCACCCGAAGGTTGCAGGAACAGCAACTCATATTCCGCTTGGGAACCCTGCAGCCCAATGGTATCAATGTGGATTTCACAAGTTTCAAAATCTCCCCTCCCCCTACCACATCCCAAAACCAGTCCAGCTCGTCCCTGCCTCCCTAACCTGTTCTTCCTCCCACCTATCCCTCCTCCCACCTCAAGCCGCACCTCCATCTCCTACCGACCAACCTCATCCCGCCCCCTTGACCTGTCCGTCCTCCCTGGACTGACCTATCCCCTTCCTAACTCCCGACCTACACTCACCTTTACTGGCTCCATCCCCGCCTCTTCGACCTGTTTGTTTCCTCTCCACCTATCCTCTCCTCTATCCCTCTTCTATCCGCCTCCCACTCTCTCCCTATTTATTTCAAAACCCCCTTCCCCTCCCCCTTTTCTGATGAAGGGTCTAGGCCCGAAATGTCAGCCTCTCTGCTCCTATGATGCTGCTTGGCCTGCTGTGTTCATCCAGCTCTGCACCTTGTTGTCTCGGATTCTCCAGCATCTGCAGTTCCTACTATCTCTAATCCAAGTCTATTTCTGCTGCATTTTTGCAGCAGCAGCGGAAGCGGTGAGAGCGAGGACCAGGGGGCTGCCAGGAAGGTAAGTTTTTCATTTTGGCAGCAGAGCTGAGTGGGACCGGTCGAATTGCGCTCAGGGAAGGTGAGTGAACTGATATATTTGGGCAGTGGCTAAACCCGAGACACTACACGTGTCCCTGATTCCTACACGTGCAGGAAGTGTGTCCAGCTGCAGCTCTTGTTAGACCGCATGACGGCTCTGGAGCTGCAGATGGACTCACTTTGGAGCATCCACGATGCTGAGGAAGTCGTGGATAGCACATTCAGCAAATTGGTCACACCGCAGATTAGGATCGTTGAGGGAGAAAGGGAATGGGTGACCAAAAGGCAGAAAAAAAGCAGATAATAAACGGGATGAGGTCCTACAGGCAGAATTTAGGGAGTTAGGAGCCAAGTTAAACAGGAGGACCTCAGAGGTAATAATCTCAGGATTGCTACCAGTGCCACGTGCTAGTCAGAGTAGAAATGAAAGAATAGGCAGGATAAATGAGTGGCTTGAGAAATGGTGCAGGAGGGAGGGGTTCAGATTTTTGGGACATTGGGACCGGTTCTGGGGGAGGTGGGACTATTACAAATCAGACGGTCTACACCTGGGCAGGATTGGAACCAATGTTCTCGGGGGTGCTTTTGCTAACGCTGTTGGGGAGGGTTTAAACTAATGTGGCAGGGGGATGGGAACCAAATGGGGAGGTTAGTGGACAGTAAGGAGGTAGTAACTAAAGCCTGTAAGGAACTAGATAATGAAGTCATTGTGACCAAGGGGAAGAGTAGGCAGAGAGCAGATAATGAACGCAAAGGAACAGGTGGTCTGAGGTGCATTTGTTTTATTGCGAGAATTGTAGTAGGTAAGGCAGATGAACTTAGGGCTTGGATTAGTACCTGGGAGTATGATGTTATTGCTATTACTGAGACTTGGTTGAGGGAAGGGCAAGATTGGCAACTAAATATCCCAGGATATAGATGTTTCAAGCAGGATAGAGAGGAAGGTAAAAGGGGTGGAGGAGTTGCATTACTGGTCAAAGAGGATATCACAGCTGTACTGAAGGAGGGCACGATGGAGGACTCGTGCAGTGAGTCAATATGGGCAGAGCTCAGAAATAGGAAGGGTGCGGTAACAATGTTGGGGCTGTACTACAGGCCTCCCAACAGCGAGCGTGAGATAGAGGCACAAATATGTAGACAGATTATGGAAAGATGTAGGAGCAACAGGGTGGTGGTGATGGGAGATTTTAATTTTCCCAACATTGACTGGGATTCACTTAGTGTTAGGGGTTTAGATGGAGCAGAATTTGTAAGGAGCATCCAGGAGGGTTTTCCAGAGCAGTATGTAAATAGTCCAACTCGGGAAGGGGCCACACTGGACCTGGTGTTGGGGAATGAGCCCGGCCAGGTGGTTGAAGTTTCAGTAGGGGATTACTTTGGGAATAGTGACCACAATTCCTTAAGTTTTACAATACTCATGGACAAAGACAAGAGTGGTCCTAAAGGAAGAGTGCTGAATTGGGGAAAGGCCAACTATCGCAAAATTCGGCAGGAGCTGGGGAATGTGGATTGGGAGCCACTGTTTGAGGGTAAATGCACATTTGATATGTGGGAGGCTTTTAAAGAGAGGTTGATTAGAGTGCAGGACAGACATGTTCCTGTGAAAATGAGGGATAGATAGGGCAAGATTAGGGAACCATGGATGACAGGTGAAATTGTGAGACTAGCAAAGAGGGAAAAGGAAGCATACATAAGGTCTAGGCGACTGACGAAGCTTTGGAAGAATATCGGGAAAGTAGGACCAATCTGAAACGAGGAATTAAGAGGACTAAAAGGGGTCATGAAATATCTTTAGCAAACAGGGTTAAGGAAAATCCCAAAGCCTTTTATTCATACATAAGGAACAAGAGGGTAACGAGAGAAAGGGTTGGCCCACTCAAGGACAAAGGAGGGAAGTTATGCGAGGAGTCAGAGAAAATGACTGAAATTCTTAATGAGTACTTTGCGTCGATATTCACCGAGGAGAGGGACATGATGGATGTTGAGGTTAGGGATAGATGTTTGATTACTCTAAGTCAAGTTGGCATAAGGAGGGGGGAAGTGTTGGGTATCCTGAAAGGCACTAGGGTGGACAAATCCCCAGGTCCGGATGGGATCTATCCCTGGTTACTGAGGTAAGCGAGAGAGGAAATAGCTGGGGCCTTAACAGATATCTTTGCAGCATCCTTGAGCATGGGTGAGCTCCCGGAGGACTGGAGAATTGCTCATGTTGTCCCCTTGTTTAAGAAGGGTAGCATGGATAATCCAGGTAATTATTGACTGGTGAGCCTGACGTCAGTGGTGGGGAAGCTGCTGGAGAAGATACTGAGGGATAGGATCTATTTACATTTGGAAGAAAATGGGCTTATTAGTGATAGGCAGCATGGTTTTGTGCAGGGAAGGTCATGTCTTACCAACTTGATAGAATTCTTTGAGGAAGTGACAAAGTTGACAGATGAGGGAAGGGCTGTAGGTGTCATATACATGGACTTCAGTAAGGCGTTTGATAAGGTTCCCCATGGTTGGCTGATGGAGAAAGTGAAGTCACATGGGGTCCAGGGTGTACAAGCTAGATGGATAGAGAACTGGCCGGGCAACAGGAGACAGAGAGTTGTAGTGGAAGGGAGTTTCTCAAAATGGAGAACTGTAACCAGTGGTGTTCCACAGGGATCCGTGTTGGGACCACTGTTGTTTGTGATATACATAAATGATCTGGAGGAAGGTATAGATGGTCTGATTAGCAAGTTTGCAGATGACACTAAGATCGGTGGAGTAGCTAAGCTTGGTGGGACTGTCGGAGAATGCAGCAGAATATAGATAGATTGGAGAGTTGGGCGGAGAAATGGCAGATGGAGTTCAATCCAGGCAAATGCAATGTGAAGCATTTTGGAAGATCCAATTCAAGAACGAACTCTTCGGTAAACGGAAAAGGCCTGGGGAAAATTGATGCACAGAGAGATCTGGGTGTTCAGGTCCATTGTACCCTGAAGGTGGCAACGCAGGTCGATAGAGTGGTCAAGAAGGCATACGGCATGCTTTCATTCATCGGACGGGGTATTGAGTGCAAGAGTTGCAGTTGTATAGGACTTTGGTTCGACCACATTTGCAATACTGCGTACAGTTCTGATCGCCACATTACCAAAAGGATGTGGATGCTTTGGGGAGGGTGCAGAGAAGGTTCACCAGGATGTTACCTGGTATGGAGGGCTCTCGCTATGAAGAGAGGTTGAGTAGATTAGGATTATTTACATTAGAAAGACGGAGGTTGAGGGGGAACCTGATTGAGGTCTACAAAATCATAAGAGGTATAGACAGGGTGGATAGCAAGAAGCTTTTTCCCAGAGTGGGGGACTCAATTACTCGGGGTCACGATTTCAAGGTGAGAGGGGAAAAGTTTAAGGGAGATATGCGTGGAAAGTTCTTTACGCAGAGGGTGGTGGGTGCCTGGAACACGTTGCCAGAGGAGGTGGTAGAGGTGGGCATGATAGTGTCATTTAAGATGTATCTAGACAGATACATGAATGGGCAGGGAGCAGAGGGATACAGATCCTTGGAAAATAGGCGACAGGTTTAGATAGAGGATCTGGATCGGCGCAGGCTTGGAGGGCCGAAGGGCCTGTTCCTGTGCTGTAATTTTCTTTGTTCTCTTTGTTCTTTGTTCCAACTAATCTCTCCTTATAACCCAGTTTCTCCATCCCAGGTAACATTCCGGTGAACTTCCTCTGTATCTCCACCAATGCTGTCACATCCTTCCTGTAGTAAGGTGACTAGAACTATACAAGTTGTGGCCTGACCAACACTTTGTACATCTCCAACATTATCTCTTTGCTATTATACTCTGTGTCACGACTGATGAAAGCAAGTGCCCCATGTTCCTACTTTACTGTATGTGTCAGTACCTCCATCTAAGGAATCAGTCTGGTAAACCTTCATTGCACTGCCTCTACAGCCAGAGCATCCTTCCTCAGATAAGGAGACCAAAATGCCACACAATACTCCAGGTATGATCTTACCAAGGCTCTGTATAATTGCAGCAAGACATCCCTGCTCTTGTACTTGAATCCTCTGGCTATGAAGGCCAACGTACCATTTACCTTCTTCACCACCTGCTGCACCTGCATGCTGACCCTCAGTGACTGGTGTTCAAGGACACCCAGGTTTTGTTGCAGCCCCTGCCTTTTGCAATCTATCACCATTCAAATAATAAACTGCCTTCCTGCTTTTGCCATCAAAGTGGATAGCTTCACATTTATCCACATTATACTTGATTTGCCATGCATTTTCCGACCTGCAAGCTCCCCTCCAAGCCACTCACCATCCTGACTTGAAAATATATCGTCATTCCTTCACTGCCATTGGATCAAAATCCTGGAATTCCCTCAATAAGGGCATTGTGGGTCCACCCACAGCAGGTGGACTGTAGCAGTTCAAGAAGACAGCTCCCCACCACCTTCTCAAAGGCAACTAGGGATCGACAATAAATGCTGGCCATCCAGTTAGTGCTGGCCACATCCCATGAATGAATTAAAAAAAAAACACTTCTTAATCTTCTCTACTCCAAGGAGAATAAGTCCAATCTCTGTAATCTTTCCTTGTATCTAAAATCCTTCATTCCTGGTATCATTCTAGCTAATTTCCTTTGAACTCTCTCCAGGGCCTTCTTAATAACTGTTTCAATTTGCCTAGCTACCTTCAGGGAATCATGCATGTGAACCCTGAGGTCCCTCTGCACCCATATTCCCCTCAGAGTTGTATCATTGAGCCTGTATTTTGTCTCTGTATCTCTTCTACCAAAATGCATTATCTCAGTGAATGGAAAAACTCACTCAATTTGTCCACATGACATTGAAACATCACTGTATCTTCCTCATAATCCACCCTCCCATCTAGTTTTGTGTCGTCTGCAAACTTGGAGATAGTGCATGTTCTTCCCTCATCTAAATCACTAATATATGTTGTGAATAGAATTCCAAGAATGAATAAACAAAAATTGGACTTAATTTTTTTTACATTTACTTGTGCCCTTGAACTGAGTGGCTTGCCAGGCCATTTCAGAGGGAAGTTAAAAACCAATGACACTGCTGTGGGTCTGGAGTCACATGTAGACCAGACCAGGTAAGGATGGCAGATGGGTTTTTCATTCAATCAGCAATGGTTTCACAGTCATTGGTAGATTCTTAATTCAAGATTTTTTAAAATTTAATTTAAATTCCACCATCTGCCGCAGCAAGATTTGAACCTGGGTCCCCAGAACACTCGCTAAGTTTCTGGATTAGTAGTGTAGCAATAATACATTAGACCATTGCCTCCCCAATGAACATAATCACTCAGATGCTGGTGAGCCTATGGAATTCTTTACCACAGAAGGCTGTGGAATCCAGGTCAATGAATGTATTTATGAAAGAAATAGAGAGATAGTGTAGTAAATGTGAAACCTTCTAAGGTGGTTGGGTTTTAAACTGCCTCCTTCCAATTTAAGGTAAACCAGAACATTCTGGATGGGAAATGGCATGATCATACTAATTCTTTCCAGAGACAGACCCATGTGATCCGTAACCAAAACCTATCGAGGTTCAGCTGACTGTTTTTAGACCCTGACACAAAGGAAGGGCAGTTGATTTTCTGAATAGTTCCAGAAGTGGGCCACTTCTACCTTCAAAATTTGGCAGATGAAACTGGGGATAACTTACTTTGTTCCAAGGACAATGAGGGGAGATTTGATAGAGGTGTACAAGTTAATATCAGGGTTCGATAAGATAGACAAGGAAAGAACTATTCCTGCTGGCTGCTGGCTGATGGCACGAAGACTAGGGACAGCAATTTATAGTATTGAGTGAGTGTTGTGGGGACGATGTGAGGCCAAATATTTATAGGAGTACAAATCAATCAACATTTTTGCATGGCAATACTTTTCTGAGTGAGGTGCTAGTGAAACCACCCAAAGACACAGCAGGTTCAGAAGGGATACCAGGGAAACTAAACAGATGTGTTTGTCTCTGGCCTGAATGACCTTCTGGGTTATGGTGTTTTTCAGTGAAATCTCTTTTGCTGAAAATGGGCTGACTTCAGCTCAAAACAGCTCCCCAAATATTTTATTGGTTTAAGAAAGGGGAATTGTTAAGCATCTTCCTGTCGCATATTGACGGTTTCTTCTGAGATGGTACAGCAGAATTTAATAAATGTTAATATGATTACAGAAGCATTTAAAATTGGGAATCAGATTTGTGGGATTTTAAATAAAATGGTTGGGGTATAAAATCAGCAAACTCACTTAGTGTTATGTTCATCCTGGTTATTCATACTAAGTCATCACACGAAGATATTCTTTTAAGTAAAGAAGAGACAGAGCAATTGTGAGCTTGATTAGTCAGGTTGACCTGATTCGGCACTTCCAGATGGGTACTTGAGTGCAGCCAGTTTCATAATATTTCTTATGGACGAAAATCAGAAAAATTAATTTGTAAAGTAAGAAAATAAAAAGCGTTTTTACAAACACTTTAGCTACTAAAACACTGGCTATTGTGGTGACAGTGGATATGCAATTCTATGAGTCAAAGATTTTAAGTCAGAGGCCATACTGAAGATAGTATACCTGTTGAATGTTATGTGAATAATTCAGTTTAACATAGGATAATATTTTGATTTGATTTGATTTATTGAAATTTGAGTATCGGAGTAAGGATGTCTTGCTGCAGTTATACGGGGCCTTGGTGAGGCCACACCTTGAGTATTATGTGCAGTTTTGGTCTTCTAGTCTGAGGAAGGACATTCTCACTCTTGAGGAAGTCCAGCGAAGGTTCACCAGACTGATTCCCGGGATGGCAGGATTGAGATCTGAAGTAAGACTGCATCAACTGGGCTTGTACTCACTGGAATTTAGAAGAATGAGAGGGAATCTCATAAGAATATTTAATTCCTGATGGTACTGGACAGGCTAGATGTGGGAAGAATGTTCCTGATGTTGGGAAAGTTCAGAACAAGGGGTCACAGTCTAAGAATAAGGGGTAAGCCATTCAGGACTGAGATGAGGAAGAATTTCTTCATTCAGAGAGTTGTGAACCTGTAGAATTCTCCCCCTTAGGAAGCTGTTGGGGTAATTCATTAGATATATTCAAGAGGGAGCTGGATGTGGCCCTTGCAGCTAAAGGGATCAAGGGGTATGGGGAGAAAACGGGAATGGGATACTGAGATTGCATGATCAACCATGATCATAGTGAATAGTGGTTTAAGCTTGAAGGGCCGACTAGCCTACACCTGTACCTATTTTCTATTATTGTCACATGTACCTA
This sequence comes from Rhincodon typus, assembly GCF_021869965.1. Taxonomy (NCBI): domain Eukaryota; kingdom Metazoa; phylum Chordata; class Chondrichthyes; order Orectolobiformes; family Rhincodontidae; genus Rhincodon; species Rhincodon typus. The sequence continues at coordinate 1,150,852 of NC_063342.1, forward strand.
AGTACAGTGAAAAGTTTTGTTTTGTGTACACTACAGGCATTCAAAGATCATAGGGTAATTGAACAGAATGAGGAGTACAAAGTTACAGCTGCAAAGAAGGTGCACAAAAGGCGAGATTCACATTAGATTTGAAATTTGAGAGGTCCATTCAGAAGTCTAATGACAGCAGGGGAGAAGCTGTTCTTGAACTTGTTGGTATGTGTGTTTAAGTTTTTGTATCTTCTGCCTGACAGGAGAGGTTAGCAGAGATTATAATCAGGGAGGGGTTTTTGATCATGTTGGCTGCCTTTTCACAGCAACAAGAAGTGTAGATGGAGTCAATGGATGGAAGGATGGCCTCCATGATTGTCTGGGCTGTGTTCACAACTTTCTGTCCTTTCTTATGGTCCTGGGCAGAGCAGTTGCCGTACCAAGCCGTGGTGCATCCAGATAGAATGCTCTCTTTGATGCATTTGTAAAAGTTAGTGAGGGTCCTTATGGACATGCTGAATTTCCTTAGCCTCCTGAGAAAGAAGAGGTGTTGTTATGCCTTCTTGACTGTCCCTTCAATGTCGGGGGACCAGGACAGATTGTTGGTGATAAAAAGGTAAGAGATTGACCTTATTGGCTTGCAATGGAGAGAAAAAAAACCTGTGACATTGAAATGGTGGATGCAATTGTCAAAAATAAATGCACATAAAAAAAAGTAATTGGAGTAATCAAATACTTTGTACAAAATATCCAAGTTTTTGCATTTAGTATGTTTTGAAATTTTGTTTGTGCATATACTATCCTCCAGCAATTCATTTTCCAGAAATAAACATTAAGCATATGATCTGCAAGTTATACATAGAACTTTAATTACGTGAAGAATGGGAATTTTAGGATTTCAATACAAGTAGCAGTTCTGGTGCTGTACGGTTTCATGAAGCACATGATAACATGCAAAACTTATATTTTACAATGTTAGGGACCATTAATTTCTTACCATTCCATGGCGCTTGCCATGTTCATAGGCACCTTCATATGTGTCACCATTTGGCAATATAGCTTTCCCTTGACCATGTCTTTCATTTTCCTCATTCCGATCACCTTCATATTCCTATCAGAAGGACCAAATGGAAAAGCATATTTCAAACATTATCTTTGATACAAAGGGCCATAAGGCCTGTGGGAAGGCAGTGTCAGGTAAAAAGACAAGTCATAACTGAGTGTCTTGTTGTCCAGCTTTTGGAACAGGCTGTCTGACTCTCAAACCAAACTCCAAAAAAATTCTTCACTAAGTTTGCCAAATGCAGACCTTTGTTATCTTTCCTGATCCCAGAGTGGAGACCAGTCACTGAACCCAGTGGATAGCTCCAGTTCAAGGGATCTAGGCTAGGACAAGTGTTAGATATACTATAGCCGTGGAAGAATAGTCCTAGTTTCAGCTCCCAGGATGGTCACACTTACAGCTTAATCTGTCTTGAAGCATGGAGTTATAGTGAATCCTAGGATGGGCAGTTAGTTTCTGTCCTAGAAATGGCTGGGGGTCTCATTCTGTAAACGGCCTGTGTTAATTTTGACCTCTCTCTTTTTTTATTTTCAAATACGATCTTGCTTTCTGTTTTATGTTACTTGTTAGTTTAGTCTCATAGTTTATCTTCTCCCTTATTTTGGTCAACTTTTGTTGAATTTTAAAACATTCCTAATCCTCTGTTTTACCAATAATCTTTGCCAGACTGCCTTTTTTCTTTCAACTTGATGTTATCCTTAACTTCCTTGGTTAACCATGGTTAGTTTACCTTCTTGTAGAATCCTTCTTCCTCACTGCAATACATTTTTTTTTGTGAGTAACAAACTATTTTCTTAAGCATCTGTCATTGCTCCTCAACGTTTTTTTTGCTAAACTCCTTTCCCATTTCACTCCAATCAACTCCACTGTCATTCCTTCGTAATTACCCTCCTTAAAGAGGCGACAGCCTAGTGGTATTATTGCTATACTGTTAATCTAGAGATCCAAGTAATGTTCTGAGGACCTGGGTTTGAATCCTGCCATGGCAGATGGTGGAATTTGAATCCAATAAAAATCTGGAATTAAGAGTCTAATGATGGCCATGAATCCATTGTCGATTATTGGAAAAACCCATCCGGTTCATTAATGTCCTTTAGGGAAGGAAACTGCCATCCTTATCTAGCCTATGTGTGAGTCCAGACTCACAGCAATGTGGTGGACTGTTCATTGCCTGATGGGTACTAAATGCTGGCCTAGCCAGTAACTCCCTCATCCAGTGGATGAATGAAAAAAAATTTAAGTTGAGCACATTTGTTTCAGACCAAAGTTTCTCATTCTCAAATGTATTGGTCATGGTTCCCTCATGGATTATTTTAACTGCAATTCTTTGTTAAACATGCCTCATTACATATACGTGGTGCAATGAAAACAATCTGTCTCTCAACGTCAGCAAAACTGATCATCGACTTCAGAAGGAAAGGAGGAGAATACACTCCATCTACATCAACGGAACTGAGGCTGAGAGAGAGAAAAGTGTCAAGTTCCTCAGAGTGACGATTACCAATGATCTGTCCTGGACTTCCCACATAAATGTGACAGTCAAGAAGGTACAACAATGCCTATTCTTCCTCAGGCGGCTCAAGAAATTTGGCATATCCGTAAGGTCCCACCAAAAGCATACTGTTTGGGTGCATAACGGCCTGGTATGGCAACTGCTCTGCCCAGGACCGTAAGAAAATACTGAAGGTGGTGTGCACAGCCCAGGCCATTGCAGAAGACAACCTTCAATCCATGGACTTTATTTACATGGCTCGCTGCCGCAGAAAGTTGGCCAACATCATCAAAGACCCATCACAACCTGGTAGTGACCTCCCACAACCCCTTCCGTCAGGCAGAAGATACAGAAGCCTGAACACACACACTAGCAGGTTCAGGAACACCTTCTTTCTGGCCATTATTAGACTGTTGAATGGACTCTTGTCTCAAATAATGTAACTTGTATGCCTCCGTGTCTTTTTGATCTGCACGTCCTTTGCTTGCTGTGATCTGCCTGTACCGTTGGTAAACAAAGTTTTTCACTGTACTTCAGTGTATATGACAATAAATCAATCAATCAATCAATTACCTGTCAGAATAGCCTGATTCCTTGTTGGAACCACAACAGGTTGTTCTGGGAAACTGTCCCTAACATACTCTATGAATTCCTTCTTATGTTTACTTCTGACAATTTGATTTTCCCAATTTGCAAGAAGATTACCCATGGTTAATGTGCTGTCTTTTTAACATGCCCTCATAATCTCCTAACATATACAGCTAAATCTTCACTTCCCCGATTTGATCTCCTGGTGCCTCTGCATCATGATAAAGGAAAGGAGGGGGAATTAATGAATCCAAAGCCACCAGAATTCCACCTCAGCCGATTTGATTTTCCCAATCTACATGAAGATTCAAGTTACCCACTGTTAGTGTACTGCCTTTTTAACATGCCCTCATTATCTCCCAATTTATGGTCGGTACTATAGTATAAGGGGCCAGTAGGCTACTATCCCTAATTTCCCTTGTTAGCCATGGTCTGACCATGATTCTTACTTTATGTTTTATGCCAGACTGGTTTGCAGATGGTCCATGCACTCTTGAAATGTTTGCCATTGCCTACCTACTATCATCCTTTAAATAATGATCCCACATTGATTGACACCTCATGTCAACATGATTTGTTTCATGGGAATACTGTGGCGAGTAACCCACCTCCTGATTCCTCAAAGCCTGTCCACCATCTACAAGGCACAAGTCAGGAGTGCGATGGAATACTCCCCACTTGCCTGGATGAGTGCAGCCCCATCAACACTAAAGAAGCTTGACACCATCCAGGACAAAGCAGCCCACTTGATTGGCACTACACCCACAAGCATTCACTCCCTCCACCACCGACGCTCTGTAGCCAGTAGTGTGTACTATCTACAAGATGCACTGCAGAAATTCACTAAAGATCCTCACATAGCACCTTCCAAACCCACGACCACTTCCATCTAGAAGGACAAGGGCAGCAGATACATGGGAACACCACCACCTCCAAGTTCCTTTCCAAGTCACTCACCATCCTGACTTGGAAATATATTGCTGTTCCTTCACTGTAGTTGTGTCAAAATCCTGGAATTCCCTCCCTAGTAGCATTGCGGGTCAACCCACAGCAGGAGGAATGCAGCGGTTCAAGAAGGCAGCTCACCACCACCTTCTCAAGGGCAACTAGGGATGGGCAAGAAAAGCTGGCCATCCAGCGATGCCCACATCCCACGAAATGAATAGAAAAAAAATGAAGTTCAGGACCCTAGTATTAGAAACAACTCCATCAATCTCCACCTAACTGAAGAACTCTATTTTATTTTGTGGTCACTCTTTCCTCTGTGCCCACACACAACTAAATTGTCAATTATTCCTTCCTCGTTACACAATACCCTGTCAAGGATGGCCTTTTCTCCAGCTGGCTCCTTAATATATTGATTAATAAAACTATCTCAATACACTCCAAGAATTTCTCCCCTGCGGTATTGCTTCTGATGTGATTTGCCTAATCTATATGCAGAGTGAAGTCACCCATAATTTCAGCTGTAGCTTTATCGTTTGCATCTCTAATTTCCTTTTTAATGCCTTCCCAATTTTAGCATTACAGTTTGGGGGTATACATATAGTTTTCTGCCCCTTTGTGTTTCTAAGCTCAATCCAACAAATTCGACTTCACCAGAGCTAATTTCCCTTCCTCACAATTGCATTAGTTTCCTTTTTATTCAGCAATGCTATCCCACCTTTTTTAATTGTCTGTCCATTCCTAAAACTGAAAACCCTCGAATATTCATTTTCCAAATCTGGTCACCTTGCAGCCGTGTGTCTGTATTCCCAACTATATCATACCTATTTAGATCAATTAGTATGACTAATTCATCCATGTTATTGCAAATGCTCTGTGCATTAACATACAAGGCCTTAAGACTTGTCTTTTTAGCATTCTAAGTCCCATTCACTGTGGTCTTGCTCAATCTTAGCCCTTGAATTCTCTGCCTATCACTTTTCTTATTTCCCATTCTGTCTTTTGTCTTAGTTCTTATTTCCCTGTCATTCACCTCCCCATACATGCTCCCATTCACCTGCCAATTTAGTTTAAACCCACACTGATCACACTTGAAAACATATCCTCTGGGACGTCAGTCCCAGTCCTGCCCAAGTGCAACCTATCCAGCTTGTACAGGTACCACCTCCCCCGGATCCAGCCCCAATGCCCCAGGAATCTGAAATTCTACCCCTTGCACCATCTCTCCAGCCATGAGTTCATCTGCTATATTCTGCTATTTCTACTCTGACTAGTAAGTGGCACTGGTAGCAATCCCAAGATCACGGTCTTTAAGGTCTTATTTTTTAACTTGCTTCCTAACTCCCTACATTCTGCTTTTAGGACCCCTTTTCTTTTCTTACCTATGTCGTTGATACTAATGTGTACCATAATCACTGACAGGTCACTGTCCCACTTCAGAATGTCTTGTAACCACTCTGAGACATCCTTGACCCTAGCACCTGGAAGACAACATACAATCCTGGAGTCTTATTTGTGGCCACAGAACCAGCTATCCATTCCCCTTACTATTGACTCCCTATTAAGATAGTATTCTCACTCTTTTCCTCTTCTCCTGTGCATCAGAGCCAAATGTGGTTCAATTGATTTTGTTGCTGCCATTTTCCTCTGAGAAGTATTCAGAGCTTATATCTGGTTTGCAGAAGAATGGCCATAGGGGATTCCTGCACTATCTGCCTAGTCCTCTTACTTTGTCTGGTGGTCACCCATTCCTTTGTTGCCTGTTGAGTCTTATTTGCGATGTGGCCACCTCTCTGTGCATGCTACATACGATACTTTCTGCGTCATGGACGCTCCACAGTGTTCCCAGCCACTACTTCAGCTAGAAACTCAGACCTCCAGGAGATGGAGTTGGAGACAGATCCCACATACATGCTGGCATACAGCATGTTTGATATAATCCACTAGTCTTTGGAACATACGGCCTACATTCCTGGCATCATACGAGCACTGGAATTCATTTACCACGTCACTCAGTTATGTGAGAGGCAAAACATCTTTTTGCAGGTTCCTGTTAGTAGTGGGTACCAGGGTAATCAGAGGTAGACTGCACACACTTTTCCGGATAAAAAGTTAACATCTTAGAGCCTTTCAGGAGTCCTTGTGACAAACAGCACAAAATGACCTGATCAGCATAGCCATTGTCCCACATGATGATTTTGATGTATTCTATTTCATGGTGAACAAATGGCTGGGTGCTATTTATGTGCTTGCTGGAAAGGCCAATCTCATAGCATGTGGAGGTGTAGAAATCCCAATGTGTATACGAGCCAGGGAATATAGCTTTTGGGTAGACAGTATTAGAGAAACCCCTAACTGACTGATCAATTAGGACATTGAGGAAGGGGAGCTCATTTTGTTCCATTGATGGTTCAAAGATGGTTCAATTTTGAAAGGAAATTTGAGTTCAGGATGGTTCTGTCTCTGGGATGAAATTGGCTTTGCAAGGTTTCCACCACCTCTGGCCTGGAGACATTAGATGGTCCTAATCCCAGGACTTAGTTTGAATCCTTATCATTGTGAGGCTGTTGACCCAGTTATCTGGGACAGTGCACACATTCTGGTCATTATAACATTGCTGAATAAACTCACCCCTAAATAAGGGCCCTGTTCCTCTTCAAACTCGTCAGATTCTGTCACTGACATCCTCTTAGTGGCAGGTCCTCAAAACAGCTCCTTGGCCAGTGACACTCTTCAATCCAGCTCAATCTCCCTCTCTGCCTATGCTCTCCTTCATTCCCTCCTTGCCCTCTCACACCCTTCTCTCTCCTGTCCCAGTGTCCTCACTCCCTCCTCACCCTCTCACCTCTTTCTCCTATCCCTGTGTCCTCTCTCCCTCTGCTCCTTCCTCACCCTCTCACACACCTCTCTCTCCAGTCTGTGTCCTCTCTCTCTGCTTTCCTTCGCTGCCTCCTCACTCTCTCAGCTCTTTCTCCTATCCCTGCATCCTCGCTCTCTGCTCACTTTCGCTCCTTCCTCACCCTCTCACCTCTTCCTCCTGTCCCTGTGTCCTCTCCCTCTGCTCTCCTTTGCTCCTTCCTTACCCCCTCACACACCTCTCTCTCCTGTCCCTGTGTCCTCTCTCCCTCTGCTCACTTTCACTCCTTCCTCACCCCCTCACACACCTCTTCCTCCTGTCCGTGTCCTCTCCCTCTGCTCTCCTTCGCTCCTTCCT
>NC_063342.1:1158623-1168596 GCF_021869965.1 Rhincodon typus
TCCTCTGATGCTGCTTGGCCTGCTGCGTTCATCCAGCTCTACACCTTGTTATCTCAGTCTTAGTGTTCCCTTGTTAAGTGACCGACCAGGTTTTTGCAGACATTGATGATGGAGGCCTTGAGGGCGAAACAGAGGCTGTTGGAATCCAGTGACTCGGTATCGCTCAGGGTTGCTAGGTTTGTGGAGACGAGTTGGTTGTATGAAGCTATTTTTTCCAAGTCTTTGAGTGCCTCAGTGTTGAAGTTTTTGCGGCACTGCTTCTGTCTCCGCTGCAGCGCTGCTATATTTATGTTGATCCTGGCTCAGATTAGGCCGTCCAGCAGTCATCGGCTCCTGTCATAGCACATATGATTTTAATGTCTTCCTGATCCCTCATTCTGACGATGATGTAGTCAAGCAAGTGCCAGTGTTTGGAGCACTGGTACTGCCATTGTCCCTTTGATGGAACAATGTGTTGGTTATGAGAAAGTTGTGTTCACTGCATTTGGTCAGGAGAAGGGTGCCGTTGGAGTTTTGCTTCCCAAATCCTTCTTTCCTGAATGCATCGCCCCAAGGGGTGCATTTTTGCCAACTTTGGCATTGAAGTCGCCGAAGATGATTAGTTTGTCCACTGCAGAGACCTGTGAGAGAGACTGGTCAAGGCTGGAGTAGAATTCCTCTTTGTCCTCAGATGGATAAGATGGAAGTGGTTACCTGGTCTACAACTGCCTGATCACACAACTAACTATCTGCCCTCCCTCCTTTACCTTCTCATACTTCACTCAACCTCTTCTGCTCAAACAGCTCCAGGGACTGAGATCCCAGCACTGTTCCCGCCTTGTCTCTGGCTGCCTCCAAACTAGGCCTTCTGGTGCTCGGAATGGGGCCTAGCACGGGCTACACAGCCTACAAACTGCCTGCCCATCAGCTGCAGCTCCTGTTGCTGCTGCAGCTGCAGCGAGATTTTCATAACATGGCCCCAGTAATTTGAAAACAATACCCCCCATTCAGTGTTTAAACAACTACCACCCCCCCCCACCAACCAAGTAATTTTAAAAATAATACGCTATTCAACTACTAAACAGCAACTGTTCAAATATGGTAACATCTGATAAACACACCTTTGGCAAAGGCAGTATCAGTAAGACAGATTGTCTCACATGGGATTCTGGCAGCGGGGGTGGGGGAGGGGAAGAGAGAGAGAGAGACACACAGAGAGATTCCACAGTCAATTTCAAGCCTCAGCAACTGCTAAAAGTTAAACTATAAACTTGGTTATGTGGAAGCCTGACTCCAGCTATTCATGCTGAATCTATTATTCTGACTTTTAAAAAAAAACTCAAGGCCTCGCAAGCTGTTTACTTTATTAACTTTGAATAGACAGCTTGACAACTACGGCTCAAAACCTCTCTTCAAACCAAAAAAAAGGACAAAATATACCTCTTGAAGCCATAATATCATTAAAATGACATGACTTCTAATTTATGCAACTTAAACTATATTCCATCAAAACCCCAAAACTCACACATAATCACAATTAAGACAGACATAAAGTGAACAATTTTACACTGACACTGAAATAACTCCACAAAGGCTGGTATCCCATCACGAAGTCCCCATTTATTTACATGGGGAAAGTCCTCGACACTGATCCAGCTCCCTCAGAGCCAATTCTCAGCATCTCATTAAAGGTTAAACCAAAGTCACATGCCTCTGCCAGTCGTCTTAACCTTGTCAAAAATCCCCATACGAATTCCCCTGGTTCTTGAATTGCCGAATAACACTGATAGTGATTCAGAATTAGAGGACGCTTGGGGTTGTAATATTCCTTAACTAAATCCGCCAACTCTTAAAACGTTTTAGTATCTGGTGCCTTAGGGAAAGCTAGGTTCCTAATAACCAAAAAAGCTGTGGGTCCACTGGAAAATTACTTTGTTTTTCATCTGCTCAATGTCATTTGCCTGGAAAAAAAAAGCATTCTTTCTACATAGTGGGCCCAGTGTTCAACAGCAGGTTTGAACGAGTTAAGCTTCCCAAATCACGGCATGGTACCAGAAATGCTTACCCAAGACAAAGACAACTGCTGTGAGCAAATTTCTTCAGAAGCACGCTTTTCTCTTTTTGCCACAGGCCGGTATCCCATTACCCGGTCACTCTTTATTTACATGTGCGAAGTCCTTGACATTGATGCAGTTTCCTCAGATCCAGCTCTCAGAATGAACAGAACCTGTGACACTCCTGTTTATGTCTGTCTGCCAGGGTTCCCTGATTGGAACAGATTAACAGTCCCAATCAGGAGATAGATTGTGTTAATGATAGGTGTCTTCTTTTGGATGGGGGATTTCAAGACAAGGAAACATATTTTTAAGATGAGAGGAGAGAGATTTAAAAAGACATGAGGGGCAAATTTTTTACACAGAAGGTGATTCACGTGTGAAATGAAGTTCCTGAGAAAGTGGTGGATGCGGGTACAGTTACAACATTTAAAAGACATTCAGATAAGTACATGCATAGGAAAGGTTTGGAGGGATATGGGTCAGGAGCAGACAGGCGGGACTAGTTTAATTTGGGATTATGGTCAACATGGACTGGTTGGACTGAAGGGTCTGTTTCTATGCTATATGACTCTATGATGAGTCCACCTGGCTGACCTCATTATAATACGACATATACTATGGGTGGAAAACAAATATAAAAAGGGTAAACCAAATTCTGTTGCTAAAATTAGAAGTATTTCCACACTCCCCACTAGCCCAACCACTTTCTGGCACCTTTCCCTGCAACCACAGGAAGTGTTACACCTGCCCCTACACCTCCCCCCTCACCTCCATTCAAGGCACCAAACAAACCTTTCACATCAGGCAGAGGTTCACCTGCACATCCATCAACTTGATCTACTGCATCCACTCTCCCGATGTGGCCTTCTCTACATTGGTGAGGCCAAGTAGAGACTTGGAGACTGCTTTGTAGAGCACCTGCGCTCTGTTCATGACAAATGACAACACTTTCTGGTCACGAACCATTTCAACTACCCTCTCCCACTCCCTGGGTGACATGTCCATCCTGGGCCGCCTCCAGTGTCACAAGGATGCCACCCGGAAACTGAAGGAGCAGCACCTTATATTCCACCTTGGGAGCCTACAACCCAATGGCCTAAACATGGATTTTACCAGTTTCAAAATCTCCCCACTCCCTGCCTCATCCCATGTCCAACCCTCCCTCTCATCCCCGCCTCCTTGACCTGACACAACCTGTCCGTCTTCTACAAATCAACAAATGGTATGTGGAAGGCTTTCAAGTGTAAGTTGCTGGGAACTCAGGACCATCATGTTCCTTTAAGGATGAAGGATAGGTATGGCAAGTTTAGAGAACCTTCGATAATGAGAGATATTGTGAGCCTAATCAAAAAGAAAAAGGAAACATTTATCAAGACTAGGAGGCTGGGAACACATGAAGCAAGGGTGGAACCAAGGAAAGTCAAAAGAAACTTAAGCAAGGAGTCAGAAGGGCTAAAAGGGGTCATAAAAAGTCATTGGCCAACAGGATTAAGGAAAATCCCAAGGCTTTTTATACATATATAAAGAGCAAGAGGGTAGCCAGGCAGAGGGTTGGCCCACTCAAGGACAGGGAAGGGAATTTATGCGTGGAGCCAGAGGAAATGGGCGAGGTATTAAATGAGTACTTTGCATCAGTATGCACCATAGAGAAGGACTTGGTGGATGATGAGTCTGGGGAAGGGTGTGTCGATAGTTTGGGTCATGTTGTAATCAAAAGGGAGGAGGTATTGGGGATCTTGAAAAACATTAAGGTAGACAAGTCCCCAGGGCCTGATGGGATATACCCGAGAACAAGAGAAAGGCAAGGGAGGAAATTGCTGGGACCTTGAGGGAAATCTTTGTATCCTCACTGGCTACAGGGAGGTCCCAGAGAATTGGTGAATAGCCAATGTTGTTCCTTTGTTTAAGAAGGGTGGCAGGGATAATCCAGCTAATTACAGGCCGGTGAGCCTTACGTCTGTGGTAGGGAAATTACTGGAGAGGATTCTTTAAGACAGGATTTACTCCCACCTGGAAATCAATGGGCATATTAGCGACAGGCAACCTGGTTTTGTGAAGGGGAGGTCGTGTCTCACTAACTTGGTTGAGTTTTTTGGGGAAGTGACGAAGATGATCGATGAGGGTAGGGCAGTGGATGTTGTCTACATGGACTTCAGTAAGGCCTTTGACAAGGTCCCTCATGGCAGACTGATACAGAAGGTAAAGTCAACGGTCAGAGGTGAGCTTGCAAGATGGATAAAAAACTGGTTCAGTCATAGAAGACAGAGGGTAGCAGTGGAAGGGTGCATTTCTGAATGGAGGGCTATGACTAGTGATATTCCTCAGGGATCAGTGTTGGGACCTTTGCTGTTTGTAAATGATTTGGAGGAGAATGTAACTGGTCTGATTAGTAAGTTTGCCGATGACACAAAGGTTGGTGGAATTGCAGATAGCGATGAGGACTGTCAAAGGATACAGCTGGATATAGATCAGTTGGTGACTTGGGCAGAGAGATGGCAGATGGAGTTTAATCCAGAAAAATGTGAGGTAATGCATTTTTGAAGGTCTAATCCAGATGGAAAATATACAGTAAATGGCAGAACCCTTAAGAGTACTGATGGGCAGAGGGATCTGGATGTACAGGTACACAGGTCACTGAAAGTGGCAAAGCAGGTGGAAAAGCTAGTCAACATGGCATATGGCATGCTTGCCTTCATCGGCCGGGGCGCTGAGTTTAAAAATTGGCAGGTAATGTTACAGCTTTATAGAACCTTAGTTAGGCTGCATTTGGAATATTGTGTTCAATTCTGGTCGCCCACATTACCAGAAGGATGTGGTGGCATTGGACAGGGTAAAGAAAAGATTTACCAGGACGCTGCCTGGTATGGTGGGCATTAGCTATGAGGAGAGGTTGGAGAAACTTGAATTGTTCTCACTGGAATGACGGAGGTTGAGGGGCGACCTGATAGATGTCTACAAGATTATGAAGGGCATGGACAGACTGGACAATCAGAAGCTTTTTCCCAGGGTGGAAGAGTCAGTTACTAGGGGCCATGGGTTTTAAGGTGTGAGGAGCAAGGTTTAAAGGTGATGTACAAGGCAAGTTTTTTATACAGAGGGTGGTGGGTGCCTGGAATTTGCTGCTGGGGGAGGTAGTGGAAGCAGATACTATAGTGACTTTTAAAGGGCATCTTGACAAATACATGAATAGGATGGGAATAGAGGAATATGGTCCCCGGAAGGGTAGGGGGTTTTAGTTATGATGGGCAGCATGTCACCGCAGGCTTGAAGGGCCGAAGGGCCTGTTCCTGTGCTGTAATTTTCTTTGTTTTTTGTTCTTGTTTGTTCTCTCCCACCTATCCACTCCTCCCCCTTCACTGACCAATCCCCACCACTCCTTACCTGCGCTCACCTATCACCATCCCACCTACTGTCCCCAGCCCCACCCCCTCCGCTCTCTATTTATTTCTGAGCTCACTTCCCCCCTCCCCCATTTCTGAAGAAGGCTGCCGACCCAAAACATCAACTTTCCAGCTCCTCTGATGCTGCCTGGCCTGCTGTGTTCCTCCAGCTCCACACTGTGTTATCTCAGACTCCAGCATCGGCAGTTCTTACTATCTCTAATATTTTGTTGGAATTTGTCTTTTGCACTCACTGGCCAATTAGCAAGAATACCAATACAAGCAGGAAACAACATTGTTATATTTTAGAAGCAGAGGCATCCAATATGGGCTTTGCGTGTAAGTAGAACAGAATAGAATAGCCTTTATTATCATCTGCATGTGAATGAGTGCAGTGAGAAGTTTGTAATGTCGCCTCTCGGCACCATCTTAGGTACAGTGTACCTCGGTACAGGTACGTTAAGTGTTGTTACAGAATTGAAATACTAAAACAAAAGACTAACATGGGAATAGAGTTTAAAAGTCCAGAAAGAGAATAAAAAGTGTCTTCAAAGTACTCAACTTATAGTCCTTTCTCATTGAGTCTGTGCGTGCTGGGTTTCAGAACGCGAGGCCTCACTGCCTCCATGAACCAGCCTCTGTCCCAGACTTGCCTCCATGACTCATTCACCGAACCGGCCTGGGCTTGCTCTGCTCCCACTCCGGGATATGGCTGCAACTCGGCTCCTAGCTCCCAGCTCACCCCACGCTCGCTCGGCTCCCACTCCCGCCACAGCCCGTTTCCGGAACTCGGCCTGCGCTTGTTCTGCTGCCACACCGGCCACAACTCGTTTCCGGAACTCAGACGCTCAGGTCGCGACTCGGCTCCCACACTAGGCTAGTGTTGGACTCCATTCTCCGTTCCCTCCAGGTAGGGTACTTTACGAAGTTAAAATTTGGAGGGGGCGAAGAAAAACTGCAGCAAGAGGAAAAAAAGCAAGAGGAAATGGAGCTGGACAGCAGAAGAGCACCAGCTGGAGCACGTTACTCCGCTGCCATCTCAATTGGCTACACGGGTGTTTTACTGGTGGTGATTATTAGTTTAAATAAAGCAAAAACAGAATCATGATGATTTTGGTGGAAAGGTCGCTCAAGTTGCGATAACACTTCTGGGAAGGGGAAAAATAGAACTAGAAGCATGCTACTTGGGTTGCCACTGAATTCCAAGTGGTTGAGCTATTGTAGTGGAGAATGTATCAGTTAGATGACTGATAGTTAATGGCAAAATTTAGTTTAAATTTAAACCAAAGGTTAACCGCATTATTGACTCATATAGGTCATTGTTTACAAATAAAGGGTCACCCATTTAAGACAGAGATGGGGAAACATTTTTCCTCTGAGTGTTGAGAATCTTCGGAATTCCCTTCCTCAAAAGGCAGTGGATGCAGCACCTTTAAAGATTTTTTAAAAGTAGAGGTAAATAGATTCTTGATTATAGGGACTATGCAAGAATGTAGAATTCAGGTTAAAATCAGATCTTTTTCTGAAGAAGGATCCAGACCCGAAACGTCAGCTTTCCTGCTCCTCTGATGCTGCCTGGCCTGCTGTGTTCATCCAGCTCCACACCTTGTTATCTCAGACTCCAGCAACGGCAGTTCCTACTATCTCTAAAATCAGATCAGCCATCGTTGGTGCGAGTTAACAGAGGTAATAAATTTTTAGGAGACGGCACAGTTCAAGGCACTCTATTCACGCATCTATCGGTACAATGCAGGGAGAGGCCAAAGACTATTCCAAATCTGGCCTCGATGTGAGGGTCTAATCACCCCCTTAATCTTCAGCTCAGATCAGAAGAAAAGTCAATGACACCTTAATTTTAAATACAAGTACATTGTCTTTTATACATTTTTCTTGGAACAGTAACATGGCAACACATGCTCCCTCTCGCTGTATACTATTGGTTAATTAGTGCTGGATTGTTGAACTATGACTAGGTTTCCAATACCTCACTCTATTAGTAAGTGTTTGTTGCTGTGATCTGAATGGGCCCTTTTGGTCTGTGGGAAACCGAACTCTCCATGGTCACTTGTGACCTTTTATTTCTCAACTATGAAGTCTGTGTCTGCTATTTTGTACAAGACAATAACAGAGTCTTCTTTGAGGTTTCTGACCATTCCAACTCTCTTAGCCGCTGTCCTTGATAAGAGATAGGGAGGCCTCTCTCTATTAATCGTAATTAGTTTTTAAATGTTTTTTTCCTAATATTTTGTTTAATGCTTTTATGTGTTAAATCTATAATTTATTAGGAAATTATATCTATGATTATCTTGAAGAATTTTAATTAAAACCCACTTGTAGTAATTTAACTGATTGATTAGAAAAAACTTAACAGAAATAACTAATTGGTATGAAATGTTCTTATCTTTAGGATAGCAAAGAATGTTGTACACCCAATCTTATTTAAACAGACAGCTATTGTTTTAAGTGCTGAGAACATAAGCCTTTCTCATACTCTCTAATTTCTGTTAAACATATCGCAAAGCTTGTTGGGGCTTTTGTCAGCCATTTTTGCTGGCATGGGCAGCCCTAATGGCCATAATCTTGCTGAACAGCAGAGCAGGCTTGAAGGGCCGAGTTCTTCGTTCATTGGACTCATCAATGTTTTCAGCACAGAAGGAGACCATTCGGCCCATCTCAGAATAATAGAATCCTGACTGTGGAAGCAGGCCATTTGGCCCATTGAGCTCACACCATCCCTCTGAACAGCATCTCAACAACGGCCATCCCCTCTCCTTACCCTATACCTGTAACCCTACATTTCCCTAGTCTGCACATTAGTGGGCACTATGTGCAATTTCCCATGGTCAATCCACCTAACCTTTGTACTGTAGGAGGAAAGCAGAGCACCCGAGGAAACTCACTCGGATACAGGGAGAATGTGCAAACTCCACACAGAAAGTCACCTGAGGCTGGAACTGAACCCGGGTCTCTGGTGCTGGCAAGGCAGTAGTGCTAACCACTGAGCCACCATGCCACCCTGTCATGTCAGCACCAGTCAATGAAAATCTGACTACACTAATTCCATTTTCTAGCTCTTCTCATAGCCCTGGGGATTATAGGAATGCAAGTGAATGTCTAACCACTGCTTAAATGTTACGTGACATTCTGACTCAATCACTCTTTCAGGCAAAGACTTCCAGATTCCCACTCCGCTCTGAGTGAAAAACATCCTCCTCAATTCTCCTCTTAGACTTCTTCTCACCTTAAATCTATGTCCCCAGATTATACCTCCATGATTTGTGGAATAAATCCTATTTATGCTCCCTCTTTGCCTCCCATAGCAGACTGGGGATTTATACTTGACAAACTAAGTTCCAAAGAAAAGTCATATTGGACTCTCCACAGATGCTGCTAGCCCTGCTGAGTTTCTCCAGCGCTTTCTGTTTTTACTTCATATTTCTGTTATCTGCAGTATTTTGCTTAAATTATCATGAAGGAGGCAACATGTCATTGCAAACACGAAGGGAAATTACGGTTAAACCAGGAAATGTTTACTGTACTTACATGGCACGAAGCCTGTCACTGACACTGGGTTGAGGGATTCCGTCTCTCCTTCCTCCCATGGGGCCTCCTTTTCTCCAAAGACACTCTGTTTTCAGAGAGAGTCCATCTGACTGTTTCAGCTGCCTCCCTGACCATCTCCACCTACTTTTGGAGGTTCCGTACATTTGCATTGTACCTTCTCCTTTGAAATAATTCTCTGAAATTCCTTGACACCCTTCCAGCTGCGACAATCCACAGTCTCTGTCAAGGGTGAGCATAATCCATACAGGAATTATCCAACCTGTCACAGAATTCCATTATTAGCCAACCCTGGCATTTATGCCCTTTTTCTAAAAAAAACTCAACCTGTCTTACTTAAAAGTTCAAGACGTCTGTAATTAATTCAGGATTGTCGTCCATTGTCACGATAAAATTAAGCAAAGGAAGATATTGTTATACACGTGGAATCGTATCTTACAGGGTAATTAGGGATAGGCAACAAATGCTGGCCAGTTAACAATAACCACATCCCATGAACAAACATTTTTAAACTAGGTCCCTTGACACTATTATTACTATCCCTTGGGTATGTCTCGTCCAATCAGCAAGACAAACCCATCACAGGTCACAGTACAGTGGTACATGGGCAGGAAGACGTTTCCTTAGGTGTCGTTATATTGACTCCGGACCTCATGAGATTTCATGGCATCAGGTGAAACATGGGCAAAGGAAACTCCCTGCTGTGGGCTATGTACAATCTCACCATTCCTCAGCTGATAAAGCAGTGTTCCTCTTGAACACCACTTGGAGGAACACCACTGAGGGTGACCAGAGCGCAGACTAGTCCAGGTGGAAATGTCAATGGCCATCACCATGATTAGCTAATTAAATCACAACTGACCATGCTAGTCGAGTTCAGAACGCTTTGTCTACTGTTTCTAAAACTGTGTCGATGGCTGCTGGTGAAGAAACCAAACAGAGAGAAAAACTGAGACAACAAGGTGCAGGGCTGGATGAACACAGCAGGCCAAGCAG
>NC_063342.1:1168696-1179217 GCF_021869965.1 Rhincodon typus
AGGTGGTTGCCCGATATGGAGACAGAGAGGTCCAGGAAGGGGAGAGAGGTGTTAGAGATGGTCCAGGTAAATTTAAGGTTGGGGTGGAAGGTGTTAGTGAAGTGTATGAACTGTTCGAGCTCCTCGTGGGAGCACGAGGCGGCGCCGATACAGTCATCAATGTAACGGAGGAAGAGGTGGGGTTTAGGGCCGGTGTAGGTACGGAAGAGGGATTGTTCCACGTAACCTACAAAGAGGCAGGCGTAGCTTGGGTCCATGCGGGTGCCCATGGCTACCCCCTTTGTCTGTAGGAAGTGGGAGGAATTGAAAGAGAAGTTGTTGAGTGTGAGGACGAGTTCGGCTAAGCGGATGAGGGTATCAGTGGAGGGGGACTTGTCGGGCCTGCGGGACAGGAAGAAGCGGAGGGCCTTAAGGCCATCTGCATGGGGAATGCAGGTGTAGAGGGACTGGACGTCCATGGTAAAGATGAGGTGTTGGGGACCGGGGAATTGGAAGTTCTGGAGGAGGTGGAGGGCGTGGGTGGTGTCACGGACATAGGTAGGGAGTTCCTGGACCAAGGGGGAGAAAATGGAGTCTAGATAGTTGGAGATCAGTTCGGTGGGGCAGGAGCAGGCGGAGACAATGGGTCGACCAGGGCATTCAGGTTTGTGGATTTTGGGAAGGAGATAGAAGCGGGCAGTGCGAGGTTGGGGAACGATGAGGTTGGAGGCCGTGGGTGGGAGGTCACCTGAGGTGATGAGGTTGTGGATGGTTTGCGAGATGATGGTTTGGTGCTCAGGGGTGGGGTCATGATCAAGGGGGCGGTAGGAGGAGGTGTCGGAGAGTTGGCGTCCGGCCTCGGCGATGTAGAGGTACTACAGCCACATCACCTTCCTTAGCACCTGCCTACGGAACCAGATCATCCCCAATGGACTACAATCCACATTCAAGCCTTCCCAATTTGGCCCCAACCGTGATAATATCTACACTCATGGTGTTGAGATCCTTCAGAAACGTTTCTCCCTGCGACTCCTGAAACACAAACTTGCAGCAATGCGCCGGCATCTCCAGG
This sequence comes from Rhincodon typus, assembly GCF_021869965.1. Classification (NCBI taxonomy): domain Eukaryota; kingdom Metazoa; phylum Chordata; class Chondrichthyes; order Orectolobiformes; family Rhincodontidae; genus Rhincodon; species Rhincodon typus. The sequence continues at coordinate 1,169,748 of NC_063342.1, forward strand.
CACTACAATCAAGCCTACCCCAGCTCAGAGCCTCCCTCTCCCAGACCTGCAAAGGACCTCTCCTGTTTTTTATTCTACGTAGGATCCACAACCTGAACTCCCAATTCTACTCAGCTTTATTGGACACTAAAAACCGTAAGTACAGTAAACTTACTGGTGCCTACCACCCAAAACGGGCTTCCTCCACCCCACAAATCCCCAGCCGTACCCAGGACCTTCCCCACAATGGGTCCGCCGCCATTGGCCATGAGGCCACTATCGGAGAATCCACAGATGACGTCACATCCGCCACCGCCGGGTTCCCCACTTCCGGGACAGCAAACACCATCGCTGCCGTTGCCACCGACACTGAAGTCGTGACCACCCTCACCGCTACTGCCGCCGCCTACCCCGCTCCTCCTACCTCCGACGCCGGTCCGCCCATCACCGACGCGGACGCAACTCCACCCACCGCCGGCGCAACTCCGCCCACCGCCGACACAACTCCACCCACCGCCGACACCGACGCAACTCCGCCCACAGCCGACGCCGACGCAGCTCCGCCCACAGCCGACGCCGACACAGCTCCGCCCACAGCCTCCACAGCCAGCAGCTCCAGAGGAGACAGCAGCACCCAGCCCTGCCGAGTCTTCACCATCCCCCCAGACCTACCCCTTACTAGGACGAACGGTCAGTCCTTAGTAAAGGGCTCACCTTTGTCCCCCTCCACCCACAGATCAACGAATGCCGCTCACGCTTGGACATAGAGCAGTTTTTCCGCCGCCTCCGCCTCCACGCTTACTTCTTTAACCGTGAACCTAACCCTCCCTCTACTGACCCCTTCTCCCGCTTCCAACACACCCCCTCCTCCTGGACACCACCCCAAGGCCTCCTACCCTCCCTCGACCTCTTCATCTCCAACTGCCGTCGAGACATCAATTGCCTCAACCTCTCCACTCCTCTCACCCACTCCAACCTCTCCCCCGCAGAACGTGCAGCCCTCTGCTCCCTCCGCTCCAATCCCAACTTCACCATAAAACCCGCGGACAAGGGAGGCGCAGTTGTAGTATGGCGCACTTACTTCACGTCATCCTCACTGAACTCCCTGAAGCAATCTCAATAACAGTGACTACTGAACAGTCCTTCGAAGAAGTCCTATTGTGGATGCTGCACTACTGTGTTGTATAGGATACATTTCAAGCAACTTAAGACTGAGCATCCATGAAGCTCTGTGGGTCATCAGGAGCACTTGTGCATTTAACCACACTTTGCAATCTCATGACCCAGTGTATTCCTTGCTCTACCATTCCCATCAAGGAAGGTTAAACAGATGATCCATCTCGGCCTCCTCCTGATATCCCCAGCATCACAACCGGCAGTCTTCAACCGATGTAACAGAAAGTGTGGACGAAGTTTCTGTATTTAGCAAGGATTACTATTATCTACAACTAAATAGATTTGAACTACACATAAACAATTATGAACTGTCAGCATATAACTCTACCGGTTAAAACACCAACCCACATAGAAACTCCATCTGTACACACATATGCATACATTAAAATAAAGGTGTTACAGGTAGAGGAAATGACTGAGAATGCAATTTAGTTGTCCCCATCCACAGAATTTACTGTGTTGTTCCTTTTGCTGATCAGAACACTGGTTGTCAATTTTCCTTCTTTGGGTACTTTCACTTATATGTACAAAAGGCACAAGGTGACTGCTTCACACTTATAAAGGTTTCTGACTTAATTACAGTGACTGACAATCTTTGGACTTGTGACAGCAACATGAAAGGCAGGAATAAGAGTAGACCTTTTGGCCCTTCAAGCCTGCTCCACCATTCAATATGATCATAGCTAATCATCTAGCACAGTACCCTGTTCTTTCTGTCTCTCCATAACATTTGATTCCTTCTCGTTGGAATATATCTAAATTCTTCTTGCAAACATTCAATATATTGGCCTCAACTGTTTTCTGTGACAGAGAATTCCACAGGCTCACCATACATTGTGTGAACAAATTTCTCCTCATCTCAGTCCTAAATGGTTTACCCTGTATCCTTAGACTGTGTCCTTTGGTCCTTCCCACATTTACCATGTCTAGCCCTCTTAGAATTTGATAGGTTCCTGAGTTCCTCTCTCAGTCTTCTAAACTCCACCAAATGTAGTCCCAACTGATCCACTCTCACTTCATATGTCACTCCTGTCATCCCAGAAATCAGTCTGGTAAATCTTTGTTGCACACTCTCCACAGAGATGCATTTCACTGCCTAGCAAAAACAGCTTCTTCCCTTCTAGAGGTCCAAAGGCTTTTGTCCAAAACATGCACAACCTCGAACTTTTCAGTTACATAGGAGCCATTCACACATTCAGTAGCAGGCAGAAGGTTTTTGTTACCAATAACTGGCCACTGGTCACAGACAAATAAACTATTTGTTGCCAGCCAAAACTCCACTTTTGCACAGCTCCAGATGGTCTGTAATGACTCAAAGCAACAGCTGTGTAAACAGCACTTACAATGAGAAGCAGGTAACTTGCTTTTAAGAAGTGCAGCAGTCCTTCAGCAATCCTTGGTTTTTAAAAATAGTCTTTTTCCGATTTCAGTCCACAATCAAAATACAGAAAAAACAAAAAGATACCTTTACACTGGGCACTGCAAAAGCTGTGGGCCTTGACAACTTTCTTGTAGTAGTAGTGAAGACCATTACTCCAGATTCTGTCATGTCTCTAACAAGGCTGTTCCAGATTCCTCTGACAGCACCTGCCAAACCCACACCTCGGAAAAGAACAAGGGCAACAGATGCATGGGAATACCGCAAACTGCGAGTTTGCCTGAAAGTCACAAACCATCCTGACTTGGAAATACATCATCGTTCCTTCAGTCACTTCGTCAAAATCCAGAAACTCTCTTCCTAACACTGTAGATATCAGTTTACCCTAAAGGCTACAACAGTTCAAGAGTAGCTCACTTTCACCCTCTCAAGGACATTTTCTGGACAGGGCAAAATTGCTGGATCAGCCATTGACATTCACATCTCATGAACAAATAAAAATACAGCCACAACACTGGCACCTACCTGTCAAGGTGGAAAATTGCCCAGGTATACCCTGTCCAGAAAAAGCAGGACGAATCAAAAACAGCCAACTACTGTCTTGTCAAACCATACTCAATCATTAGTAAAGAGACAGAAGGTGTCATCAACAGTGCTATCAAGCAGCTCCTACTCACTGATATCCAATTTGGCTTTTGCAAGGCCACTGAGTTCCTGATCTCATTGTATTTTTGGTCCAAACATGGACAAAGAGCTGAACTCCAGAGGGGAAGGAAGAGTGACTGCCCTTGACAACAAGGTTGTATTTCACCAAGTGCGGCATCAAGGGCTGAGCAAACCTCAACAGGAATCAGAGAAACTCTCTACTGGTTGGAGTCCTACCTGGCACATTGGAAGATAGTTGTGGTTGTTGGAGGTTAGGCATGTCAGCTCCAGGACATCACTGCCAGAGTTTCTCAGGGTCGTGTTTTTTGGCCAAAATATCTTCAGCTCTTCATCAATGACCTTCCAACTGTCTGATGGTCAGAAGTGGGGATGTTCATCAATGACTATGTAATGTTTAATACCATTCGCGACTCCTTCGATGCTGAAGCAGTAAATGTCCAAATGCTGCAAGATGTGGACAATATTGAAGTTTGAGCTGACAACTGGCAAAGTAACATTTGCACCACACAAATGCCATCTCCAACAAGAGAAAATCCACCTGTTTTCCCTTGACATAGGTTCAAATTCCACTACAGCATATGGTGAAGTTTGAATTAAATTAAAACTAAATCTGAGAGAAAGAACTATCCTAATGCTGACCATCTAGTTACTTGCTGTCAATTATCTTAAAAACCCATCATTTTCACTAAAGTCCTTGCAGGAAGGGAATTTGCCACCCTTACGTGTTCTGGCTTACATGTGACTCCAGATCCACAGCAATTTAATCGATCCTTACTGAGATGGGCGATAAATGCTGGTCTTGGCAGTGACTCTGAATGAATAAAAAAGTAACCTCCTTCTTTGACCAAACATTTGGTCATCTATCCCAAGATGTTAGTCTGTCAGTGTTGTGGACAAAGCCCTGGCACAGGTTACCATGATTCATTGTGAAGATTACCAGTGTTAATGGGCAATGCAACAATGGTCATGGGCCAAAGTTATCATGATCAATGCTGAAGATAACCAGGGTTATTGGTGAACATTATCAAAGGAAAAGGTGGAAGGAGAGTAGTGTAGATCTTGCAGATGCTCCTGAGTTAGAGGTTTTTCTTGGAATTTTCCTCTGGTTTTCTAGAGCAGAAGAGAAATATTTTTCTTTTAAAATTACTTTGGAACTTTTATAGTCCAAAAAAAACAGTAAGGAGGAAGGAGAGATTGGATGACACGGAGTTTGTGGGAGTGACTGTCCATGTGTTTCTTGAGGTGTCAATGGCTCTGGAGAGAGATTTCTTTTTTTCATGTGCACAGGACTCAGAAAACTGACCTTTTCAACTTGTTTATCAAGGGTTTGTTAGTAGCAGTTTAAGTAACGACGGGAAGCAGGTTCCTGGATCCGTTATTTTTGGAAGGTTGAATCTAGGATCAGAGGGATCAACATACCTTTACTCAGAGACGGAGAGTTGAGAGCTGACTGATAGAGGATTTAAGGAGGAGGTGGTTTTTGGTTGCTGGGAGTTTAAACTAAGTGCTGGATTTTAAGAATTTAATTCTTTTCTCTTATGCATGCTTAGAATTAAAAACTGTGGGTAAGAGCAGGATGGATTTCATTTTTCTAAAAAAAAAGGTGGTATTTAGAACTTCTTCTTTCAGGTCTTATAATATAGAACATAGGCTTTAAGTTCTCCCAGCATAATGTGTCACAGCAGTCAGTCTAAAAACACTGCATTTGAGAAAAATGTGGGTCTTTTTAGGTAAGTCTACATCAGCAAATGTTTAAGAGGCAATTACAACAGTCAAGGGGGTGGTATGCTCCTCCTGTCAATGTGGGAGATTAGGGAACAGTTGACTTCCCTGGAGACTATGTCTGCAGGAGCTGTGTTTGGACGCGTTTCATATCAGTTTGGATCGGCTGGAGAGATAGAGTCACTGAGGACCATACAGTAGACACAGAGTGATATGGTTAGTAGCTTTAGAGAGGTGTTTACACTGCAGCTTTAGTAACATAGATGGGTGACTGTCGGGAGAGGCAGGAAGGTAGTTCAGGAGTCTCCTGTGGCTATTCTCCCTGTGGGTGGTCGGGGGGGGGGGGGGGGGGGGGGGGGGGGGGCGTGGGTGATGGAGGATAGTCTCTCAGAGGAAAATAGAAGTGGCAGCCAGATCTTGGGCACCAAAAATGAATCTTTTGTTAAGCAGGGATAGTCAAGATTCAAACAAGTAATTGTTATAGGGGCCTCACCTGTCAGGGGCACAGACAGGAGATTCTGTGGCTGTAAGCTTTAATTCAGGATGGTATGTTGCCTCCCTGGTGTCAGCATCAAGGACATCTCAAAGCAGTTGCAGCATATTGTAAAGGGGAGAGTGAGAAGTCAGAGATTGTTATACACATTGGTAAGAACGACATAGTTAGGGAAAGGGTTGAAGATTTGCAGAGTGAATATAAGAAGTTAGGTAGGAAGTTAAGGTATATAATTCTTTGAAGTTTGCATCACATATAGATAGGGTTGTTAAAAGGGTGTTTAGCACGCTTGCCTTCATTGCTCAGACCTCTGAGTATAGAAGTTGGGACATTATGTTGAGGTTGTACAAGACCTTTGCTGAGGCCTTTTCTGGAGTACTATGTCCAGTTCTGGTCGTCCTGTTATAGGAAGGATATTATTAAGCTGGAGAAGGTTCAGAAGAGATTTACCAAGATGTTGCCAGGAATGGAGGGTTTGACTTATGAGAAGCTGGAAAGTCTGCGACTTTTTTCACTGAAGTGTAGGAGGTTGAGGGGTGACCTTATAGAGGTTTATAGAATCACAATGGATATAGATAACGTGAATGGCGGGTGTCTTTTCCCTAGGGCAGGGGAATTCAAGAGTAGGAGGCATATTTTTAAGGTGAGAGGCAAAAGATTTTAAAAAGATATGAAGGATTTTTTTTTACAGAGTGGTTCATGTGTGGAATGAACTCCCACAGCAAGTGGTGGATGCAGGTACAATTCTGTTTAAAAAACATTTAGGTAAGTACATGAATAACATAGAAACATAGAAGATAGGATCAGGAGGAGGTCATTCGGCCCTTCTAGCCTGCTCTGCCATTCTTCACGATCATGGCTGACTGTCCAACTCAATAGCCTAATCCTGCTTTCTCCCCGTAACCTTTGATCCCATTCAACCCAAGCGCTATATCTAGCTGCCTCTTGAATACATTCAATGTTTTGGCATCAACTACTTCCTGTGATAATGAATTCCACAGGCTCACCACTCTTTGGGTGAAGAAATGTCTCCTCATCTCCGTCCTAAATGGTTTATCTGGAATCCTCATACTGTGACCCCTGGCTCTGGACACACCCACCATCGGGAACATCCTCCCTGCATCTACCCTGTCCAGTCCTGTTAGAATTTTATAAATCTGTATGAGATCCTCCCTCATTTGTTTGAACTCCAGCGAAAACAATCCTAACCTAGTCGATCTCTCCTCATACTTCAGACCCACCATCCCCAGAATTAGCCTGGTAAACCTTCGCTGCACTCCCTCAAGAGCATGAGCATCCTTCCTCAGAAAAGGAGACCAAAACTGCACACAATATTCTCAGTGTGGTCTCACCAAGGCCCTGTACAAGTATTTGCAGGGATATGGGCCAAGTGCAGGCAGGTGGGACTAGTTTAGTTTGGGATTATGGTCACCATGGATTGGTTGGACTGAAGGGTCTGTTTCCATGCTGCATGACTCCATGACTAACAAGTGGGAGGCTTTCAAAAGTGAGATAGTGAGACTTCAGAGGCATTCTGCTCCCATTAGAGTGAAGAGCAAGGCTGGTAAGAGTAGGGAACAATAGATGAATAAAGATATTGACGCTCTGGTCAAAAATAAGGAGGTATATATTAGGTATAGACAACTGGGCTCAAGTGAAGAGTACAAGGGGTGTAGAGGCATTCTTAAGTGGAAAATCAGGAGGGCAAAAAGGGGATATGAGATAGCCTTAGCAGATAAGGTCAAATATAATCCAAAGCAATTCTACAAGTACATTAAGAGCAAAAGAACAAGTTGGGAGAGAATAGGACCTCTTAAAGATCAATGAGATCGCCTCTGTGTGGAACCTCAGGAGATGGAGATTATTTCATATCAATTTTTACTGAGGAGAAAGAAATGGAGGGTAGTCAATAAATACCGGGGAAATAAATATTGATGTCCTGAAAACAGTCCACAATACAGAAGAAGAGGTGAAAGTCTTAAAAAACATATAGGTGGATGAATCTCTGGGGCCTGATCAAGTGTATCCCAGGACATTGTGGGAAGTTAGGGGAGAAACTGTGAGGCCCTATCAAAGACATTTGTTCATCTACAGCCATGGATGAGGTGCCAGAGGACTGGAGGGTGGCCTATGGTTTGCAGGTGCAGCAGGTAACTAAGAAGATACATGGAATATTGTCCTTCATTGCTGGAGGACTGCAGCATAAAAACAGGGAGGTTATGCTGCAGCTGTTAAGGGTGTTGGCAAGGCCACGCCTGGAGTACTATGTACAATTTTGTTCTCCTCACTTGAAAAAAGATGTACTGGCACTGGAGGGGGAGCAGAGTAGGTTATGGCAGGTGAAACTAGAACTCGGAAGCATAGCCTCAAAATACGGAGAAGCAGATTTAGGACTCAGTTGAGGGGGGACTTCTTCACCCAAAGAGTTTTGAAACTGTGGGAATCCCCTGCCCAATGGAGCTATGCTGTTGAATATTTTTAAGGTAGAGATGGACAGATTTTTTAACAGTAAAGGAATTAAAGGTTATGGTGAGTGGGCTGGTATCTGGAACTGAATCCACAAAAAGATCAGCCACGATCTTATTGAATGGCAGAGCAGGCTCGATGGACCAGATGCCTCCTCCTGCTCCTACTCCTTATGTTCTTTTTTTAAGAAGGGCTGTAAGGAGAAGCCTGGGCACTATAGACCAGGGAGTCTGATGTCTGAAATCCGTTGTTGGACGGGATTCTGAGAGACAGGATTTCATGCATTTGGAGAAACAAGGGCTGATTAGGGATAATCAGCATGGCTTTGTGCATGGGAAATCATGTCAGACAAACTTGATTGATTTTTTTTGAGGACATAACCAAAAATATTGATGAGGGCAGAATGACAGACGTTGTCTACATGGACTTTAGCAAAGTTCCACATGGTAGACTAATGGGTAAAGTTGGATTCAGGGAGAGCTTGCCAGTTGAATACAATATTGGCTTGAAGGTAGGTGACAGAAGGTAATGGTACAGGGTTGTTTTTTGGACTGAAGCCTGTGACCAACAGTGACCACAGGGATTGGTGCTCTGCAGGGATCAGTGCTGGTTCCACTGTTGTTTGTCATTTATATAAATGATTTGGATAGTTCTTTGAAGTTGCAACACAAGTAGACAGGTTGGTTAAGAAGGCGTTTAGCACACTTGCCTTCATTGCTCAGGCCACTGAGTATAGGAGATGGGAAGTTATGATGAGGTTGTACAGGACATTGGCAAGGCCATTTTTGGAGTACTGTTCTGGTCACCCTGCTATAGGAAGGACATTATTAAATTGAACAGGGTTCAGAAAAGATTTACCAGGATTTTGCCGGGACTGGAAGGTTTGAGTTATAAGAAAGGCTGGATAGGCTGGGACTTTTTTCTCTGGTACGTAGATGCAGGTACAGTTACAACATTTAAAAGATATTTGGACATGTACATGAATAGGAAAAGTTTACAGAGATATGGGCCAAATGCAGGCAAATGGGACTAGATTAGTTTAGGATACAAAACTGGCTCTCCAATAGAAGACAGAGGATGGTAGTAGATGGAAAGTATTCAGCCTGGAGCTCGGTGACCAGTGGTGTTCCACAGGGATCTGTTCTGGGACCTCTGCTCTTTGTGATCTTTATAAATGACTTGGATGAGGAAGCGAAAGGATGGGTTAGTAAGTTTGCCGATGACACGAAGGTTGGTGGAACTGTGGACAGCATGGAGGGCTGTTGTAGGTTAGAACATAGAACAGTACAGCACAGTACAGGCCCTTCGGCCCACAATGTTGTGCCGAACTTTTACCCTAATCCTAAGGTCTATCTAACCTCCACCCCTACCTTATACTATCATCCATATGCCTATCTAATAGCCGCTTAAATGCCCCTAATGAGGCCGACTCCACTACCCTCTCCGGCAATGCATTCCACCAATGGGACATTGACAGGATGCAGAGCTGGGCAAAGAAGTGGCAGGTGGAATTCAACCCAGAAAAGTGTGAAGTGATTCATTTTGGAAGGTCGAATTTGAATGCAGAATACAGGGTTAATGGCAGGATTC
>NC_063342.1:1179717-1180524 GCF_021869965.1 Rhincodon typus
TCCTGAAGCTCCTGAATTTCACCGGGATACAGATCCCAAAGTTGCTTATTTTGACTGGAATACAGTTCCTGAAGGTGCTGACTCTCACTGGGATACAGTTCCTGAAGAAGCTGACTGTCACCGGGATACACTTCCAGAAGGCGCTGATTCTCACTGGGATACAGTTACTGAAGGTGCTGATTCTCACTGGGATAGAGTTCCTGAAGGTGCTGACTCTCATTGGGATATATTTTCTGAAGGTGCTGGCTCTCACTTTGATACAGTTCCTGAAGGTGTTGATTCTCACTGGGGTACAGTTTCTGAAGGTGCTGACTCTCATTGGGATATATTTTCTGAAGGTGCTGGCTCTCACTTCGATACAGTTCATGACGGTGCTGACCCTCACTGGGATACAGTTCCTGAAGGTGCTGACTTTCAGCGGGATACAGTTCCTGAAGGGGCTGAATCTCTCGGGGATACAGTTCCTGACGGTGCTGACTCTCACTGATACAAGTTACTGAAGGTGCTGATTCTCAATCGGATACAGTTCCTGAAGGTGTGGATTCTCACTGGCATACGGTTCCTGAAGGTGCTGACTTTCAGTGGGATACAGTTCCTGAAGATGCTGATTCTCAATGGGATACTGTTCCTGAAGGGGCTGACTTTCAGTGAGATACAGCTCCTGAAGCTGCTGATTCTCACTGGGATATAGTTCCTGAAGGAGCTGACTCTCATTGGGATATATTTTCTGATGGTGCTGGCTGTCACTGGGATACAGTTCCTGAAGGTGCTGACTCTCACTGGGATACATTTACTGAAGGTGCTGAC
>NC_063342.1:1180534-1193891 GCF_021869965.1 Rhincodon typus
TATGAAGGTGCTGACTCTCACTGGGATACAGTTCCTGAAGGTGCTGATTCTCACTAGGATACAGTTCCTGAAGGTGCCGACTATCACTGGGATACAGTTCCTGAAAGTGCTGACTATCACTGGGATACAGTTCCTGAAGGTGCTGACTCTCACTGGGATACAGTTCCTGATGGTGCTTGCTAATCAGACCAACTATACCTTTCCCCAGATCATTTATATCAGTTGGAGGCAGGGGCAGAAAAATGATAGATGGAATGTAATCTGGACAAATGTGATGTGATGCAATTTGGAAGGTCGAATACAAGTTGAAATAATACAGTGAATGGCAGAACCCTTAAAAGTATTGATATGCAGAGGGATCTGGGTGTGCAGGTCACCGTGCAGGTAGATAGAACATAGAACATTACAGCGCAGTACAGGCCCTTCGGCCCTCGATGTTGCGCCGACCTGTGAAACCAATCTGAAGCCCATCTAACCTAAACTATTCCATTATCATCCATATGTTTATATCCAATGACCATTTAAATGCCCTTAAAGTGGGCGAGTCTACTATTTTTGCAGGCAGGGCATTCCACGCCCTTACTACTCTCTGAGTAAAGACAGGTAGTAAAAAAGGCTTATGGCCTGCTTGCCTTCATTGAGAGGGGCATTGAGTATAAGGATTGACAAGTTATGCTGCAGCTTTATAGAACTTTAGTACGGCCACACTTGCAATATTGCATACAGTTCTGGTCACCACACTACCAGAAGGATGTGGATGCTTTGGAGAGGGTATAGAAAAGGTTTACCAGGATATTGGGGACAACAAGGTGCAGAGCTGGATGAACACAGCAGGCCAAGCAGCATCATAGGAGCAGAAAGGCTGACGTTTCGGGCCTAGACCCTTCATCAGAAAAAGGCCCCGTCTAGGCCTGAAACATCAGCCTTTCTGCTCCTCTGATGCTGCTTGGCCTGCTGGTTTCATCCAGCTCTGCACCTTGTTGTCTCGGATTCTCCAGCATCTGCAGTTCCTACTATCTCTTACCAGGATATTGCCTGGGCAACTAGGGAGGGCAATAAATGAGGAAAGGTTGAGGGAGTTAGGGCTTTTTCATTGGAGTGAGGAAGGATGAGGAGTGACTCGATAGAGGTGTACAAGATGGTGAGAGGCATAGATAGTGTGGATAACCGGAGACTTTTTCCCAGGGTGGAAATGACTATTATGAGGGGGTATAATTTTAAGATGATTGGAGGAAGGTATAGGGGAGATGTCAGAGGTAGGTTCTTTACACAGAGAGTGGTGGGTGCGTGGAATGCGCTGCCAGCAGTGGTAGTGGAGTCAGATACTTTAGAGACTTTTAAGCGACTCTTGGATGGGTACATGGATGATAGTAAAATGTAGGGTATGCAGGGTAGATTGATCTTAGTAGGATAATAGGTCGGCACAACAACGTGGGCCGAAGGGCCTGTACTGTTCTATGTTCTAAATGCTGGCCCAGCTGGTGGAACTGACATCACGGAAACATGTTTTCTTAGAAAAGGAGGGAAGAATGGTTTCGGGCTCTCCTTACACTAACCCTAACTCCATAACACCTGACAGCTTGACCAACAACGGTGGAATATTTAAAATTGGAGTTTTTGTTTTAGTTTGATCAAGGGATGTGGGCATCGCTCACCACTGCAGTCCATGTGCAAACAAACCCCTCTCTAAATTCTGAGACCTAGAGCCTCGACTTCCTGGCCCATAGACCGCAATCAGCAAGAATATGGTACAACACCTCCTCTACCATAACCTTCAACACCAATGGTCCGCAAGGCTACGTACTCAGCTCCCTACTATATTCTTTATACACTCATGACTGTGTGGCCACATTCCGCCCCAATTCAATTTACAAGTTTGCTGACGAAACTGTCATTGTAGGTTGGATCTCAAAACAACAACAAGACAGAACATAGGAAACAGATTGTGAGTGTTTAACAGCATGGTGTAAAGACACCAATCTCTCCAACAACGTTAACAAGATGAAAGAGCTGGTCACTGACTTCAGAAAGCAGAGTGGAGGGTACGCCCCCATCTGTATCAGTGGTGGTGAGGTAGAGATGGTCGAGAGCATCAAGTTCCTGGGAGTGATGATCACCAACAATCTGTCCTGGTCAACTCATGACGATGCAATGATCAAGAAAGCACAACAATGTCTCGACTTCCCTCGGAGGCTAAGGAAATTCAGCCTGCCCACAAGAACTCTTGTAAATTTTTATAGATGCACCATAGAAAGCATCCTATCTGGATGCATCACAGCGTGGTTTGGCAACTGCTTTTTTCCCAGAACCCTAAGAAACTATAGAGAGTCATGAACAGCCCAGTCCATCACGCAAATCAGCCTTCTATCCATTGACTCCACCTATACTTCCCACTGCCTCGGGAAAGCAGCCAACATAATCAAAGACCCCTCCCATCCAGTTATATTATCTTCCACCCTCTTTTATCAGGCAGAAGATATAAATGTTTATATACATGTATGAATAGATTCAAGGACAGCTTCTTCCCCACTGTTATTAGACTCCTGAATGGAGTCCCAAATTTTAAACTTAATGTTGATCTCGCTGTCTGTGTATATTCTCTGCAACCATAACATTGTATTCTACACTCTGTTTTATTATCCTACTGCACTTTGTACTGTATGATCTGTCTGTACTGCATGTAAAACAAAATGTTTCACTACATCTAGATACGTGCAACAATAATAAATCAAATCAAATCAAATCTGTTGCAGTTCAACCCACAATGCCAGTAGGGAGGGAAGTCCATGATTTTTACTCAGCGACACTGAAGGAACGGCAATATATTTCCAAGTCAGGATGGCGAGTGGCTTGGAGGGGAACTTGAAATGGTGGTGTACCCATATGCCTGCTGCCCTTGTCTTTCTAGCGGTCATGAAGTGGTTGTGAATTTGGCAAGCACTAAGGAGCCTTGGTGAGTTTCTGCAGTGCATCATGCATCATGAGGTCAGAAGTGGGGACATTCGCTAAAGATTGCACAATGTTTAGCACCGTTCACAACTCCTCAGACACTGAAGCAGTCCATGTTCAAATACAACAAGATCTGGACAAAATCCAGGCTTGGGCTGACAATAGCAAATAACATGCATGCCACACAAATGCCAGACAATGGCAATCTCCAATTAGAGACAATCTAATCACTGCCCCTTGACATTCAATGGTGTTACCATCACTGAATCCCTCTCCATCAACGTGGGGGTTACCATTGATCAGAAACTCAACTGGACTTGCCACATAAACACAGTGGCTACAGGAACAGTTCAGAGGGTAGGAATACTACGGCGAGTAACTCACCTCCTGACTCCCTGAAACTTGTCCACCATTTACAAGGCACAAGTCAGGAGTGTGATGGAATACTCCCCACTCGCCTGGAATGTGTGCTGCTCCAACAATACTCAAGAAGCTTGACAGTATCCAGGAGAAAGCAACCCGTTTGAGCGGCACCACATTCACAAGCATCCACACTCTTCACCACTGACACTCAGTAGCAGCAGAACTACCTACAAGATGCACTGCAGAAATTCACCAAAGATCCTTCAACAGCTCTTTCCAAACCCACTGACACTAACATCAATAATCAGTTTGAATGATTTCGCAGAATTTGGTGCTGCTAAAACTGGTGTGGTTGTCAGCCCAGCTTTCAAACTATGTAAGGTACTCTCATATTCTTTTGCCTATTCAGTATTTTGTCTTTCTTCAACAAATTCATCAAAGGAGCCAACAGAGTGTAAAATTCAGGATAAACTACAAATGAAATTCACTCATAGGAACAGGAGTAGGCCATTCAGCCTCTCGAGCATGCTCCAACATTCAATGAGATCATGGCTGATCCTGGCCTAGCTCCATATATCTGCCTTTGATCTATATCCCTTAATATCCTTGCTTAACAAATAAGTTTCTATCTCAGATTTAAAATTAACAACTGACCCAATATACACTGCTTTTACTGGAAAAGAGCTCCAAACCTCTTCCAGGTATGCCCACCTTGAAGTTCTGCTCCTCTCTCCAACAGACCAACCTTTTCCTAGCTACAATCAGTTCCTCAAAAAGGGTCACTGAACCTGAAATGTTGACTGTTTTCTCTCCACAAATGCTGCCAGATCTGCTGAGTTTCTCCAGCTATTTCTCGTTTTGTTCAAAACCCCTATTGCCTTTTGTGTGTAGAAGTGCTTCCTAACATCTCTCCTCAATGATCTGCCCTAATTCTCAGACTATGCCCCTAGTTCTAGAATCCCCAACAGTGGAAATAGTTTATCTTTATCGACACTGTCTTTTCCTGTTAATTTTTTATTTTGTAGGTGTAGAAGCAGGCCGTTCAGCCCATTCAGTTCACACCAACCCTCTGAAGGCCATCCTACCCAGATCCACACCCCCCAACTCTTTCCCTGTAACCCTGCACACACCATGGCTAATCCTCTCAGCCTACACACCCCTGGATACTATGGGCAATTTAGTATGGCCAATCCACCCAACCTGCACACCTTTAGACTGTGGGAGGAAACGGTAGCACCGGGAGGCAACCCACGCAGACACAGTGAAAATATGTAAACTCCATCCAGACAGTCACCCAAAGGTGGAATTGAACCTGGGTTCCCGGCGCTGTGTGAGGCAGCAATGCCAACTCCTGGCTCACTGTGCCACTATCATCTATACTGTCTCCAATATCTTGAAGACTTTGTTCAGATCACCACTTAACCTTCTAAATTCTAGAGAAAACAGGCTTAATCTGTCTAATTACTCCTCATTCTTTACGCAGAGGGTGGTCGGTGCCTGGAATGCATTGCCAGCGGAGGTGGTAGAGGTAGGCACGATAGCGTCATTTAAGATGTATCTAGACAGATACATGAATGGGCAGGGAGCAGAGGGATACAGATCCTTGGAAAATAGGCGACAGGTTTAGATAGAGAATCTGGATCAGTGCAGGCTTGGAGGGCCGAAGGGCCTGTTCCTGTGCTGTAATTTTCTTTGTTCTTTGTCTTCATAACTTAACCCCTGAAGTCCAAGCATCATTCTAATAACCTGAACTCCCAAGACTGTTTGGACACCCACTCTATTTAACTTCATACCATCTAGAAAGTACCCTGATCTATCCCTTTCTCGGTGCAAAATGGATAACCTCACATTTGATTTATTATTGTCACATGTACCAAATTACAGTGAAAAGTATTGTTTTGTGTGCTATCCAGGCAAATCATACTTTACATAACTATGTCAGAGTAATAGAACAGAACGCAGAACATAGTTGTTTGAGCGACAGAGAAGGTACAGAGTAAGATTAGCTCCAATATATGAGAGGACCATTCATAAGTCTGATAACAGGGGGGAAAAAGCAGTTTTTGAATCTATTGGTACATGTTTTCAAACTTTTGTATCTTCTTCCCAATGGAAGAGGGCGGAAGAGAGTATAACCGGTGTGAGGAGGGTCTTTGATTATGTTGGTTGCTTTCCTGAGGCAGCGGGAAATGCTTAACAATGAAATTCATCTGCCACAGTTTTGCCCATTCACTTAGTCTATCAGTAGTTTATCCTTTCAACTACACTATTTCCAATGCCACTTAACTTTGTGTCATCAGTAAATTTGGATATATGAATTTCTATGCTTTTATCCAAGTTGTTAATAAATTATGTGAATAATTGACACCGAACACAGATTCTTGTGGGGCATCACTGGTCACATCCTAAATTTGAGTACCTACTCATTATCCCTACTTTCTGTCGCCTGTCACTCAACCAATTTCCCAGCCTTGTCAGTAATTTTCCCTCAGTTCTGTAAGCTTCTACCTTTGCTAATAGTCTCTCTTGTAGGACTTTATCAAATGCCTACCTTAGTCACCTCTTCAAAAAATTCAATGAAGTTTGTCAGGCATGACCTACCTGTCAATAATCCATACTAGCTTTATCTAACTGAACATTTTTGAGCTGTTTAGTTATCGTAGCCTTTCTTATATAATCTCCAATAATTTCCCCACCCATGCCATTATATCATAGAATTTTGCATTTTGTCTTAGGCACGGGGACATCCAAGGTAGCTCTTATTTTGCTTCCCTAAGCACCACTTGATCTTGTCTACTAGTGTGGCCTAACTAGTCAAATTGGCTTTGGCAAATTCATTTTCAGCCAGATTTGACAAAATTGGCTCTTAGTAAGTATTTAAACAGTTAATTCAAATGATGTACATATTCTTCCCAGGTTTGGAGAACACAACCAAGTCATCAATGTTGAGAACATAGTTACACATTTTTTCAATAGATTTGTCGGCCAATTATTGGAAAGTTGCTGGTGCACTTTTCATTCCAAATGGCATGACTTTGCATCATGGAATCAGATAGGATCTGCCTTTGTTATTGCATTGCCTGTGTGATAATCAATGCATAATCTTTCTAACTATTAGATCTCAGCACCAAGGGGAGTTCCAGCTACTGTGACTTGGTTCAATAATGTCTCTGTCCATCATGAACTTAATATCTTCCCTTACTACAGCTAACATATCTGGATTAGATCTGTAAGGATTTTGTGTTATGGATAATGCATGCCTTACATTAGAATCATGCTTAGCCAAAGATGGTTTCTCTGGCTGCAGACCATAAGGCATAGGAGCAGAAGTAGGTCATTCAGCCCATAAGTCTGCTCTGCTATTCAATCAGATCATGACTGGTCTGATAATCCTCAAATCCACTTTCCTGCCTTTTCCCCATAAATATTGAGTCTCTTACTGATTAAAAATCTCTGTCTTGAGTATCCTCAATAACTCAGCCTTCATAACTCTTGCTGGTCAAGAAATCCACAGATTCACTGTCCTCTGAGAGAAGAAATTTCTCCCATGTCTGTTTTAAAAGGGTGATCTCTTACTGACATCATGCCCTTGGTCACAGACTCTCCCACAAGAGGAAAGCAACATTTCAACATCTATCCTATTAAGTCCCCTAAGAATTTTATATGTTTCAACAAGGTCGCCTCTCATTCTTCTAAATTCTAACGAGTACAGGCAGTATGCCAGCTGTGATCCAACCACTGCCCTGTATAATTTTAGCAAGACTTTCCTATTTTTACACCCAATTCCCTTTGAATTAAAGGCCAATGCTCCTTTTGCTATCCCTATTACCTGCTGAATTTGTATGTTAGCATTTTTAAGGACTCACAAATCCCTCTGTGCTGTAGCTTTCTGCAGTCTTTCGCCTCTTCTGTTCTTCCTGCCAAGTACACAACTTCACATTCTCCTGCATTGCATTCTACATGCCAAGTTTTTGCTGCCTCATTTCACCTGTCTCAATCTCTGTATACAGATACTTTGTGTCATCTCACCACTTGCCTTCCCACCTACTTTTGTGTCATCCACAAACTTGGCTATAGTACATTTGCTTTCCTCATCCAAGTCCATTATTACATATTGTAAAGAACTGTGGCCCCAGCACTGAACACTGTGGCACTCTGGTAGTTAAAGACTACCAGCCTGAAAATGCCCCCTTATCCCAAATCTATGTCCTATTAGTTAGCCGATCCTCTATCCATGCTAAGATACTATCTCCAACACCATGGCCTCATCTTGTTAAGTAGCCTAGTATGTGGCACCTTATCAAACACCTTCTGAAAATCCAAAAATACTATATTCACTGTTTCCCTTTATCTGTTCTGCTTGTTACATCTTCAAAGAATTCCATTAATCTATCAGGCATAATTTCCCCTTCATGAAGCCATGCTGCCTCCACTCGATCGTAGTATGTATTTCTAATTGTTCTGCTATTACATCCTTTAAAATACCCTCCAACATTCTCCCAATACAGACATTAAGCTAATGGGCCTATAGTTTTTTTTTTGGTCTACTTCCCATTTCAAATAATATTGGCAGTTTTTCAATCCTCTGCAATATTTCCAGAATTTAGGGATTCCTGGAAGTTTACTACCAGTCCCTCCACTATCTCCTTAGCTACTTCCTTTAATATCCTAGGATACATCCCAACAAATTCAGGGGACTTATCAGTCTTTAGACCCATTATTTCCACTAGCACTTTTCTGTCTAGTCATAAATATAGAAAAGAGGAGCAGGAGTAGGCCATTCAGCTCTTCATGCCTGCTTCACCATTCAGTACAATCGTAGCTGATCATTTAATTTGTTCAGTACGCTGTTCCCGCTTTCTCCTCATACCCTCAGCCGTATAAATAATATCTATCTCTTTCTTGAAAATATTCAATGTTTTGACCTCAATCACTTTCTGTAGCAAAGGCTTACCACTCTCTGGGTGAAGAGATTTCTCCTCTTTAATAACCTTTCTAAGTCATTTTCATAGTTTCCTGGAAGATAATTTTTTCTGTCTAGCTTTTTGCGCACCTCTGTATTATCCAATTATTACTGGAGGGTCAACTTTTGTGCTTTCAATTTCTGATTTATTCTCCAATTGTTCTGGTATTTTATTCTCACTCCCTGTGTCTGTCACCACTGTACATACATTTCCATTCCATGGTCCTTGTGATAGCATCTAATAAACATGACAAACTTGCTGATATTTCCTTCTGCCCTGAGTATTCATAAAATGCTTCACATAATTGAGTTTCTTTTTGACTTGATAAGATCCAGTGAACATGGTTTTTTTTAACCTGTTCTAGTTTTGTTTGTAAGAACACTCTTCAAATGCTTTTCAGCCAGCTCTCATAAGTTGCTAAGTTTCTCTTTGAAACTTGAAACATGGGCTTGAAGCATATCCTTTGAGCTTTTGTGTATAACTTTCTCTTTAATAAATGTACGAGATATTTTCCTCTCATGTTCTTAAAAAGACTGAATCCTATGGAGTCATTAGGATCATCCCTAATGACAAACAGTAACAATCATTAGGACATTCCTGACTATAAACTATAATTATAGTCTTCAAAGTTTGCTGTCATTTTTCCAATGTTCCTTGAAATTGTGAGATACCTAACCGGGAGCACAGAAGTCATGTTAGAGGCAGAAAGTTGAGAAGAGTTGAGGAGAATTTTTTTCACTCACAAGATGTTCAAAATCTGGAAGTCACTGCCTGAAAGGATGATTGAGTCACAAAATCTCGGAACATTTAAGCAGCATCTAGATAATCACTTACATTGTCATAGACTCCAGGGCTATGGCCAGAAGCTGGAAAATGAGATGAGTCCAGTCAGACCTTTTTTGACCAGCACAGACTTGACAGGCCAGTGCCTTCTTCTGTGCTGTAAATGTGTGTCTACAAATTGTGTCATCAGCCAAAATCAGTTACAGACTTGCTCCAGGGTGTTTCAATTTTTTTTTGGTTTACCTCTTTGATTTGAAGCAAAAGGTCAAACGTCTCCTTTGAAATAAAGTATTCAGATCCTCTGGTTGTTTAATTTTGTTTATCAATATGCAATGGTAGATGTGTGATTTATCTCTGATGTCATTTTCTTTAGGGTTTGGATTTAAAGTAGTGGCATATGGGCACTCGTCTATTTTTATGTAAGGTTTGATTATACTGTGGGATTTACAATTGGCAGGGAAACCATTAAGCCATTAGCTTCACAGAAAATAGGATGAGCAAGTTATTTTGCATTTAGTTTGAAAACATTTGGGCAGTTTGAAGGAGACCAGAATGGGTGTCAGTAGTAGTATAGTCTCAAGGAAATACGTATAGTTTGGTCAGAAACCTGCATTGGTTATTTAAAGCTCAGAATGCCTAAAGTCTCAACTGTGTAAGTAGACAAGGTAAAGGCTTCACAACTCAAAGGACTGTGTTTTGAAATATTTCAAACTGATTTTTTTTAAATAACTTGCTTTTTACTTTTTTACTTTTGTGTTTTATATTTTATTGTTAAAACCAAATCTGCAGCAACGTATGCTTATGTTTCAATGAAATATCACCTTGTTAAAAAAAAATCAATCATGCCAGATTTCATCTGGGATTTGATTTGACTTCAATTGGGATTATTACAAATATTTCAAGGAGAATTTTCTGGACTATCCTGAGTCATTTCTCCCTTCCTTGTACATTATAAGGAAATGCTCGCTGTATATACTGCAATTTTAACACCTATTTCCTTTCCTAACAAACCCTTTTCTGAAGATTCCTTCGGTGTTCTTACCGCAATTAGTCTCTCATTTTTTAAATTCATTGAATGAGGGATGAAGGTGTCACTGGCTAGGCTAGCATTTATGGCCATGCAAGACGGCAGTTAAGAGTCAACCACATTGCTGTGGGTCTGGAGGCACATGTAGGCCAGTGTTTTTCCTACAATCGGCAATGGAATCATTGTCATCATTAGACTCTTAATTCCAGAGTTTTATTGAATTCTGGAATTCAGAATCCAAAATTCCACCACTTGGTGTGGCAGGATACAAACCCAGGTCTCCAGAACGTTACCTGGTCATTGCCAGATACTGGCTGACCTCCACCAGGGTCATCCAGGGGTTTCCAAGATGGAGATGTTTGCAAGAAGCTATGACTGGTGGCCAGGGTCGGACACCGACATAGCTGCATTGGTGGGACAGTGCCTAGAGTGCCAACAAAGACAAAAATTGCCACCAGCAGCACCCCCACATTCATGGGAATGACTGAGTAAACACTGAACTCAATTGAATGTCAACAATGCTGGTTCTTTCATGGGCTCAATGTTCCTGGTCATTGTGAACACCCATTCAAAGTGGTTGGACATGCATAAAGTTCATTCAGCAAGCTCATGGATGACAACTGAGAAGCTGCGGGCATCGTTCGCACTACACAGACTCCTCGAAGTATTGGTAATGGACAATGGGATGTCATTTACCAGCAGGGAATTTGAATATTTCCTAAAGTCCAATGGCATTCAGCAATTAGGACAGTTCCATACCATCCACTGTCCAATGGCCGAGTGGAAAGAGTGGTCAAAATGTTGAAGGCAGGCATAAAGAAGCAGCCTTCGGCATCAATTGAGACCAAACTGTCCCAGTTCCTGTTTGGTTATAGGACCACCCCACACACTACAACAGGGATAGCTCCACTGGAGTTGGTGATGGGAAGAAGACTCTGCACCAAGTTAAACCAGATATTCCCAGCCCTGGAGGCAGGGGGGGGCGGATGTGGTGACTTGGTGATGGGACACCAGGCTCTGTGCAGTTATTTCAGTGGCGATGGGAGAAAACAGAACGTGCCTGAAGAACATTCGCTTGAAACTGTCATCTTGGAGTTGGGGCAAGCATTTCTGGCATCATGCCTCTATTTAGGAAGCTTGACTCATTTGAGCGTGCTGTCGAAGATTGAAAGAATGCTGGCCAACTGCCTTCTCCAAGCGAAAGGACAATTTAATTCAGGGGATGAAGTTTGATGCTGGAACCATGGAAATGGCCCTGTACAGGTACAAGGTGAGGTTGATGCGAGGTCAGGTTCCATGACTTACAAAATTTGGGTAGGTCATACAGTCCAGAACAAACATGTGGATCACCTGAAAGCCATTATCTCGTAAACAGGGCAACAATAAAACATACCTGGCCCCTCAGAACAGCCCAAAGGCCTGGCAAAAACCACAGGTGCTCCCCCTCCATCTAGTATCAAGAAGTGAGTCTGAAATAGATGCAGCCTTGATACTGTTGCCACCAGAAGGGGAGACCATTCAGAAACATTCTGGATGTAAGAAACAAGCTACGGTCTGTTACACACCACCTGTGTCTGAGTCAGAGGAATTGACCAGGGGTGAGAGTATTGCAAGAGAAGCTACAAGCAAAAGACCAGGCCTAAATCTCTCGGACTTAGGGAGGGAGGGATGCAGTAATTAGAACCAGGTGGACATCTAACTACATTGTTCTTGATTTGTCCAGGTTAACAACCCCAATCAGGAAAGTTCTGAGGAAGGATCACCAGACCCAAAATATTAACTCTAATTTCTCTTCACAGATGCTGCCAGGCCTGCTGAGCTTTTCCAGCAACTTCTGGTTTTGTTTCTGATCAGGAAAACCTTAGCTGACCAAGATAAATTTGCAGATTAAAATCTCCTCAATTGAGGACTGACTCTGAGCTGGCTGGTCACAGCCAGTATACTGTGCACTAATAAATAAAGGGTGACTTAGTGTGGGACACTGGCCTCTGTGCAGTTATTTCAGATTTGAAGCTCTTTTTTCCTAATCACCCTGTTCAGAATTGTGACCAGGCCTCCTGGTACAGAGGTAAGGACATGACTACTGTACCACAAGAATCCCCTGAATTGAAGTTTGTCTGGAAGACCTTCTAATAGACTACAGCTGTCAGCAATTTTGATTTCATCAGCAAGGATCTTGGTGGACTATGAAGACTCATCCAATTCTATCTTCTGTTTTTCTGACCATTGGCCGATATTGCCTGTTAAGAGTTTTTTTTTCCCAATATAATTTCTGCAGAATCTTTGTCCGATGTGTTTGTTTGTGTTAGGATCAAATGGGAATAAAGTTCTACTTCCAGATTCCAGTTTAGATGTTAACCAGTTTTGCCATTTGTTTATAAGAGTAAGTTTTATTTTATAACAGATCATTAAAATCTGATGAATGACTTTTATCCTGGATACCAATACAAAAGAAAAATGATGGGCCGTTTTGACGATAGAATCAAAATATTTGTAATAATGGTGCAATTGGAGGAGTAGTGGGGTTTGATAATGAATGCACTCTCCTATCTCAGTCATAATACATTCATAACAGAAATCCAACATCTAAGAATTATGAAATTTAAAAAAACAGCTTTATGAAAATAGATATCTAACTTTCACCAATTTCTTTTCCTTAAATTGAGGACAAATTTTTAATAATTATATTCTGAGGACACTGATACCAACCTCTCACAATTCTGATGGTTCCAACAACTTGAAGATTTCTATATGAACTTTCCTGGCTTGGAAGCTGCACAGACTAGGAACCATCTGTAGTGAAATGTGATTCATCTGAACAGACATGGTGGTCAGGGAATGGGATTCGGCATGAGTTGGGAAGCTGAGTTTTATAATGACCTCGCGTTGCACTGGGGTAGAATATTGGAAAATCAGATGAGTGAATGTTTTAGAGCAGACCTGCTGACACATGGGTGAAGCTAGTTGATACCGCGATAACACCCTCCGATAGCCTCCTCTTACCCACTCCCCTTCAATGACACCCTCCGACACTGCCCTCCACCTCAATGCCACCCTCTTAAACCGTCCTCAATACCATCCTCTTACCCCCTCCTCCTCAATACCACCCTCTTACCCCATCCTCCTCAATACCACACTCCGACACTGCCCTCCACCTCAATGCCACCTTCTTAAACCCCCCTCCGTGACACCCTCCGACACTCCCCTCCCGCTCCGACACCCCTCCCCCCCCCCCCCCCCCCCCCCCCCCCCCCCAGAGCCCCCCCCCCCC
>NC_063342.1:1194391-1224208 GCF_021869965.1 Rhincodon typus
ACTGGAATATTTGCCAATGAATGTTATGTAAAAGTAATGTTCTGAAGCAGCTGGAAATCTGAAATGCAAACTAAGCCCTGGAAATGCTCAGCAGGCCTGTTTGCATTTGTGCAGAGGCAGGTTTTTATATTCTTTCATAAAACATTAACATCAAATCAAAGTTAACTTGCTGCCCATTCCTAAATGTCCTTGACAAGCTTGTTAAGCTGCTGCCTTGAATGACCACAGGCAATTAGATGAAAGGTCCCAGACCTGAAACTCTAACCCTGTTTCTCACTCCATAGACCCTGTCTGACCTGCTGAGTATCTCTGGCAATTTCTGTTTCTGTCTCAGCAACGCACACAGTTCATAGGTCATGCACAGAGATAGACGGTATGCGTGCAGGACCCTGTCCCCTGGGAAAGATGGTGTGTGCACCACCACACCCTGCCCCGAGAGAGTGAGTGCCCTGTTTTCAGAAGATGAAAAGATAGCTTTAATTACATTGATCTTTTAATTTAATTCAGAGTAAACATGGAACTGTAATTGTAGATCACAGCACTAAAATTGATTGAAATCTGTGTTCTAACCTCCTGAGGTAGCAGCTGTCTAAGTATTCTCAGGAGATGTATAACATTTTGAAATTAAAAATGACCTTGACTCCAGCAACACAAACTCTACATGTTGGCTGTTGACAGTTGGATGTTCTTTTGCAATGGGAACTGCTTGCTGCTCAATGAATGTTTGGTCTTGTCTGCTGGGGTCTTGTGTATAAGTGAGAAATGGAATTAGTTTGAGATATTTGTTTGTTGGATCTCTAAGTGACAGCTGAACTCATGTCGATAAACTCACTGCTCATACAATGCACCTTAATGAAGCTGTCCTTCCTACCTGAGCTGTTACCTGCAAAATCCCATCTGTCTGTCATCAGCAGTGTTGAGGCTGGTTCAATCTGTAGGTCATCTTTGGCTGGGAATAGTTGCAGGATACTAAAGAGGCAAAACAAAATAGTGAGTAAACCTTGTGAACGTGAGTGTGTGCGTCTGTGCGTCAATATATATCCTGGGTAGGTGACTTAGTCTGTAATTGTTTGTCTGTGTGTCTCGCTTTCTTAGATCCTGGCCAGGTGAGCTCCATTGACCTGCCCCCTCACTGCTCTGTTGCTGGGCATACACAGTGAGGCCACTTCAGTCCACCTTTGGTCAGGGAGACTGCTGTCCCTCCTGGTTCAGCTCTCTCACCACTTGGGAAGAGAGCAGTTTCCCTCAACCAAACACAGATCAGGAGATCACAGGTCCCAGATGGTTGGTGTTTAGAAGCTTTAACCTGTGCCTGTTGTGGGTAATGTAGGACTGATTCTATAAGCTGTCAGCCTTGCACTATCTGGGAGAGTGTCTCTAGATTGTTGGTAGATTTTGTCGAGTCCTGCTTCCGACGTTCAAACTCTGTGCTACATATGTTCCTGTACCGTCCAGTCTGTGCAGTATTAATATATCAAACTAATGAACTAAAGTCAATCTTTTCAAATTAATTTACATTTAAATATTTAAAGATTTATCTTTGACTGGAAATAAATCATTTATTTAATAAGATGTTGGATCTGTTGCATTTTCTTTTGAATCATTTTAGCTCTGTGGTGGGACATTGGACATTTTAAAACAAAGCAAACTTTTCACAGCCCAAAATTGGGCACTGTAGCATTTGTTGCCCGTGCATAGTTGCCCTTGAGAAGATGACAGTGAACTGCTGCAGTCTATGTGCTGTAGACGTTGACCCACAATGCCTTTAGGGAGGTCATTCCAAGATTTTGACCTATCGACAGTGAAGGAATGACTATACATTTCCAAGTCAGGATGGTGAGTGAATTGGAGGGGAAATTGCAGGAGGTGGTGTTCCCATTATCTGCTGCCCTTGTCCTTTTAGATGCAGTTGGTCATGGGTTTCGAAGTTGCTCTCTAAATATATATTTTAGTGAATTTCTGCAGTGCATCTTGTGGATAGTACACACTGCTGCTACTGAGTGTCGGTGGTGGAGGAAGTGAATGTTTATGGATGTGGTGCCAATCAAGCGTGCTGCTTTGTCCTGGATGGTATCAAGTTTCTTGAGTATTGTTGGAGCTACATTCATCCAGGCAAGTGGGGACTATTCCATCGCACTCCTACCTTCTTCCCCAAAGCCTGTCTAACATTTATGTGGTAAGTGCAACTGAACTGTTTGTATAGCCACTATTTATATTGCTAGACTAGTTTCTGCTCAATGGTAACATACCAGGATATTGGTTAGTGAGGTATTCAGGGAGGTGAATGGCATTAAACGTCGAGGGAATGGTCATTGCTGATTGCTTTATATCTGTTATTTGTCAGCCAGAGCCTGAATGCTGCCCAGGTCTTGTGCGTGGAGCGTTTCATTGCATTTCATTGCGACCCATTTGGGATCACCACAAAAGTTAATGATTTAATCAAAGCACACCAATTTGATTTATCTGTCTGATTGAATCAGGTTAACTGAAAACATGCTTGGTTCCAGTACTTTAAAAAGAAACTACTATTTATGACTAATAAATAAATTCTAATCACCAACTTATCAATTCTCAACATTCAGCTCTACTCATTAAAACTGTCACACCCTTTAATACCCTTACACCCACTTGCACACAGGCACAGACAAAAAAACAGATTTTTCTGAGTGGCAAGGTGAGAAACAGTCCATTGGCACCAGTCCACAGGGTTTGCTGAGATGATCCTGTGGCTTTGCTACCACTTTGCTCTTCAAACTCTTTTCTCCAGCTATTCTACCCAAAGCAGTCAGGAAGAGACAGTGTATAAAGACAGATAAACAGCAGCAAGTAGAGTGAAAGGGGGGAAAAAGGCAGTGTCTTTACTTAAATACATATAACATTTAGAGCAAAATAAATGAATTACTGGCACCAATAGAAATTAAAGAGATCTGTTATAGCCATTTCATAGACAGGAGATCAAAGTGGGCATTTTTTATCCACTTGTGGGATGTGGGCATCACTGGCTGAGTCCAGCATTTATTGCCCATCCATAAAGAAAATGCTGGTGAGCTGTTGTCTTGAACCGCTGCAGTCTGTGCTGGGTGTTGACCCACAATGCCATTAAGGAGGGAATTCCAGGATTTTGACCCAGCGACATTGAAGGAATGCCGACATATTTCCTAGTCAGGAACTGTTTTTTGCAGGGGGTGATGTTCGCATGTATGTGCTGCCCTTTTTCTTCTGTATGGAAGTCGTCATGGGTTTGGAAGGTGCTGTCTGAGGACCTTTGGTCAATTTCTGCAGTGCATCTTGTAGATAGTACACACTGCTGCTACTGAGCATTGGTAGTGGAGGGAATGGATGCTTGTGGATGTAGTGCCAATCAAGCAGGCTGCTTTGTCCTGGATGGTGTCAAGCTTCTTGAGTGTTGTTGGGGCTGCACTCTTCCAGGCAAGTGGGGAGTATTCCATCGCATTCCTGACTTGTGCCTTGTAGATAGTGGAAGGGCTTTGGCAAGTCAAGAGATGAGTTCTCACTGCAGTATTCCTAATTTCTGGCCTGCTCTTGTAGCCACTGTATTAATGTGGTTGGGTCCAACTGAGTTTCTGGTCAATGATAACCCCGAAGATGTTGACAGTGGGGGATTCAGTGATGAAAAAACCATTGAATGTCAAGGGGTGGTGGTTAGATACTCTCTTAATTGTGATGGTCATAACCTGGCAATTGTATGGCATGAATGTGAGTTGTCACTTGTCAGCCCAAGCCTGGGTATTGTTCAAATCTAGCTGCATTTGAACATGGACTGTTTAAGCACCTGAAGCAGCTAAAGATGGTTGGGCCTAGGACACTACCCTGAGGAACTCCTGCAGAGGTGTCCTGGAGCTGAGGTGACTGACCTCCCACAACCACGACCGTCTTCCTATGTGTCAGATATGACTCCAACCAGCAGAGGGTTTGACCCGATACCCATTGATTCCAGTTTTGCTCAGGCTCCTTGATGCCACACTCGGTTGAATGCAGCCTTGATGTCAAAGCCTGTTCTGTCCATGTTTGAACCAAGGTTTGTCTGCTCTGTATATTTGTACTCTTTTTTTTAATTCTTTCTTTTTTACCTTCTCTGTTCTTGGCCTTGGAGCCCACTCCCACCCCTGATGGAGCTATGTGTTGGCCTGGTGTGGCAATCTTTGGGCAGTACCTCTTGGCCTGGTATGGTCTCGGTGTAGGGGAGGCAATGGCCTAGTGGTATTATCGCTAGACTGTTAATCCAGAGACCCAGATAATGTTCTGGGGACCTGGGTTGGAATCCTGCCACAGCAGATGGTGGAATTTGAATTCAATAAAATATCTGGAATTAAGAATCTAATGATGACTGTGAATCCATTGTCAATTGTCAGGAAAAACCCATCTGGTTCACTAATGTCCTTTAGGGAAGGAAACTGCCATCCTTACCTGGTCTGGCCTACATGTGACTCCAGACCCACCGCAATGTTGACTTTCAACTGCCCTCTGGGCAATTAGGGATGGGCAATAAATGCTCCTGGCCAGCAACGCGCTCATCCCTCACCCGGTCTTGGGGATGCTCGATGTCAACATGGACTGGGTTGGAAGACCATTTCTCTGTACTTTTTTCTCCATTTTATAATATATTGCTAAATCTGCAAAGTTGGACAATTTTTACATGTCTATTTTTCAATGAATTGTAACTGAGAAAGCTGCACCTAGGGACTTTTGTATCAAAGATGGCACAATAAGGGGCGACTTCCCACTGTACTCATTTGAGTACATATGCCAATAAAGTTAATTCTAATTCAAGACTGTAATGAGATCAGGAGCTGAGTGGCCCTGGCGGAACCCAAACTGTGCGTCACTGAGCAGGTTATTGCTGAGCAGGTGCTGTTTGATAGCAACTGTTGATGAACACTTCCATCATTTTACTGATGATCGAGAATAGGCTGATGGGGCGGTAATTGGCTGGGATGGATTTGTCCTGCATTTTATGTACAGGACATTCTTGGGCAATTTTCCACATTGTCAGGTAGATATCAGTGTTGAAACTGTATTGGAACAGCTTGGCTAGGGGAGAGGCAAGTTCTGGAGCACAAGTCTTCAGTATTATTGTCGGAATGTTGTCAGGGCCCGTAGCCTTTACAATATCCAGTGTCTCCAACCGTTTCCTGATACCACGTGGAGTGAATCGAATTGGCTGAAGACAGGTATCTATGATGCTGGGAACCACTGCAGGAGGCTGAGATGGATCATCTGTTCAGCACTTCTGGCTGAAGATTGCTGTGAAAGCTTCAGCCTTATCTTTTGCACTGATGTGCTGGGCTCTTCCATCCTCCTCCAGTGAGTTGTTTAATTGTCCATCACCATTCACGACTGAATGTGACAGGACTGATCCAATGGTTGTGGGATCACTTAGCTCTGTCTGTCACCTGCTGCTTATGCAATGTCCTAAATATTCAGGAGTATGAGACTTTCAAAAGGACAGGCAGGACGGAAAGGGTAGTGGGGTAGCTTTGTTAGTACAGGATGGAATAAATATGATCACAAGAATTTATCTTGCATTGGATAATGTAGAATCCATTTGGAACACAAACTAGGAGAAGGAGTAGGCCATTCAGCCCCTCAAGTGTACACTGCCATTCTTTAAGCTCATGGCTGATCATCCAACTCAATAATTTGTTCCTGCTTTTCCCCATATCCTTTTTGATTCCTTTAGCTCCAAGTGCTATATCAAACTCCCCCTTGAAATCATACAATAAATAGAATCCCTACAGTGTGGAAACAGGCCATTCAGCCCCATTCCCCTATCCTATAATCCTGCATTTCCCATGGCTAATGCACTTAATCTATGTATCTCTGAAAACTATTGCGTAATTTAGCATAGCCCATCCACCTAATTTACACCTTTGTACTGTGGGAGGAAACCAGAGCACCCGGCAGAAACCTACACAGACATGGGAAGAATGTGCAAACTCTACACAGACAGGGTGGAATTGAACCCAGGTCCCTGGCGCTGTAAGGCAGCAGTGCTAACCACTGAGCCACTGCGCTGCCCTTGAACGTTTTGGCCTCAATTGCTTTCTGTGGGAGTGAATTCCATAGGCTCCTCACTCTGTGGGTGAAGACATTTCCCATCTCAGTCCTAATGATTTACTCTGTATCTTTTGACTGGCACCCATGATTCTGGACTCCTAGGCCAGTGGGAACATCCTTCCTGCATCAACTCTGTCTAGTCCTGTTAGAATTTTATAAGTTTCTATGAGATGGCCCTCATTCTGTGAACTCCAGCAAATATATTCCTAACAGATTCAACCTCTCCTTATACATTTGTTCCTTCATCTCTGGAATCAGTTTGGTAAACCTTCACTGCACTCCCTCTCAGAACATCCTTCCTCAGATACAGAGACCAAAATAGCACACAATACTCCAGGTGTGGTCTCACCGAGGCCTGATACAACTGCAACAAGACATCCCTGCTCCTGTACTTGAATCCTCCTGCAATGATGGCCAACATACCATTTGCCTTCTTTACTACCTGCAAGCTGACCCAGATCTGCTGACCTGCACCGCCCCTCTGCCAAAAAAAAATTACAGCCATTCGGTAATCCACCTTCTTGTTTCTC
Organism: Rhincodon typus; assembly: GCF_021869965.1. Classification (NCBI taxonomy): domain Eukaryota; kingdom Metazoa; phylum Chordata; class Chondrichthyes; order Orectolobiformes; family Rhincodontidae; genus Rhincodon; species Rhincodon typus. Next base: position 1,201,000 of record NC_063342.1, read on the forward strand.
AAGTGGAAAACATCATATTTTATTCACATCATACTGCATCTGCCATGCATTTGCCCAGTCTCTTGTCCAAATTACGCTGAATCATCTCTGCATCCTCCTTACAGCTCACCCTCCCACACAGCTAGTCACCCACCAGTTTGGAGATATTACATTTAGTTTCCTCATTCAGAGCAACTAGGGCCCAGACACTGATGCCTGCTGTACCCCACCAGTCACTGGCTGCCACTCAAAGAAAGACCTATTTATTGCTGCTGTTTGTTTCCTGTCTGCCAGCCAGTTCTCTATCCATGTCAGTACACAACCCCCAATCCCATGAGATTTCATTTTATATGTGACTCTGTTGTGTGGGACCTTATCGAAAACCTGAAAGTCCAAGTAAACCACATCCACTGGCTCCCCTTCATTAACTTGATCAAATGAGTTAAGGTAAAAAATAATGAGGGGAGGAATACACTGGTGGGAGTGGTCCTTAGACCAAAAACAGTACAGCACAGGAACAGACCCTTCGTCTCACCAAGCCTGTGCTGGTACATGATGCTTTTCTAAACTAAAAACCTTTTGCCTCCACATGGTCTGTTTCCCTCTTTTCCCTGCCCATTCATGTGTCTGTCAAGGTGCCTGTTAAATTTGTTATTGTGTTCGCCTCCACCATCTCTGCTGGCAACGCATTACAGGCACTTATCACCCTCTGTGTAAAAACACCTGCCTCTCACATCTCTTTTAAATTTACCTACTTTTACCTTAAACCTATGTCCCCCAGTAATTGACATTTCTCCCCTGGGAACAAGATTCCGACTATCCATTCTTTTCATGCCTCTCATAATTTTGTAAACCTCTATCAGGTCGCCCCTCAGTCTCTGATGTTCAGATGAAAACAAACCAAGTTTTTCCAATTTCTCTTCGTAGCTAGTACCCTCCAAACCAGGCAGCATCCTGGTAAACCATTTCTGTAACCCCTCCAAAGCCTCCATTCTAATGGTGTGACAACTAGAACTGTACACAATATTCCAAATGTGGCCTAACTAAAGTTCTGTACAGCTGCAACATGACTTACCAATGTTCATGCTCTATGTACTGACCGACGAAAGCAAGCGTGCCATATGCCTTCGCCACCGTACCCACTTGTGTTGCCACTTTCAGGGAGGTATAGACCAGAACATCTAGATCCTCTGTATTTTGATGCTACTAAAGATTCTGCCATTTACTGTATATTTTCCTCCTGCATTAGACCTTCCAAAATGCATTTCTTCACATTTTTCTGGATTAAATTCCATCTGCCATTTCTCCAGCCTATCTAAATTCTGCTGTATTCTTTCTCAACTTCACCACAGCTCTGAATCCTTGTGTTGTCTGCAAACTTACTAATCACACCGCCTACGTTCTCCTGCAAATCACAGGGGTCCTAGCACTGATCCGAACAGCTCACCATTGGTTGCAGATCTCCAGTCAGAAAAACACCCTTCCACCATTACCCTCTGAATTCTATGACCAAGCCAGTTCCGTATCCATCTTACGAGCTCATTGCAGATCCAACGTGAATTTAACTTTTGTATCAGCCTGCCATGTGGGATCTTGTCAAAGGCCTTATAGATAACATCTACTATCCTGCCCTCATCAATCACGTCCTCAAAAAGTTCAATCAAGTTTGACAGTCACATCCTTCTCCCAACAAAGCCATGCTGCCTGTCGCCTGGAAAGCCTGGAGCAGGATTCTGGCAGAGGCATGGTGAGGGCTGGAAAGCCCGGAGTGGGACTGCGGCAGAGGCATGGTGAGGACTGGAAAGCCTGGAGCGTGACTCTGGCGGAGGCATGGTGAGGACTGGAAAGCCCGGAGTGAGATTCCAGCGGAGGCATGGTGAGGGCTGGAAAGCCCGGAGTGGGACTGCGGCAGTGGAAAGGAAAGTTGGACTTTCTTGTTATCTTTTTTTCCCTTATCTTTATCTAAGTTAATGTGAATGGCGTCATGTATATACAGTGAAGGTAGACACTTCTCACTGTATTTTTACATTGAATACGTGACAATAAATGATTCAAAAATATTTTTCCAAATCTGAATAAATCCTATCATTAAAATCTTCTCCAGTAATTTCCCTACCATTGACATAAGGCTCATCAGGATGTAATTTCTTGCATTATCCCTCAGCATTCTGGGATAGATCCCATCACCTCTTGGGGACCTGCCCGCCTCAATGCTTTTAAAACACCCAACACCACCTCTTATATTGACATTCTCCAGAATATCAACAAACCCCTTCCGAAACTCACCATCCACCATGTCTTTCTCCTTTGTGAATACCGATGCAAAGTACTCATTAAGAACCTCACCCACTTCCTCTGGCTCCATGCATAAATTCCCTCCTTTGTCCTTGAGTGGACCTAGCCTTTCCCTGGCTATCTTCTTGCTCTTCATAAACTTATAAAACACCTTACGATGATCCTTAATCCTGTTTGTCTAGACATTTCATGGCTCCTTTTAGCCCTCCTAATTCCTTGTTTGAGTTCTTTCCTGCTTTCTTTGTATTCTTTGAGGGCTCTGTCTGTTTTCAGTTTCCTAAACTTTACGTATTCCTCCTTTTACTTTTTGAGTAAGCTCACAATTTCTCTTGTCATCCAAGGTTCTCGAATCTTGCCATCCTTATCCTTAACTTTCACAGGAACATATTGATCCTGAAGTGTAATCAATTGGCCTGTAAATGGTTCCCAAATGTCAGATGTGGATTTACCCTCAAACAGCCACACCACCATTTCTCCTCCCCCCCCCCCCCCCCCCAATCTATAGTCCCCAGTTCCTGCCAACTTATTGTTGTAGTTAGCCTTCCCTGAACTTAATATTTTCATCCGAGGAGTATGCTTATCCTTATTCATAAGTAACTTAAAAGTTACAGAATTATGGTCACTGTTCCCAAAATGCTCCCCCACTGAAACTTTGATCTCCTGGCCAGTGTCATTCCCCAGTACCAGGTCTATTTGGCCCCTTCCCTAGTTGAACTATTATACAAAAACAGAAATTGTTGGGAAAGCTCAGCAGGTCTGACAGCACCTGTAGAGACAAAGCAGAGATAATGGTTCGGGTCCAGTGACCCTTCTTCAGAACCAGAGAACTTCTTCCAAGCTGCATCCCATTCTCTGGCACTAAGTGAGTCCAATCACCTACCACAACATTCTGTTGTTTTCACATTTTCCCACAATCTGTCCCTCTAACACCTACTAGCTGTTGGGAGGCCTGTAGAACAATCCCATCAAAATGATTGCAGCATTTTTATTCCTGAGCTCTACCCATGTGGCCTCTCTGGATGACACTCACAGACTTCCCTGCCAAGATATTGGTGCTCCTCTAATTTAGTTGCAGCCTGTCCTCCTTCTACAGGTCCCTCCTACCCTGGAAGAGATGCCAATGTTCCAGATAACTGGAGACCTCCCCAATACACCAGCTCTTTAGCCACATATTTAACTGTGCAGTCTTCCTATTCGTACCTTCACTGGCACATGGCACAGGGCGTAATCCTGAGATTACAACCCCAGATGTCCTGCTTTTCAGTTTACTACCTAACTCCCTGAACTCTGTTTGCGGGACCTCATCTCTCTTCCTGCCAATGTTGTTACTATCAGCCTCCTATGATGACCCCTGTTAATATCCAAACAGCTGCCATCTATTTTGGAATGCTATTCAGAGGGTCAATGTGGACTCAATGGGCCAAATGGCCTGCTTCCACACTGTAAGGATTCTATGGGAATCATTAATAAATATTGTGAATAATTATAGTCCCAGCACTGATCCTCGTGGCACTCCACTAGCTACAGGTTCCCTTCCTGAAAAAGCCCCTTATCCCAACTCTCTGATCTTCTATTGGTTAGTCAAAACTCTTTCCATGATAATATGCTACCTCCAACACCATGGGCTCTTACATTTTTAAGTTGCCTAACATGTCACTTTCTGAAAATCCAAATAGATTGCATCGACTGCTTCCCTTTTATCTATTCTGCTCATTACCTTCCCCAAGATTTCTAGTAAATTTATCAGGCATGATTTTCTCTTCATGAAGCCATGCTTATTCTGTTTATTTATATTATATATTTCTGAATTCTCTGCGATTACATCCTTTATCACAGACTCTAACATTTTTCCAATAACATACATTAAGCTAACTAGCCCATAGCTACCTGTTTGTTTGTCTCCTTCCCTTTTTAAAGAAAGGTGTAACTTTGGCAGTTTTCCAATTCTCTGGGACTTTTCCAGAATCTAAGGATTCCTGGAAGGTTATTACCAGTGTGTCCAATATCTCTGTAGCTACTTCATTTAATATCTTAGGATACATCATAACATATCCAGGTGTCTTATCAGTCTTTCGTCCCATTAGTTTCCCGAGCACTTTTCTCCAGCAATTGTTATTGTGTTTATTTCTTCTCTACCTTTGCCCCCTGAATATTTAGTATTTTTGGAATGTGATTAGTGTCTTCTATTGTGAAGACTAATACAAAATGTTTATTCAGTTCCTCTACCGTATCTACTGCTCCCCATTATTATTTCCCCAGCTTCATTCTCTATGGCGCTAATGTTCACTTTGGCTTCTCTCTTCTCTTCGTATATTGAATGAAGCTCTTGCTGTCCACTTGATATTGCTTATACATTTACCCTCAATGTTTGTTTTCTTCCCTTTTTGTTTGTTTTTCCCAATCCTCTGCCTTACCAATAATCTTTGCCACATTTTATGTTTTTTCTTCCATTGAGATGCTATTCTTAACCATGGTTGGTTATCCCTTCCAGAATCCTACTTGCTCAATGAGATATATCTTTGTTGCAGGAAAAAAGTAGATGGGTTACAGTCAGGGGACAGAAAGGGAACAGGCAGACAGTGCAGGGATCCCCTGTGGCCATTCCCCTCAAAAACATGTATACCGTTTCGGATACTGTTGGGGGGGACGACTTACCAGGGGTAAGCCATGGGGTACAGGTCTCTGGCACAGAGTCTGTCCCTGTTGCTCAGAAGGAAAGGGGGGAGAGGAGGAGAGCGTTAGTCATTGGGGACTCCATAGTTAGGGGGACAGATAGGAGATTCTGTGGGAACGAGAGAGACTCGCGGTTGGTGTGTTGCCTCCTAGGTGCCAGGGTCCATGATGTCTCGGATCATGTTTTCGGGATCCTTAAGGGGGAGGGGGAGCAGCCCCAAGTCGTGGTCCACATAGGCACCAACGACATAGGTAGGAAAAGGGATGGGGACGTAAGGCAGAAATTCAAGGAGCTAGGGTGGAAGCTTAGAGCTAGAACAAACAGAGTTGTTACCTCTGGTTTGTTACCCGTGCCACGTGCTAGCGAGGCGAGGAATAGGGAGAGAGAGCAGTTGAACACGTGGCTACAGGGATGGTGCAGGAGGGAGGGATTCAGATACCTGGATAATTGGGACTCATTCTGGGGTAGGTGGGACCTCTACAAACGGGATGGTCTACACCTGAACCAGAGGGGTACCAATATCCTGGGGGGGAAATTTGCTAATGTTCTTCGGGAGCGTTTAAACTAATTCAACAGGGGGATGGGAACCTGAATTGTAGCTCCAGTGTACAGGAGGTTGAGAGTAGTGAGGTCATAAATAAGGTTTTAAGGTCACAGGAGTGTACCGGCAGGCAGGAAGGTGGTTTGAAGTGTGTCTACTTCAATGCCGGGAGCATCCGGAATAAGGTGGGTGAACTTGCAGCATGGGTTGGTACCTGGGACTTCAATGTTATGGCCATTTCGGAGACATGGATAGGGCAGGGACAGGAGTGGTTGTTGCAGGTTCCGGGGTTTAGATGTTTCAGTAAGATCAGGGAAGGTGGTAAAAGAGGGGGAGGTGTGGCATTGTTAGTCAAGGACAGTATTACGGTAGCAGAAAGGACGTTTGATGACAACTCGTCTAGTATGGGCTGAGGTTAGAACCAGGAAAGGAGGTCACCCTGTTGGGAGTTTTCTATAGGCCTCTGAAAAGTTCCAGAGATGTACAGGAAAAGATTGCAAAGATGATTCTGGATAGGAGTGAAAGTAACAGGGTAGTTGTTATGGGGGACTTTAACTTTCCAAATATTGACTGGAAATGCTATAGTTCGAGTACTTCAGATTGGTCAGTTTTTGTCCAATGTGTGCAGGAGGGTTTCCTGACACAGTATGTAGATAGGCCAACAAGAGGCAAGGCCACATTGGATTTGGTACTGGGTAATGAACCAGGCCAGGTGTTAGATTTGGAGGTAGGTGAGCACCTTGGTGATAGTGACCATAATTTGGTTACGTTTGCTTTAGCGATGGAAAGGGATCGGTATATACCGCAGGGCAAGAGTTATAGCTGGGGGAAAGGCAATTATGAGGCGATGAGGCAAGATTTAGGATGCATAGGATGGAGAAGGAAACTGCAGGGGCTGGGCACAATTGAAATGTGGAGCTTGTTCAAGGAACAGCTACTGCGTGTCCTTGAGAAGTATGTACCTGTCAGGCAGGGAGGAAGTGGTCGAGCGAGGGAACCGTGGTTTACTAAAGAAGTTGAATCTCTTGTCAAGAGGAAGAAGGAGGCTTATGTAGAGATGAGGCTTGAAGGCTCAGTTAGGGCGCTTGAGAGTTACAAGTTAGCCAGGAAGGACCTAAAGAGAGAGCTAAGAAGAGCCGGGAGGGGACATGAGAAGTCTTTAGCAGGTAGGATCAAGGAAAACCCTAAAGCTTTCTATAGGTATGTCAGGAATAAAAGAATGACTAGAGTAAGACTGGGGCCGGTCAAGGACAGTAGTGGGAAGTTGTGCGTGGAGTCCGAAGAGATAGGAGAGGTGCTAAATGAATATTTTTCGTCAGTGTTCACACAGGAAAAAGACAATGTAGTCGAGGAGAATACTGACATACAGTCTATTAGACTAGACGGGATTGAGGTTCATAAGGAGGAGGTGTTAGCAATTCTGGAAGGTGTGAAAATAGATAAGTCCCCTGGGCTGGATGGGATTTATCCTAGGATTCTCTGGGAAGCTAGAGAGGAGATTGCAGAGCCTTTGGCTTTGATCTTTATGTCATCATTGTCTTCAGGAATAGTGCCAGAAGACTAGAGACTAGCAAATGTTGTCCCCTTGTTCAAGAAGGGGAGTAGAGACAACCCTGGTAATTATAGACCAGTGAGCCTTACTTTGGTTGTGGGTAAAGTGTTGGAAAGGATTATAAGAGATAGGATTTATAATCATCTAGAAAGGAATAATTTGATTAGGGATAGTCAACACGGTTTTGTGAAGGGTAGGTCGTGCCTCACAAACCTTATTGAGTTCTTTGAGAAGGTGACCAAACAGGTGGATGAGGGTAAAGCGGTTGATGTGGTGTATATGGATTTCAGTAAAGCGTTTGATAAGGTTCCCCATGGTAGGCTATTGCAGAAAATACGGAGGCATGGGATTGAGGGTGATTTAGTGGTTTGGATCAGAAATTGGCTAGCTGTAAGAAGACAGAGGGTGGTGGTTGATGGGAAATGTTCATCCTGGAGTTCAGTTACTAGTGGTGTACCTCAAGGATCTGTTTTGGGGCTACTGCTGTTTGTCATTTTTATAAATGACCTGGATGAGGGCGTAGAAGGATGGGTTAGTAAATTTGTGGATGACACCAAAGTTGGTGGAGTTGTGGGTAGTGCGGAAGGATGTTGCAGGTTACAGAGGGACACAGATAAGCTGCAGAGCTGGGCTGAGAGGTGGCAAATGGAGTTTAATGCGGAGAAGTGTGAGGTGATTCACTTTGGAAGGAGTAACAGGAATACAGACTACTGGGCTAACGGTAAGATTCTTGGTAGTGTGGATGAGCAGAAAGATCTCGGTGTCCATGTGCATAGATCACTGAAAATTGCCACCCAGGTTGATAGCGTTGTTAAGAAGGCGTACAGTATGTTAGGTTTTATTGGTAGAGGGATTGAGTTTCGGAGCCATGAGGTCATGTTGCAGCTGTACAAAACTCTGGTGCGGCCGCACTTGGAGTATTGCGTACAGTTCTGGTCACCGCATTATAGGAAGGACGTGGAAGCATTGGAAAGGGTGCAGAGGAGATTTACCAGGATGTTGCCTGGTATGGAGGGAAGGTCTTATGAGGAAAGGCTGAGGGTCTTGAGGTTGTTTTCGTTAGAGAGAAGAAGGTTAAGAGGTGACTTGATAGAGACATACAAGATAATCAGAGGATTAGATAGGGTGGACAGTGGGAGCCTTTTTCCTTGGATGGTGATGGCTAGCACGAGGGGACATAGCTTTAAATTGAGGGATGATAGATATAGGACAGATGTCAAAGGTAGGTTCTTTACTCAGAGAGTAGTAAGGGCGTGGAATGCCCTGCCTGCAAAAATAGTAGACTCGCCCACTTTAAGGGCATTTAAATGGTCATTGGATAAACATATGGATGATAATGGAATAGTTTAGGTTAGATGGGCTTCAGATTGGTTTCACAGGTCGGCACAACATCGAGGGCCGAAGGGCCTGTACTGCGCTGTAATGTTCTATGTTCTATGTTCTATGTTCTATTAACTATTTTTAAAAATATGTGGCATTGTTCCTACTGCCTTTGCTGCTAACCTCCTTCCCCAGTCCACTCCAGGCAGCTCTGCCCTCATTTCCTTGGAATGCCCCTTATTTAAGCTTAGCACAGCTCTTTCTGATGTAAGTTGCTCACTCTGAAACTGAATGCTAAATTCTACCATGTCATGGCCGCATTTTCCTCAGGGATCCTTTAGTCTGAGATCATTTATTATACATCACCAGATCCAAAACAGCTTGATCCCTGGTAATGATCCACTACATATTGTTCTGGGAAACTGTCTCGAATATATTCTATGTGTTCTCCCTTATGTCTTCCTCCGCCAATCTGACTACCCCAATCTACACATAGATTAAAGTCACCAATGGTTAATGTACTGCCTTTGTTACATATTCGCACTATCTCTAAGGGCAACTAGGGATGGGCAAGAAATGCTGGCCAGCCAGTGACACCCACATTCCACAAATGAATAGAAAAAAAATTATCTTTTGCCCCAGAGTATAGCTACTGTTAAGGAGCCTATACATGACTCGTACCAGTATCTGCTTCCATTTTATTTCTTACCAGCACCTGTATAAATTCTACATCTTACAATTCAAGGTCATTTTTTGTTCTCATACTTATTCTGTCCTGCAGCAACAATGCTACTCCACCACCTTTTCCCTCCTCCCTGTCCTTTTGAAAAAGACACATGGGAGAGGCAGTGGCCTAGTGATATTATCACTGGAGTGTTAATTCAAAGACCCAGGTAGATATTGGAATTTGAATTCAATAAATATCTACAATTAAAGAGTCCAATGATGACCAAGAAACCATTGTTGATTTTCAGAAAAACCCATCTGGTCCACTAATGTCATTAGGGAAGGAAACTGCCATCCTTACAGCAATGTGTTTGACTCTTAACTGCCCTCTAGGGAATTAGGGATGGGCAATAAATGCTAACCTAGCCAGTGACACCCTCCTCCCATGAGTAAATAATATTTTAAAAACCCTAAATATTTAGTTCCCAGCTTTGAGCTAGTTGTAATTATGACTCCATAATGGTTATCAGATCATGAAACTAGAATTTACTGCAAATAAATCAGTTCCAACCACAGACGAACAAAAATATGAATGATCAACATCATCCTGCTAGTGTATTCCTTTTATCCACTTGTGGGATATGGGCATCGCTAGCTGGGCCAGCATTTATTGCCCATCCCCAGTTGCCCCCTTGAGAAGGTGAGTTGCCTTCTTGAACTGCTCCAGTCCATGTGCTGTGGGTTGACCCACAATGCCCTTAGGGAGGGAATTCCAGGATTTTGATCCAATGACAGTGAAGGAACTGCAATATATTTCCAAGTCAGTAGTCGCATGACACCAGGTTATAGTCTAACAAATTTATTTGAAATCACAAGCTTTTGTAAGATGAAATGAGAAAGAAGCACACAGACACAGAATTTATGGGCAGCGAGACCAAGGGCAGAGAGATCAAAAGATCATACAAATGGTGTGAATGGAGTGTCTGATAATAAGTCTCTGCAGGTGACCAAAAGTGTCAGATAGTGGAGTAAAGTGTCAACAGCTACATCACAAGCGAAGGGATGACCGATAATCCGATTAAATGAGGCAGTGAGATAATTACAAAAAATTAAAAATAAGGTGGTGCTGCAGACAGGGTAAATGCTTAGAATAACATGATGGGTATAAGAGTTGCATGGCGAGGGTCTAACCAAAGTAATAAGTAATCTAAAACTGTACAAACTAATTAAGGTAGAGAGATCATAACAAATTATCAAGGTGATGGTGTTAAAACAGGACAGTAGGGAAGATTTTACAGATACAGAACAGTGTGGTGTGGTCACATGTAACGCAACATGAACCCAAGATCACGGTTGAGGCCATCTTCATGGGTACAGAACTTGACTATCAGTTTCTGCTCGGTAAGTCTGTGTTGTTGTGTATCTCGAAGTCTGCCTTGGAGGATGTTTACCTGAAGTTTAGAGGCTGAATGTCCTTGACCGCTGAAGTGTTCCCCCACTGGGAGGGAACATCCCTGTTTAGCGATTGTTACACAGTGTCCATTCATCCATTGTCGTAGCGTCTGTATGGTCTCACCACTATACCATGCCTCGGGGCATCCTTGCCTGCAGTGTATCAGATAGACAATGTTGGCCAAGTCACATGAGTATCTGCCGTGTACATGGTGGCTGGTGTTCCCACGTGTGATGGTAGTGTCCATGTCGATGATCTGACATGTCTTGCAGAGGTTGACATGACAGGGTTGTATGGTGTTGTGGTCCATGTTGTTCTGAAGGCTGGGTAGTTTGCTGCAAACAATGGTCTGTTTAAGATTTGGTGGTTGTTTGAGGGTGAGAAGTGGAGGCATAGGGAAGATCTTGGTGAGATGTTCATCATCATCGATGACACGTTGAAGGCTGTGAAGAACATGGCATAGTCTCTCCTCTCCGTGGAAATACTGAACGATGAAGGGTACTCTATCAGTCGTATCCTGTATCTGTCTTCTGAGGAGATCATTGCATTCCAACAATACCTTATTTTTAATTTTTTGAATTATCTCTCTGCCTCATTCAATCGGATTACAGATCATCCCTTCGCTTGTTATGTAGCTATTGACAGTTTACTCACACCATCTGACACTTTTGATCACCTGCAGAGACTTATTGTTTGACACTCCACTCACACCATCTGTATTATCTTTTGATCTCTCTGCCCTTGATTCCCCTCTGCTTATAAATTATGTGTCTGTGTGCCTCTCCGCACTTCAACTGATGAAGGGGATGCATTCTGAAAGCTTGTGATTTCAAGTAAACCTGTTGGACTATGACCTGGTGTGATGTGACTTCTGACTTTGTCCACCGCAGTCCAACACCGGCACCTCCACATCAAGTCAGGATGATGAGCGGCTTGGAGGGGAACTTGGAGGTGATGGTGTTCCCATGTACCTGTTGCTCTTGTCCTTCTAGATGGAGGTGGCCGTGGGTTTGGAAGGTGCTGTCTGAGGACTTTTGGTGAATTTCTGCAGTGCATCTTGTAGATAGTACACACTGCTGCTACTGAGCGTCAGTGGTGGAGGGAGTGAATGCTTGTAGATGTAGTGCCAATCAAGTGGGCTGCTTTGTGCTGGATGGTGTCAAGCTTCTTGAGTGTTGTTGGAATATTCCATCACACTCCTGACTTGTGCCTTGTAGATAGTGGACAGGCTTTGGGGAGTCAGGAGGTGAGTTACTCACTGCGATATTCCTAACCTCTGTGCTGTTGTAGCCACCATATTTATATGGCGAGTCCAATTCAGTTTCATGTTGTTAGTGGGGAATTCAGTGATGGTAATGCCATTGAATGTCAAGGGGCAATGATTAGATTGTCTCTTATTGGAGACAGTCACTACCTGGCATTTGTGTGGCGCGAATGTTACTTGGCACAAATGTCCAAAAGATTGAGATAAGGGAATTCCTGTGTTATGTTTTGCCATTAGGGACAGTCCTGATGAGTTTTTAGTTTTAACAGGATTTGGTTTTTTGAACCAATATATGGACATAAGGTGAGTGGACCACTTAAATTGATGAAAGAAAAATTAAAAAACTAAAGGTCAGAGACTTCCAACCTATATTTTGAATGTCAGAGAGAAACTGACCAAAGCATGTGAGTTGGCCAAAGCACATTTGAAGGATGTTCAACAAACAAGGAAAGCCAAATAAAAAGGCCAAAGTTCAAACTTTTGCTGCTGGAAACTCTGTATTGGTGTTTTCTCCAGGGAAACCATCAAATTCAAGGTTCACTGGACCTTTTCTCAGAGATATTATTACAGGGGTGATAGAAGAAAAGTGGTAATGAAAGAAACAGGGATTTTTTAAATTGATTCACGGAATGTAGGTGTTGTTGGTTTGATCAGCCTTTATTGCCCATTGCCAACTGCCTGGAAGGTAATAAGGTGTGAACCACATTGTGGGTCTGTGGGCACATGTAGTCCAGACCAGGTAAGGATGTCAGATTTCCTTCCCTAAAGAACATTACTGAACAAGATGCGTTGTTACAACCATCAACAGTTACACAGTCACTGGTAAGCAAGCTTTTTAATTCCAAATTTTTAAAATTGAATTCAAATTTCACTATTTACCATGGTGGGATTCAAACTCCTGTCCCCAGAACATGAAACTGAGGTTTGGAATTGCTAGTATTGTCATCAGCAATCACTCACTAATGAGTCCTATTATTCACTGACGAAATTCCGTGCCACTGCTCTTGGGTTCTGTGGGACCTTGTGTGGTGATGAGCCCGTTCCTCCAACTAAACGTTTGGCAGGTGTTTCCGGGAGGTGGAATTGGTCCTTGGCCTTGTGATCCCTGGCATTTCTTTCTCTGGCTCCTTTTCTGTACTTCCTCTTGCCGCTGGGTGTTTTCAAAGAATTATGTCCTTTCGTACAGGAGCTTCCTCCAAGTCAGTTTCATCTGAGCGAGGATCTCCCATGTGTTGACATCCATGTTCCATTTCTAGAGGGAAGCTTTCAGGGAGTTTTTGAAATTATTCCTTTGTCGTCCTCTCATTTGAGTGCCTGCCCTGAGCTGTGTGAAGATGATTTGCTTTGGAAGTTGGAACGCAGGCATCCTAAACGTGAGGCCGGCCCAGCAGAGTTGGTTTCAGATGATCATGGACTCGGTACTGGTACTGTTCGCTGCCTCAAGGACCCTGATGTTAGTACGGCTGTCCTTCCAGCTGATGCAGAGAATCTGTTATCAACAAGATTGATGGGACTTCTCCAGGGCCTTGAGGTGGTGTCTATACACCGTTCAAGTTTCCGAGCCATATAGTAGAGTCAGAAGGATGCTGCCTAGCACAGGTGTTATGGACATTGAAGACTCTTATCATTGGGTATCCGTAGGCAACAGATTGGATATGACATTGAATCTCCACATTGATGTCGGCCTTAGATGAGAGGTATCTTACCAAGTAAGGGAAATGTTCCATATTAGTGAGAACTTCACCGTTGATCTTAATGGAGGGATTAATCGACAATAATATCTAATCTAATTTAATTTTTACTCCACACCAGTTTTAAGGCCAAGGGTGTTGGGTCTGTACGTTGCCGAGGTGGCACTGAAGGACCCCTGAGTGTCAGCAGGGAGTTGCAGCTCCTTAGCTTTCTTGGTCCACCATTGGTTTTTCATTTCCCGTGTTGTTCTTTGTAATTCCACCTTTACTGTTTGTTAAGTTCTCCTCTGTGCTTCACTGTCCTGCTGTCCATGGAGAGCTTTTCACTTGTTGTCGATGAGGTCTTGGATGAGGTGGTCATTCTTGTCAAACTGGTCTTGGTGTTTTCAGATCTTGTAGCCAATGATTTCTTCACAACATGAGAGAATGGCTGTCTTCAGCTCTTTCCAGTTTCCTCCACTCCACTAAAATGAACTGTTTGGAGATTTTGGTGTAGACTTTGTTGGATGGACAGTAGTCTGCTCCACTCTTGAAGTTGCTCAACGTTGTGCCTTTTTCTGAACAGTTTCTTTGTTTGCAGCTGCTTCTGGTGGCATTTGATGGACATTGAGGAGCGGATGAGCTGGTGGTCACTCCAGCAGTCATCTGCACCGGTCACTGCTTTGGTAATGAGGACATCCTTGAGGTCTTGGATCGATGATATTGTTGGTCATATGCTAGTGCTTTGATTGTGGTTGCAGCAAGGTGGTAATTCATGGAAAGGAATTATTACTACGCCACTCTGAAATAAATATCCAAGCAATTGGAGAATGAATCGGAAATTGAAAATTTTAAAGCTGACCCTTCCAACAGCCAGGTTGAATAATACAGATGTGCTTACAAGGTTAGATCACATCATGTTTGAGTCTCCAGAAAACCACCAAAGTGACTCACAAAGGCTATTTCAGAATCATAGATCAGTTTGTATGAAAAGGCCAGGAAAATTGTCTTGGAATGTTTATGTTGTTAATTTTGGGGTGAATTTATAGAATTCATGGAATCCCTACAGTGTGGAAACAGGCCCTTCAGCCCAACAAGTCCACACCACCCCTCTGAAGAGCATCCCACCCAGACCCACTCCCTTAATTTCCCATGTCTAACCCACCTAACCTAAACATTCCTGGACACTATGGGCAATTTAGCATGGCCACCCAGCCTGCACATCTTTGGACTGTGGGAGGAGACCAGAGCACGTGGAGGAAACCCACGCAGACACGGGGAAAATGTGCAAACTCCACACAGACAGTTGCCTGAGGATGGAATCGAACCCCGGTCTCTGGTGCTGAGATGCAGTACTGCTAACCACTGAGCTTTCGTGCACCCCTCCCTCCCAATTCCACCCCCGAAAATATCCTTACAGATTCAATCCAGAGTGATTAGCTCAAGAGAAGGGAGAGATTATGTTCTTGATGGACAATTACATTATTGAACGAGTTAAAGTAGGTCGAGCTCACCTGTCATGTTGCTGGTGAAACCAGATTGGTCACAGAGATTCTATATTCATTATATGCAAAGTCAACATGGTTACAAAAGTGGACTCATATCCTATTCCAGATTGGAAGATTGCATTACATGAATAGGACTTGGATAATATGTCACAACATTGACTTGCTGAAAAGGCATTGGCAAATTCTGTTGACTGATACAACTAAAGCAATATCAACTTTGGTAGCACCATACAGAGTATATAAATGCAAAGCATGCCATTTGAATTCAAAATTAAACCAACTTCATTTGTAGTAAAAACATTGAAGTACTGTGTAACAATATTATTTACACCAACAATTTGGTTATTTTTAACTATACCTAGGAAAAAAAATTACATCTCTTGACTGAATTGTTTTATCAGCTGAAGACAGCCAATTTGGGTCTAAATCTAGCTGAGAGAGAGTTTGCGAAGGTAAAAGTGATTTATTTGTGTGAGACAAGGCCAATCAGCACTGATAGAAGTGAAAGTAAGGGCTAGTTTGTATTTTTCCAAGTCAGGAAAAATCATGAAATTTTCTCTTAGACCATAAAATATAGGAGCAGAATTAGGCCATTCAGCCCATGAGTCTGCTCCGCTATTCAATCACTGCTGCTATGTTTCTCAACCCCATTCTCCTGTCTTTTTCCTGTAACCCTTGATCCTCTAGCTTCCCCAGCACCTTCTCCTTACTGATGGCCACTACACTCACCTCTGTCCCCTGATTCTCTAGAAGTTCTGGTGTGCTGCTGTGAACACGAATGCAAAGTACCTATTCAGTTCCTCTACCATTTCATTGTTCCCTATTACTACTTTTCCAGCCTCATTTTCCAGCATCCAATGTCCACACTTGCTTTTCTCTTATCTTTTATATATCTAAAGATACTCAAGGGACCCAGGGTCTTACAGGAGTTTGTAAAAATGATTCGTACAAGGGAACATGAAAAGATAATACCACAGATTTGTGAACTTCTGAAGAAGGGTCTAGGCCCGAAACATCAGCCTTCCTGCTCCTCTGATGCTGCTTGGTCTGCTGTATTCATCCAGTTCTACACTTTGTTACCAAACATTTGGTTGCAGCTCTAACTATAACGAAAAGGCTCAGGGTGAATTCTGTCCTTGGTGAAGTGAGTTGTAAAGTAGATAAGAGGGATGCAGGATTTTTGTTAAAAGGAATGGTACTTCCTTTTTCTTCAGGTGAGGTAGCTAAACCCATGTACAAAACTGAGAGATACAGGGGAAACAAATCACTTTTATTGGAGAAAGAATTGATTTTCCCTCCAGAGAGCTCAATGAGAGCTAAAGTATTGATAAATGGGATTGGTGGAGAATATATTCTAGTTCCACCATATAAAGTTCAACTTGAATGTGATTTGTTATCAGGAGAAGTAATTGTTGGAGTAGTAAAAACATTACCTATAAAGGGAGTAGATTTACTTGTGGGTAATGATTTGTCAGAATGAAAGGTAGTAGCTTCACTGATAATTATATTATGTCCAAAGGAGGTCCAAGAAACAGAAGAGTCATAGAGTCATAGACAGTACAGCATGGAAACAGACCCTTCATTCTAACTTGTCTGTGCTGACCAGATATCCTAAATTAATCTAGTCCCATTTGCCAGCATTTGGCCCATCTCCCTCTAAACAGAAGTGACAGGGAACAGATTCCTAGAATTTCTCCTTCGTGTACGGAAACTTGGGCAATGTTAAACAACATCCATTTATAAGGGTTGTTGTGAAACCAAAAGCAGAGCTGAAACTTTCCTGAAAGATGAAGATAATCCAGGTGGAGTGTTATGTATGACCTCCCTAATTACAGGACAAAAAGCAGATCCTGAATGAAATCAATGAGCACAGCCAGTCCATACCGAGGTCGAGGCTGAAGGAGGTGCAGAGTGCTTTTATCTTCAGAACAGAGTGCTGATGAGGAAGTGGAGACCCCTCACAGACCTGCAGGTGAAGAATGGTTGGTTATACATTGGCCAGTGGTACCGCCAGATATTGTGAGAAGCACATGAAAGTCCCATGGCAAGATACATGGGGATTCGGAAAACACAGGCGGCCAGAAACAGGTATTTTGCCTGGTCAAATCTGCATAATGATGTGGTGCAGTTTTGTAAAACGTGTTATATTTGTCAAGTTGTCATTAAACCTCAACATGTGACTAAACCAGCACTCCGAATTCTCATACCAGTTTTTGAGGAATCATTCAGTCATGTACTAGTGGACTGGATGGGACCATTACCTAAAACAAAAGCCAGAAATGAAAATATCTTCACCATTATGGATAGGACTACTCGATTTCCAGAAGCTATTCCTTTAAGGACAATCAAAGCTAAAGTGGTCTTGGGAAAACTCACATAGTTTTTCACCCATTTTATGGTCTACCAATAGAAGTACAGTCTGATCAAGGATCAAACTTTATGTCAAAACTTTTTTCAAGATATCATTAGTAGTTTGGGGATTAAACAACTGAATAGATTGCAAAATATCCATAGACCCAACATGCTTCAGAGAGATATCACCAAATTCTCAAAACCATGATCAAAGCCTTTCATTATGAGTGCCCAAAGGTCTGTGACAAAGGGTTCAATTTTCTATGAACTGTAACCTGAGACTCTCCACTGGCTTCAGCCCATTCGAAATAGTTTATGGTCTAGAAGTAAGAAGACCATTAAAACTGATTAGGGATGAATTGCTAAGCCAGAAAAACAAATCTTCAGTGTTAGAGTATGTGTCCATTTTTCTAAAAAGACTAAAAGGAGCAGGTAAAGTTGCGCAGGAACATCTAAAAACAAGAGGAAAGTGTGAGCAGATAAACACATGACAACCAGAGAGTTTAAAACAGGAGATGAAGTTTTGGTAATGTTGCTTTTACAAGGTGAACCATTAAAATCAAAACTCAATGGTGTCTACAAAGTAAGTAAAAGGGTTAGTCAGGTGAGATATTTAATTGCTACTCCTGATCAAAGGGAAAAAAATTGCTTGTGTAATATGAACATGTTAAACCAGTTCTATCGTAGAGATGATGAGAATGTTCAGGTGTGTCAAGTGGCAGGTGTACTCAAGAAGGATGTGGAGAATAAAGGATGGGAGCCAAAGAGAAGTGGACAATGCCAAAGTAATATTCCTACTATTGGGTTAACAAATTTGGATATATTAGAGAATTCAGATGCTGTACCTGGAGAAAGATCAATAGAGAGATATAGTGAGATTACTCAGAAAATACAAAGAAGTTTGCAGAGATGTACTACATTAACTGTAGGTAATTCAAACCTGATAAAACAAAACCCCGGTTGGTTAAACCCAGAGAAAGAAGCCAAAGTCAATGAGGAAATTCGATGCATGTTGGAGGATCAATTGATTAAACCAAGTCAGAGTAGTTGGAGTTCTCCAGTAGTTTTGCTTCCTAAAAGACATGCTTCAATGGAGTTATTTATAGAATATTGGAAAGTTAATGCAATCACAAAGACGGATGCATACCTTATTCCCAGACTAGTGTTGGTAGTGTGTCATTTATATCGAAAGTTGATTTGTTAAAAGGATATGGCAAGTACCATGGTATTTGTCACATCTAATGTCGAGTTATCCCATTTAGATTTAAGAACACCCCAGCCACGTTTCAAAGATGGAAAAGGAAGCAATTGTGTTGATAACAGCTCTTCAGGTTTATATTTCAAAGTTTATATTCAAAGTAGATGCTTTGAAATCATCATTTTTACACGCCATAATCCTGAGATTCGTGGTTAGTTTAAAGACGAGGCTCCAAGGTTGTTCAGATGGAATTTACATCTGCAGTTGTTTAATATAAAAATTGTACATATTTCCAAGAAAAAAATGTAATTAATGATGATTTCTCCAAATGTAAGCTGTTGTAAATTTAAGAAAATGACCAGGGAAGTTGAATAATGAATAAGAATCTGGTTGAAGGCAGAATGAATGGCTGCGAGTTGTGTGTTTTACTTGTCATTTAAATGTTACTAGCCTTCTTATGAAATGCATTTTTAAAAAATATGGTGTTTCATGTTTTTGAGTGTGGAGGCATGTTGGAACACTTGCTGATTTACATCAGTTTTATTTTTATTCTTTTTTTGATTTTGGTTTCGAGCTGAAGAGGACTTTATGAAACAGCTTGTGGTAAAAGGTAAATAATAGATAAAGTAAGCTTTTGTTTGTTAGTGAGACCAGGCATGAAGGTTAATTGTAGGCTGATTTTTGATTAAAAGAGTTCTTATAGATGCAGCAACCCCAGGAGGAGCATTCTGTTTAAACAGAAAGTGGAAGTTGGCTATTAACAAGGTCAATACATCGGAATTGGTTCTGGCAAGTCTGGAAGAGAGCCTATGTTCAAGCAGATGACAGAGGTTGAATGGTAATTGAATCCTCGGGAAGAGACAGTTCGTCTCGCAGGGCACAACCAGAGTTGATGGTTTTTTTGCGCTATTTCTTCTGGGGAGGTGACATTGGTTGTTGACAATACGGCATGAAGATTTGAAAACTCCCTGCCCACTCAACCACACCAGCTTCCAGAAGCCCAAATAGTAGAAAGCTGAGTTACAAGTAGTAATACCGCGACTTGAGGGAATTGAAAAGATAAGCCAGGTCATGATTTCCAGAAAAGTAACCAAGGAGTCCGCATCTATGCCTGTGAAACAATGCATCAAGAAAACCTTTGAAGTAATCTGGCCAGTTTTGTTGTTTTTTTATTTATTCCTTAACTGAATTTGTTTGTTTGTCTGTCTTTTGTGTGAATGGGGACTAAAAATGAATGTTTAAGGTTTAAAGCACAGACATTCACCAGTTTATCTTGTTGCTTAACTTTTTTGTCTGCTAACATTAATGTATATTTAATAAATAGTTATATCTTTTGTTTAAAATACAAAACCAGTGTCTGGAATTAATTATTCACAAAGTCTGGGATCGGCAATTTAAAAATCTGGTTAGGAACTATGGGAGTAACTACTGGGGGTCTTTGAAGGTTTTAATTTTACTGTGTTGTGAATACAGAGACAGAAAAGCTGATTTGGTTCGAGTGTCTGTTTTCATGTCGTGACAGCTTGCTGTACATCATTTTGAAATAAACATCACCAACAATACGAATGATAGACATAACAAGGTGTAGAGTGGATGAACACAGCAGACCAAGCAGCATCAGAGGAGCAGGAAAGCTTTCCTGCTCTTCTGATGCTGCTTGGCCTGCTGTGTTCATCCAGCTCTACACCTTGTTATATCAGATTCTCCAGCATCTGCAGTTCCTACTGTCTCTGAATGCCAATGATATGTGTATTATGCTGACCACAATCCTGTGGTTTTCTTGGAAACATTTTGGGACAAGAATTGTAGTGTGCTTTATCCCCATACCGTTGCACATAATTTTTATCTAAGTAAACATCCAGTGTCCTCTTGTACTTGCTCCTTTTATGAGTGAGAACTTCTCCTTATCTCCTCTGAGCCTTCCTCTCTAAGGGGAATAGCCCTCTCTTCTTCAATTGATCCTCATTCCTGGAACCATTCTTGTAAATACTTTTGCACTGTCTCTAATACATTCATATCTTTCCTATATTGTGGCACACACATCTGTACACAATATTCCAGGTGAGGTCTAACAAGTATCTTTTACAGGTTTAACACCACACCCTTGCTCTTGTACGCTATGTCCCCCCTAATAAAGCTGGGGTTTGCTACTGACCATGATGGAGCATGAATAATCCATCCCACCTCATAATGACCATGTCTCACTAAACTGGTCAACACACAAAAAGACAGTGCAGAAACTAACCTGCAATTACTCCTCCCACTTAACTAAAACTCTTCATATTCAGGGTAAAAATTGGTATCAGATTAGAATTTAAATAAAATGTGGATAGTGTAAAGTTCTGTGATTCACTCCATTTAAAATTAAAGGAGCAATAATCTGTTTGCTTTACTTATTTCAAGTCCTTCATCTCAACAACAGCTGAGAACTGAATTCCAAAGGGAGGTGAGAGTGACTGCCCATGACAGTACAGAGTTGTTACATTTCAGGAGCCCATTCAGCCCATCATGCCCCCTCCAACTCTTCAAATGAGCATCATTTTCTTGTGCCAATCTCCTGCTTTTTCCCCATACTCTTGGACACTATTTCCATCCAAATAATCATCCAATGTCCACTTGAATAACGTCAAGTGACTGAGTGTGGCATCAAGAAGTCCGAGCAAAACTAGAATTAATGGGAATCAGGGGAAAACTCTACGGCAGCTGGAGTCATACCTAGCACAATGGAAGATTCAGTATCTCAGCTCCAGAACATCTCTGCAGGAGTTCCTCAGGGTAGTGTCCTACGCCCAGCCACCTTCAGCTGCTTCATCAATGACCTTCCCTCCATCATAAGGTTAGAAGTGGGAATGTTCGCCAATGACTGCGCAGTAGAACATAGAACAGTACAGCACAGTACTTCAGCCCATGATGTTGTGCTGACCTATTATCCTACAATGCAATGTTCAGCACCATTCGTGACTCCTCAGATACTGAAGTGTTGGAACAACTTGATTGATAGACCCCAACACTGGATTCCAAATCTATTCATGAGCGCTGTGGCATCAGGACTGCAATCTACTATAGTAACTCACCAGCATGCCTCAATAATGACTCCCTTCTATGGGCATATGTTTAATGGAGTCTGTCTGGTCTCAGCTGATTAATTGTGGTTTCCTCAATGGACCGCATACCCTCAGAACCTGACATTAACCTCCTCCCCAAATCATTTGCCAAGTCCCCCCAACCCCAGCCTTCACCCAAACTCCAGCCATTCCCTGAGCCACCCCCAGGCTTTTCCTGTTGCCCACCAATCCCCCCACCATCAAAGCCCAACCATTTCCCCCAGGCTGACCAAATGACCCAAGAGAGATATAGATAAGGTGAATAGCCAGTCTTCTCCCCAGGATAGGGGAGCCCAAACTAGAGGGCATAGGTTTAAGGTGAGAGGAAAAATACTTACAAGGGACCTGAGGAGCAACTTTCTCATGCAGAAGGTGGTGTGTGTGGAATGAACTGCTAGAGGAAGTGGTAGAGACAAGTACAATTACAACATTTAAAAAGCATTTGGACAGATACATGAATGAGAAAGATTTAGAGCGATATGGGCCAAATGCAGGCAAATGGGACTGGTTCAGTTTGTAAAACCTGGTCGGCATGGATGAGTTGGACTGAAGGGTCTATTTCCGTGCTGTATGACTCTATGACCTGTATTTTAAGAAACTCTCATTTTTGACTGTCTCGTGTCCTTAGGGAATGTTCGTGTCCTATCCCTCCTGAATAGTCTGTGGAAGACTGGTCCTGTAAACCTGCTGAGTGACTTTCAATGACTTGAATGTATGAACAAGGAACAACAGCAGGCCACTTGGCCCTTTGAACCTGCTCCACCATTCAGTAAGATCACGGCTGATCTGATTTTAACCTCAACTCTACATTCCTGCATCTCCCCAGTAATCTTTCAACTCGTTGGTAATAATGAGTTGATCTCCCTCTACCGTAAAACTATTTTTAAAGATTCTGCACCCACTGCCTTTTTGAGGAAGGGAATTCCAAAGAATCACAACCTTCTGAGAGTATAAACAATGGCCCCTAGTTTGAGATTCTCCCACAAAACATCCTGTACGCATCCTCCCGGCCAAGTCCTCTCAGGATCTTGTGTATGTCAATGAAGTCACCTCTGACTGCTCTGAATCCCAGAGGGTACTTTCCTCATGAGGCAGTGAGTGAGTGAGTGACTGAGGGAAGGAGTGTGAGTGAGGGAGGCTGCAGTAGAAAGAGATGATGATGCTGATGGTGTGGCTCCATCACTTTGATGAACTGGTCACTTTACATTCTCCCCCCAGCCCCCCAATGGGTCATCTCCTGGACCCACATACAGACTGTCCCTTGTTTTATTGCCCCCTCAGTGCTCATTCCCCACCCCCTACCCCTCAGATTTGCTCCAGTTCTTGCCCCATGTTGTATTGATCCGGGGTAATTATTGCCACAGCCGGATTACAGAGTCTGATGAAAACCCCTGGGTCATTGAGGGTTAATGTTTCCATGGGAACAGGGCGCCCCCCCCCCCCCCAGGAGGAGCCTGGAACTGAACGGTGTAGCCGGGGGTTGCGGCCGGAGGTTTGAGGCGGCGGACCGGAAGATAGTGTGGAGCCGGGACGTGCGTGCGGATAAAGGCTCCGGGTTTAACGCAGTCCCGTCCGGCTCCTGGCTCCAAGTCCCGGGCGTCGCCTGCCCGCCATCTGCCACCCCCCCCCCCCC
>NC_063342.1:1224308-1231046 GCF_021869965.1 Rhincodon typus
CAGCCCTCAGCCCTCAGCCCTCAGCCTCCGGCCTGCAGCAGAGACGGAGCCCCGACAGAGCCCGAGGCCCAGCCGAGCCTCCCGGTGAGGTGAGGGACACGGTGTTGCAGCGCAGCCGCTGACCTGGCGCTAGACAAATGTATGGCCGCTGCGGGGTCATGAGTTTGGGAAGTGCATTAGTCTAGCGCCTGTCATGGCCCAACAGTGGCTCGCTTTGGTATGGTCATTGTTGTAAGAAACTTGGTCTACAATCTGGGCATAGCAAGATCCCACAAGGAGCTAGACGGTTTAATTTAGAATGGGATCAGAGGTAGTACAGACAAGATGGGCCGAAGGGTCGGTTCACACGCGGCATTGTTCTGTGATGTTTCCTCGGCGCTGACCCTCCGACAGTGCGGCGCTCCCTCGGCGCGGACCCTCCGACAGTGCGGCGCTCCCTCGGCGCTGACCCTCCGACAGCGCGGCGCTCCCTCGGCGCTGACCCTCCGACAGCGCGGCGCTCCCTCGGCGCTGACCCTCCGACAGCGCGGCGCTCCCTCAGCGCTGACCCTCCGACAGCGCGGCGCTCCCTCAGCGCTGACCCTCCGACAGCGCGGCGCTCCCTCGGCGCTGACCCTCCGACAGCGCGGCGCTCCCTCGGCGCTGACCCTCCGACAGTGCGGCGCTCCCTCGGCGCTGACCCTCCGACAGCGCGGCGCTCCCTCGGCGCTGACCCTCCGACAGCGCGGCGCTCCCTCGGCGCTGACCCTCCGACAGCGCGGCGCTCCCTCGGCGCTGACCCCCCCCCCCCCCTCCCCCCCACCTCCGACAGTCTGGCTGTGCCTGCTCCCTTAGCGCTGACTCTGTCAATGCAAAACTGCTTGTGATTATTCTGGTAGTTAGATGAAGTAGCATATAGGAAATTCATTTGTGGTTCATGCAACTGGCACAGAGCAATTGAACCCAGTGACTTGTTTGTGCTGTAAATTCTGTACTAGACATAGTTTCTGTTTAAGTATCTGACCTCAGACTGTTTGTGGCTGTCGTACTGGGGCCAATGTGTCGTTGGTGGTGTGGTCAAGTTTGAGAGAGGCTGGCTGGGTGTAAAGATTCGCAAAGAATGGGTTTGTGCAGATTAATGGGACTATGAACAATGGTGTATTTGTAAAACAAGAGCAGTCAAAATGTAAGCTGTGTTCCATGGCAACAGGAGTAGGCCGTTCAGCCCCTCGAGCTGTTCATTGTCACAGGCAGTGAGAGCTGTACTACCTT
Organism: Rhincodon typus; assembly: GCF_021869965.1. Classification (NCBI taxonomy): domain Eukaryota; kingdom Metazoa; phylum Chordata; class Chondrichthyes; order Orectolobiformes; family Rhincodontidae; genus Rhincodon; species Rhincodon typus. The sequence continues at coordinate 1,225,560 of NC_063342.1, forward strand.
GGCATATGTTATGGGGAGGTTGTGAAGGCTCCCAGAGTTGAAGCTGGAGACCTGTCTTGTCAGTGAATGTTGGTTGGCTGAAGCCCTCTATCTGTGTCAGGGTTCAGAATGAGCAGTGGAGACTTTCTCCTTGCCTTCAAACTTTGAGAGCTGCTGGAAATGAAAATGCATTATCATCACAATGTGTATCTAACTGCAACCATCAAATCAGAGTATTGAAATGAATAATGTAGAGTGTGTGGGAGCCTCTCTTCAGCATGAAAGCCAATGTGATGTTACTGAAGTCAAAATGATCAGCACTGGGAACCTGAGGAGGAATGTCTGTGTAACACAAGCACTTCACTCTAGTAGTCAGTCTCATCTATAATACAGTTTAAAAAGTCCTATTGAAACATCCTGCTGTAATATAACTGAACTGAAAATGGAGGAAGATTATTGGGTGTCACTGAGTTCTTATTAGCTGATGTATGTTAGTGTGCTGATGAGAGGAAGTCTCATTCTGAGTGTGTGTGTATGTGGGGTGAGGGAAGTGGTAGGAGGTTAGACAGGGTTATCTGGTAATGAATGAGTGAAGATTCAGTGAGACCACCAGAGGTCCAGTATCTCATCAAAAGTGTCAAAACTGATTCTCAATACCTTTAAAAATGATGATTGGAGGTCTAAAGAAACAGACTGAAGTTTTAAACTGACGAAAGGGTGGAGTTTCTTATTCAAAATTGAGTATATAAGCCATTTAATTACTTCTAATTGAGGGATAGGAGGTACAGGAGATGCCTCTTAAATAACTCTGCTCAGCAATGTAGTTAGATATTTCAAATATGATGGCAGATCTCTTCGTGCTATTTTGAGCAACATGTAAAGTGGGTTTGTGAGATATGGTTTGATGTTCCTGGACGCGAACAGAAGGAGCTGCCCTCAAAATGGACTTCTAATCTTCTTATGACAGCTGTGCTTTCATGCTGTAATTGTTGCCTATTTTTTAAGTCTTTTTAAAAAGAAGTCTCAGACCCACTCCCCACTCCCTTAAACTGAAGGTAAAATTCAATTATATTATGATTGTGCCAGCAGAGGCCATTTTTACTATGAAACATAAATCAATCTGACCTTGTTATATAGTATCAGGTCTGGTATAGCCTGCAGTCTGGCTTCAAAACATGCTGCTCTAAGAAACTATCCCAAAAACATTCTATGACCTCCTCATCAAATGCCATCTTTGCCCATCTGATTCCTTTAGGAAGATTAAAATCTCCCATGATTATTACCATGCCTTTCTGAAAAGCTCCCATTATTTTTTTCCCTGTTTGCTGCACCCTACCTTGTAATTACTGTTAGGGGCCCATACACCAGTCACACAAGTGACTTCTTGCCTTTATCATTTCTCATCTCTACTCCATGGTTTGGGTCATTCCTCTCAAATATGCTAATCATCATTAACTAAAAGAGCTAGGCCTCCGCCTTTTTCAAGATTCCTGTCCTTCCTAAATGTCCTATACCGTTAAAGATTCAGGTTCCAATCCATGTTATCCTGCAGTTGTGTCTCTGATGGCTGCTAGATTGTATGACTTTATTTGCACTCAGTTCATTTCATTCAAATACAGAACTTTCAGTTTTATCTGTGCATTCTTTTTGTAACTGCTAACCTTTTCTGTTGATCTGGACTTAGATTTGTACACACTATCTCTTCCTATCACAATCTATTTATCATTTAATACCATTTTCTTTCACCTTGTTTCGACTCTTCCATAAGACCATATGATGTAGGAGCACCATTCGGCCCATTGAGTCTGCTCTGCCATTCAATCGTGGCTGATAAGTTCCTCAACCCCATTCTCTTGCTTTCCCCCCATAACCCTTGATCCCCTTGATAATTCACAACCTATCTATCTCAGTCCTAAATGTACTCAATGACCTGGCCTCCACAGCCTTCTGTGGCAGTGAATTCCATAGATACCCCACTCTCTGGCTGAAGAAGTTTCTCCTTATCTCCGTTCTAAAAGGTCTTGCCTTTACTCTAAGGCTGTGCCCTCAGGCCCCAGTCTCTCCTACAAATGGAAACATCTTCCCAACATCCACTCTGTCCAGGCCATTCAGTATTCTGTAAGTTTAAATTAGATTCCCCCTCATCCTTCCAAACTCCAATGAGTATAGTCCTCAAACATTCCTCCTATGTTAAGCTTTTCATTCCTGGGACCATTCTTGTGAACCTCCTCTGAACCTGCTCCAGGGCCAGTACATCCTTCCTGAAATATGGGGCCCAAAACTGCACGCATTACTCCAAATGTGGCCTGACCAGAGCCTTAAAAAGCCTCAGTAGTACATCCCTGCTTTTATATTCAAGTCCTCTCAAAATAAATGCCAACATTGCATTTGCCTTCCTGACCACTGACTCAACCTGCAAGTTTACCTTGAGAGAATCCTGGACTAGAACTCCCAAGTCTCTTTGCACTTCAGACTTCTGCATTTTCTCCCCATTTAGAAAACAGCCCATGCTTTTATTCTTGCATTACCTCACACTTTCCCACGTTGTACTCCATCTGCCACTTCTTTGCCCATTCTCCTAACCTGTCCAAGTCCTTATGCAGCCTCACCACCTCCTCAATACTACCTGTCCCTCACCTATCTTTGTATCATCTGCAAACTTAGCCAGACTGCCCACAGTTCCCTCATCGAGATCATTAATGTACAAAGTGGTCCCAACACTGACCCTTGTGGAACTTGTCACCGGCTTCCATCCTGAGAAAGATCCTTTTATCTCCACTCTGTACTTTCTGCCAGACAGCCAATCTTCTATCCATGCTAGCTTCCATTTACCATGTCTTCCTAAATTTGACCACTTGTTCCCACTACTTAGTTTAATATCCTCCCTACTTCCCTAGTTTTGCAACTTACGAGAACATCAGATTGTTGTTGTATACTCTTGATTGAACACTCACCATCATTTGCGTGGAGATCCTCTGACTGGTACAGATCTGACTTTCTCCAATGTAAAAGCCACACAAACTGCAACCCATTTGTCCTATAGCAGTGTTTGAACCACATGTTAAGGTTGCTATATTGGTCACATTTTGGGAGGTGAAATGTTGCCTGTGGAGTATTCAGCTTGGGAAAGAAAAAGGCACTAGACTTGGGAATATACAGGTGGAGTTGTATCAACTGCTGCTTTGAGTTGCAAAGCCAAGAGTGGAAAAAAATTGATAACCAATTGGGAATCTCTCACTCTGACTCTCATCCTCAAGGTTAATGTCAAGTGGAGAAAGCAATTCCAGTTCTATTGCTGTAGAATAAAAGTTAGCAACTAAACAGCTGACCTTATGTTTTAAAATCCAGCACCTGCAATCCTGGTGATAGGTCGTTAATCCAGAGGCCCAGGTCATGTTCTGGGGACTCAAGTTTGAATTCCACCACGCAGATGGTAGAATTTGAATTCAGTAAAAAAGAATCTGGAAGCAAGCATCTAATGATACCACAAAACCGTTGCCAATTGTTGGGGGGAAAAAATCCCATCTGATTCACTAATGTCCTCTGGGGAAAGAAATTACCATCCTTACCAGCTCTGACCTACAGGTGACTCCAGACCCTCAGCAATGTGGTTGACTCTTAACTGCCCTTTGGGCAATTAGGGATGGGCAATAAATGCTGCTTGGCCAGCGACACCCTCATCCTGTGAATGAATAAAAAATAACCTCCAGAGCTCCATGGACTTTAAATGGCAATTGACTATATTATTTTGTCAAGATATTTTAGTAATCAACCTGTTAAGAGATGTTATCACATACCTCTGGAGCTGGTGGGACTTGAATCTGGGCCATACCACTGCACCACAAGAACCCTTTCTTTCCTGCCTAGATACACACTTCTTCCGCAGCTTTATTTTTAAGCTTATGGCCATGGGAAATCTGCTGTGCTGGTTTGGACATTGCATCTGCAGGATAAGTCATCAGCTCCTGAGTCCTCTGTGGTCTTGAGGACAGAAAAAACGTTTCAAGGGTTTTCCAAAGGTTTTATTGAAAGGGAACAAATTGGCATTGCTTGGGAGGAACTTGCTGCAAACTGTACCAACAAACCACAAACTAGTTGGGGTCTGACTTGATAAACTGTACTGTGGAAGAGCAATGAGAGAGGAAGCAGAGGGAGCAAAAGCCCTGACTCAAGTGCTGTCATTCCCCCACTCTACCACCACCTTCTTCACTGCTGCTCCTGTCCTCTGTGTCCAGGGTTAACTGGCCTCCTGAGGGGGGATCACCTCATGAAGCTTGATAGATGCCATCCTTGTTGCAAGGGATGGATGGTGAGAACTACTGAAGTCCCAAAGCACATCCTCAATATTTGTGTCAAAGTCTCAGTTCACACAAATTGACATTTGTGCCTTGTCTTTCTTAACCCTTCTGCAGCATTTCATGTTTTTGTCCATTGCAAGTGAGATAAGAATGGAGCTGGATGATGGTGAAGGATGGTGTAGTCGCTGTGTCAAAGGCCAAAGACATTTTGAGAAAGATCAGGAGGGATCGTTTACCGCTGTCACACTCACAGGATGTCATTGGTGACTTAACAAAGAGCAATACTGTAGAGTAATAGGCCCTTCGGCCCTCCAAGTCTGCACTGACACATTTTGCCCTCTCAAACTAAAACTGTCTTCACTTACAGGATCTGTGTCAATCTATTCCCTTCCTATTCATGTATTCATCCAGGTGTTTTTTGAATGCTGCTATTGTGTCTGCTTCCACCACCATCTCTGGCAGCGTGTTCCAGGTACTCACCACCCTTTGTGTGAAAAACGTGTCTTGTACAGCTCTTAAGCACCACGTGGAACAATCCCTCTTCCGTACCTACACCGGCCCTAAACCCCACCTCTTCCTCCGTTACATTGATGACTGTATCGGTGCCGCCTCGTGCTCCCACGAGGAGCTCGAACAGTTCATACACTTCACTAACACCTTCCACCCCAACCTTAAATTTACCTGGACCATCTCTAACACCTCTCTCCCCTTCCTGGACCTCTCTGTCTCCATATCGGGCAACCACCTAGAAACCGATATTCATTTCAAGCCCACCGACTCCCACAGCTACCTAGAATACTCCTCCTCCCACCCACCTTCCTGCAAAAATGCTATCCCCTATTCCCAATTCCTTCGCCTCCGCCGCATCTGCTCCCAGGATGAGGCATTCCACTCCCGTACATCTCAGTTGTCCTCGTTTTTCAAGGACCGTAACTTCCCCTCCTCGGTGGTCGAGAACGCCCTCAACCGTGTCTCCCACATCTCCCGCACCTCATCCCTCACACCCCGTCCACGCAATAAGAACCAAAAAAGAATCCCCCTCGTCCTCACGTACCACCCCACCAACCTCCGGATCCAACGCATCATCCTCCGACACTTCCGCCATCTGCAATCCGACCCCACCACCAAAGACATCTTTCCCTCCCCACCTTTATCTGCTTTCCGGAGGGACAACTCTCTCCGTGACTCCCTTGTCCGCTCCACACTCCCC
>NC_063342.1:1231546-1250475 GCF_021869965.1 Rhincodon typus
CCCCTCCCCTTGCTGACCCTGCCCTACCCACCTACTCTACTCCACTCCACTCCACCCTCTTGCACTCATCTCACAAACCCACCTTGTCCGTACTTCCTCTTGCCTCACAACTCCAAGCTGTAGCCCTATCTCACTCGCCTGCCTGCTGCCTCACTCTGTGTTTTGCTCCAACAGGTGTTGGGATTCGAGGTGGACTTAGTGAACTCGGTCCAGTTTTCCAACCATACAGGTAAGAAACAAATATCAAACATCGTTGCCTCAGTGTTCACATCTCTGCTATTGTACATCCCTCAATTTCTTCAGTAAATCACAGTAGGAGAGCAAATAAAGGAAAGCTTCTTTGAAAACCGAGACAAATGATCTCGTGCAGCCTGAATCCGATTCTGAATTGATGCTCGCTGGGGAACAGGGTCCCCCACACAATGACGCTTGCTGGGGTGTGCATATGTCAGCACATCTCTGTAATTTACCCACTCATTATTCTAACTGACCTTGAGAAGAATAACTGGCTGTCTCGAGGAGGCCCCTTTGCCATGTGCTGCAGTTACGGCTGAGCTTTGTCGACAGTGATAATGAGCAAGTGTAAAGTCCTCATCATATCAGTGCCTGTGTTTTATCATGATCTGTGCATAATTGACTGGAATGGCTGAACGTCACATTAGACTCTGGCTGAGCCTGCGCCTAACCTCCAGCCTGTTGCCATCTGACTCTTGTACAATGTCCATTTCCATTCTGGTTGAAGAAGCAGCAGTGCAATTTTGACCGCACAGTAATGGTACCAGTTACGGGTGTCACTTTATCTGAAATGCTTTCATTGGTCTCTTCTTTAATTGCTCTAATGTTTAGTTAAGAGCAGTAATAAAAAGATCAGCACCATGAGAGAGCAGGCTACTGAGCTAAAGCTCTGCTGTGTGGAGGTTGCCTTGCTTCTTTCTTGTCGAGTGTCTAATACAAGTCTCTGTCATGTGGGCTATTAGAATGTAGGGACTCTTTACTGAAGGTGCAAAATATAGACTTCATTTATGGTAACAATCTCAGCATCTTCCAATATGACAGGTCTGTGGAAACCTGGAAGTGTATCTCCAGCAGTTTATGGCAAAGTGTGTACTAACATGTTGCTTGATGTACAAGGCTCTAGCACACTGGCAGCAGGTATTGTGCAGTTATCTGCTTCTCTTAGGAAATATCAGAGTATCTGTGTCCACTTCCCACAATGTTAGCACTATTTTTAAATAACAGAAAGCTATTCATACTTGCTGGCTCCACCTGAAATTTTAAACGTAACCTACATGCTGCAGAATAAGTAGACCCTAACTAACCAGGCCACTCTATAAGGGGAAATGTAGGTGTACGGTGCAGGGTTGTGCCTGTGTGCTGCTGTCTCCCTCTGGCCTTGACCAGTTTTTGGTGAAGGTACCAATGATTCTGATAAAATGTGTGTCAGAGTCCAGATGGCCTAATAATCATTGAATGATAGATACAGAAAGAGGCCATTCAGCCCATTGTACCTGTACTAGCCTTCTGGCATAGGGGCCCTGAATTGGGACTGATTGCTGTTTTGGATCTTTTGTCCTGTCTTTCCTTTTCTATTCACTTGCTACCTACTGTGCTATGGGAATTGCCCAGAGCCAACATTGGCAGCATATTACAAGATAGACATTTCTGCAACTATCACACAGTAAAGAAGGTTCTGCAATAGCATCAGATCTCAACTAAGGATCCTACAAACAGTTGTGGAAGGTCACACAGGGGCCCAGGATCTTGAGGTGTCAAACAGCAGACAATAATGCCCTTGCCTCAATTGCACTACGGGTGGAAGTTTTCTCTAATTAACAGAGGCCGACAGCTGCTATTGGCCTGAAAGCAAACCTACAAGTTTATGCTGAGCCAAAGGAAAAGATGAGAATCAGTCATTTGTTTTACCCATTAATACAAACTAAGTTACTACAACACCTCCGAAAGCACTGTGCGCTGTGTGTCCTGCCAGTCCCAAGCACTGCTGTGTTTGTGTTTCAGGGTATGACTACTGGAAGGGACAAACCATGACAGCAGAAGAACTGCAAACACTGTATGAAGGACTCCAACTGAATGATGTAACTCGCTATGATTATGTCTTGACAGGTAAGTGCTGATTATATCCTGAGGGTAAGGGTTAGTGCAACTGATTTGTTTTACTCTGTATCTAACCCCGTAGTGTGCCTGTCCTGAGAGTGTTTGATGGGGTACAATGCAAAGGGTGCTTTACACTGTATCTAACCCTGTGCTGCCCCTATCCTGGGAGTGTTTGATGGGGGACAGTGTAGAGGGAGTTTTAAATTTTTTGCATGTCCCATCAGTTCTTGTGCATCCTGGCATGCTGTTTGTACTCCCTAGCTGGCCATGTCTAGGTGTGTAGCTGTCTGTGGGAGGTGAGATGTGAGCCTCCCAGCTCTCGAATTCCTTTACTAGTGAATGATACACTCTGTATGTTTATAAGGTTACACCAGAGACACTTCATTTCTGGATAAGGTGATGGAAATTATTCAGGAGCTGAGGAGACAGAACCCCAAACTGGTTTATGGTGAGTCTGACCTTGAATGCTGTGAGGTTGTCGATTGGTAATATGCTGTAGAAAGCTGCTTTTGAGGCTTTTATCTAATCTCTCTGGCAATGCCTATAGCTCACAACCTTTACTCTTGAATTGTCTGATTTTTGCATGAACTGATAGTTGAGGTTACAGTTTGGTTATCACTCCCAGTTATCTTTGTTTTCAGAATCAGAGCTGCTGACTTGAATTGTATCTGTCAGAGAGGGAGAGCCCTTCAGTTACTTTGCTGTCTTGTAGTATTGGGGACTGTGCTTGGCACTGAGATTCTTTGACATTTAACCTCAGATTGTACTGTAAATAACAAGTGTGGGATGGGTGGGTGGATCAGCTCTGCATTTGGAGTTAAGTTTGTTAAATCATACAGGGATACAGCACAGGAATCCATTCACCTCGTGCCTCTTTTAGCTCTCTGAAGCAAATATTCAATTAGTCCCACTCCCCTGCGCTGTCCACAGGCTGTGTAACTATAAGGGAAGGCAGTGGCATAGTGTGAATGTCCATAGACTAGTAATCCAGAATCCCAGGTTAATATTCCGGGGATGTGGGTTCATTTCTCACCGTGAGAGATAGTGAAATTTGAATCCCAAAAAATCTGGAATTTAAAAGCTCGTCTGGTGACCAGATAACCACACTCAATTGCTGGAAGATCCGACCTTTGGTCACTATCCTTTTTAGGGAAGGAAATCTGCTATCTTGACTAGGTCTGAATTACATGTGACTCCAGACCCACAATGTGGTTGACTCTTAGCTGCCCTCTGAAACAAACAAGCCAGCAGTCAAGGGCAAGTAGGGATGAGCAATAAATACTGGTCTAGTCAGTTGCACCTGTGAATAATTTTATAAAAATCCATGAAGTACTTTTCCTATTCCTTTCTTTTGTCTGCTGCTGCTGATCTTTCAAGCAGTGTATTCCAGACAACAACCACTGTACGTAAATGATTCTATGGTGTCCTGTGGTCCATGCCCCTGTTAAACCATCTCTAGTCCACTCGGGCAAATCTCCTGCACAGACCCTCCAACAATGCACCCTTCCTAAAACATGGCACCCAGAAATGAAGACAATGCCCTGGCTGGGATCCTCTCAGTTTCAGCATCGCTTCACGGCCTGGCATAGTAAGGGATCCAAGGATGAGAGCCTTAGGGTGACACTGATCATTGCAGTTCATTTGGGAACAGGATCTGAGAGCGAGTTTGGGGGGTTGGCGGAGGTAGGGAGCAGAGAAAGATCGTCTTTTAACGTAAATAATTGCTAATTAATGTAAATGATTATTTCCTTAATTCTTTTCCAGTCTGTGACCCTGTGATGGGTGATAAAAGGAATGGGGATGGATACATGGTGAGTGACTGATGCATGTCTCTCTCTATCTCTCTCTCTCTCTCTCTCTCTCTCTCTCTACCTCTCTACCTCTTGTGTCCAGTGGATATTATTTTGCTGAATGTCTTGTTCTGCCCGTAGTATGTTCCGGAAAATCTTCTTCCAGCTTACAAAGAGAAAGTGGTCCCCCTCGCTGACATCATCACTCCAAACCAGTATGAAGCAGAGTAAGTGTTGTTAATTGCAGCTTCTGAATTCTTGCCCCCATAATACAGCCACAGGGAGGGAGTAAAGTGTCTCCTGTGGCTCTTAGTGATCAGTGTGGTCTTCTAATGGCTGCCATTCTCTGTCTCCTGTTGAAGGAGGAGATGCTGATGGGAATGATTCTTCAACATCTTCAGGGCAGCTGTTGAGCTGAATGGTTAGTGTTCAAAACTTGATCCACACACCAAGCTCACCTTGCTGTATGACAGAGTTATTTTTTATCAGCAGCCTGGTTCCAACACTTCCCCAGACAGGAGTAACTGCAGGGGTTTGTCGTACGTAGAGTACCAGCTCATGCTCATTCCTCGAACAATGCTCATGTGGAATGAGATACAGAAATATTTGTTGCAAGGTTAGAGAAACATTGCACAGAGTCCTGGAATATCTCCCTTATCGAGTAGTCAGAGCAGGTGTCCTTGTTGGAAATAAAATTTTTGGGAAATATTGCAGGGTTTGGAGTATGCGGGTCAAGGTTGGATATGTTGCACAGGGTCATATTAGGGAGGGGGAAATTAGAAATACAGTTTAAAAAGAAACTGAAGCAAGTGTGAGAGAGAGAGATCCAAAGGGGGCAACAGAGAGAGAGTCAGGAAAAAAGAAATGCAGAGAGAGAAAATCAGAGACTGATGGACAAAAGAAATGAAACGAGACAGATAGTGGAGTTTGTGAAAAATTTGAACTGACTGAGTGCACAATCCTGACTCTGATATTTGCTGTTTTGTCTTTTGAAGAAGTAGTTTGTAGTAAATTTAATTGCAGTTTGACTCTTCCATTTTCAGAATTCTTGCAGGACGGAAGATGAATACAGAAAAGGAGGCAATTGAGGTAACTGCAACAACTGTTAAATGGTTCAGATCCAGAGTGGATCTGGAAGTGCCAACTGTTAAGAGAGTAAATTAAGGGCCTCCTGCAATGTTTAAATATAAAATAAAAAGCCACAGCAATATTTCTAAAAGCAGAGTCTGCCTGAGCAAATGCTGACCTCTCAAACAACACCCAAAATAGATCATCATCACCTCCCTTCTTTTGGCAGCATGTACTCAATGAATTGGCTACCATACTTTTTCACATTGAAACAGAAACTGCACTTGAGAGAATGCTTAATTGACTATAAATTTTTTTAGGACTTTCTGAAGTCAGCAAACGTGATTTTAAAAATTTAAATCCTTCAGTCATCAGTCAGACTTGACTCAAGCACAGAATGCTGGAGAAATTCAGCAGGTCTGGCAGCATCTGTGGAGTGAGAAACGGTTAATGTTTCAAACTCCCAGTTCTGAAGATACAGTAAAGTTTCTTCTATACTGTCCCCATTAAACACTCCCAGGATAGGTAGAGCTCTTGTCGGTTTGAGATTAGTGATTGGATCTGTGTGTGTGTTACAGGTTATGGATATTCTCCATGCAATGGGCCCTGACACTGTGGTGATCACAAGCTCTGATCTCCCCTCTGCTCTGGGGGACAATTACTTGGTGACCCTTGGCAGCCAGAGAAAGGGTGAGTGCGAATGTCCATTATCAGGGATTGTTTGAAATAAACTAATGCTGTCAATATAATTATCTGGATTTGACACTGCTCGGTTTGCATGAAGCCTGAGTATTTATTGTGTTCTGTGCCTAGTGCTGTAGTGAGACTTGAATCCAGAATATTCCATACAGTCCGGTCTGACAGTTCCTGGGCAGTTGGAGTGTTGTCTTTTGTCATGGACGTTGAAAAGAGAGCCCCAGCTCCTTGAGCCTCTTCTGTTTTTCGTGGGAAACTTTGAAAACATAATGTTGAAACAAGGCCCATACCTTCCCTCAAGTTTTATGTTTTAAGGAAAAATTCAAGGGCATTTTTGTAAAGCAGGGAAATTTTCCCCAATATTCATGCTAGTATTTATCCCTCAGTCAACATTCCCACAATAAATTGTCATCTTTTTAATTGATGGGATGTGCAGTCCTGTGGCTGGGCAGTCTTTAACATGCATCCCCCAGTTGCCCCTTGAGAAGGTAATGAACTTCCTGAGCTGCTGTGGTCCGTATGGTGTAGGTGCACATGCAATGCTGTTCAGAAGGGAGTCTGCCTACATGCACCTAAGGTGCAGTGACCACCTGTAATCATGAGGTATATGGACTAAGGGCAGGCAGGAGGGATTAGTTCAATTTGGTGTCATGTTCGGCACAACACTGTGGGTGGAAGGGCTAGTTCTCGTGCTGTACTGTTCTATGTTCTCTATGTTTTAACTCTCAGCCGAACTAGTACACCATACCGACTATAGCTACTGTGTGAGTTCCAAAATCTGGAACTTGAATTTCCATAGCCAGTGACAGTTCCTGCAGGGGAAGTGTCCATGATTCAGAAGAATGAAGGGGATCTTGTTGAAACATATAAAATTCTAACAGTACTAAACAGTATAAATGCAGAATGGATGTTCCTGAAGGTGGGGGATGTTCGGAATCATAGGTCACCGTATAAGGATATGGGTTTGCCTGTTTCGGACTGAGATGAGGAGAAATTTCTTCAGGCAGAGTGGTGAACCTGTAGAATTCATTACCACAGAAAGTGGTTGAGGCCAAATCATTGAATGTTTTCAAGAGGGAGTTGGATATAGTTCTGAGTGCTAAATGGATGTGGGGAGAGAGTGGGAACGGGGTACTGAGTGGGATGATCAGTCATGATCATATGAATGAATAAGAGAATGACCAGAGAAAGGGTAGGGCAGATCAAGGATTATAAAGGGAATTTGTGCACGGAGCCTAAAGAGATAGGAGAGGTCCTTTAATGAATACTTTTCTTCGGTATTCACAACTGAGAGGGACCTAGTTGTAGGGGAGGACAGTGTGAAACAGCCTGGTAGGCAAGAGGAGGTAGAAATTAGTAAGGAAGATATGCTAGGAATTTTGAGGAACTTGAGGATAGATAAGTCCTCTGGGCCTGATAGGATTTATCCAAGGATTCTATGGGAAGCGGGGGAAGAGATCGCAGGGCCTTTGGCGATGATCTTTTCGTCCTCACTGTCCACGGGTATAGTGCCGGAAGATTGGAGAGACGCAAACATCATTCCCTTGTTCAAATAAGGGAACAGGAATAACCCCGGAAATTACAGGCCAGTTAGTCTTACTTCAGTGGTGGGCAAATTATTGGAAAGGGCTCTAAGAGATAGGATTTATGATCACTTGGATAGGCACAGTTTGATTCATGATAGTGAGCATGGATTTGTGAGGGGTAGATCATGCCTCACAAACCTTATTGAATTCTTTGAAGAGATGATCAAACACGTGGATGAAGGTAGAGCAGTGGATGTGGTATACATGGATTTAAGGCGTTCGATAAGGTTCCCCATGGTAGGCTCATGCAGAAAGTAAGGAGGCATGGGATGGGGGAAAATGTGGCAGATTGGATTCCGAATTGGCTGACCCTTAGAAGACCACCCGCAGGTGGTAGTGGACGGAAAATATTCAACATGGTGCTCAGTTACGAGTGGTGTACCACAAGGATCTGCTCTGGGTCCTCTTCTATTTGTGATTTTTGTAAATGATTTAGATGTAGGAGTGGAAGGGTGGATTAGTTCGCGGATGATATGAGGGTCGGTCAAGTTGTGGATAGTGCAGAAGACTGTTCTAGGTTACAATTGGACATTGATAGGATGCAGAGCTGGGCTGAGAAGTGGCAGATGGAGTTTAATCCTGAAAAGTGTGAGGTAATTTATTTTGGTAGGACAAACTTGAAAGCAGAATACCAGGTTAACGGAAAGATTCTTGGCAGTGTGGAGGAGCAGAGGGATCTTGGGGTTCATGTCCACAGTTCCCTGAAAGTTGCTACCCAGGGATAGAGTTGTTAAGAAGGTGTATGGTGTGTTAGCTTTCATTAATAGAGGGATTGAGTTCAAGAGCCATGAAGTTATGCTCCAGCTATACAAAAGCCTGGTTCGGCCACATCTGGAGTATTGTGTCCAGTTCTGGTCGCCTCATTACAGGAAAGATGTGGAAGCATTGGAAAAGGTGCAGAGGAGATTTACCAGAATGTTGCAAGGAATGGAAGGAAGGTCTTACGAGGAAAGGTTGAGAGATCTAGGGCTTTTCTCTTTAGAATGATGAAGGATGAGAGGTGACTTGATAGAGGTGTACAGAATGATCAGAGGTATAGATAGAGTGGACAGCCAGAGACTTTTTCCGAGGGTGGGGGTAGTTATTACGAGGGGGCATAGTTTTGAAGTGAGTGGAGGTAGATATAGGGGAGATGTCAGAGGTAGGTTCTTTACTCAGAAAGTGGTAGGGGCGTGGAATGCATTGCCGGAGAGGGTAGTGGAGTCGGCCTCATTAGGGGCATTTAAGCAGCTATTAGATAGGCATATGGATGATAGTATAAGGTAGGGGTGGAGGTTAGATAGACCTTAGGTTTAGCGTAAAAGTTCGGCACAACATCATGGGCCAAAGGGCCTGTACTGTGCTGTACTGTTCTATGTTTTATGTTCTACTGGCAGAGCAGGCTCAAAGGGCTGAATGTCCTACTCCTATTTTCTATGTTTACGTGGATGACCTGAAATTCCTTCTGTTGTGCCATAAGATCCTGTCAATCTCGTCTCCAATGTTAACAGTTTCTGGCTCAGTCTCTGACCTTTGAGGTAAATTCCACAGATTAACTGTATGAAGAATTTCTTCTGCTTTCTGTTCTAAATCTCTTTACTTTTGTCTCTCAGGCCCCTTGCTTTAATACCTGAGAACAATGTGCTTCTACCTCTCTATCCCATCCTTTCCCAATTGTGTTACTCCTGTCATTACTGTGATCTGCATGGCTTTTCAGAAAAAACGAACTTCTGTTTTGTTTATATTTCTTCATAGGCAGTGAATCTGTGCTGCTCTCTCCTGAAATCCTCAAATTCTTCAAGTATAAACTCCAATACTCCACGTAGCACTATTACTGAGAGCAGAATAAATAAAGTACACAGGCTGTGATCATTTTGGTTTTTACATTCAATAATACTTTGAATAACACCTAGAGTTTTGTTAGCTTTTTTTGTATTCACAGTTTCAGCGATGAGAGATGCTGACTTTAATGTCCTGTGAACCTGTCCATGGGTCCCTCTCACCTATGTTCCTGTGTGTACACTGTGGCATTCATCCTTTTACTGTTATGATCAGTGATCGCAGGTGGTTCTCGAGTGACTGAGCGAATCCGGATGGAGATTCCAAAGGTGGATGCTGTGTTTGTGGGGACAGGGGACTTATTCGCTGCTATGCTTCTGGCTTGGACACATCAGCATCCCAACAACCTGAAGGTAGGATTCACATCACTGATAACTTGCAACAAAAAAATAGACCTGGAAAAACTGACATTACTGGAATGGTGGTAATCTGGGTGTGGAATTGAATTAGAGCCAGGAGACAGACTGCAAAAATATTCACTCGTGGGATGTGGGCATCACTGGCTGGCCAGCATTTATTGCCCATCCCTAGTTACCCTTGAGAAGGTGGTGGTGAGCTGTCTTCTCGAACCACTGAAGTCCATGTGCTGTGGGTTGACCCATAATGCTGGTAAGGAAGGAGTTTCTGGATTTTGACCCAGAGGCAGCGAAGGCATGATGATATATTTCTAAGTCAGGATGGTGACTAGCTTGGAGGGGGACTTGCAGGGGATGGTGTTCCCATGTATCAGCTGCTCTTCACTTTCTAGATGGAAGTGGTCATGGGTTTGGAACGTATTGTCTAAGGATCTTTGAATTTCTGCCGTACATCTTGTAGCAGCAGTGTGTACGGAGTGTCGGTGGTGGAGAGAGTGGATGCTTGTGGGTGTCATGCCAGTGGAGTGGAAATTGGAATCAATTGAAATGCATATCTTCCTGACTCTGTAGTGGGGTCTCCTAGGGATCGGTATTGGGATTACTGATCTCTTTACATACACACATTTCCTAGACTTTTTAAAATATTCTCATCAATGGCAAGACCAGCCTGGGAGAGTAGTTGAGGCAGGAAACCTCACAACCTTTAAAAAATATTTGGATGAGCATTTGAAATGTCATAACATTCAAGGCGATGGACCAAGTGCTGGAAAGTAACGTTAGTGTAAATAGGTCAGCACAGACTTGATGGGCTGAAAGGTTTTGTCTGTGCTGTATGACTATGATTTGTTGCTCATTTCCTAATTACCTTAACAGAATGGTTGCTGAGGTTGTTTCAAAGGGCAGTCGAGAATCTGCCACTACACTGTCTAGAGTCTGTTGTAATTCACTGGGGGAGGGGGCTGGGAAATTGAACCACATTATTCACAGATTTTAATCAAATCACTGAATTTCCCAAGTTTTCATTAACAAGAAATCTACTGTAATCAAAATATTTGGCCAATGGCAAAAAAAAACTTAAATTGCTACCTTAATTCTATTACTTTAAACCTTTGTTTTTTAAAAAAAAAAGCCCCCATACACAAACAGACAAACAAGGAGGCAAGGATATTCTGATTATATGGGTGGGAGAAAATCAAAGAAGTGCAGTTCTGAATCCAGATCACGGGCATCGGAGATGTTTTCTTTTGGTTCCTTCCAATTCTTTGAGATGAAGTTCTTTGCATACCAATGCTGTCTTTCATTCGCTGGTTGAGAATCTACCCCATTCAGGGTCTCTGAGCGTTTTTTTTTCTCCTTTTTCCTTTCAGTAGGAAAACTGCAAAGCATGCAGTTTGCAAGGAAATCAATTGAGAACAACTCAGCTTTTCTGTTTTTTTTCTCCTCGAATTCTGAGGAAGGTCACTCAATCTGAAACGTTAACTCTGATTTCTCTCTGCAGATGCTGCCAGACCTGCTGAGCTTTTCCAGCAGTTTCTATTTTTGGCTGATGGAGTGAAAAAGAGATTGAAATGCTTCCCCTTCTGACTGCATTGCCCACATACAAGATTTTATGCCAAAAACCAACAATATGGATGAGCCCACAACAAATGCTGAATTGAAAACAACGATCAGAGGCATGTCTCTGCGCAAAATTACCATGGAAATATATGCACGCATGCACACGCCCTCCCCCACCATGAAGATGGCAAAGTGTGCATTGTATCCACAAATCAGTTGCAGTCACTCATCTTAACATTCAACATGTTGCACAGTTTCTTTGCTTAAAAGCAAAACCCTTTCCCATCTTTTAGTTCACTTTCCAAACTAGTGGTTGTTAAAATCACATGTTAGCCAGAACAAGAAAGGAGGGCAGAATTCCCTCCCAAATGACTCAAGGTTTTCAACAATCCCATTAGTAACAGGCCCTTGGCTGCTTCAGATTCTGGATTGGTTTATTGTATTTACATTCCCAGTCACTTTGGTGGGATTTACACTTGTGTCTTTGGATCATTCAGGCCTCTGTGATATTGATCCAGTAACACAATCTCACTCCCCCAGGTCAACACTCGCCAAATGTAGCAGAATAAACTTTACACTTCATAAGTTTTCAGATAACAAATTTGGCAAATGACAGACTGATGAATTGGACTAATACAATTTCGCATACCTCTGTGTGGTGAGGGTCCCATACACACTGTCACTGGGGCACAGTCCCACATGCTGACCCTCACTGGGGTATGGGGTACGGGGTCCCCCACACACACTGACTGTCACTGGGTGAAAGGGTATCCCACTCACTACACAAATTGAAGTAGCAGCTGCAGTGATGGTGGTGCGTCAGTTGTAATTTTCCAAAAATTCTTCAATTCTGGAGATGTACCAGAGAATTGGAAAGCTGCCAATGTGTACCACCCTATTCAGAGGCATGGAAGCAAAAAGCAAATAACTATAGGCTGATTAGCTGAATATCTATTTTTGGACAAGTACTGGTATAAATTATTAAGCAAGTACTACCAGCACATTTCAAAAGTCACAGTCTAATCAAGCAGTGTCACCCTGGCTTTGTGACAGTGAAATTGTCTGACTATTACTGTCTTAAGAAAGTCCCAGAGTGGATAGATGGGAACCAGTAGATGTGTTGTATTTGGCCTTTTAGAAGGTATTTGATGAGGTCCTTACAAAAGTGTAAGTCATAAGGTAAGAGCCCACGGTGTTGGAGGTAGTATGTTGATAGAGAATTGGCCAACGTGGGGATAAGGTTTTTTTTCCTGGTTGGCAACTTGTAATCAGTAGGGTTCCACAGGGTTCAGTGCTTGGACTACAACTCTTTACAATATATATTAGTGACTTGGAAGAAGGAAGTGAATGCACTGTAGCCAAATTTACAACATAAAAATGGTGGAAAAGCAAGTTGCAAGAGGATGCTAGCAGTTTATAGGGAGATATTGATAGGTTAGGTAAGTTTTTTTTTAAAAAAAGAAATGGATAATATGGTAAGATGTGAAGTTGTTCATTTTGGAAGGGAGAACAAAGGAACAATAATATGTAAATGGGGAAAGCTGCAACACAAAGGAACTGGGAGAAACTTGTGCATGAAACGAAAAAACTAGCACATGGGCAGCAGGTAATCGGGAAGGTCAATGGAATGTTGGCCCTTATTTCAAGGGTTTGGACTATAAGAGTAGGGAAGGCTCACTGCAGCTGTACAAGGTGCTGGTGAGACCACGTGGAGCAGTTTTGGTCTCCTTATTGAAGGAAATATTATTTCATTGGAAGAAGTTCAGTGAATGTTCACTTGGATGATTGCTATATGGAGACACTGTCTTATTATGTGACCAGGTTAAACAGGTTTAAACTGTACTCACTGGAGTTTAGAAGAATGAGAGGTGATCTCATTGAAACATATCCGATCCTTAAATGGTTTGACAGGGTAAATACTGGGAGGATGTTTCATCAGAACATAACTAGGAGCAGGAGTAAGTAATGCTCAGCCATTTGATATGATTGAGGCTGATTGCATCTCAACCGTAACTGCTCTTTCCTGCCCTTCCACCACACTCTATGGTACTGAATTCCTCAAATTCACGAGCCTTTGAGAGAAATAATTTTTCCCCAACTGTTTTAAATCTGACCTTCCATTCTAGATTGCCTCATGAGAGAAAACATCCTTTCTGTGTACTTTGTCAATTCCCTTTAGCATCTCATATCCCTCAATTAGATTTCCTCTAATTCTTCTAAACATCAGACAGTATAGACCTAAACTGCGCAATCTGTCTCCATAAGACAAACTCCTCACTTCTGGAATCAATTGAGTGAACCTCCTCTGAACTGCCTCCAAAACGACTACATCCTTCCTCAGGTAAATCAACACAAGCACTTTGCAAAACTCCAGGTGTCATCTCCCTAATGCGTTGTACAGTTGCAGGAATGATTCCCTTTTATACTGCTACTTTCACAATAAATGCCAAAATTCCATTTACCTTCCTTTTATCTGCTGTACCTGCATACTAGTTTTGTGATTCATACACAAGGACACCCAGATCCCTCTGTACTGAAGCACTCTGAAGTTTCTCTCTGTTTAGATAACAAGTTGCCTTTTTATTGCTCTGATCAACATGAATAACCTCATTTATCCACATTAAACTTCATCTGCCAAAATTTGATTCATTCACCTAACCTACCCACGTCTATTTTGTAAATGTCTTATTTCTTCCTTGTAACTTACTTTCCTACCTATTTTAGATATTCAGTTGTCATCTGCAAATTTAACTATTGTATCTTCTATCCCTATAACTAAATCATTAATATAGACTATAAATAGTTGGGGCCTGAGGACCGAACCCTGTGGCGCTCCACTAGTTACAATTTGTCAACCAGAAAAAGACCCATTTATCCTGACTCTCTGCTTTCTGTTGGTTAGCTAATCCTCTATCCAAGCTAATAAATTGCCCCAAACTCATGTGATCTTACATTGTATATTAATCTTCTATGTGGCACCTTATCAAATGCCTTCTAGATATACTATATCTATAGTATCCCTATTATCCACCTTGCTTGTTACATCTTTGAGGAACTCTAACAAGATAGGCAATTATGCTTCATCTGACTATGCTGACTTTGGATTATGTTTGGACTTTCCACATGTCAAGTTGTTACTTCCTTAATAAAGGATTCTAACAATTTCTGAAAGACACGTTAAACTAACCGCTCTGTAGTTTCTTACTTGCTGTTTTCCTTTTTTGAACAAGGGTGTTATTAACATTTTTCAATCCACTTGGATCCTGCATTCTGGAAATTTTGGATTAGTATCAATGGATCCACTATCTCTGCTGCCACTTAAGACCTTAGGAATTAAGCCATCAGACCGTGGAATTTTGTCTGCCTTCATTTATTTGCTCAGTACATTTTCCCTAGTGGTAATTATTGTTCTAAGTTCCTCCCTTTGTATAACCTCTACATAACCTGGACTACATATTTTAGTTGGAAGCCATTGAGTATCCCCTTAACATCTGTCATTGCTCATCAACTGTCCTACCTTTGTCTGTGCCCAGTCAACTAGGGCCAGATAAGGGATGATATATGAACCAAGGTTAACAAATTTATGGGTTGAGCTTAGGAATGAAAAAGGGACAGTCACTGTGAAAAGTATACTACAGACCCCCCAAATAGGAAGATACAAGACCACTTATGTAGACAAATTTCTGCATGTAGGAACAAGAGGATAATAATAGTAGGCGACTTTATACCAGTATTAACTGGGTTACATAATAAGGGGTGTTAAGGGGGAGAAATCCACTTCCTGTGTCCAGGAAAATTTTTAAATAATATGTGACAATGAGAGGAGGCGCAATACTAGATTTATAGAGTCATAAAGTTTTACAGCATGGAAACAGACCCTTCAATCCATCTCCTCCATGCCAACCAGTTTTCCCAATCTAAATTAGTCCCATTTGACTGTGTTTAGCCCATATCCCTCAAACTTTCTAGAACATAGAACAGTACAGCACAGTACAGGTGCTCTGGCCCACGATGTTGTGCTGACCTATTATCCAACTAAGATCAATCTACCCTACATACCCTACATTTTATTATCCTCCATGTGCCTATCCAAGACTCGCTTAAAAGTCTCTTCTAGTTCATTTACCGGTCCAAATTTCTTTTAAATGCTGTAACTGTACTTGCAACTACTGCTTCCTCTGGTAGTTCATTCCACACATGAAGCACTCTGTGCCCCTTGTGTCCTGTTTAAAACTTTCTCCCCTCACCTTAAAAATATGCTGCCTTATTTTGAACCCCCCTGCCCTAGGGAAAAGACCTTTGCTATTCACCTTATCTATGCCCCTCATGCCTTTATAAGCCTCTACAAGGTCGCCCCTCATGACTTTATAAGCCTTTATATTCCCAGTAACATTCTTTTCTGAACCCTGTCCAATTTAGTAATGTCCATGGGTGAAGTGACAGTGGATGACCGTATTGATAGTTACCACAATTTGGTTAGATTTAGTATTCATGTAGAAAAGGACAGAGATAAATCAGAAGGAAGAGTTTTACACTGGGCGTGGGGTGGGGAGAAATTTTTTGATAACTGAGAAGTGATTTGGCTGAGGCGGACTGGACAGGACTGCTATGGGATAAATCAATGGTAAATACTAAAAGGTGAGATCCTTATGGCATCAAACAGACATGTCCCTCCAAAAATAAGAATGGTACTACTAAATCTAGATCCTCATGGTTGTCTAGAAAAATACACAGTAAGATTGAACAGAAAAAGAAAGCTGATGATAGCTGCAAAAAAAACTCAACCCTACAAGTAGCCTGGAGGAATGTATAAAGTACAAGGATCAATTTAAAAAAATAAGGAAATCAAAGGGCATTAAAAAATATTAGCAAGTAAGACCAAGGAAAACCCAAAGATGTTTTACCAGTATATAAAGTGCAAAAGGATAGCCAAGGAAAGAGTGGGACCTACCAGAGATGAAGAAGGGAACTTGTGTAATGAGAGAGGAAGTGATCGAGGAGTTGGAATCCTCGAAAGTAGATAAGTCACTAGGGCCGAATGGATTGTTCCGTGGGATGTTGAAGGAGGTCAGCGAGGAAATAGCAGGTGCTCTGTGGATTATTTTCCAATCCTCACTAGACACGTGAGGTGCCGGGGGATTGGAGGAATGCAAATATATTATTTAAGAAGGAAATGGAAAACAATTATGGGCCTGTTAGAGTAGAAGAGGAGGTTGAGGGGGCGACATGATAGAAGTTTATAAGTTGATTGGATTGGATAGAATGGAAAGTGTGAGGCTTTTTCCCCTCGGTGGAGGGTTCAATTACTATAGGACACAGGTTTAAGGTGTGAGGGGGAGAAAGTTTAAAAGAAATGTGCGAGGCAGGATTTTCATACAAAGGGTGGTGAGTGCCTGGAATGCACTGCCAGAGGAGGTGGTGGAAGTGGATGCAATAGCAGCATTCAAGAAGCAGCTGGACAAATACAGGAATAAGAGGGTAATAGAGGGATATGGATCCTGTTAGTGAAGACAGTTTTAGTATGGAAGGGCAAAATGTGTCAGCACAAGCTTGAAGGGCCGATGGGACTGTTCCTGTGCTGATTTGTTTTTTCTTCTTTTACTTTGGTCATGGGCAAACTGTTAAAATCAATCCTGAGAGATCGGACAAACTGTTACTTGGAAAGGCATGGACTAGTCTGGGATAGTCAGCATGGCTTTGTAAGGGAAGGTCATACCTTTACAAATTTTAAATGAATTCTTTGAGGAAGTGATAAGGAGAATCGATGAGGGTGGTGGAGTGAATGTTGTCTATGTGGATTTTAGTAAGGCATTTGATAAGGTCCCACACGACCCACTGGACCAAAACATAAAAGCCCATGGGATACAGGGTAATGTGTCGAATTGGATCCAAAGTTAGCTTAGTTACAGGAAACAAAGGGTAATGGTCGATGGCTGCCCTTGCCAATGGAAAGCTGTTTCATATGATGTTCCTCAGGGCTCAGTGCTGGGACTCCTGCTCTTTGTTTTATACATGAACGATTTGGACTTGAATGCAGGGAACACAATTGGGAAATTTGCAGAAGGCACCAAAATTGGCCGCGTAATGGTTAGTGTAGAGGACAGCTGTAAGCTCCAAAATGATACAGATGGGTTAGTGGGGTGGGCAGGAAAGTGGCAGATGGAGTTTAACTGATAAGTGTGAGGTAATACTTTTAGAGAGCAAAGGGGAATATACAATAAATGGGAATTAACTGAGAGGGGGAGATGAAGTGAGAGATCTTGGTGTGAAAGTGCACATGTCCCTAAAGGTAGCAGTGCAGGTAGATAAGGTTGTAAAGAAGGCACATGGACTGCTCTCTTTCACTGGCAGAGGTATAGAATACAAAAGCAGGGATACAATGATGAAACTATAAGACACTGATGAGGCCACAACTGGAATACTGTGTGCATCTGGTCACCACATTATAGGAAGGATGTAATTGCTCTGGAGAGAGTGCAGAGACAATTTTGTTGCCAGGGCTGGGGAATTATAGCTATGAAGAGAGGTTGGGGTTCTTTTCCTTGGAACAGAGAAGGCTGAGGGGTGATATGATTGAGATATACAAAACTGTGAGGAATAGAGATAGAGTAAACAGGAGAAACCTGTTTCTCTTGGCAGAGAGTTCAAAAACCAGGGGTCACAGATTGAAGTTAAGTGGTAGAAAGATGATAGGGGATGTGAGGAAAAATGTTTTGTTTTTACACAGAGGGTGGTGGATGTCTGGAATTCAGTGCCTGAGTTAGTGATGGAGACAGAGACCCTAAACTCAAGAACAAAATGTGCCTGGATCTGCACCTTAAGTGCTGTAAGCTGCAGGGCTAGGGGCCGTGTACAGGGAGATGGAATCAGAAAGGGCTTCTGGGTGTCTTTGGGCTGGCATGGATAAGATGGGCCAAATGGCTTCCTTTTGTGTTGGATCATTTCTGTGGTTCTCTGTCCTCATGCATATGTAATTATCTTTGTTTAACTCCAGACTACCAGTGTCAACACCCAGTTTCTCAGCCTTTGTGGGAGAATCTAGGACCAGTGGGCATAGCTTCAGAATAAAGGGGCTCTGGTTTAGAAGTGTGATGAGGAGGAATATTTTCTGAGGGGCTTTGGAACACCTTGCCATGGAGAGCTGTGGCATCAGTCCTTCTGTACATTTAAGGCTAAGATAGATTCTTGAGCATTAGGGGAACCATGGCTTATGAGGAAAAGACAGGAAAACTGATGTGAGGATCAGCCATGACCCTATTGAATGGTGGAGCAGGCTTGAGGGGATGAATGGCCTACTCCTGTTCCCTTTTCAAATGGTCTTTAATTGGCAGAATAAAATACATTATTGGGTTTCCAAATGGAAGAAAGGTTCTTAGAAAGAGTGGAGTTTCAGTTCCTGGGATGGAGTCCAGCAAGCACTCAATACAAGACTCAATCTCCAGAGGAGCCCTGCCTTAGCTGCCGACCCTCTCACTTTGACGCTAACTTTGACCCTTTCCCCAATGTAGATTGCCTGTGAGAAGACGGTCTCTGCTCTTCAACACATTGTCACCCGGACGATCTCGAATGCAAAAGGTATGCTAAGGCTGGGGGTTGTTGGTCAGTGTCAAGTGGGTGGAGTTAAAAGGTACATGTAGGGGCTAACGTTTGTGTGTACATGGCCCAGAACCATTCCTGTTCCTCATTGATGTGAAGTGACTCCTTAAAACTCTTAGCTCTACAGTTTCAGGGCAGAAATGATGATAATCTCTATCCGCATACTGTCCCTGTCCTTGAACTGTTTGATGGGGAAGTCGAGGGAAGCTTTACGTAGAGTTTACTTTCAGTTTAAAAGAGTTGAAAAAGCTTTACTCTGTATCCAATCCCATGCTGTCCGACACTTCCGCCATCTGCAATCCGACCCCACCACCAAAGACATCTTTCCCTCCCCACCCTTATCTGCTTTC
>NC_063342.1:1250485-1259498 GCF_021869965.1 Rhincodon typus
TCTTCGACCTGTTTGTTTCCTCTCCACCTATCCTCTCCTCTATCCCTCTTCTATCCGCCTCCCACTCTCTCCCTATTTATTTCAAAACCCCCTTCCCCTCCCCCTTTTCTGATGAAGGGTCGAGGCCCGAAACGTCAGCCTCTCTGCTCCTATGATGCTGCTTGGCCTGCTGTGTTCATCCAGCCCTGCACCTTGTTGTCTCGGATTCTCCAGCATCTGCAGTTCCTACTATCTCTTAAGCACCACACCCTGTCCCCTAGTAATTGACCTCTCCACCCTGGGAAAAAGCGTCATAAGTTCCACTCTATCCATGCCATTCACAGTCTTATAAACCTCTATCAGGTCACCCCTCAACCTCCTGCGTTCCAGTGAAAACAAACCTAGTCTATCCAACCATTCTTCATAGCTAAAATCCCCCATACCAGGCAACATCCTGGTAAACCTTTTCTGTATCCTCTCCAAAGCATCCACATCCTTCTGGTAATGTGGTGATCAGAACTGTACGCAATATTCCAAGTGTGGCCTAACTAAAGTTCTATAAAGCTGCAGCAAAACTTGTCTATCCTTATGCTCAATGCCCCATCTAATGAAGGCAAGCTTGCCATAGGCACACCTGCGCTGCCAGCTTCAGTGATGTAGACCTGCACACCCAAATCCCTCTACATATCAATACTCAGAGTTCTGACGTAGCTAAGAGCTGTTTCAGAACTGGGGCAAGGGTGAAATCTGGTTAGAGGAACTCAGACAGGAAGATCGAGCAAAAATGGGAATTGATTTAACAAGCAACAAGACAATCGGAGGTTTGGGCAGGAATGGTGGTTTGGAGATGGGCATTATAGTTTGCAAAGACTCGCAAGGCCAAAACTACTACAATTTGAGAAGCGTCATTCCTGTGTGACAATGAAGGACCCTGATTCAGGATGGTACTGAGCCCAACAGAGCAGAATATGTTAATTTGCTGACCTCAATCAATACCACCACCATTACCATGCTGTCAGACTATTCCAGCAAGTGGCCAGGCGAGAGGAACTTGGCAAGGAGTTTTGAGAATCCAGTGTGGCAGAGTTGAGAGTCAGAAATCACACGACACCAGGTTATAGTCAAACAGGTTTTTTTGAAAACTCAAGCTTTCGGAACACAGCCCCTTTGTCAGGTGAAGTGAGAAAGAAGCACACGGAACGCAGAATTTATTATAAAAGATCAAAGGGTCTCACAACCGATGGAATGTATTAAACAAACCTGACGTACTGTTAAATCTTTAATCAGCTGGAAGGTTTTAATTGCTTTTATATGTATATATAAATCCCCAAATTTCTTTGAAGTCACTGCCCTGAGAGAACTAAAGGTTTCATCAGTGTAAAGAAATGAAAAGGACTTTTGGCCTTGGATCTTCGGATAAACGTCCTCCGATGCAGACTTCAGGATACGCAACACAGCTCACCGAGCAGAGGCTGATAGCCAAGTTCGGTCCCCGTGAGGATGTTCTGAACTGGGATCTTGGGTTCATGTCGCACTAGAGGTGACCCCACCACACTGTACACTTTCTCTCACACACACGCTCTCTCACACAAGCACACTCTGTCTCACCCACCCACACAGATCCTCTCTTATACACACACTCTCTCAGGCACGCGTACACTCACGCACACTTGCTCTCCCTCACACATGCACTGTCTCCCATGCGTGCACGCACACTCACTCTCCCCCACATAAAGCAGAACAGGAGCACTTGTATAGAGTTTTTAAAAGGAATGGATACCAAAAAAGCACAATCTGCTGTTACCTCAATGACAGACACAACAAGAAGACACAGCATGGCCAGACGCACTAGTCACCTACTGTACATCGGAGACATATCAGAGATGACCACAAGACTACTCAGACCCCTAGGTATCAGGGTAGCCCTCAAACTTGCGAGCACCCTGCGACAGCTACTGACGAATGAAAGGACACCATACTGACAACCAATGAAACTAACATAACGTACAAAATACCGTGCAGGGACTGTGAGAAACATGACATAGGCCAAACTGGAAAAAAATTGACAATAAGGATACATGAACACCAACTAGTTACCAAGAGACATGACCAATTCTCACTGATCTCAATACACACGGACAAAGAAGGACACGAATTTGACTGCGACAACACATCCATAATAGCCCCAGCCAAACAGAGCCCTGGCATTCCAACAGGAATTCTGTCAACAAACACATTGAACTGGACTCTGATCTTTAAACCACTGAAGAACGAAACCAGAAGTAATACCAACCACCCCAGCAAACAGGCATATAAATAACAAGTGGGAAGAAACACCAATGTTTCACCGGAGGTGCACTGATGATGTTACCTAGCAGGGTGCTGAAACGTTTGCAACCAAACCCACTGGCTCAGCGAGCATGTCTGCAACCTCATCCACAACCCGAGCTACAAATCTTCTTGAAAACTTGAGATCACTCTCCCCCTTGTGCACACACTCTGCCCCCACCCCCACAGGGGCATGCACACTCTTTTGCACTGCCACTCACAAATTCACCCCATGGATTTGTATTTGTAGATGCATTCTATCTTGTTCAAAAAGCACATAATTTATAGATAGTCAGTCAATATGGTATTTTTTAAATTCCTACTTTAGAAATAAAACCAGTTTGACTCCAAACCAAGCCACATAAGATTCTAAACAAGGCCTCACACCTAACATGCATTATCTGATCTAAAATGTCACCTCTTCTTTACATTAATAAAACCTTCAGCTCTCAGGAAGAAATTCGGGGATTTACATATACGTATTAATCAATTCTAACTAATTAACGATTTAACAGCATCTTGGGTTTGTTTAATTCATTCCCATCAGTCGTGTGATCCTTTGATCGTTTACTTATAAATTCTGTGTTCTGTGTGCTTCTTTCTCACTTGACCTGATGAAGGGGCTACGTTCCAAAGCTTGTGTTTTCAAATAAACCTGTTGGGCTATAACCTGGTGTCGTGTGATTTCTGACCTTGCCCACCCCAATCTAACACCAGCATCTCCAATTCATAGCGTTGAAGGGGACATGGGGTGAATGGGACCAAGGGTGGGAGGTAGGGGTCAAAATAATTTTTCTTTCTTTGAAGGCCCCTCTTAATATTTTCTTGCGAGATGTTTCTTATTCGCTATTCCTTCTGTATTTTTTACAGAGTCATAGAGCTGTCCATCATGGAAACAGACCCTTCAGTCATACTCGTCCATGCTGACCAGATATCCTAAATTAATCTAGTACCATTTGCCAGCATTTGACCCATATTCCTCTAAACCCTTTCTATTCATATACCCATGCAGACGTCTTTTAAATGTTGTAATTGTACCAGCCTTCACCACTTTCCTCTGGCATACTCGCACCACTTTCTGCGTGAGAAAGTTGCTGCTTGGATCCCTTTTAAATATTTCCCCTCACACCTTAAACCTATGCCCTCTGGTTTTGGCTTACACATGCCTGGGAAAAAGACCATGACTGTTCACTCTATCCATGCCCCTCATGATTTTATAAACCTCTAAGGCCACTTCTTAGCTTCTGCGCCAGGGAAAATAGCCCCAGCCTATTCAGCCCCTCCCTTTAGTTCAAACTCTCCAACCTTGGCAACATACTTGAAAATCTTTTCTGAACCCTTTCAAGTTTAACAACAATCTCCCTATAGCAGGGAGACTGGAATTGCACGCAATATTCTGAAAGTGACCGAACCAATCCTATACTCAATGCACTGACCAATAAAGGCAAGCATACCAAATGCCTTCTTCACTATCCTATCTACCTGTGACTCCACTTTCAAGGAACTATGAACCTGCAGTCCAAGGCCTCTTTGTTCAGTAACACTCCCCAGGACCTTACCATTAAGTGTATAAGTTCTGCCCTGATTTGCCTTTCCAAAATGCAGCACCTCACATTTATCTAAATTAAAGTACATCTGCCATTCCTCAGCCCATGGGCCCATCTGATCAAGATCCTGTTGTATTCTGAGGTAACTGTTTTTACTGTCTACTACACCACCTACTTTGGTGTAACCTGCCAACTTACTAATCATTACTCCGATATTCTCATCCAGATCATTTATATAAATGACACAAAGCAGTGGACCCAGCACCAATCCTTGCGGCACATCGCTGGTTTATTTTGTGATGGCATATGGGGTTGAGGGGAGAGGTGGTGGAGTGTGAGGATTACTGTTCTAGCAATGGGTTGATGTAAATACGCTGAGACTGATCCAGGACATTTGAACATAGTAATATTTAAGCTGGTTAAGGGATTATGAAGCAAGCAGTATGCACACATTCCCACAAGATTTTCTCTGTGGAGAAAGAATTCCTGAATCTTTCTTTTCTATAAGGCAGCAAAATCTTTGTGAGGATTATTCTTGGTATTAACTTTGGAATAATGAGAGTAGTGTTCCAGTGAAGGAGCGAGTCTTCTGTTAGCTCTGATCTCTGACTTGCTGAGGAAGTGATTTCTGGGAGCGGGAGCTGTAGCTGTGGCTGTGCTGTCAGATTTACCCAGATGAGTTTGGTCATAATCTGCTGTGGATTTATACAGCTGGCTCGGAGACACTGTCACTGCTCTGTTTGGCAGCGGCTGTGCTTTTGAAGATGACGGCAACACAGACTGCCTACTTGCTGTTCTTGGGGCTTTGCCTCACACTCCTATTGTTTGCCTTGGCATACTACACCTACTGGTAAGCACCAGCACAGTACTGGCGGGGACAGATCTGTCACTGTATAACACTAGGGTACAGTACTGGGTGGGGACAGGTCTGTCGCTCTATAACACTGGGGTACAGTACCGGTGGGGACAGGTCTGTTGCTGTATAACACTGGGGTACAGTACTGGTGGGGACAAGTCCGTCGCTGTATAACACTGGGGTACAATACTGGTGGGGACAGGTCTGTCTCTGTATTACAGTGGGGTACAGTACTGGTGAGGACAGGTCTGTCACTGTATAACACTGGGGTACAGTACTGGTGGGGACAGGTCTGTCACTGTATAACACTGGGGTACAGTACTGGCAGGGACAGGTCTGTCACTATAACACTGGGGTACAGTACTGGTGGGGACAGATCCATCGCAGTATAACACTGGGGTACAGTACTGGTGGGGACAGGTTTGTCTCTGTATAACACTTGGCTGCAGGACCGGTGGGAGCAGTTCTGTCACTGTATAACACTGGGGTACAGTACCAGTGAGGACAGGTCTGTCACTGTATAACACTGGGGTACAGTGCCAGTGGGAGCAGGTCTGATTGAACGCATTCTGGTTTATTGTGACAACGTCTGTAACAAGTGTTGGTTGCTTGAGGTACTCTGGATTAGAGTTAATGAGCTGGAGTCTGAGCTTCAAGCACGGATAGGGAGGGTTACCTGGACATTGTTTCAGGAGGCAGTCACACCCCTTATATTAACTCCCTCAAATTCAGATAGTAGTCAGGGTCAGGAGGGAGAGACTATCTGTGAGGCAGGTAGAGGGAACTAGGAAGTAATACTAAAGGAGCTTCACCCCTTGACCGTGTCTAACAGGTTTGAGATTCTTGCTCCCTGTGTGGGTGAGAGTGGGGACTGTAGGGAGGATGAGCAAACTGACTATAGCACCATTGTACAGGGAAGGGGGAGAAAAGGGAAATGTGGTTATAATGAGGGGATTAGACCCTGTTCTCTGGCTAGGATTGAGCGTCCCAAAGCCTGTGTTACCTGCCTGGTGCCCATGATCAGGATATCTCACCTGAGCTGCAGAGGAACCTGGAGTGGGAGGAGAAAGATCCAGTTGTTGTGGTCCATGTACAAGTAGAAAGAGGAAGCAGGTTCTGATGAGAGAATATGAGCAGCTAGAGGCTAAATTAAAAAGCAGAATCACAAAAGCTCATTGTCTTCAGATTACTACCTGAGTCATGGGCAAATGAACACTGGATGAACAAGATTAAAGAGGTAAAATGTGTGGCTGAAAGATTGATGTAGGAGAAACAGGTTTGAATTCATGGGACATTGGGACCAGTATGGGGGATGGAGGGAGCTGTTCCGATGGGACAGGCTCCACCTGAATCATGCTGGGACCAGAGTCGTGGTGAATAGCTTAACTAGGGCTGTAGATTGGGCTTGAAACTAAATGGTAGAGGCTGGGGGTTCAGTTAGATAGAAAATTATGGGAAAAGTTAAAGGGGTGAGGTTTCAGCAGAGTTTAAAGTTTCCAGAACGAGTAATAGGACAGAGAGTTTGGAAATAAATATGTAGAAAAATAAATAGGAGCCTGATGTAGGTATCCTTGTTGTTTTCTGAGGTTCCAGTGATGAGTAAAGGGCCAGGGAGATGGCGTCTGCTGTGGCCCTGTTAATTCATAATTATGGATCTCAGAGCCACTGGCGCTAGTTGTTGAGGCATGCTGCATGATTTTTCTTTGGTTCTGGGATAATGGTGGCCTTCTTGAAACGGATGAGAACTCCAGATTGTTAGTAAGGAGAGGTTGAAGATGTCTGTGAATATTCCCACCAGCCAGCCCACACAGGGTCTGAGTGTACGACTAGGGACTCCACGCGGGCAGGTTGCTTTCTGTGGATTTACCCTTAAGAAGGCTGATCTAATGTCTGATCTGGACAAAGGAACTGAGGCCATTGTTGCTACGTTTGCAGATGACATAAAGATAGGTGAAGGGACAGATAGTGTTGAGGAAGTGGGGAGGCTGCAGAAGGACTGGGGCAGGCTAGGAAAGTGGCCAAGGCAGTGGAAAATGGAATACAGTGTGGGAAAGTGAGAGGTTATGTACTCTGGGAGGAAGAATAGAGGCATCGACTATTTTGTAAATGCGGAAAGGCTTCATCAGTCTGAAACTCAAGGGGACTTGGGAGTCCTAGTTCAGGATTCTCTAAAGGTTAACATGCATGTTCTGTTAGGAAGGCGAATGCAATGTTAGCATTCTTTTCAACAGGGCTAGAATACGAGAGCAGAGATGTACTGCTGAGGCTGTATAATAAATTCATTGGTTCATGCAGTGTGTAGAAAAGGCCCTTCACCCCATTGTGTCTGTACCAACGTAACTACCATTAAAAGTGTGCTAATACCAATTTCCTGCACTTGTCCCATATCCTTGAATGTTATGATATTTGAAATATTCAAATATTTTTTGAACATTGTAAGATTTCCGGCCTCCACTACCTTCCCAGGCAGTGCATTCCAGATTCCCACCACCCACTGAGTGAAAAAGGTTTTTACCAAATCCCCTCTGAATCTGCAGCCCCTTACTCAAAAACTATGCCCTCTTGAGATTGACCACTCAACCAAGGGGAAAAGCTTCTCTGTATTCACCCTGTTCATATCCCTCACAAAAGACATCCTATTTCATTCTATTCATAATCTTATACACCTCAATCAGGGTCGATTAAGACCACATTTGGAATATTTTGAGCAGTTTTGGGCCCTGAATCTACGGAGGAAGGTGCTGGCATCAGAGGGGCTCCAGAGGAGGTTTGCAAGAATGATAAAAACCAAAAGAACTGCGGATGCTGTAAATCCGAAACAAAAACAGAAGTTTCTGGAAAAGCTCAGCAGGTCTTGCAGCATCTGTGAAAAAAAAATCAGAATTAATGTTTCGGGTCCAGTGATCCTTCCGCAGAACTCTGTTCCTCAGTTCTGAGGAAGGGTCACCCGACTCGAAATGTGAACTCTGATATCTCTTCACAGATGCTGTCAGACCTGCTGAACTTCTCCAGCAATTTTTTGCTTGTTTACAAGAATGATTCTGGGGAAGAAGGGCCTGTCATATGAGCAGAGAACTCTGGGTCTGTACTCGATGGAGTTGAGAAGGATGGGGAGGATCTGATTGAAACTTACAGAATACTGAGAGGCCTGGATAGGTTGGAAATGGTGAAGATGTTTCCACTAGTAGGAGAGACTAGGACCAGAGGGCACAACCTCAGAGTGAAAGGCTAACTATTTAGAACTTAGATGAGGAGGAATTTCTTCAGCCAGAGGTTTGTGAATCTGTGCAACTAGTTGCCTCAGACGACTGTGGAGGCAAACACATTGAGTATATTTCAGAACAAAATAAATATGTTCTTATTTGCTAAAGAGATCAAGGGTGATGGGGAGAAGGCAGGAGAATGGGGTTAAGAAACATATCAGCCATGATCAAATGGTGGAGCAGACTCGATGGGCCAAATGTCTGGGTTCTGCTCCAAAATCTTATGGTCTTATGGGACGGGTCTGTCACTGTATAACACTGGGGTACAGTACTGGTGGGGGCAGGTCTGTCACTGTATAACACTGGAGTACAGTACTGGTGGGGACAGGTCTGTCACTGTATAACATTGGGGTACAGTACCAGTGGGGACAGGTCTGTCTCTGTATAACACTGGGGTACAGTACTGGTGGTGACAGGTCTGTCTCTGTATAACACTGGGGTACAGTACCGGTGGGGACAGGTCTGTCGCTATATAACACTGGGATACTGTACTGGTGGGGACAAGTCTGTTGCTGCATAACACTGGGGTACAGTACTGGTAGGGACAGGTCTGTCACTGTATAACACTAGGGTACAGTACTGGTGGGGACAGGTCTGTCACTGCATAACACTGGGGTACAGTACCGGTGGGGATAGGTCTGTCGCTGTATAACACTGGGGTACAGTACTGGTGGGGACAGGTCTGTCTCTGTATTACACTGGGGTACAGTACTGGTGGGGACAGGTCTGTCACTGTATAGCACTGTGGTACAGTACTGGGTGGGGACAGGTCTGTCGCTGTATAATACTGGGGTACAGTACCGGTGGGGACATGTCTGTTGCTGTACAACACTGGGACACAGTACCGGTGGGGACAGGTCTGTCACTGTATAACACTGGGATACAGTACTGGTGGTGACAGGCCTGTCGCTGTACAACACTGGGGCACAGTACCGGTGGGGACAGGTCTGTCACTGTATAACACTGGGGTACAGTGATGGGGACAAGTCTGTTACTGTATAACACTGGGGTACAGTACCGGTGGGGACAGGTCTGTCTCT
>NC_063342.1:1259508-1292280 GCF_021869965.1 Rhincodon typus
ACCGGTGGGGACAGGTCTGTCTCTGTATAACACTGGGGTACAGTACCAGTGGGGACGGGTCTGTCTCTGTATAACACTGGGCTACAGTACTGGTGGGGACGGGTCTGTCTCTGTATCGCACTGGGGTACAGTACTGGTGGGGGCGGGTCTGTCTCTGTATAACACTGGGGTACAGTACCAGTGGGGACAGGTCTGTCTCTGTATAACACTGGGGTACAGTACTGGTGGGGACGGGTCTGTCTCTGTGTACTGACACTTGTGGACAGTGCTGGTTGTGAACAGGTTTGTCACTGGTAGAATCCTTAGCCAAACCATCATGCTTTTGTATGGTGTTAGTTAATTCAGGAACTAGATAAAATACTGCAAGCTGTGGCCTCTGAAAAATGCTTAACTTTTCTTTCAGGCAACAGTTCTGTGAGTTGCCTGTGGGACTCAGAGAAGCAGCAACTGCTGGCTTTTAGATTGGAATTTATTTGAAGTGGTGTACAGTTGAGATGGTGTGTCAGTATTTCCTTGACTCTTGTGCCCTTTGTTCCCATATCACTGCCTGAGGTGATCAGCTGATGGGTGAAAGTCAGAAGGTTGACAGTCATGTTGGTATCATTCAGCAATGCTTTGTCCAAAGGCCATTGTTAACGTGGCCTTCTGTGAGTGAACTCTGTGACTGATGTTGTCAGATGGCCTTTTCAAATTACATTGTGTGTTTTATTTTCTTTAATCGATACCATCACTGTGTGAATCCACAGCTGCTCATGGGATATGGTCAGTATCTGCTTAAATGTCTTTTTAGTGATCGAAGATTGCTGTTCGTCATATCCCTCATCTTATCTTGTCCTGACATCGGAATGACTTCATGCCTCCTGACTAACACGTCACTGTTTGTCCTTGGGTAACGTCTTACTCTCTACGTCGTGGCTACATGATAATCTGGCAAGGCTAAAAATTGGCACATTGCTGAACAAGGGCATGGCCTGATTTATCATCATTTGGTCACTTGCAGTCTCTCTCTAATAAAACCAAAATACTGTAGATGCTGGAAGTCTTAAAATTAAATAAGTACTGGGGAAACTCGGCAGGTCTGGCAATGGCAGTGGAGAGAGAAACAGAATTAACATTTTGAGTCCAGAATGACCTCCTATCCACTTGCTATTTCCACACACCATCTTGCTGTCATGCTTTTATTTCTGCCCTCAGCCTTCTGCATGGTGCCAGAGAAGCCCAGTGTTTTGATGATGTCCCCTCACAGCTCCACTGCTCAGTGTCTCGTTTGGGTGCATTTGCTCTCAGCAGAGCTGGTCTCTTTTTTGCTATTAACACTTACCATTAACGCTTGTTTTATGTTTATATTTTCCACTGTTATCAAGAACACTTGATTTACCTTTTGCTCTGGGCACCCCTCAGTTTCTAGTCCCCATCTGTTCTGAAGAACAGTCATACAGGGCTGAGAAAGTGAACTCTGTTTCTCTCTCCGCAGATGCTGCCAGACCTGCTGATTCCTCCAGCATTCTCTGTGTCTTTATTGCTGTCCATCTCTGCTGGACTTGGCTCAGTCAGTTGAGGAGAACAGCTGGAAACACAGCAGTGTCAAAAATAGGAACAGGAGCAGATCATTCCAAACCATTGAGCCTGCTCTACATTCAACACGATCGTGGCTGAATGTCTGTCTCCATACCATATTCCTCTTCACACCCCTGCCCACATACCCCTTTTAGCCTCTAGAAATCTATTTGTGTCTGATTCAGTGACTTCCCTCCACAGTCAAGAATTCCAGGGGTTCACCACCTTCGTACATCTTGATACGGTGAGCCCTTGTTTTGTAGGCCCCTTGCCAGGGAAACATTATACCTGTCTGTCCACGCCTCTCGGAATTTTACATTTCACTGAGATCCCCTCTCATTCTTTCAACTGCAGTGACTGCAGGCCCAATTGACCAAATCTGTCCCCACATGACACTCCTGCCATTCCCAGAAATCAGTCTTTTGAATCTTTTCTGCGCTTCTTGTATGGTAAATTATTATTTTCTTGGGTAAAGTGACCCAAACTGCACACTGTTACAAGTGGTCTCACCAAAGCCCTGCACAGATGCTATAAGATTTCATTACCGAACTCCAATCCTCTTGCAATGAAGGCCACCATATCATTTGCCTTCCTAACAGCTTGTTGCACCTCTCTATTTACTTTCAGTGACCAGTTTACAAGGACCCCCAAGTCCCCTTTAGGCATCAGCCTTTCCCAATCTATCATCATTTAAGATCACAGGTCTTTTTAGGGATTGAAAAGCTGTGTGCATGCACACCCGTTTATACCTAGCACAGCTATTGCCTCCTGTGTCAGTACAGGTGGGTATGCAGGCAGTATGAATGGGCAGTCTGAGCAGCCTCAGTGTTTGGAATCCTTGTTGCTCGGTGATGTCATGACGCAGGTGGAAAGGGGGACATTATTTTTACAGACACTTTGAGCTGTTTAGGTAAGCTTCCCCTCCCTTGGAGTTCTGTTCATGCACCAGCCTTTACCTGGTCTCTGTACTGTGAGCATGAACATGCTGTAGAGAGACAGAACAACTGACTGTGGGTACGTTCGGTAAGAATCATAGAATCCCAACAGTGTGGAAGCAGGCCAAGTGGCCCATCGAGTCCTTACCTACCCTCTGAAGAGCATCCCACCCAGACGTATCCCCATAACCCCACATTTCCAATGGCTAACCCACCTAACCTACACATCCCCAGATACAATGGGCAATTTAGCATGACCAGTTCACCTAGCCTGTACATCTTTGGACTGTGGGAGGAAACCAGAGCTCCCGGAGGAAACCCACTCAGACATGGGGAGAATGTGCAAACTCCACACAGTCACCCGAGGGTCGAATTGAACCCGGGTCCCTGGCGCTGTGAGGCAGCAGTGCTAACCACTGAGCCACTGTGTTGATGCAGGTTTATGCACTCGCTTGCATAGTGGGACTTTCATACTGTGTAAACTCTGTGAGTTTATTAAAATTAGATTGCCTTCTTGCCACAGAACAGCCTGTGCTTTTCAAATATGTGTAAGTATACGTAGATACTGGAGGCCAGCTATATTAGTGCTGTCACTCTCAGGCAGCTCTCGGCTTTGTTTCCTGCAATTTGTGGGTTTTATTGTGCTCTGGTTGTAAACTTTGTGTTATCACAGTACGGTTAGTGTTTGTTCAGAGGTCTCTGACTGTGAGGGTGGGAGGACTGCCTTTCATGTTCTGAGCTCAGTGGATTGTGTGACTTTCCTCTGGATCTGTAACTAGTCTAGTGCACTCTTATTGGAGCAAGAGGAGGTCATTTAGCCCCTCAAAGCTGCTCTGCTGTTCATTGAGACCATTGATGTGGATCAGCAATAGCAAGCATTCATGGAGCTTTTGGTAGGTATGATCTCTGAGGGTATAATGTTCATAGTGTGTTTTCCTGAGGAATGCAGTCATGTTTTTGTTTGACATCCATCCTTTCACACAGTCCTGTCTCTCTGGAGTACTATGTTCCTTGGTAACCAGCTCACCATCAGCACTGCTGGTTTCTTGAGCTGATTGTGTGCATGTGTGTATTTGCATGTTTTACGGCTGATGTGCCCAATCTGGCTCCCAGTTGATTGGTGTTGGAATGAATTGAGTTGATAAATGAAAGTCAGCACTGATTTGTTAAAGGCAAATTTTATTCAAATAAGTTTTCTGAGTTCTTCATGTAACAGACAGGCTTAATGACTTGTGATGTAAGGTCTTCAACCTGAAATATCAACTGTATAAAGTGATTAGTGGTAGGCAGTTATCTTCGGAAGTAACCCTGGCTCTGATGTTTGGACTGATTCTCTTTTTGACTTGCACGGTCAAGTTTAGGTTGATAATGTAGGGTAAAATTTCAAAATCTGCAGATGTTAGAAAGCTCAGAAATACAGTAAGTAATGAAAGTGTTTCAGAAGGCGTGGATACGCTGGTGAAATGGGCAAAGACATAGCAGATTCCTTTTCCCTCAGAGCAGTGTGGATCATTTCCAGCAGCATAGACTGTGCTGAAACCTCAATGATTGAAGGAAATGTAAAATGAAAGGCACAATTTGAAAGAAGAACAAAATCTGTCGGGACAAGTTGAGAAAGTACTTAACGTACAGGACTGTTAACTTACTCAAAAGATGAATTGCTGCAAATGCAATGTTGTAATGGTAAATCTTTATAAAACACTGGAGAGACTGGAGAAGCTGGGATTGCTCTCCCTACAACGAGGAAAGGATAAAAGGAGATTGGGCAAGACCTGGGAAATGTAGATCAATCAGCTAAATGCCATTGATAGCAACAATACGATAACCTATACTGAGAGGGGAGAAAGCCACGTAATATGATTTAAGACATTGGGATTCTCCAAGGCTAGAATCTGCTTAATAACCTGATAGAAACCTTCACAAAATGAACAAGAGGGAAAACACACTGGATGTCATTAAGTCCTCAATAATGTAGCACGCAAAGAAGTTTTAGGACAAGTACTGAAGTGATAGCAAATTGGCTAAAATCCAAAAAGAACAGTAAGCTAGTGATTGAAAAAAAACGACAGTGGCAAAGTGGTAATGCCACTGGACTAGTAATCCAGAGATACAAACTAATGCTGTGGGCACATGGGTCAATTTAAATCCAATTAACAAACCTGAGATTGAAAGCTGGTCTTCGTTCTAGTGGGCAATGACGAAACTATCATTGATTGTTGTAAAAATCCATCTGGTTCACAAATGTGCTTTAGGACTCTTAACTGAAATGGCCAAGCAAGATACTCTGTCCAAGGGCAATTAGGGATGGGTAATAAATGCTGGCCCAGCCAGTGACATTCACATTCCAGAAAGAATGCAAAAAAGACTCTGTTCTAAAAGGATCTGTGCTGAACCAACTGTTTTATATCATTTAAATTAAGGACATCAATTTCAAAATGAGCAACTCAGTATAAAGTCTAGCAGTTCATACCAATTTGGGGGGCAAAGCTAACACTGAAAAACACAAAATACAAGATGATAGAAAACTTGCAGACTGGGTGATTAAGGGGCAAATGAAATTTAGTATAAGTGAAGAAGGAACAAGACAAGGGAGCATTCGATGAATGGCAGAATACTAGGAAGCTCAGAGGAACTGCGAGGTCTAGGGTGCTTGATCACAAATCCCTGAAGGTGGCAGGGTGGGTTAATAGGGTCATTGAGAAGGCGTGTGGGACACTGCCTCTATCAGTCGTGGCATAGATTATGAGAACAGGGAGGTTATGTTGGAGCTGTATAGGACTTTGGTTAGATCACAGCACTATAGGAAGGATATGATTGCAGTGGATGGGGTGCAGAGGAGATTTACCAGGATGTTGCCTGGAATGGAGCAGTTTAGCGATGAAGAGAGGCTGGATAAGCTTGGGTTGTTTTCTTTAGAGCAGAGAAGGCTGGGATGGAGGGTAATCTGATTATGAGGGGCATAGGCAGGGTGGATACAAAACAGCTGTTCCCCTTGATTGAAAGTTAATTTTAAAAGTGAAAGGCAGAACATTTAAGGGAGATTTGAGGAAACGTTTCTCACCTAGTGGTTGGTGGGGGTCTGGAATGCACAGCCTGGGAGGATAGTAGAGGCAGGAAATACCCCAACCTTTAAAAAGTACTTGTATGAGCACTTGAAATGTCATAACATTCAAGGCTATAGGCTAACTGCTGGAAAGTGGGAGCAGTGTACGTAGGTTGGTGCAGACTCGATGGGCTGAAGGGCCTCTTCTGTGCTTAATGTCTCTGTTACTGGGATGTCATTCCCTTTAATAGAATGGAATATCCACTAACCTTAGAAAATTAAATAGCGAATGGAGAAGGCTAAAGGGATCGAGGAATTCAAATGAGCAAATCATTAAAAGGAGCATCAGAGAGCAGCAAAGCAAGTAAAAATAGAATCAAAACACTGGGATTTAATTCCAGAATATAAAACTCAAGAGTAGTGAGTTACATTAAACTTATAGGAACAGGAGGAGATCGTTCAGCCCCTGAAGTCTGTTCCACCATTCAATATGATTGTGACTGAAATGTGGCCTAACTCCATATACCTCTATCATCAACTACTATTTGTGGAAGAGAGTTCCAAACCTCCCACCCTTTGTTTGTGGAATGCTTCCTAATATCTCCCCTGAACAGTCTGGCCCTAATTCTCAGACTATGCCCCTAGTTCTAGAATTCCCAACCAGTGGAAATAATTTATCTTTATCTACCCTGTCTTTTCCTGTTAATATCTTGAAGACTTTGATCAGATCATCCCTTAAACTTCTAAATTCTAGAGAAAACAGGCCTAATTTGTATAATCTCTCATAGCTTAACCCCTAAAGTCCAGGTATCATTCTTGTAAACCTATGTTGTACTCCCTCCAAGGCCAGTCTATCCTTCCTAAGGTGTAGTGCCCAGGTCCACCCGCAGTACACCCAGTGGGGCCTAACCTGGGTTTTGTACAGCTGCTGCATAACCTCTGCGTCCTTATACTCCAGTCCCCTAGATATAAAGACCACCATTCCCTTAGCTTCATTGAATAGTTTCTGCACCAGTTTGTGACATTTTAAAGGTCTGTGCACCCTGAACCCCCAAGTCCCTTTAGACATCCACTGTATTTAACTTCATACCATCCTGAAAGTACCTGCAGTGATTGTAATGAGATCAACCAGGTGGACCTCATAGAATAAGAGTTCCCTGATTGGGGCTGTTAATCTAGTCCAATTAGGGAGCCTTGGCTGACAGATATAAACAGGGGTGTCAGACATCCTTTTCACTCTGAGGGACCTGGATCAGTGTCAAGGACAATCCACATGTAAATAAAAGGGGACTTTGTGACTGAATACTGGCCTCTGTGGAGTTATTTTAGTGGTGATGAAAATGGGATTAATGATGTAACCATGCAAAGGCGCCTACTAGCTGAAGCTCAGCTAGACTTCAAACAAGTCCTAAAACTAATTTCATCATGGGAAAGTGGAGCTGATGAGTTACATGGTATTCCAATGGAAGTGGACACACTCGCCAGTCCAACTGAGCTTGGGGAACATCACTTGAGTAAAGGCAATTGCAAAGCCTTGCGTAGGACATATCCTGAACAGAGAGACTCTAGGTCAACCTGCAGCAAAACCCCAGAACGAAGTCAAACCTTGGCCAAACAGTTAAAATTTTCTTCAGGATCTGGGCTGGCAAGCCATTGTAGTTGCTGCTACTACGTGGACTCGAGACAACAAGAGTCCCATTAGACTTAAATTGAATAAGAGAATTCATAGGCCGGTATCCAGGAGAGTGTACACTGTGAAAATCCACCTATATCTGGCTTGGAAAAGTTAAATTTCTTAGCAACATCCAAATCAGACTCAATCAAAATAAACATCTGATTAAATGGTCATCCAATTCTAATGGAGGTCAATACTGGCGAGGCTGTTTCAATGATTACAGAACCAGTCTTTAACAAAATTCACTCTGGACACCAACCCTTAAGTTTGAGCCATACCTCGGCCAGGCTGAGAACCTGTACTGTGGAACCCTTATAGTTTAAGGGCACTACCTTGGTTCTGGTATCTAATGAGAAACAGCTGGTTCAGTTACCACTGATTGTAGCAAAAGGCTCAGGCCCAAGCTTGGTGGGGCAAAATTGGTTGACAAAGTTTCTTCTAGATTGGCTCAACATTTATCGATTAGAAAATTGCTGCCTGAGCGAAGTCCTAATTAAATACCCAGAAGTTTTTCAGGAAGGTCTAGGGACTATCAGAGGTGCCAAGGCCACCTTGCATGTTGACCAGGAAACAATTCCATGGTTCTGCAAGGTCCACTATGTGCCACTTGCCTTACAGGCAAAGGTACAGGCAGAAATCACAAGGCTGGAAAGCGAAGGAATTTTCTGAAGAAGGGTCTAGGCCCGAAACGTTAGCCTTCCTGCTTCTCTGATGCTGCTTGGCCTGCTGTGTTCATCCAGCTCTACACCTTGTTATCTCTGAATCATCAAAGCAGTCCAGTTTGCGAAATGAGCGGCATCGGTCGTACCAACTGTGAACCCCACTGGGTCAGTTCGCCTTTGTGGGGATTTTAAGCAAATGGTTTTTCACAGCTGGATAAATACCCAATCCCTCTCGCAGAGGATTTATGCACAAAGCTGGCAAGGGGACTGTCCCTCACAAAGCTAGACATGAGCCATGCATACCTGCAATTGTGGTGAGATGAGGATTCCCAGAAGTGTGTTGCAATTAATACCCATGAGGGTTTGTACCAATATACAAGAC
This sequence comes from Rhincodon typus, assembly GCF_021869965.1. Classification (NCBI taxonomy): domain Eukaryota; kingdom Metazoa; phylum Chordata; class Chondrichthyes; order Orectolobiformes; family Rhincodontidae; genus Rhincodon; species Rhincodon typus. Next base: position 1,267,763 of record NC_063342.1, read on the forward strand.
TGCCACCTGGGGCATTGTTAGCCTGTACAATTTTTCAGCAGATGACGGAGAACATTTTACAAGGTCTACCCAGGTCGCCATTTATCTAGATGGAGTGCTCATTACAGGGAGGACCAATAAAGAATGCTTGGAAAACTTGGGCGTTTCTCCCAGGCGGGTGTACGCCTTAGATGGGAAAAAATTGTGTTCCAGGCACCCCAAGTGACTGACTTGGGCTACAGAGTTAACAAGACCAGGTTACACCCCTTGGAAGCTAAAGCAAGGGAAATTGAAGGTGCTTCAACTTCCACCTCTGTACTGGAGCTTAGGTCTTTGCTTGGGCTGGTGAATTATTATGGAAAGTTCATAAATAACCTGGCCTCCATCCTGGCACCTTTGCATCAGCTATTAAATGGTCAGCCTTGGAAATGGCTGCGTAGCCAAGCCATAGCCTTCTGGGAAGTGAAGAAGCATCTATCATCCTCTAAGGTGTTGGCACACTATGATCCCAATCCCGATCTGGTGTGGACATGTGATGCCCCCCCCTTACGGCATCAGGGTAGTATTAGCTCATAGGTGGCCCAATGGAGCGGAACCCCCGATGATGTATACTTCCAGGACTTTAGCTAATGCAGAGCATAAATACGTCCAGATAGAGAAGGCAATGAGGATAGGTTAAAAAGACTAGAACTGTTTTCACTGGAAACACAGCAGCTGAAAGGAGACCTGATAGAGGTCTACAAAATTATGAGAGGCATAGATAGGGTGGAGAGTCAGAGGCTTTTTCCCAGGGTTGAAGTTTCAATTACAAGGGGACACAGGTTAAAGGTGAGAGGGCAAAAGTTTAAGGGAGATGTGTGAGGAAAGTTTTTCATGCAGAGCATGGTAGGAGTGTGGAATGCACTTCCAGAGGAAGTGGTGAAAGCAGGCACATTGGCAACATTTAAGAGGCATCTGGATGGTTACATGAATAGGGAGGGAATAGAGGGATACGGATTGAATAAGGACAGAAGGCTTATTGTTTAATTTAGTCAGGGTATGATAATCAGTACAGGCTTCGAGGGCCGAAGGGCCTGTTCCTGTGCTGTATTTCTCTTTTGTTCTTTGTTCTTCTTGAAGGTTTGGCAGTCGTATTTGGAGTCAGGAAATTCCTCCTATACCTTTACGGACGTGAATTTGTAATAATAACGGACCACAAACCCCTATTAGGTCTGCTTAAAGAGAACAAGGCAGTGCTGCCCAATGTTTCAGGCCAAATACTAAGCTCTAATACTAAGTGTGTATAATTACAAGTTGGAACACCATCCAGGAGGCCAAATAGCAAATGCAGATGCATTGAGCCACCTCCCACAGACAGATATATCGCTGGTGGTACCGCCATTATAAGAGTCTGTATTATTTTAAATTTTTTGGAAATACTTCCAGTCACAGCTGACCCTTTGGACACAGAAAGATTGGGTCCTGGCAAAACTGAAGCAGCTGGTGATGATGGGGGAACCAAAGGGCCATCACAGCCAGAATTGAAACCTTTTCGGACCCAGAGAGACCAGGTCACAGTAGAGGATGACATATTGTTACGGGAAGCAAGAGTGATTGTCCTAAGCAAAGGTTGCCACCAGATACTGGCTGAAATCTATCAGGATCATCTACGGGTTTCCAAACTGAAGATGTTGGTGAGAAGTTCAGGCATTTAGCACACTTGCCTTCATTGCTCAGACCTTTAAGTACAGGAGTTGGGACGTCATGTTGAGGTTGTACAGGATGTTGGTGAGGCCTCTTCTGGAGTACTGTGTGCAGTTCTGGTTGCCCTGTTATAGGAACGATATTATTAAACTGGAGAGGGTTCAGAAAAGATTTACCAGGTATAAAAATAGGCTAAATCAACTGGGACTTTTTTCACTGATTTAAAGAGGTTTTCAAATTATGAGGAGCGTAGTTAAAGTGACTAGTAAAGGTCTTTTCCCTAGGGTGGGGAAATTCAAAACTAGGGGTATAAATAAATAGCACATGAATAGGAAAGGTTTGAAGGGATATGGACCAAACACAGGCGGGTGGGACTAGTTGGACTGAAGGGTCTGTTTCCATGCTGTATGACTAAGTTATGTCTGGTGGCCAAGACTGTTTGCAGACATAGCTGTGTTGGTGGGGCAGTGCTCAGAGTGCCAACAAGGACAAAAATATAGCCAGCAGCTCCCCTACATTTGTGGGAATGGCTGGGTAAACCCTGGACTTGGTTACATGTCAACCATGCAGGTTTTTTCATGGGCTCAATGTTCTTAGTCATTGTGGGCACCCACTCAAAGTGGCTGAATGTGCATAGAGATAGTAGGAACTGCAGATGCTGGAGAATCCGAGACAACAAGGTGCAGGGCTGGATGAACACAGCAGGCCAAGCAGCATCATAGGAGCAGAGAGGCTGACGTTTCGGGCCTAGACCCTTCATCAGAAAAGCTGATGAAGGGTCTAGGCCCGAAACGTCAGCCTCTCTGCTCCTATGATGCTGCTTGGCCTGCTGTGTTCATCCAGCCCTGCACCTTGTTGTCTTGAATGTGCATAGAGTTCATTCATCAAACTCAGGGACAGCGATAGAAAAATTCTGTGCACTTTTGCAGTGCAAGGACTCCCAAAATGTTGGTCACAGATAATGGGCCATCATTTACCAGGAGGGAATTTGAGTATTTCCTAAAGTTGAATGGTATTCAGCATGTAAGGACAGCTCCATAACATCGATCATCCAATAGTCTGGCAGAAAGTACAGTCCAAACATTGAAGGCAGGCTTAAAAAAACCAGCCTACAGTTTCACTAGATACCAAACTGTCCTGGTTCCTATTTGGTTATAGGCTTCATGCAACCAGCGGAGTGGCTAATGGGGAGAATACTCTGAACAAGGTTAAATCTGATCTTCCCACACCTTGAGGGGTGGGCGGGGTGAAATAGCATCAGGAACACCAATCCCAGACACAAGACTCCGTTAAGCGAGAGAGACGGTTTACTTTAGGAGATGAAGTTTGGTTTAGGAACCGCAGGAATGACACAGTCGATGCAAGCTCAGGTCCCATGTTGTACAAAGTTGAGGTAGGTGTGATGGTCCTGAACAAACATGTGGACCATATAAAAGCTGCAAACTCACAAATGGTGCGGGAGCAAAACATGCCCGGCTGCTCAACAGCCTTTCTGACTGTTCCAGTACCCGTGGGTTCTCCCTTTCATTAAGCGTTGAAGGTACCTCGGAATCTGAGATGGAAACATCGGATACCGCTGCCTCGACACCTTTGCCACCTGAGAATCGGAGTGAATTTCTTCCGAGATGCTGCGGGCACAAGATGCAATTAGCTTTGTTACATGCCACCCATATCAGGCAGAGTTGGAGGAACATGACCTGGTGCTAAAATGCCCCAGGAGAAGCTACTAAAAACAGAAGTGGCCTATGTCCTAGGACTCAGATCGGGAGAGATGTAGCGATTGTATTGAGATCAGCCAAGTGGATCTCATAACATGAGTTCCCTGATTGGGGCTGTTAATCTGGTCCAATCAGGGAACCCTGGCTGACAGATATAAACAGGAGTGTCAGACATTCTGTTCACTCAGAGCTGGAACAGTGTCAAGGACCGTCCGCACATAAAGGGGGATTTGATGACTGAATACTGCCCTCTGTGGAGTTATTTCAGTACCCTGATCGATCCTTTTCCGGTCCAAAATGGATAACCTCAAACATGCTTACGTTGAAATCCACCTGCTACAGTTTTTGCCCATTCACTTAGTTTATCAATACCTTTTTGTAATTTAATGATGTCTCCAATGCTGTTTAACTTTGGATATATGACTTTGTTTGCCATTATCCAAGTTGTTAATAAATAATGTCAATAATTGAGGCCCTAACACAGATCCTTGTGGGACATCACTGCTCACATCCTGCCAATTTGAGTACCTACCTATTTTATCCCTCTGCTCTCCCCCTTTCACTCGCTGAACCACATCCCAGCCGTATCAGTAACTGGCCCTCAGTTCCATGGGCTACTACTTCAGTTAAAAGCCTGTCATGTAGGATTTATGTAGACTTTCAGAAGGCATTTAATAAACAACATCCACAGCCATTCCCCTGTCCACTACCTTAGTCACCTCTTTAGCTGGCGTATTGTGTGTAGTTCTGGTCACTACATTACAGGAAGGATGCAATTGCTTTGGAGAAAGTGCAAAGACAATTTTCTGGAATGTTGCCAGTGCTGGAGAATTGTAGCTATGAGAAGAGATTGGAGAAGTTGGTGTTCTTTTCCTTGGAACTGAGAAGGCTGAGGCGTAACATGATTGAGGTATACAAAACTGTGAGGGGTAGAGATAGCATAGACGGGAGAAACCCGTTTCCCTTGGCAGAGAGTTCAAAAACCAGGGCTCACAGGTTGAAGCAAAGTGGCAGAAGGGTTAGAAAGGACGTGAGGAATTTTTGTTTTACACAGAGGTTGGTGTGTGTCTGAAATTCGCTACCTGAGTTGGTGGTGGATGCAGAAACCCTAAACTCTTCTGAAACTTACTTAGATCTACACCTTAAGTGCTGTGACCTGCGTCGCTATGGGCCGTGTGCATGGAGATGGGATTAGAAAGGGCATCTGGGTGTCTTTGAATCAACATGGATAAGATGGGCTGAATGGCTGCCACCTGTGCTGTATCATTTCTGTGGTTCTAAAACATTGAGGTTTGTCAGTCATGACCTACCTGTCGTGAATCCATGCTGGTTCTCCCTGATTAACTGAAAATTCTCAAGCTGTTCAGTTACCCCATCCTTGGTTATGGACTGCAACAAATTCCCTCCAGCTATGTCAGGCTAACTGGTCTGTAATTCCCTCGCTTACCTTTTTTGCCCTTCTTAAAAAGTGAAGTGATGTGCAATTTTCCAAATCAGAACCTCGGGAACTCTGAAAGATTATGTCATTTTCCCTGCTTCTTTTAACATTCTTTGGATTGAAACCGTCAGGTCCTGGGATTTTTCACTCTTTAATTCCACTAATTTCCTCAGTACTGATATTTTACTGACGTTAATTTTATTAAATCCCCGTCCATGAACTATTATCCCCGGAACTTCCTTCAAACTATCCACCTCCTCTACTGTAAATATTACTTGGCTCAGATCACACTATGATTACTATGGAAAGTTCAGTACTCCTTACTATGAAAAGAATGAAGAGAACACAAGGCATGTAAAAACATAAAAAATTAAGAATGATACTACAACCAGAGAGCTGGTTGCTATCTGGAAAGATTGAATAGGCTGGGGGCATGTTTCTGAGAAAAGAGAATTGTGGGAGATGTGATGAGTGGGGTAGACAAGGTAGATATGGAGAGGATGTGTGTTTAACAAGATATTGCAGTCACAAATAACTTCAGTTTGGAAATAGGAGAAACTTCTGTGCAGTTAAAATGTGAAACTGACCACCACAGGATGTGGTTGAAGCAAACTGGTCCACCCAAAAGGAGACAGGGTGAATGGTGAGGAAAAAGGAATAGAAAGAGTTGTTGGGGCGGTACTAGAAAGGGAAGAGATGAGAGTGTTATTCATAGCCCAGCACAGTTTGTTTGTTCCCAGTCACCCGTTTCTGTGCTATATCAATTTTCATCTTTCACACGAATGTATATGCAAACATGGAGCAGGTGTAAGCCATTTGGTCCCTCGAGCCTACTCTACCATTCAGTAAGGTCATGGCTGCTTTGCTACCACTACTAGCTTGACACTCCTTTTGCTTATTAAGAAACTATCCACTGCTTCCTCAAAAATATTCCGGGCTCCACTTTCACCACCTTCTCAGGAGGAGAGTTCCAAAGACACTCGACTCTGAAAACAAAGGTCACCTAATTTCTAAAAACCAAAAGAACTGCGGATGCTGTAAATCAGGAACAAAAACAAAATTGCTGGAAAAGCTCAGCAGGTCTGATAGCATCTGTGGAGGAGAAAACAGAGTTAACGTTTCGGGTCCGGTGACCCTTCCTCAGAACTGGGGAAGGGTCACTGAACCCGCAACGTTAACTCTGTTTTCTCCTCCACAGATGCTGCCAGACCTTCTGAGCTTTTCCAGCAATTTTGTTTTTGTCACCTAATTTCTGTTTTAAATGGGCAGCCCCTGATTTGTAAACAGTAACCCCCGTTTTAGATGCTCTCGACATTTATCTACTCTGACAAAACTCTGCAGGATCTTGTGTGGTTCAAACAAATTGCCTCTTGCTCTTCTAAATTCCAGTGGAAATGAGCTGAGCCTGTACAGCCTTTCCTCAGGGCAACCCAATCAGTCCAGTTATTGGTTTGGTAAACTCTCTTGACTGTTTCCATTGCATCTCCATTCTTACTTTTTTTTATATTAATTCACTGATTGTGGGTGTCACTGGCTGGGCCAGCAATTATTGCCTGTCCATAATTAATCCTTTCAGAAGGTGGGGGTGAGCTGCCTTCTTGAACCGCTGCAGTTCATGTGCTGTGGGTAGACCCACAATGATCTTAGGAAGGGAATTCCAGGATTTTGACCCAGCAGCAGTGAGTGAACGGGAATATATTTCCAAGTCAGGATGGTGAGTAGCTTGGAGGGGAACTTTCAGGGGGTGGTGTTCCCAAGTATCTACTGCCCTTCTCCTTCAGGATGGAAGTGGTCGTGGGTTTGGAAGGTGCTGTCTGAGGATCATAGAATCCCTACAGTATGGAAACAGGCCCTTTGGCCCAACAAGTCCACACTGACCGTCAGAGTATCCTCCTCCACCACCTCCCCCCCAACCCCCGACCCATCCCTGGACACTTTGGGCAATTTAGCATGGCCAATCCACCTAGCCTGCACATCTTTGGATTGTGGGAGGAAACTGGAGCACCCGGAGGAAACCCACGCAGACACGGGGGGAATGTGCAAACTCCACACACAGTCGCCCAAGGGTGGAATTGAACCTGGGTCCCTGGTGCTGTGAGGCAGCCGTGCTAACCACTGAGCCTGTGTGCCGAATTTCTGCAGTGCAACTTGTAGATAGTACACACTGCTGTTACAGAGTGTCGGTGGTGGAGGGAGTGAATGCTTGTGGATGTAGTGCTAATCGAGCGGGCTGCTTTGTCCTGGATGGAATCAAACTTCTTGAGTGTTGTTGGGGCTGCACTCATCCAGGCAAGTGGGGAGTATTCCATCATACTCCTGACTTGTGCCTTGTAGATGATGAACACATTTAGGGAGTCAGAAAGTGACTTACTTGCTGCAGGATTCCTGTGAGCCTCTGACCTACTCTTGCAGCCAGAAATAAATTCAGTATGGAAATAAGAGAAATTTCTGAGCAGTAGAATGTGGAACTGACTATGACAGGAAATGGTCAAAGCCAACAGATGCTTCCAAAATGAGATGAGGCGACTATAGGTGAGAAAAAGGAATTGAAAGAGTTTTAGAGTCATTGAGTCATACAGCATGGAAACAGACCTTTTGGTCCAATCAGTCTACACTGACCATAATCCCAAACTAAACTAGTCCCATCTGCCTGCATTTGGCCCATATCCCTCCAAACCTTTCCTATTCATGTACTTATCCAAATGTCTTTGAAATATTATAACAGTATCTGTCTTTTTAATGGTTAGCCCCAGGATGTTGATTGTGAGGTATTCAGTGCTAATAATGCCATCGAATATCATGGGGCAGTGGTTAGATTCCGTCTCCTTGGAGCTGATCAGTGCCTGGCATTTGTATGGTGCAAACGTCACTTATTAAAATAATTTGAGGTGTGCAGTGGCATAGAGATTGCTTAATCCAGGGCCTTAGGTTAATAACCTGGAGCTAACTTGAAATCCCACCGTTGCAGCTGAACCCTGGATTGTTCTAAAACCCTATGTGTTCACCTTGTGGCCTTTACTGAATGGCCAGGCTGAAGGGAGCATGCTACCCATTCCTATTCCTTTTTCACATTATGTCTTTGGTATCTGTCTTGCAGTTTTCTAATTTATTCCCCAATCTTATTGCTGTGTATTTGTTCACATCGACCTGTGCAGACAGTTGGAATTTGATCTGGCTAGTTCCCCTTCCCTTTGGTACCATCTCTAGACTTCTGTCACCAATAATAGATTATTCCTTGACGTTAGGAGTGGCAGATGTATCTGGCTGATATTCTCTGGGTTTAAGAAGAATTTGTAGTGACCTCATTGAGATATGCAAGAGTTTGAAATGGCTGGACAGGGGTTTGTGATTAGCTTGACATTGTTAAATGCAAGAGGAGCCTCATCAGGTTTCTGTTTTGTTCTGTGGTGTGTGGGTCTGTGCTTGGCAATGGGAATGGGTTCTGGTGTGGTCAAGTGAAAGGTGAGGCGTGCTGAGAATGTGAGATTAAGGGCACAGGCCACTGCTGTGCTGCTGACATTCAGTCTCTCTGACTGTGAAGTGTGGGCAGTGAGAGGAAGTGGCCCATAAGTAGAGCATTTCCAATCATATTCTTAAACAGATTCTATGCAAGTTCAGCTAGGAAGAGCTTGCACTTCCTCTCTACCTTGCATGGCCTCAGGACATCTTAAAAATTAGATGTGACTACGGCTGCTTTTTGAAAAGTGGTCACTTTCTTGATGCTGGAAAGGCAGTGGTCACATTGCACACAGCACAGTCTCACAAACAGAATTGTGATAATGACCAGATAAATTTTCAATAATTTTAAAGTTTTCTGCCTTAACTTCACAATCTCAGACTGGTCACATCTCTGGAGGAGGCTATCCACAGTTCTCTCTGTGCTTGTTCTCTGAAAAGCAACTCATCCACTGCTGACACTTTGCACCATCTCCCCTTAGCCCTGTGTATTTCATTCTCTTTGGATAATGATCCATTTCATCTTGAAATCCCGAACTGAACCTGCCTCCCCCACACTCTCAGACAGTACAGTCTAGACGCTACCCACTCGAGTGAACCTGCCTCCCCCACACTCTCAGACAGTACATTCCAGACCCTAACCCCTCAAGTGAACCTGCCTCCCCCACACTCTCAGACAGTACATTCCAGACCCTAACCCCTCGAGTGAACCTGCCTCCCCCACACTCTCAGACAGTACATTCCAGACCCTAACCCCTCGAGTGAACCTGCCTCCCCCACACTCTCAGACAGTACATTCCAGACCCTAACCCCTCGAGTGAACTTGCCTCTCCCACACTCACAGACAGTACATTCCAGACCCTAACCCCTCGAGTGAACCTCCCTCCCCCCACACTCTCAGACAGTACATTCCAGACCCTAACCTCTCGAGTGAACTTGCCTCTCCCACACTCTCAGACAGTACATTCCAGACCCTAACCCCTCGAGTGAACCTGCCTCCCCCACACTCTCAGACAGTACACTCCAGACCCTAACCCCTCGAGTGAACCTGCCTCCCCCACACTCTCAGACGGTACATTCCAGACCCTAACCACTAGAATGAATCTGCCTCCCCCACACTTTCATCCAATCTCCACATTTCTCCAATCTGTTTTCATCACTGTGGTTCTTTAGCTGTGAAACCATTCTTTTAAACCACTTCTGCACTCTCTCTCATACTTTTCCATCCTTCCTGAAGTGTACACAGTACTCCAAGTAAGGCTTAACTGGTGTTTTATATAGGCTTATCATAACCTTGTTTAGGTACTCTATTCCATTATTAATGTAGCCTTGATACTGTGTGCTTTGTTAGCTGTTCTTCACCCATCCTGTTACCTTTAATGACTCATGCACTTGTACATCCATTTGCTGTGCTCCACCCTATTTAGAGTTGCGCCTGTTTTTTAATACTCTCTCTCTGTGTCCATGCCGCAAACATATCACCTCACACTTCTCTGCCTTGAACTGTTTTCACCACTGATTTCACTAAACCACATGACCATCACCAGCATTTTTCTTTTGAAAATCCAAGTTTAATGTTTTGTTTTGTGGTAGAATAGATATTGATCCAGTACAGTTGGGAGAATGTCCCAATTTCTCCACAAATAAATCCACCTGACAGGAGAGACTAGACATTGGGTAAGAATCCAGAAGTCTGAACCACTCCTTCAAGTGTCCTTTGGACAGAGTGGCTCTCCCTCACACTATCCTCTTCAACCTTTCACAATTCACTGCTGATGTCTCTGGAATGGAGCTGGAACCAAGTGTTGGGAATGAGAACTGTCAGTGATACCCTCCAAGTCATAGGCTCAAATACTGAGTTGCAAAGAATAATGAATCCTTGTTGGGTTTCAGCTGAGTATCCAGTATAGAAACTGTTCAACAACTTTCATTATGGAGTGATTCGTTGAATATGCCTGCGACAATCCTTCATTTTAGGGAACTACTCTTCCTGTTGCTTAGCAACCTACTTTGGCATTTTCGGTCCTTTTCTCTCAATCTTTATTTAAACCCTAAGCAGAGTGCTATGTGGAACATGGTACTGCATGAACTTGTGGTTAGCCTTGAGCTCAGGGATACTGGTTTTGTTGTGACAAGTTTGTATTGACCCTGCTGTCGGCACCTCTCTCGTGACATGTTTACTAAGGAATCAGCTCATGTAATTTTACATAAGTACAACGTAAACAACTAATCTCTCTCACTGAGGAAAAGCAGTACTTCCTGCTGGGGCCTGATTCATTGCAGCTCATTACCCAACTTTATTTTTTTACTGATTTCCAAATAATTTTTTTATATCCTCTGGTGCAATTGTGACCCACTATTTTGGACTATCAATCATGTATCATTGTGAAGTCACTACAGTGAGCACAATTATGCACTGAATGCCTGTGGGAGCAAGTACCTTCATGGTGATTGTCTTCCTTATGAACATGCACAGCCTTGATTTTGTTTTCATGCTTACATGCTCATTTGTAATAATAAGATTTAGGAGTAGACCATTCAGCATCTCATTCTGTTCCATCAATCATAGCTGATTGTTGGCTTCAACTCCATTTTCTGTCTGTTCTCCAAAGCACTCAATTATAGACTCATACAGCATGGAAACAGCCCCTTCAGTCTAACTTATCCACGCCAACCAGGTTTCCCAAACTAAACTATTCCCATTTGTCAGCATTTGGCCTATATCCTTCTAAACCTTTTCTATTCATGTACCTGTCCAAATGTCTTTTAAATGTTGTAACGGTACCGGAATCAACAACTTCCTCTGGCAGTTCACTCCATACGTGAACTATGTGGAAAAAGTTGCTGCTCAGGTGCCTTTGAAATCTTTCTTCTGCCACCTTAAAATTATGCCCTCTGGTTTTGAACTCCCACCATCTCAGTGAAAAGACGCTTGCTATTCACCTTATCTATACTCCTTATAATTTTATAAACCTCAGTAAGGTCACCCCTCAACGTCCTATACTCCAGTGTCTTAAGTATTTTTAATGATGGAATGTCCACACCCTCTTTTTTTCTTAATTCGTTCATGGTATTTAGCCATCGCTGGCTGGGCCAGCATTTATTGCCCTTGAGAAGGTGGTGGTGAGCTGCCTTCTTCAATTGCTGCAGTACATGTGCTGTAGGTCAATGCATGCCCTTAGGGAGGGAATTCCAGAATTTTGACCCTGTGACAGTGAAGGAACAGGAGAGGATGATGACCGACTTGGAGGGGAACTTGTAGGGGCTAGTGTTGCCATGTACCTGCTGCCTTGTACTTCCAGATGGAAATGGTTGTGTTTGGAAGGTGCTGTCTAAAGATCTTTGAATTTCAGCAGTGTATCTTGTTGATATTACACGCTGCTGCTGAGCGTCAGTGGTTGAGGGAATGGATGTGGTGCTAATAGAGTGGGCAGCTTTGTCCTGGATGGTGTCAAGCTTCTTGAATGTTGTTGGGGCTGCACTCATCCAGGCAAGTGGGGAGTATTCCATCACATTCCTGACTTGTGCTTTGTAGACGTTGGATAGGCTTTGGGGAAGCAGGAGGTGAGTTACTCGCTGTAGGATTCCTAGTCTCTGAGTTACTGTTGCAGCCGCTGTATTGATAGAGCTAATCCAATTTAATTTCTGGTTAATAGTATTCCCCAGGATGTGGACAGTGAGTATTCAGGGATAGTATCACCTTTGTATATTAAGAGTGATGGTTAGATTCTCCCTTATTGGATTTGGTCATTGCCTGACACTAGCCGAGGCCTGGATATTGTCCAGATCTTGTTGCATTTGAACATGGACTGCTTCAGTATCTGAGGAGTGGCGAATGGTGCTGAACACTGTGCAATCAACAGTGAACATCCCCAATTCTGACCTTATGATGGTAGGAAGGTCATTGATGAAGCAGCTGAAGATGGTTGGGTATTGGACACTACTCTGAGGAACTCCTGCAGAGATGTCCTGGAGCTGAGATTACTGACCTCCAACAACCACAACCATCTTCCTAGTGTCACTTATGACTCCAACCAACGGAGAGTTTTCCTCAGATTCCCATTGATTCCAATTTTGATCCGGCTGCTTGATGCCACACTCAGTTGAAAATGGCTTTGATGTTGAGGGCTGTCACTCTGACCCCACCTTTAGAATTCAGCTCTTCTGTCCATGTTTGAACCAAGGCTGTAATGAGATCAGGAGCTGAGCGGCCCTGGCGGAACCCAAACTGGGCGTCACTGAGCAGGTTATTTCTGAGCAGGTGCTGCTCAATAGCACTGTTAATGACACCTTCCATCACTTTACTGATGATCAAGAGGAGACTGACGGGGCGGTAACTGGCTAAGTTGGAATTGTCCTGCTTTTTGTGTACAGAACAAGTATGGATCAATTTTCCACATTGTTAGGTAGGTGCCAGTGTTGTAACTGTACTGGAACAGCTTGGTGAGGAGCATGGTAAGTTCTGGAGCACAAGTCTTCAGTACTGTTGCCAGAATGTTGTCAGGGCTTGTAGCCTTTGCAGTATTCAGTGCTTCCGACTTCTTAATATCACTTGGAGTGAATTGAACTGGCTGAAGACTGGTACTTGTGATACTGGGGGTGCCTTGAGGCTGAAATCAAGGATCCATTGGTTGTGGGATCACTTAGCTGTCTCTATCACTTGCTGCTTAAGCTGTTTGTCATGCAAATAGTCATGTTTGGTAGCTTCACCAGGCAGTTGCCTTGTTTTTAGATATGCCTGGTGCTGCTTCTGGCATGCCCTCCTGCACTCTCCACTGAACCAGGGTTGAGCCCCTGGCTTGATGGTAATGGTTCAGTGGGGTATATGCCGGGCCATGAGGTTACAGATTGTGCTGGAGTACAATTCTGCTGCTGTTGATGGCCCACGGCACCTCATGGATGCCCAGTCTTGAGTTGCTAGATCTGTTTGAAATCTGTCCCATTCAGCACGGTGATAGTACCACACAACACGATGGAGGTTATTCTCAATGAGAAGGCGGGACTTTGTCTCCACAAGGACTGTGCGATGGTCACTCTTACTGATACTGTCATGGACAGATACATCTGCAGCTGGCAGATTGGTAAGGATGAGATCAAATATGTTTTTCCCTCTTGTTGGTTCCCACACTACCTGCCACAGACCCAGTCTAGCAGCTATGTCCTTTAGGACCCAACCAGCTCGATCAGTAGTACTGCTGCTGAGCCACTCTTGGTGGTGGACATTGAAATCCCCCACCCAGAGTACATTTTGTGCCCGTGCCATCCTCAGGGCTTCTGTGTCGAGAATTCCAAATGTTACAACTCTCTGAGATTAATGAGGTTTTTCCTCATCTTGGTCTTTAAATGGTCAACTCCTTATCCTCAGATTGTGACTTAACTGGGGGGATGTCAATGAGATAAGGAAGGATCTGGGTGGGAAATATTGGAGTCAAAAGTTTATGGGATAAACCAGCTGAACAGTGGGCTACCTTGAAAGAAAGATTTTTTTGGCCTCAGTTTAGAAAGTCTAATGGGAAAGTTAAGATATACAAAACCAGAGCTTCTTGAATGACACTGTGAGACACGGTGGCTCCATGGTTAGTGCTGCTGCCTCACAGCGCCAGGGATCTGGGTTCAATTCCACCCTCGGGCAACTGTCTGTGTGGAGTTTGCACATTCTCCCCGTGTCTGCGTGGGCTTCCTCCGGGTACTCCGGTTTCCTCCCACAGTCCAAAGATGTGCAGGCTTGGTGGATTGGCCATGCTAAATTGCCCATAGTGTTCAGGGATGTGTAGATTAGGTGGATTGGCCATGGGAAATAATCCTTAGTGACTAATGATGTGCAGGCTGGGTGGATTGATCTGTAATCAATGGGATATGCCATGGGATATGCAGGGTAATGGGGATAGGGTGGGAGGTGCGTCTGGATGGGATGCTCTTTGTTTAGTGCTGACCCGATGGGCTGAATGGCCTCTTTCCACGCTGTAGGGATTCTATGGAAGAAGTGCTGATAAAGAAGAAGACTATGCTCATGACAGGTGTCCAGTTGGAAATAAAGTTGAGAACCAGACTGATTTGTAGAATGTTGAGATGGGAAGGTGAGAAAAGAAATCAGAGAAACAGGAGTATGAAAAGAGACTGGCAGCTAACAAAGAAAGGAACCCCGAAGTTTTCTATAGGCACGTAAATACAATAGAGTGATGAAAGGAGAAGGGGATTGATTAGGAACTAAATGGGGATGCATATTTGGAGCGAAAAGCCAATGCTGAGGTATTTTGTATGATAAGATTTTACAATTAATGAGGTAGTATTGCATAGCTGTCTGTACTTAAAGTGGCCAAGTGTCCAAGGCATTAGGAGCAGATGAGATGCCAGCCATGATCATAAGAAAAGTGAGAATAGAAATTGCAGAGACACTGGGCATAATCTTCCAGTCTTCCTTGGATTTGAACTTGTGCCAGAGGGCTGTGGATTACAGACCATTCCACCCTTGTTCAAAATAGGCTGGAAGGATAAGCCAAGGAACTACAAACCAGTCAGTTAACCCTCATTGGCTGGAAAACTTGTAACAATAATTTGGGACAAAGTTAGTAGTTACATGGACAAATGTGGGTTAATTAAAGAGAACCAGCATCGATGTCTTCAGAGAAAATTATGTTTCATTAACTTGTTGGGGTTTTTTTGAACAAGTAGCAGAGTGTGTTGATAAGGGTAATGCCATTGTCAATGAATGTGGAGCTGGAAAAGCACAGCAGGTCAGACAGCTCCTCCAATGCTGTCTGACCTGTTGTGCTTTTCCAACTCCATATTTATTGACTCTAGCTTCCAGCACCTGCAGTCTTTACTATCTCCAGGATAATGTTGTTGATTTGGTGTACATTGGCTCCCAAAGGGCTTCAGTACAGTGCCACCCAACAGACTTTAGGAAAGTTCAAGTCTATAGAATAAAATGAACAATGCCAACATGGATCGAAAATGAGCTGAATGACAGGCAACAGAGTAATGGATAATGGATGTGTTTCAGATAAGATTTAGAGTCACAGAGTAATACAGCATGGAAACAGGCCCTTCGGCCCAAACTGGTCCATGCTGACCATGGTACCCACTCAGCTAGTTCCAATTGCCTGCATTTGGTCCATATCCCTCTAAACCCTTCCCATCCATGTACCTATTGAAATGTTTTTAAATGTCACTGTTGTACCTGCCTCAACCACTTTTTCTGGCAGCCCATTCCATATACGCATCACACTCTGCATGACAAGTTGCCCCTCAAGGCCTTCTTAAGTCTTTCCCCTCTCACTTTAAATCTATGCCTCTAGTTTTCCATTCCCCATCCCTGGGCAAAACACTATATGCATTCATCCTATCTATCCCACTCATGATTTTATACACTTCAATAAGATCACCCTTCATTCTCCTACCTTCCAAGGAATAAAGTCCTATCCTGGCCAACCTCTCCCTATAACTCAGGCCTACTAGTTCTGGCAACATTCTCGTAAATTTTCTTTGCACACTTTCCAGTTTAACTATGTCTTTCCTATAACAGGGTGACCAAAACTGTACACAAGACTCCAAGTGCGGCCTCAACAACAATATACAACTGTGACATAACGTCTCAACTCCTAAACTCAATGCCTCGACAGATGAAGGCCAGCATGCTAAATGCCTTCTTCACCACCCTGTGCACCTGTGAGGCTGCTTCCAACAAACTATGTACTTGTACTGCTAGGTCCCTCTGTTCCACAACACTCCTCAGGAGCTTACCATTTACTGTATAAGTCCTACCTTGGTTTGACTTTCCAAAGTGCATTTTTTATTTATCTGTATCGAATTGCATTTGCCAATCCTCAGCCCACTTCCCCATCTGATCAAAATCCCGCTGTAATTTTTGATAACCTTCTTTGCTATCAGTGGTACCTCCTAATTTTGCAAACTTACTAATCATGCCTTGTACATTCACATCCAGATCATTTACGTAAATAACAAATAACAAAGGTCCCATCACCGACCCCTGTGGCACACCACTAGTCACAGGCCTCCAGTCCGAGAAACAACCTTCAACCATCACCCTCTGCTTCCGACCATTGAGCCAGTTTTGAATGCAATGAGCTCGCTCTCCCTGGATCCCATGCGACCTAACCTTCATAAGTTGCCTGCCATGCAGGACTTTGTCAAAGGCCTTACTAAAGTCCCATATAGATAACATCCACTGCCCCACCCTCATCCATTTTCTTGGTTACCTCTTCAAAAAACTCTAAAAGATTGTCAGACATGACTTCCCACGCACAAATCCATGCTGACTGTCTCTAATCAGACCTTGTAGTGGAGTTCCTCAGGGGTTAACATTAGGACTTTTGTTTTTCCTGTTACATTAATGATGTGTACTTGGCGTACACTGCACAATTCATGAGTGATATGAAACTTCATCAAACTGTAAGCTGAGGACGGTGTAGAACTTCAAAAGGACATTGCCAAGTTGGTGGAGTGGACAGGTTGGTGGCAGATGAATTTCAATGTGGAGAAATATGAGGTGAGACACTTTCCTACAAAGAACCAGGAGAGACAGTGTAAAATCAAGGTACTACTCTGAAAGGGGAGCAGGTGCAGGAACAAGAGAAGTTGATGTGTGTGTAGAAATTATTAAAGGTGACAGGACAATTGGAGAGGGCAGTTAATAAAATAGACAGTATCCCCCGTTTCATTACTAGGGACATGGAGTGCAGGAATAAGGAGCTGATATTGAACCAATGAGACAGTTCTGAGGAAGGGTGGCCAGATCCGAAACATTAACTCTGTTTTCTCCTTCATGGATGCTGCCAGACCTGCTGAGCTTTTCCAGCAACTTTGTTTTTGTGGCGATAAGACACTGAGTTGTCCTAAAATAGAGTATAATGCACAGTTCTGGGCACTGAACAATAGGAAGGATGTGAATGCATTGGAGAGAGTGCAGAAGAAGATTATGAGAATGATTCCAGGGATGAGGGACATCGATGGTGAAGATAGGTGGAGAAGTTGGGATTGTTTTCCTGTGTCCTGGTTAAGGTATTTAAAGTCATGAGAAGTCTGGACTGAATAAATAGGCAGAAAATGTTCCTCCTTGTGAAATGACTGAATATTAAAGAGCACAGTTAAAAAGTGATCAATAAAAGGAGCCATAGTGAGATAAGGAAAATCTTCTTACACAGCGAGTAGTTAGGATCTGGAATGTGCTGTCTGTGTGTGATGAAAGCAGGTTCAAACAAGAATTTCAAAAGGAAATTTAGGATTATTTGCAAAAGAACAACAGGCAGGGTGTAGTGAAGAGGCAGTCGAATGGCACAAACACCACCAGTTTCTGGGCCGTAACAATTCAGTGATTCTGAGCTACAGAGTCTTTGCAGTCTGCAGCAGCTGAGCAAATTCTACAATAATTGTATTAAAACTACAAATAGAATGAATGGCTTGTTCACTCCTCTCTCTCAGTGTGCTACACTGGGCTGTTTATTAAACAGTGCTGTAACATGATGCTTACAATTTATGTGAAGGAGTCATTTTCATTTGTGAGTACCTGCTACCCAGATCTCTTCCACAGAGCTTGATAAACACCAACATTCTTTCAGAAGGTGCAAGTGTAGCTCTGGCCCTGGCCCTGGGAAAAGATAGAGCTGGTTAGACACAGCAATTTAGCTGACAGTTGTTCAGAATCAGCTAGAGTGACTGATCCCCCAGCAGGACATGTGGAGTTAGTTTTGTGCCTTATCAGAGTGCCTACTGATAGCCAGGGATGCAGTCTGCAGGCTGAGGGGGTGATGAGCTCTGGTTTGTTGCACTAGTCAGCAGAAGAAACATAAGAAATGAGAGCAAAGTGGCCTTTCGTCCTATCAGGCCTGCTCATTTGAAAGATCATGTCTGATCGCATCATGTTTTTGACCCCATGTTCTTGTCTGCTTCTCAAAACCCTGGACTCCCCTGTCCATCAAATATCTAACACAGCCTTGAACATACTCAGTAACCTAGCCTCTATTTGATAAAGTGCAACATAAAAGGTTATTACGCAAGATAAGAGCTCCTGATATTGGGGATAACATATCAGCATAGATTGAGGATTGGTTAACACACAGAAGACACATGTGCCCCTTGCCCCAACAATGTGATCCGCAACTTCTAATTGCTCTCAATCCTTCTCCTCACCTTAAACTGATTTACAATTCAGCGGGACAGTGGGCACAGTTTTGTGGTGATTGGCAGAATAACCAAGGGGAAATTTGGGAGGTTAGTGGGTGGGCCGAAGGGCCTGAAGCTGTGCTGGAGGTTGGATGACTATGCTGTAATGTCACAGTTAAATTGATGATCTGTTTTCTC
Source organism: Rhincodon typus (assembly GCF_021869965.1). NCBI lineage: Eukaryota > Metazoa > Chordata > Chondrichthyes > Orectolobiformes > Rhincodontidae > Rhincodon > Rhincodon typus. The sequence goes on from NC_063342.1 coordinate 1,286,357, forward strand.
TCCCCTCCCTCTTTTCCAGGACGGTTATTCTGAGTGAGGGGCCTTGTAAACGTTTCTGATTAAACCATGAGTGTAATCGGCTACCTGAAGACTCAGTTCATCATTCATCTTTTACTTGGATTTGTGTTCGTTGTCAGTGGCATCTGCATCAACTTCTTCCAACTTTGCACACTCCCCATCTGGCCCATCAACAAACAGCTCTATCGACATCTCAACTGTCGACTTGCTTACTCACTGTGGAGCCGTGAGTATTGCTCACAGCCGAGCCTGACTGTGCTGGGCACACCTTTCAGTTTATTATAAATGGGAGGTGCTGCTTGTTAACCAGGGTGTAAAGCCAGCCCAGACTGATATCCCCCTCCATGGAAAGCCTATTACTAGAGTTTACTCAATTCTTGCCTCGACATCAATAACCATCGTATAGGGCACTGCATAATCAGGCTGCTGTCCAAAAAGGAAAACTGGCCCTGAGTGGATAGCATTCATGGATAGCAATTGTTTGATAGGGATAGTGTAGAGAGAGCCTTACTTTTAGTTGTAAAGAGCAGAGGGATCTTTTACTCTGTATCTAACCCGATGCTGTCCCTATCCTGGCAGTGTTTGATGGGGACAGTGTGTAGAGGGAGCTTTATTCTGTGTCTAACCCTATCCTGTCCTGTCCTGGCAGTGTTTGATGGGGACAGTGTAGAGGGAGCTTTATTCTGTGTCTAACCCCGTGCTGTCCTGTACTGGCAGTGTTTAATGGGGACAGTGTAGAGGGAGCTTTAATTTTCATTTAAGAATAGAGTAAGGTTTGCTTGTACATAGAACTGGAGAAATGCTTTTGAGACAGCCAGATGGTTTCTGTTGGATGAGGTGTTTCCACTGTGTAACGTTCTCTGCCTTTTCCTCAACATAGTGCTGAGAACGGTTTCTTGCCTGGCTTTGGAAATGTGTCTCTGATGTTAATTCTCTGCTGTGGCGAGCTTGATGTGTATTGGTCTTGGTCTGTTTCAGCTACTGTTGCCCTTGGTAATCTGGCCATCTTCCCTCTGTGTCTCTAGAGCTGGTCTTGCTGCTGGAATGGTGGTCTGGCACGGAATGTACACTTTTCACTAACCAGGCCACGGTGGACCAATTTGGCAAGGAGCATGTTATTGTCATCTTAAATCACAATTTTGAGATTGACTTCCTCTGCGGTTGGGCCATGTGTGAGAGACACGGCGTTCTGGGGGTCAGTAACATTCACCTTTTATCTCTTGTATTTTAAGTTGCTGTCTTCAAAACCTTGTGGGAAGTGAGAGTGCCGCACATGCTTTAATTCCTCCTTCCTTTCTCATGCTGCTGGCTGCAGCTGTCGGCTGTTTGTTTAGAACATGTTTGTGCTGATTCCTCTTCTCTCCTCCTTCCCAGGTTCCTGGCCTTTATCTGGATGGGTACCTGTGCCCTGACCTCGTGTTTTATTCTTGCTGTATATACTACGTAGTTTCAATTAACACTGTTTGTGTGGGGCTTTCCAAGATCAGGGGGTGGGGGGTGGTGTTGGTAGTCATGGGTTGTGCAAAATTGACAACATCCACAACTGAGTTATCCTGAGTTGAACTTTAGGCAGCACAGTGCTGCAGACTTGATCATACGTACTTGGCTCACATTTGGCGGGGCAGATGTGTGCGGGTGGAGCGGAGGCGATGAGGAGGTGGGGGTGGGGTGAATAGTGGGCAGAAGTGGTGGGAAGGGCAGATGGTGAAGAACTTTGAGTCACGGAGAGCCACCTTCATTGTCGGGTATTGCTGTGGCTTTATTCACTGCCTTGATGTCTACAGAGTTCCAAAGTGTTGGCGAAGAAGGAATTGCTTTATGTACCTCTGATCGGATGGACATGGTATTTCCTGGAGATTGTTTTCTGTAAACGTCGTTGGGATGAGGACAGAGAGACAGTTGTAAATGGACTGAAGGCATTGCGGGACTACCCAGAGTACATGTGGGTGAGTACACTGCCGGTTCCAAAACTACATGCACCTCCAGGGAATGATAGAGAAAGTACAAGTATCTCCAAGAGTCATTCCAACACAAGAAACCAACTCAGCCCAGCTCTGCCAACTCTCCCTGGAACAATTCTATCAATCCATTCCCCTCCACTCCATCCCAAAGCCCAGACATTTATTCCCTTCAGTTTCCTTTTGAAATCATTTAAAGAAAACAAAGAACTGCTGATGCTGGAAGGCTGAAAAAGAAACAGAAATTGCTGGAGAAGTTGGGCAGATCTGGCAGTATTTGTGGAGAGAAAGCAGAGTCAGCGTTTCAAGTCTGGTGAACCTTCTTCAGAACTGCTGAGTTTCTCCAGCAATATCTGGTTTTGTTCCTTTTGAAACCGTTTGTTGATCTCTTCTTCCAAAAATACCCTGTGGATAAGTTCCAGTTATGGCCACTTACTGTATAAAACTGTACACCCTCATCCTCCCTGCTGCACTTCTTTTCCCCCAAAATATGTGATTTCTATGCCTGAGTCCTTATGCTGTCAGCTAATGGGAAAAGTTTCTATTTATCTTAATCTTGTACAAGTCAATGTGTGGGACCCCATACCGTAGGGAGGGTCGGGTCGGGTGCGCATGGGACCCCATACCCTAGGGAGGGTTGGGTCGGGTGCGCGTGGGACCCCGTACCCTAGGGAGGGTCAGGTCGGGGCATGTCGTGTCATGTCATGTCATGTCGTGTGTGTGCTGGTCCCCGTACCCCAGGGGGGTCGGGTCGGGTCGGTGTGTGTGTGCGGGTCCCTGTACCCCAGGGTGGGTCGGGTCGGTGTGTGTGCGCGGGTCCCTGTACCCCAGGGTGGGTCGGGTCGGTGTGTGTGCGGGTCCCCTTACCCCGGGGGGTTGGGTCGGGTCGGTGTGTGTGTGTGTGCGTGCGGGTCCCCGTACCCCAGGGAGGGTCGGGTGCGTGTGGGTCCCCGTACCCCAGGGAGGGTCGGGTCAGGTCAGGTTGGTGTGGTCCAAAATCCAAACATGTGCAGGGTGGGTGGATTGGCAATGCTAAATTGCCCATAGTGTTCAGGGATGTGCAGGCTGAGTGGGTTAGCCATAGGAGATGCCGTGTTACAGGGATAGGGTAGGGGGATGGGTTTGGGTGGGATGCTTTTCGGAGGGTCAATGAGACCTGTTGGGCCAAATGGCCTGTTTCCACATTGTAGGGATTCTATGACTGTACCAAAATGAGGGTTAATGTGTGTGGGAACGCACCCCTGCCCCCCCAGTGAGGTCCTGTGCCTTGATTCCAAGTTACTTATTAAAAGACTTTTTATCTGTCACTCTCTCTATTTCAGTTTCTGTTATACTGTGAAGGCACACGTTTTACAGAGAAGAAACATCGCATTAGTATGGAGGTTGCTGAATCTAAGGGTTTGCCGAAGCTGAAATATCACCTGTTGCCAAGGACCAAAGGTTTTACCACCACTGTTAAATACCTCAGGGGAACGGGTGAGTTGGCTGTGTTTCACCCTGACCTCACAACACATTCATATTTGGACTCAAAACGTTAACTCTGCTTTCTCTCCACAGATGCTACCAGACCTGCTGAGTTTCTCCACCAAGTTTTGTTCATGTTTCTGATCTCAGGCATCCGCAGTTCTTTGAGCCTGATACCAGGCCTTGTTCTCTCACCTTCAGCCTGATTAACTCCTTTCTCCTCTTTGTTTTGCCTCCTAACACCTTGGAAGCAGATCCCAGGGAATGACTCCTCCAGTCCCATCAGAAAATGTCCCTCAAGTTCACCCTCTCAGACCCCAAGGTTCTAACACTGGTCACAAGGTGGTCTCTCTGAAAATGGCCTATACTAACCTGCCTGTGAGAAAGTCAGGCACCTGTCTTGGTTTGAAGTTCAACTGGATTTGGTGTTTCTTTCTCAGACTCTGGTTCAACTTGCTATGCGGTGACCAGGGCTTTTAATTGTTTTAGGTTTTTGACAGTGGGTGTGGGAACTCACCGAGCTGCTACCTGCTCTTGTTCCAGCATCAAAGAGACGTAGAGTCTACAGCACGGAAATGGACCCTTAGGTCTAACTCATCCAGGCTAATCAGATATTGTAAATTAATCTAGTCCCATTCGCCAGCATTTGGCTCATATCCCTCTAAACCCTTCCTATTTATATGCCCACCCAGATTCCTTTTAAATGTTGTAATTGTACCCGCCTCCACCACTTCCTCTGGGTATCCTGAAGCAACCCTGTATTACAGCAGCCAATGTCAGCATCTCTGTTCAACCCCACAGTCCAAAAACCCACCTGTCAGCTTGTGAACATTGCCTAATGAGACTGGGGGCCAATGTGAGGGTTGGGGACATGTCTGGTAGCTGCTTCAGCCTGTACTCTGTGAATCAGCCCTGTGGAATGTCTGCTGCTGTCTCACAAACTACAACATCATCTGGCTGCTTTCCATTTCAGTTGCTGCTGTGTATGATGTGACATTAAACTTCCGAGATAACAAGAATCCGACACTCCTGGGTATACTGCATGGCAAGCAGTACCATGCAGATATGTGTGTCAGGTAAGAAATAAGTGGTAAGTGCCCAAACAAATATCTGTCAGTCTGACACAAAAACCCTAAACTCATCAAGGCAGCTTGGGCGAACCAGGCAATACAAGAGGCCCCAGGGACTATTGTGCTCACTAATCAGTATTCCAGTTTGGAAACAAGTGAGAATGATAGTTACTGCAGGGAGTGTGGTAAAGCTGAGGCCTTGGTACCATGGTGACTGAGCTGTACTCAGATGGAGAGGAATGAGAGGGCAGTAACGATGGGGGATTCCACAGACAGGGTAACCAGCCAGGTATTTCTACAATATTAAATGTGACTCCAGGGTGGTCAATATTTTCAGTGCAACCTGCTTCAGAGATGCTATTGCACACCTCTGGAGCAGGTGGGACTTGAACCCAGGTCTCCTGGCTTAAAGGTCAGGACATTACCGCTGTGCCATAAGAGTCCTCTGCTGTGCCATGGGGCCACGGTCCTGGATGTCACACAGCAGCTACAGACATCTTTCTGGGAGGGGGATCAGCAAGAGATTGTGGTCCATATTGGTCCCAGCAACATCGGCAGGAAGAGGGATGAGGGCCTGGAGGCAGGTTTCAGGGGCGTTAGGAAGGAAGTTTAAAAGCAGCACCTGAAGGGCAGTGATCTCAGGATTAATCCCAGTACCATATGTTAGTGAGAATGACAACAGGAGAACCGATCGATTGAATACGTGGTTAGTCTCGGAGACAGGGTTTTCTGAGGAATTAAGACCAGTTCCAGAGCAAAGAGAAACTCAACAAGGGATGCAAGGAGATTTGCTCGTGCTGTTGGGCTGAGTTTAAACAAGGTTGTCAGGGGATGGGAACCTGAGTGGGGTAACTGAAATTGGAAGGAAGGAACGTTAGGCACAGGAGATTGCAAAGATGACGGAGAAACAGGAAGGCCAGAGAAAGCAAGCTGGGTATGTATCGAGTGAGACTAATGTTGGAAAGACCAAGTGAAGGGCACTCTGTTTGATGCACACATGGTGATGGTCTGAAAACACAAAAAAAACATAGATTGTCACTATTGAAACATGGCTGCATGGTGACCAGGATTGGGAACTGAATATTCCAGGATATTTGACACTTAGGAAGAAAAGACAAGAAAGAAAAGGAGAGTGGGGTTGTGCTAATAATATCCTGCTGACCAGATATCCTAAACTGATCTAGTCCCATTTACCAGAATTTGGTCCATATCGCTCTAAACCCTTCCTATTCATATACCCATCCAGATGCCTTTTAAATGTTGTAATTTTACCCAGCTCATCCTGTGGCAGCTCATTCCATACACGCACAACCCTCTGCATGAAAAAGTTACCCTGAAGTCCCTTTTATATCTTTCCCCGTCACTCCCGAGTGGAGGCTGGGGGTGGGTGTGTCTGTGTGCGAGTGGAGGCTGG
>NC_063342.1:1292290-1308826 GCF_021869965.1 Rhincodon typus
GTGTGCGAGTGGAGGCTGGGGGTGGGTGTGTCTCTGTGTGCGAGTGGCGGCTGCGTGTATATTACTGTTTCAGCATCTTTGTGAGTAGGGATGAGTGTATGCACAAGTGTGTGTGATCACAGTTTGTATGCATAATTAATTATTTCAACCATCGATAGTCAGTGTAAAGTTCCAGGCAACTGTCAGACTGACATCTTGTTTGTTTGACAGGAGGTTCCCTCTAGAAGATATTCCAGAAGATGAGAACGAATGTGCAGCTTGGCTCCATAGACTCTACCAGGAAAAGGTAATGTCGTACTGATGGCTTGGGTGAAATGTCAGTTATAATAATTCCTGCAGTGTGGAAACAGGCCATTCGGCCCAATAATTCTGCACTGACCCGCCGAAGAGCATCCCACCCAGACTCACCCCACCCTATCCCTGTAACCCTGCATTTCCCATGGCTAATCCACCTAACTTATACATTCCTGGACACTATGGGCAATTTAGCATGGCCAATCCACCTAACCTGCCCATCTTTGGACTGTGGGAGGAAACCCACGCAGACACAGGGAGAAAGTGCAAACTCCACACAGACAGTCATCTGAGGCTGGAATTGAACTCAGCTCCCTTGTGCTGTGAGGCAGCAGTGCTAACCACTGAGCCACCTATAATGTGTAACCAAGATGAAATGTTAACTCGGCATGTCCTCTCCAATCCTTACGCTCACTCGGGTATGGGACCCATGCACACTGACACTCACTGGTATGTGTTAAATGTTGTTTGGTTTGTATTAGATCATCAGTAAGTGGAATGAATGTCACTGGATAACTGGCACCTGCTGTCCCTTTGTGTGTCAGTACCTATTGTAAGAAGTAGGGGTGGAACTGTGAACTATCAATGCATAGCAACAAGTGTCAGGTATTTTTTAAAGTACTACTGACTTCAGTCCCCTATGTGCTGCTGCTGGATGTGAATCCCGACTCTGAACTCTGCTCTCACTGAGCCTAAAGCAGGCAGTGAACTTCAGTGTGGATTTCCCAGAACTTTATTCTTAATACAGCTCTTTATCTGAGTATGTAATTATGGCCAGAGAGTCATGGAGGTCTACAGCAGAAAAAAAAGGTCCCCTTTGGCTCATTGAGCAGTCAAAAACAACCACCTAACTATTTAGAGATAGTAGGAACTGCAGAGAGAAACTCCTTTGTCTATCTCTTCATAACTAAAACACTTCAGCCTCAAACCTCCTGTGCAGTGTCTGATTGCATTCCATTTGCCTCTTACCAGCCCATCTATATCATTCTAAAATCTAAAGCTTTTCTCCTCATTAATTATTACCTCACCAATTTTCATTTCATCTATGAATTCCTGATTGACCCTCCTGCATTCAAGTCATTTATATATACCAAACAGCAAGGGCTCTAACACTAATCCCTGAGGAGCCCCACTGAACACAGGCTTCCAGACACACACACACCCCCCTCAACCATCACACTGTGCTTCTTGCCACCCAGCTAATTCTTGACCCAATTGGCCAAATTGACTTAGCTCTTATGGGCTCTTGCCTTCACCCCCAGCCTCCTATGTGAGACCTTATTAAAGGCCTTGCTAATCCCCAGTAGACTACATCGAATGTATTGCCGTAGTTATGGACAGGCCAGACCCCCTCAAAATACAGTACGAATGTAGCCCAGACCCTAACCTTTTCTTATTTAAAGGTAAATGTAAAGTGCTGTGTTCCAGATGCAATTCGATTGGCCAAACTACTCGACATTAAGCAAAATCACAATTTATTCACACACTATAGTTAAAATGCAACAAAAGACAGAATAACAGAAAAGAACTTAGCTTGGTTGTAACTGTATCGAAATGCTTACCAAAATAACAGATACAGTACATATTACTAAATAACTGTTCCAATCATCCCATAAACACAAAAGGCAAATTCAGAAAACAGATTGTCACGCATGTAACTCCAGCAGCCCAGGAGGAGAAAAACATCATGAGAACTCAGAGTGTAGCAGGGAGAGATGTACTGCAGCAACAGACCAAGCGACAACTGCCACTGAAAAACTAAAACTAAAAATCCAGACATGACTGCGCCTTAAAAAAAACTGACTGATTAATTACTGTCTCTCCAAATGCGTATTAATTCTGTCCCTTAGAATATTTCTCAGAAACTGTGGTTAGACTGTCCAGCCTGTTGTTTCCTGATTTATCCCGCATTTATCCCTTGCTGCCTTCTTGAGTAATGGTGTCACATTGGCTGTTCTCCGGTCCTCCAGCATCTCTCCTGTGGCCAGAGAGGAACAGAAGATTATTGCCTGCCTCCCTGCTATTTCTTCCCTTGTTTCATTCAACAGCCTGGGATACATTTCAGCCAGCCATGGAGATTTATTCTACTTTTAATCCATACATAAATTCCTCTCTGTCTGATATGCTTTAAGAAATTAGAGTACAGTCCTTCGCTCTGATATCTATATCCATATCATCCCTCTGACTAGTGAACACTGACACAAAGTATTCATTGCCATCGGGAGACAGAACAGGAATGAGGTCTGAAAGATAGTTGGAACTAGACCCTTCTTCAGAAACGTCAGCTTTCCTGCTCCTATGATGCTGCTTGGCCTGCTGTGTTCATCCAGCTTTACACCTTGTTATCTCAGAAATGAGGTCTGGTTGCCCCACCCCAACTCCGTATTGACTTTGACTCTCCCTCTTGCACTGGTTTCTCAAGCTCCTTCTCCCCACACTGCCACTTCCGGTGAGCTCGTCATTGACCTTGTCTGATCCCCTTGCCTGCCCACCACCATCTTCGCCCATCAAACTTGCCTTGTTAGCTGTCAGTCAAACTGAAGAGTTAATAACTCTGTAGTCCTCAGACCTCTTTCCAGTTCCTGTTAATCAGTCTGTGTGGTGTGCCCCAATGTTGTTCCTACCTGGGAGTTGCTGAGCATTAAGACAATAGTGCTCTTTCTGTCCTAAATCCATTCCCACACATCCCACTGGGCATTTGGGAAAGCTCTGCCTTTAGCTACTGTTACTGTTCTTTTTCTCATTGAGTCTTAGAGAGCCATACATGTCTATGCTGACATACAAACACCAATCTACACTAATCCCATTTACTTGGTCTATAGCCTACCATACCCTGACATTTTAAGTGCTCATCCACATGCTACTTAATGTTGTGAGAGTACCACCCTCTCAGGCAGCACGTTCCATATTTCTACCACCCTGTGGGTGAAAAATCTTTTCTCACTGCTGTTTGTTATTCTGAGGTGGTGTAGGATGAAACTCCATCCTTTACTCATTTTTCTGCTTCTCATGTGTTCCTTTTGTCTATTGAATTTATCTCTAAATTGTAGGGTGACATGGGGGCGGGAGCTAACGCTGGGAGTCGTTTTGCATAGACCTGAGTCCAGCCCACTTGGTGAGGTAGAAACCTGTTGAACGGGACTGTGCCTTTCTCTCTTTACCAGGATGCACTCCAGGAGCAATACGTAAAGGATGGTACATTCCCTGGACAGCCCATCCAGCCGAGACGCCGACCCTGGGCCTTCCTGAACTGGCTGTTCTGGGTCATTGTGCTCCTGACTCCACTCTTTAACTTCGTGTTTGGAGTGTTTGTCAGCGGTTCTCCCGTTGTCATCTGTTCATTCCTGCTGTTCGTCGGAGCAGGTAACATTTCAACCAAATAATTGCTGGGAATACACGCCTGGACATGAGTGTAGAGAGAAACTGAGTTAAAGTCTCAAGTATTTCTGATATGGTTTTATTCCAGATTTTCAAAATCTGCACAGAATCATGGCAGTGAGCAGCTGGAGTTAGGCCACTCAGTCCCTTAAATCTGCTCCACCTTTCCATAGGGTCGCAGCTGATCTAGTTGTGGTCTTGGGTCTACGGAGTCTCCTGTCTGTCCTCCATAACCCATGACCCCCCTTGGAGACCATCACTCTATCGAACACAGCCTTGAATAAATGACCCAGCCTCCGCTTCTCTGGGGAGGAGAATTCCATAGACTGATGACCGTCAGAGCAGAGAAAAACAAAATCTCCTCGTTTCTATCTTATAAGAGTGACCTCTTTCTCTTAAACTGCATTTGCTGGTTCTAGTTCCTCCACAAGAAGAAACAATCTCTCAGTTTTTTTTCCTATCAGATCCCCACAAGATCTTATCTGTTTCAGTACAATCACTTCTCTCTTCAAAGTTCCAGTGGACACAGGCCCAAACTGTGCAGTTTTTCCGAGTAAGATACATCTTTCATCCCGGAAATGAGTCGAGTGAAGTTTCTCTGAACTGCTTCTAATGCACTCATATCATGTTCAAATAAGGGCATCAAGACTGTATACTGTGCCTGGATGTGTTGTCATTATGGCCCTGTACAGTTGTAGTAATGCTTGAACAAAGAACAGTACAGCACAGAAACAGGTACTGTGGCCCACCAAGACTGTGCTGACACATGATGCCTTTCTAAACTGAAAACCTTTTGCCTCTCCGTGGTCCGTACCCCTCTATTCTCTGCCTGTTCATATATCTGTCAAGATGCCTCTTAAATGTTGCTGTTGCATCCACTTCTACCATCTCCTCTGGCCATGCATTCTAGGTACTTACCACCCTCTGTGTAAAAAAACCTGCCTCTCACGTCTCTTTTAAATGTATCCCTTTTTACATTAAACCTATGTCCCTTAATAATTGACATTTCTATCTTGGGGGAATAACGTCCAATTATTCATTCTATCCAACCTCTCATAATTTTATAAACTTCTGTCAGGTGACCCCTCATCCTTTGACGTTCAAGTGAAAGCAAACTAAGTTTGTCCAGTCTCTCCAAACCTGGGAACATCCTGGTAAATCTTTTCTGTACACTGTCCAAAGCCTCCATATCCTTCTGGCAGTGTGGTGACCAAATCTGTACACCATATTCCAAATGTAACCTAACTAAAGTTCTATACAGCTATGAAATGACTTGCCAATTTTTAATACACTATGCTCCAACCGATCAAAGCAAGTGTGCTGTTTGCTTTTTTGACCATCTTATCCACTTGTGTTGCCACTTTCAGGGAGGTGTGGACCAATACGCTGAGATCCCTCTATATGTTGATGTTACTAAGGCTTTGGGGAGAGAGAACATGACTTACATGTTGTAGGATCCCTAGTCTCTGAGCTGCAGCCGCTATATTTATATGGGTCGTCCAGTTCAATTTCTGGTCAGTGGTAACTCCCAGGATGTCGGTTGGGGATTCAGTGATAGTTATGCCATTGAGGGGAGGGAGATCTGCTGTCCTTATCAGGTCTGGCCTACATGTGACTTCCAGTTGTGATTTGCAATGTGCTTCCAGAAGGTGGAAGTGGATTCAGTCATTATGGCCAAGAAAGAATTGGATAAATAATTTTGCAATGCTATGGGCAAACACCAGGGGAGTTGCCTCTTCCTGTGCTCTTTCAGAGTGTTCTACCTTGTGGGAGTCTGAAATGAATTCTGAGCCTATAGGCTGGTCGAGTTCTGCCTGGTTAATGTGTAGGTTAATCTCTGAACGTAAGCACTTGCTACTAAGTCCTGAGATTGTTGTGAATAATATGTAACATGTTTTTCAGCATAGTGTGTCTGCTCTGATTTTATTATTTACTTTCCCTGTTTTTACAGCATCCTTCTGTGTACGAAGGCTTATTGGAGTGACAGAGATTGGAAAAGGCTCTAGTTATGGAAATCAGGAGTTTAAGAAGAGGATGTAGAAATATTAATGGAAACACTTCCGAGCTGCTTACTGAAAATAACTCCGTGAATTTTTTAGGAATGTTTTGGTCTCAACTGACAGCAACTAACAGTGGCCAGGAGCCAGAAATTGGCTGCTTCACGATCAACTCCTGAATGGACAGCTACACTAACCCCCTGTCCACATTACTGACACCTACCCTCTCTCATGGACTACACTTTACTCAGACACAATTCTCCACTCTCAACATCCCTCTCACTGGCTTCACCCTCATCCTAAGTCAACTCACTCTTTACCTCGCCTTTCATTTTTTTTTCACTAGCTTGCTATCTCTATCTCGAACCATGCTCTATTTCTCACACAGCCTCTCCATCTCATGTCCCTCTAACACTCTCCTCTCTCCAATTGCTTTCATCCTCCACTGCCTCCATTTTAAGTTTCTGTGATGTGTCAAAAAGTTGTGTTTTTCAGGAGAAACTGAGACCGCAATGGTCCACTCTCATTACTTTTGATGATGTCTACTGACTGATCATGTTACATGCCCACACTCGGTCCTACAGTGCTGGCCTACGTCACTCCACTGACACTTCACTAATGGATCAGTAACCAAGGACTTGGAATGTAATCTGTTGTTGTTTACTGATGTGACTGACCTACTGAATTTCTACTTCAGGGTGGGTTTCTCTCATCTACAATACACAGTAGTAATTTTCTGTCTCTGAGTGAGCAATACAGTGACCTCTGTCTGCACACACAAACACCCTCCTCCTATACACTTCTCCAACTCTGAGCTGATGTTTCTTTCTCCAGCTGTTCTAGCATCTTCTTTCGTACCCCTCATTTCTCTTTTTCCCCCTTGTCCCTTTCACTGCCACTAAAACCAAAACTTTTGCAGAGAATCCAGTTCTCATTTTAATTTAATCAAATTACATAACTGAGTGTTGAAGCATGAAGTGGAGAGATCAAGAAGGTAATGTGAGCCAGGGGTGAATGTGGATCTCTCTCCAAGTCCTTAAACTGACAGTACCCAGGATCAGAACACAAGGACTTCTGAGGGAGCTGGAATTGACTCATTGCATCTGCATGGGGCACAGTGCTCAGAGCATCTTCCTGTCCCAATCTTGAGTTTATGTTGAGCTGTGTAACCGAACCCACCTGAACCTCCCCCAAAAAAGAAAACAAAAAATAAAATTTGGGTCCCAGTAGAGGACAGAGTCAGATCCTTTGATCTGCTCAGACTGAGTGTTATTCACTCAATGGTCTGATGGAGGTTGAAGGAAAGTTCTACCCCTAATAAAACATCCCCAGTTATCCGGTTTTGTTTGAATCCTGGCAGCAATTATTACCTTCCTCCTCACTTCCTGATCCCAGTGGAGCAGATCTGTATTCTCCACTGGGACTGTTCTGCTGTTAACCCAGAACTGGAATCAGGGGAAATGTTGCAGATCAGGAGATGATCCAAGTCAATATTCAGGAAAGCACCTTATGGATTATCCATGAGAAAGCAAAGCTTCACGGTGGATTCCACTGATAGCAGGAATCTGGGCAATGAACAGCAGGCTGCCAAGTATTCACTGGAATTGAGTGAACCAGAAACTAATTGCAGTTTTTGCATGTATCTTTTTGCATGTATTTTTAATCTTTGACAAACTCCATTTTGGGGGTCTTTGCGTACCCTCTTGTTTTAATCCCACACTAATACCTCCTTTACACTCTGAATATTAAGTGTTAAAAACTTCTGACTGCTCTGAGTTTGGATCACAGTCAAGTCCCACTTGTTACTCTCCTTAAAGGATTGAACAGCTTCATCCTTTGAGGTAACTCTATTCCATAACGGAGAAGCTGCCTCTGTATGTCTGCATTCTTTGCGCATCTCTGTTTCTGTGGCACCTGCTTTTACTCAGTCTGGGTGGTATCTATTTTCAGATGCTAGCCCAAACAGATTTCAGGCTCAGAGTTTAAGTGGATGAGCTGGAAAACAGTAGCTCTGTAATAAAATGAAAGTCTCCTAGGATTGTATCTGTCACTTGCACCTTTCTCAAAAAGGGCTAGTGTTCAGCTGAGTACTATGAATCTGATCAGAGTTGTTGCTGAGTTATATTTTTTTGAAAGAAAACCTAGTTACAGTTACTGGTCACCTCTGCAAATTGACCTGAATTTAACTGAATAACTGACTTGACTGTGCAGACCCCCCACCCAACCCTTTACATGCCCTGGACCAGCTCCCTCCCCAGCCTGGGTGCAGGTTAATCCTAACCATTTCTCCAAAGTGTGCAGCCCTCCTCAAAAGAGTTACACTGTGAGCAGGAGAGTGAGCTGCCCATGAGTGGATTTGCTCATGTACATTTTAGATGAATGGGGGAAGGACGATTCAAAATAAAAATAAAACCTACACATTTTGGTGCGATGAAAGGGCAAACACCAGAAATTCATAAAAAATAGAAGGCACAATCGTGGACACAAAAATACTGGGGACGTGTGGCTGCTTAATAATCCAACCTCAGCTGGATTGTAATGATTGCAAACCAGTTTAATTGTGGGATTAAAACTGCCCATAGTTGAGCTGGGAGGTGGTGTGTGTTGCAGGTATGGGTAACCTGCATACAGAAGTAAGCAAAAACTCAATTAATTCCTTTGAGGGAACAGTGGACACAAGCCTTTAAAGTGCAAGTCTGAATAGACTGTGGTCTAAGCCAGCGATGTGACCAGTTTGTCTCACTGGGATTGCAAGCTGCTTGCAGCAACATTGGCTTTGGTTGAGTTTTGTTTTCACAATTCCTTGCTTTGTAACAAAAGCAGCACGCAAGAACGTGGTAAGGTAGGAGCATCATTTCAAGCTTGTTAATACATCATTCTGTACTCTGAGAGGCAGCTGTATGCTGTCTAGCCATTTTTGTCCTTCCTATGAACAGTCAGTGCAGATTGTAGCTGTACATCCTGTGCTGTCCCTGTCCTTTGAGTGTTTGATGGGGACAGTGTAGAGGGAGCTTTACTCTGTATCTAACCCCATGCTGTCCCTGTCCTGGGAGTGTTTGATGGGGACAGTGTAGAGGGAGCTTTACTCTGTATCTAACCCCATGCTGTCCCTGTCCCAGGAGTGTTTGATGGGGACAGTGTAGAGGGAGCTTTACTCTGTATCTAACCCCATGCTGTGTCCCAGTCCTGAGAGTGTTTGATGGTGACAGAGTAGAGGGAGCTTTACTCTGTATCTAACCCCATACAGTATGTGTTATAGGAGTGTTTGATTAGGACGTTTGTAGAGGAAGTTTTACTCTTAACCCTGTATCTGTACTCCCAGTATACTTGGATTAAAAACCCCTCATGGGGTGAGGTTTGTTTATTGCCATTTTCTCCTACAGTCACACACCGTCTTTTAGCAGCCCTGACTCTGAATGTTTGTTTGTTCTTCCCTCTGTTAAACCGTCCTGAATAATGTTAATGTGGCCTGGTGTACCTGTTAGTGAGGTTTTACTGTACACTGGAGCCATGGGGTTTGTGTATGTTGGAGTTTTGCATTGATGAATCAGTGTATGAACAGTTACTTGAATGGGGCAGGATCCTCTGTTTTCCTGTCATTTGGCCTGTGGCCCTGAGCATTTGTTTCTCTCCATTTTGCATGTTCTGCTAAATATATACAAGGACTTTCAGGGATTTAAAACATTGAACTGGATGAATCATGCACCAGCTTCACCAGACTGGGCTGGAAGCTGCGTATAACCTTGCATTTCAGAATAAACAAATAAGCCGTTCCAATCAGCCCATTTTGGATTTAGTGCTGTTGTTGGGAAGAAAGTGACTCGAACCCCATTAAACCCCTTTCCCTCCACATACTTCCTGACCCATCCCTATCTTCTCCTAACCCTGTCCTTTCTCCCTCACTCCCTGCCTTCCTTTCCTCACTGTCTCTCTGTCTCTTCCCCTCTCTACTTCACCCCTCTCCACACTCTTGGACAGGTGACTAGAGTTACCTCAAAGTCTGTTTTAAAGGTGGTTTTACAGAGAGCAGGTGTAGACTGTTCAGCTGTTTGAGTTGCCTGCGCCATTCTTTATGAGCATTGTTCTGACACAGCAGTCCTATCCCTGTATACACAATATTGCAAAATTAAAACAGTGACCCTCAAAATTGACCCCATAGGTTCTTAACCAGACTTAGTGAATAATCAATATCCAACACCAGGTTTACAGCTTGAACAAAAGACTTAACATTTTATTACTCAAACAGTAACTTTAGCAAAGTTAAGAAACAAGGTAATCTGATTATGATTTAAACCCCACCATCTTTGATTCTAGCCTGACACAGAGACACACGACTAAGGGATAAATTAAAAGAAAAAATATAAATGAGATGTAATTGGACAGTTCACTTAAGCACTCTCCACGAATCGCGAACATCACAGGCCTATGGGCTTCAAACAGCTTCCAGTAGGCCCCAAGGAATATTCACTTAATATTTATAACTGAGATTCTATTCTTCAAGCCTTGCTAAGTTGATAATGGGAGGACAACCAAGGAACAATCAAGGTTCCATCCTCTAGCTTTTGAAGCCATAATCCGTCTACCTTAAATGCAGTTCAAAAACCATTTCAAACATTGGTTTCTCCTTGTTAGATTGGTATTCCTCCCTTGAGGTCCCAGTTGATATTCAAACATTTGTTGTCTGCCTGAGGATAGTGCATCTTGGGAAACAAAATGTCTAGAACATTCTTTGAACAGGAAATCAACCTGCAATTAATTTCCAGGACTGGCCTCCTAAACATCAGTTTGTTTATTCTCTTGTCTGAAACAAGCGGCTGCTGACGGTCCAAAGGTCACCTTCAGCTCTCAGTTCACGGTTCATAGCTCCAAACCAAAAATGATAGGAAAAGAAATAAAATAATGAAGGTCTCAACACCGTGGCTGATCATCCAATTCAGTACCCTGTTCGCACTTTCTACCCATACTCCTTGATCCCCTTAGCTCTTCATGGAGGTGCTTGTTACACAGTGGCAGTGCCCCTATCTCTGAGCCAGGAGGCCTGGGTTGAAGTCCAACTTGCTCAATGAAGGTTGATTTAAAAATACCTCGATGAAGGTTTTGATGAATCAATCCCAGGGAATTGGAAAGTAAGTGGGGAAAATGGCTGTGCTCAAATGCTTTCAAAAACTCCATGTACACCTCAAAACTGCATTCATCTCATCAACCCTCTCTGACTTCAACATAACCTCAGCAAATTGGCTAAACATAGTTTATTTTGATCAAATCTGTGCTGGTTTCCCTTAATTAATCCATAGTATTATTAAGTTTGCCCTTTTTAATGTTTTCCCATCCTAGATGTGACAGGCTAGAGGAATGTTTTTTGCTGTGGAGAAAGTAGTTTTGAGCTGTCATCTTGAACTACTGCAGCCATGTGCTGTTGGGACTGTAGCACTGTGCCCGTTGTGGATTTGCTGTAACTTTGTCTTTTTGTTGATCATGATCTTCCAAATCACCAAAGATTCAAAAATTAAACTGGAAAATTGGCAATGGTATTGAAGAAGGATAGAAAAGATAAATTACAGAATTATACACCCTAAGTCTGTCAGTTGTAAGGAGGTGACTAGAATCTGTTATATATTTGAGAAAGTGTGAACTGATAGACAACCAGCACGGGTTTGTAAGGGGGTAGGTCATGGTTTAAAACAATTGAATTTATTGATGAAATGACTCGTGTAAAAATGAAAGTATCAATGTGATGTGAAGTTCCACTTAACAACAGTGGGTCACAAGGAGTTGGAGGCAAGCTAATGGCTTTAAGAAGCGTTGTAGGAGGAAGGAAACAGCAGAGATAATGGAGACATATTTCCACTGTCAGGATGGGATGGGTGGTGTCTGCACTAAGGCCTTGAGCTTCCTGCAGTATTTCTAAGTAATTTGGATGAAGGTATATTCACGTTTGTGGCAATGCTTGGTTAGACAGCACAGTAAATTACGAGGACAGAAGCACGCATGTACAGTGGGACAATGTCACAGTCTCTTCACTTAATCAGCATTCAGTGTAGGTTAGTGAGACTTAAGACTCAAGAAAGATCAATGAGAAACAAAAACAGAAGTTGCTGGAAAAGCTCAGCAGATCAATGGGAATGTTTTGTGAAACTGGAATCACTAAAAAAAACAAGAGGAGAGATGCAAAACAAAATCAAAAGACCAACCTTCCATTAGCCCATTTATTTCAAGAAAGCTGCAAGTTGCTTCACTGTCAATATAAAACTCTGCTGGTGCCAGAGCCAGGGTGTGTGTGTGTTTATCTCAGCCCTGTCTGCATGGGTGGACTGGCACTGGTGAATGGTGTGCTGATTCACTTGGTGGAAACTGGGCTCAGAGAGGGAAGTTGTAGGTGGTTTTTAAGCAACTTGTTCAGATATGACACACCTCTGGAGCAGGTGAACACAGGCCTTCAAAGGAAAGAATTTCACCACTGTGCTGTAAGAGCCCTGAACAAACAGACATGAGAAAACACGGCTGTGTTTGGGCAGCTGTTCTTGTGTTTAAGTGAAAACTAACCTGCCGGAAACTCATTTCACAATCTGTACCTTTTGGAACAAGGGATGTGTTGTTAGGTGAGCTTGTATAGAGTTATTTTATATTCTTTTGAGAACTGCAGATTAAGAAGTGTCCTAATTAAAGTCATTAAGAGGATTAAGGGATTTAATGGATGAACAAAGCGGAATTACTTCATCCAGTTGGTAATTCCAGAACATCAGCATATCCTTTTGAATTTGAGCCACTCTACTCCCGGGTGATGCTGGGAAAAATCTTCCTCACAAACAGGGAAGTGGTAATCTGTCCAGGAATTAACTGAGGGGTTTAAGGGTCACATAAAAAAAACATAAATAGATGGAGTTAAGATCAATTCAGAATTCACTGAATGCTGGAAGAACTTGTTGGGAAGGAGAAATCTTTATGTGGGTGGGGCGGGATATGCTGAAGTAAACAACAATTTCTGACTCCACAGTGTTCCATCCTCACCAAGGCAGGGATGTTGTTAGGTGTGCATAGATTGTTTTCAGAAAACATCTGCCTCACTAATATCCTTGAGGGAAGGCAACTGCTGTCATTATTTGGTCCAGGGGTGTAGTCTATATGTGACTGCAGGCCCACAGCAATGTGGTTGTCTCTTAATTATGCACTTGGCATTAAGGATGGTTAATAAAGGCCATCCCAGCCGGCAACGCCCGCTTTTCACGAGCAAATAATACAAATTCTGCTCTATAGAAAGGACTAATGATGGAAGTGGAAATTTTTCTTTAAAACATGGGCATCACTGGTTTTTTTTCCATTCATTTCGTGGGATGTGGGCGTCGCTGGCTGGCTAGCATTTCTTGCCCATCCCTAGTTGCCCTTGAGAAGGTGGTGGTGAGCTGCCTTCTTGAACCGCTGCAGTCCACCTGCTGTGGGTTGACCTACAATGCCATTAGGGAGGGAATTCCAGGATTTTGACCCAGAGACAGTGAAGGAATGGTGATATATTTCCAAGTCAGGATGGTGAGTGGCTTGGAGGGGAGCTGAGAGGTGGTGGTGTTCCCATGTATCTGCTGCACTTGTCCTTCTGGATGGAAGTGGTCGTGGCTTTGGAAGGTGCTGTCTGAGGATCTTTGGTGAATTTCTGCAGTGGATCTTGTAGATAGTACACACTGCTGCTACTGAGCGTCAGTGGTGGAGGGAGTGGATGCTTGTGGATGTAGTGCCAATCACGCGGGCTGCTTTGTCCTGGATGGTGTCAAGCTTCTTGAGTGTTGTTGGGGCTGCACTCATCCAGGCAAGTGGGGAGTATTCCATCACATTCCTGACTTGTACCTTGTAGATGGTGGACAGGCTTTGGGGAATCAGGAGGTGAGTTACTTGCCGCAGTATTCTCAGCTTCTGGCCTACTCTTGTAGCCACTGTGTTAATGTAGTGAGTCCAGTTGAGTTTCTGGTCAATGGTAACTCCCAGGATGTTGATAGTGGGGGATTCAGTGATGGTCAAGGGACAGTGGTTAGATTGTCTCTTATTGGTGATGGTCATAGCCTGGCATTTGTGTGGCACGAATGTCACTTGCCACTTGTCAGCCCAAGCCTGGATATTGTCCAGATCTTGTTACATTTGAACATGGACTGCTTCAGTATCTGAGGAGTCACAAATGGTGCTGAACATTGTGCAATCGGTGAACATCCCCACTTCTAACCTTATGATGGAGAGAAGGTCATTGATGAAGCACCTGAAGATGGTTGTGCCTAGGACAGTACCCTGAGGAACTCCTGCAGAGATGTCCTGGAGCTGAGATGATTGACCTCCCACAACCATGACCATCTGCCTATGTGTCAGGTATGACTCCAACCACTGGAGCGTTTGCCTCCTGATACCCATTGATTCCAGTTTTGCTAGGGCTTCTTGATGCCACACTCGGTCGAATGCAGCCTTGATATCAAGAAGCTGTCACTCTTACCTCACCTCTGGGATTCAGCTCTTTTTTCCATGTTTGAGCCAAGTCTGTAAAGAGATTAGGAGCTGAGTGGCCCTGGCAGAACCCAAACTGGGTGTCACTGGGCAGGTTATTTCTGAGCAGGTGCTGCTTGATAGCACTGTTGATGACACCTTCCATCACTTTACTGATGATCAAGAGGAGACTGATGGGGCGTTAATTGGCCAGGTTGGATTTGTCCTGCTTTTTGTGTACAGGACATACTTGGGCAATTTTCCACATTGTCAGGTAGAGACCAGTGTTGTAACTGTACTGGAACAGCTTGGCTAGGGGAGCGGCAAGTTCTGGAGCACAAGTCTTCAGTACTATTGCTGGAATGTTGTCAGGGTCCGTAGCCTTTGCAGTATCCAATGTCTCCAACCATTTCTTGATATCACGTGGAGTGAATTGAATTGGCTGAAGACTGGTATTTGTAATGCTGGGGACCACTGGAGGATGCTGAGATGGATCATCCACTCAGCACTTCTAGCTGAAGATTGCTGCGAATGCTTCAGCCTTATTTTTTGCACTGATGTTCTGGGCTCTTCCATCATTAAGGATGGGGATATTTGTGGAGCCTCCTCCTCCAGTGAGTTGTTTAATTGTCCACCACCATTCCTGACTGGATGTGGTAGGACTGCAGAGCTTAGATCTGATCCGTTGGTTGTGGGATCGCTTAGCTCTGTCTATCACTTGCTGCTTTCGCTGTTTGGCGTGCAAGTAGTCCTGTTTGGTGGCTTCACCAGGTTGATACCTCATCTTCAGGTATGCCTGGTGCTGTTCCTGGCATGCCCTCCTGCACTCGTCATTGAACCAGGGTTGATCCCCCAGCTTGATGGTAATGGTTGAATGGGGGATATGCCGGGCCATGAAGTTACAGATTGTGCTGGAGCACAATTCTGCTGCTGTTGATGGCCTACAGCACCTCATGGATGCCCAGTCTTGAGTTGCTAGATCTGTGCGAAGTCTGTCCCATTTAGCACGGTGATAGTGCCACACAACACGATGGAGGTTGTTCTCAATGTGAAGGCGGGACTTCGTCTCCACAAGGACTCTGCGATGGTCACTCTTACCGATACTGTCATGGACAGATGTAACTGCAGCTGGCAGATTAGTAAGGATGAGGTCAAATATGTTTCTCCCTCTTGTTGGTTCCCTCACCACCTGCCGCAGACCCAGTCTAGCAGCTATGTCCTTTAGGACCCGACCAGCTCGATCAGTAGTACTGCTGCTGAGCCACTCTTGGTGGTGGACATTGAAATCCCCCACCCAGAGTACATCTTGTGCCCTTGCCATCCTCAGTGCTTCCTCCAAGTGTTGTTCAACATTGAGGAATACTGATTCATCAGCTGAGGGAGGACAGTATGTGGTAATCAGGAGGAGGTTTCCTTGCCCATGTTTAACCTGAAGCCATGAGACTTCTTGGGGTCTGGAGTCAATGTTGAGGACTCCTACAGCAACACCCTCCCGACTGTATACCACTGTGCCGCCCCCTCTGCTGGATCTGTCCTGGCGGTGGGACAGGACAAATCCAGGGATGGTGGTGGTGGTGTCTGGGACATTGTAAGTTATGATTCTGTGAGTATGACTGTGTCAGGCTGTTGAGACAGCTCTCCCAATTTTGGCACTAACCCCGAGATGTTAGTGAAGAGGATTTTGCAGGGTCAATAGAGCTGTTTCTGGCGTTGTCTTTTCCGGTGCCTAGGTTGATGCTAGGTGATCTGTTCAGTTTCATTTCTTTGAGACTTTGTAGCGATTGAAACATCTGAGTGGCTTGCTAGGCCATTTCAGAGGGCAGTTGAGAGTCAACCACATTGCTGTGGGGTCTGGAGTCACATGTAGGCCAGACCAGGTGAGGGTGGCAGATTTCCTTCCCTGAAGGAAATTAGTGAACCAGATGGGTATTTCCGACAATTGGCAATGATTTCATGAGGATCAGTAGATTCTTAATTCTTAATTCCAATTCCACCATCTGCCGTGGTGGGATTCGAACCTGGGTCCCCAGAACATCAGTTGGGTTTCTGGATTAATAGTCTAGCGATAATACCACTAGGCCATCGCCTACCCCTGGTTGATCCAGCATTTACTGCCTGTCCCTAGGTGGCCCCTTGAGAAGGTGGTGGTGAGCTGCTTCCTTGAACCACTGTAGTCCATGTGCTATGGGTTGACCCACAATGCCATTAGGGAGGGAATTCCAGGATTTTGACCCAGCGACAGTGAAGGAACGGCAATATATTTCCAAGTCAGGATGGTGGGTGGCTTGGAGGGGAGGTTGAAGGGGGTGGTGTTCCCATTTTTCTGCTGCCCTTTTCCTTCTAGTTGGAAGTAGTCGTGGGTTTGGAAAGTGCTGGTCGAGGAGGCTTGGTGAGTCACTACAATACAACA
>NC_063342.1:1309226-1346414 GCF_021869965.1 Rhincodon typus
AGCCTCCTATGATGCTGCTTGGCCTGCTGTGTTCATCCAGCTCTGCACCTTGTTATCTCAAAGTCCATGAATATTCAGTTTCATTTGGAACAATTTACCCAAATTGAACTATCCAGCTTTGTTCTGTTATGCAATGGTCTGGATGGCAGTCAGCATGCTGACAGGTATGGTGATGTATATGATATAGCGTGGTCTCTGATGATTTCAGAGGCAGTGCTCCCAGTGAGAGCCATCACCTTCAGGAACTGAATCCCAGTGAGAGTCGGCACCTTCAGGAAGTGCATCCCAGTGAGAATCAGCACCTTCAGGAACTGTATCCCACTGAGACGCAGCACCTTCAGGAACTGTATCCCAGTGAGACTCAGCACAGTAAATAAGTATGAAATTCTCGAAAGAAGTTGAGACATATACAATTTAAATTCATGCGGCCAATGATGATGTGGTGAAGCCACTGCGCAGCTCACCCCTGATGGGAGATTTCAGCTCGTCTTCCCTCTCCATGGACTCTCAGGTGCAGAGGGGACCGTGGAAGAGGGTCAGGCACTCAGCTTTCTCAACTTACTCAGGTACTTTGAACAGAGGCTGTTTACTCATTCCAGTTGGTATCAGTGATACAGTACGTAAGTTCTGATTGGCTGATCAGTTCCCTTATTATTACATAGGAGATAAGCTGCACGAAGCTCATTTTATTTGCGGAAGTAACTGAAATATCACATTTTCAGAATCCAATCTCCTGATGACGGTGGGTCCCTGTTTGTGATCATCAACGTTGCAGATACTTCTCTCACCCTGGGATTCAGTTTGAGCTGCTGTTTTTCAGCAGAATATCCATGACACCAGCAGACATCAGTGTCATCAACTGAGCTCGAAATTCAGGGTCAGGAACCTCCAACATTCTGTCAGAGAAAATTACAGTCACTATTGGAAACATACAAGAGCAGGAGCAGGAGGAGGCCCTTCAAGCTCACTGTACCATTCATCTTGATTACGGCTGATCGTCCAACTCAATAACCTAATCCTGCTTTCTCCTTATAATTTTTGATCCCATTTGTCCCAAGTGCTATATCTAGTTGCCTCTTGAATACATTCAATATTTTGGCATCAACTTCTTCCTGTGGTAATGAATTCCACAGGCTCACCACTCTTTGGGTGAAGAACTGTCTCCTCATCTCCATCCTAAATCATCTATCCTGAACCTTAGGCTGTGAGCCCCTGGTTCGGGACACACCCACCATCAGGAACATCCCTCCCTGCATCTACCCTGTCCCCAGTCCTGTTAGAATTTTATAAGTCTCTATGAGATCCCCCTCATTCGTCTGAACTCTAGCGAAAACAATCCCAACCTAGTCAATCTCTCCTCATACTTCAGACCTGCCATCCCCGGAATCAGCCTGGTAAATCTTCGCTGCAGTCCCTCGAGAGCAAGAGCATCCTCCCTCAGAAAAGGAGAGCAAAATTGCACACAATATTCCAGGTGTGGTCTCACCAAGGCCCTGTATAACTGCAACAACATATCCCTGCTCCTGTACCTGAAACCTCTCACAGTGAAGGCCAACATACCATTTACCTTCTTTACCGCCTGCTGCACCTGCATGCTTATCTTCAGCAACTGGTGAACAAGGACATTTTATCAACTCTGGCATTGCTCATCCCAATTCTCTCTCTATCCCTCTCTCTCATACACAGTCTCTCTCATTCATTCTCTCTCTCTCTCTCAGTAACTCATACTCACTTGTGGCTAAAAGTTAAACTTCTATCTCTGAACTTTTCCTTTCATGGTTTTATTTTTCTCCACCTCTTCAATTTTCTGGAACTCTGTTTATTTTTCTCTTTGTATCCCTTTGTTATTGTCTGTGTTTTCACATAGCCCACAGCAGCAGCAGCAGATAGGTCAGTGGCACAACAGCTGGCTCTGTTATAGAGCGGGGAGGATAAGAGTGCTGATGATCAATAGTGATAGAGGACTATGCAGACAGGGTACATATAGGTGTTTCTGAGGCTGACAAAGGGACTCCAGGGTGGTGTGTTGCCTCCCTGGTGCCAGGGTCAAGGATAGCTCTGAGCGGGCACAGAATATTCTGAAGTGGGGGTTGGGGGGGGTGTGGGGGTGTGGGGGTGAGCAGCCAGAGGTCTTGATACACATTAGTATTAACAACATAGACAGAGGAGTGTCTACATGGACTTTAGTAAGGCCTTTGACAAGGTCCCTCATGGCAGGCTGATACAAAAGGTAAAATCACATAGGATCCGCAGTTAGCTGGCAAGATGGATACACCTGCCTGTTGACTTCCTTCCTCCTCAGTATCCATGGCCCAAACACACCTTGCAGGTGAAGCTGCACTTTACCTGCACTTCCCACAATCTAGTCTACTGGAGACACGGCACAGATGTAGTCTCCTGTGCACTGGGCAGGCAATGTGCAGACTGGGTGATTGCTTTACAGAATGCCTACATTCTGCCAACAAAAACAAGACCCTGAGCTACATGTTGCCTGCCACTTCAACACCACCCTGTTCCCTGGCCAACATCTCTGTCGCAAGTTTGCTGCAGTGACCCAGCAAAGCTCAGCGCAAGCTGGAAGAACAGCATCTCATTTTCCACCTGGGAACTCTATAGCCTTCTGGACTCCATTTCGAGTTCAATAATTTTAGGGCCTGAGCACCTTCTGCCATGTCCTTACCTTGACCTCCAGTCCCCAGACCCTGTCATCACATGGGCTGCTTTCAGCACTGCCAACCCATTCTCACTTCCTCGTTGCCCCATTAGCAGGTTTTCATTCTCCATAGCTTCCTATTCCCCCATCCTTCTGTCTGCCTAACTGTCATTCTGTGTGCGATAGTAGGAACTGCAGATGCTGGAGAATCCAAGACAACAAGGTGCAGAGCTGGATGAACACAGCAGGCCAAGCAGCATCATAGGAGCAGAAAGGCTGACATTTCGCGCCTAGACCCTTCATCAGAAATGGGGGAGAGGAAGGGGGTTCTGAAATAAATAGGGAGAGAGGGGGAGGCGGATAGAAGATGGATAGAGAGGATAGGTGGAGAGGAAACAGACAGGTCGAAGAGGCGGGGATGGAGCCAGTAAAGGTGAGTGTAGGTGGGGAGTTAGGGAGGGGATAGGTCAGTCCAGGGAGGACGGACAGGTCAAGGGGGCGGGATGAGGTTAGTAGGTAGAGATGGGGGTGCGGCTTGAGGTGGGAGGAGGGGATAGGTGGGAGGGAGAACAGGTTAGGGAGGCGGGGACGAGCTGGACTGGTTTTGGGATGCGGTAGGGGGAGGGGAGATTTTGAAGCTTGTGAAATCCACATTGATACCATTGGGCTGCAGGGTTCCCAAGCGGAATATGAGTTGCTGTTCCTGCAACCTTCGGGTGGCATAGTTGTGGCACTGCAGGAGGCCCAGGATGGACATGTCGTCTGAGGAATGGGAGGGGGAGTTGAAATGGTTTGTGACTGGGAGGTGCAGTTGTTTATTGCGAACCGAGCTTAGGTGTTCTGCAAAGCGGTCCCCGAGCCTCCGCTTGGATTTCACAAGCTTCAAAATCTCCCCTCCCCCTACCGCATCCCCAAACCAGTCCAGCTCGTCCCTGCCTCCCTAACCTGTTCCTCCTCCCACCTATCCCCTCCTCCCACCTCAAGCCGCACCCCCATCTCCTACCTACTAAAATCATCCCGCCCCCTTGACCTGTCCGTCCTCCCTGGACTGACCTATCCCCTCCCTAACTCCCCTCCTACACTCACCTTTACTGGCTCCATTCCCACCTCTTCGACCTGTCTGTTTCCTCTCCACCTATCCTCTCCTCTATCCATCTTCTATCCGCCTCCCCCTCTCTCCCTATTTATTTCAGAACCCCCTTCCTCTCCCCCATTTCTGATGAAGGTTCTAGGCGCGAAACGTCAGCCTTTCTGCCCCTATGATGCTGCTTGGCCTGCTGTGTTCATCCAGCTCTGCACCTTGTTGTCTCGTCATTCTGTGTGTGTGTCTCTCTCTCTCTCTGGGTTCCATCCATACCAATTGTTAAGACCTCTACCCACACCTCCGACAGGGTGAATGTATGCCACACTTACTTCACTACGATCAGTTCTGAGGAAGGGTCACTGGACCCAAAATGTTAACTCTGCTTTCTGTCCACAGATGCTGCCAGATCTGCTGAGTTCCTCCAGCAATTTCTGATTTTGGTTCTGGTGAGTTTTATAAAGTTGAGCTACAAGTAGAGGAACCACATGGTCCCAATGCTCTGACAGCCTGATTCTCTGCCATTCACTGAGGACCAGATTCTCTGTCCATGCAGCAGCTTGAAATGGCTTAGTTTCACCTCAACAGGCAGCAGCTGTCTCACCAATTCACTGCCCAATAATAAACACCACAACGGGGTCTATGATCAACTGCAGCAGAAGCTGAACTGAGCTCACATTCTTCAAAGGATTGCATCAAGGAAAGGAGAGCTGGAACATGACCCCATTTGTGACAATGAACAAGTACCCCAGTGAGAGTCAGTGTGTGTGTGAGACCCCGTACCCCAGTGAGAGTCAGTGTGTGTGTGAGACCCCGTACCCCAGTGAGAGTCAGTGTGTGTGTGTGTGACCCCGTACCCCAGTGAGGGTCAGTGTGTGTGTGTGAGACCCCGTACCCCAGTGAGAGTCAGTGTGTGTGTGTGTGTGTGTGTGAGAGAGAGAGTGAGACCCCGTACCCCAGTGAGAGTCTGTGTGTGTGTGTGTGTGTGTGTGAGAGAGAGAGTGAGACCCCATACCCCAGTGAGAGTCAGTGTGTGTGTGTGTGTGTGAGAGAGAGTGAGACCCCATACCCCAGTGAGAGTCAGTGTGTGTGTGTGGGACCCTGTCCCCCCGTGACGGATGATGTTCTGAGGTTCAGAGGAGCAGAAGTGAAACAGATTACCTCTGTGTCTGATTGGGATTCTTGCTCATATCTCTCAGTTTGTCCTGGAACTGTGGGTTGTTGATTATCGAGCTTATTTCAGGATGCTGTGAAATCACATTCAACTCCTCCTCCTGGTCAGAACTGAGACCAAGTGAATTAACAAAGTCTTGTTTTGATCTGTTGCTGTGATGCTTAAGATGTTGTTCTATAAGTTGAAGAAATGACAGAGTGAGATGAATGAAATCACCCTGGAACAGTATTCAGTCTCAGCCTCAGTGAGGAAGCTGCCAGCTCAATACAGCACAGGAACAGGCCCTTTGGCCCTCCAAGCCTGTGCCGACACATTTTGCCCTTCCATACTAAACCTGTCTTCACTTTCAGGATCCATATCCCTCTATTCCCTTCCTATTCACGTATCTGTCCAGGTGTTTGTTGAATGCTGCTATTGTGTCTGCTTCCACCACTTCCTCTGGCAGTGTGTTCCAGGCACTCACCACCCTTTGTGTGAAACACTTGCCTAGCACATCTCTTTTAAACTTTCCCCCTTGCACCTTGAACCTGTGTCCCCGAGTAATTGACCCCACCACCCTGGGAAAAAGCCTCATACTTTCCACTTGATCCATGCCATTCACAATCTTATAAACTTCTATCAGTTCACCCCTCAACCTCCCGTGTTCCAGTGAAAACAAACCCAGTCTCTCAAACCTTTCTTCATAGCTAAAATCCCCCATACCAGGCAACATCCTGGTAAACCTTTTCTGTATCCCCTCCAAAGCATCCACATTCTTCTGGTCGTGTGGTGACCAGAACTGTATGTAATATTCCAAGTGTGGCCTAACTGAAGTCAGTTATAAATGGGGAATATTCAGCCCCTCAAGTCCATATTGAGTCCCCTCCCCACACAGACCAATCCAGTCAGTTCCACTCCTCTGCCCGTTCCCTGCTGCTCTGTCAGTGTATGTTCTGAAGGACCAATCCAATTTCCATTTGAAATCATTCAGCAGTCTCCACTTGCAAACAACCCTCACCCACCTCATTGACAAGCGCTATCTCTCGCTCAAAACCGTCAGTCTCACTCCTTTTACCATCAGCTGGTGGGAACAGCTTTAGATTGCCTGCCTTATCCAAACCTCTGATAATTCTGTACATCTTGATCAAATCTCCCCTCAATCACCTTCGCTCCAGGGAGAATAACCCCAGCTTCTCCATCCTAACCTTGTAGCTAAACCTCCTTGTCCCTGGACCATTCCAGTAAATCTTCTCTGCTTCCTCTCAAAGAACCTGCCCCCCATCCTTCCTAATTCCTGGTGACTGTACCTCCAGTTCTGGAGATAATGATCTAGTTGGGACCTAACCAGAGCATTATACAGGATCCAATGCCTGTCTTTATGAAACCCAAGATCCCATTCACTTTGCTAACTGTGCTTTCAGTACGTCCTGTCATCTTCAAAGATTGACGTACATCTATTCCCAGTTCCCTCTGTCCCTGGGCACACTTTCACACCCTGGCTCTGTGCCATTCAGGTTATATTGCCTCTGACTAGGCCTTCTGCTGAAATACCAACAGATCTTCCCTATCCACTTTGTCCAAGTCCCTCACTGTTTGGTACACTTTATATCACTCCACAACCCCCTCTTCCAAAGAAAACCACTGTCCTCAGAGCTGCAGTTCCATTCTTGTAAATCTTGTCTGTCCTCTCTGGATCAGTTATGTTCTTCCTGTAATGTGGTGTCCAGACTGTACACAAAACCCCAGCTGTGGCTAACCTGAGTCTTATATAGTTCTAGCATTACATCCTTGCTTTTGTATTTAATACCTCGACCAAGGAAGGATAGCTTCCCATGTGACCTCCTTTTCATCTTATCTATCTCATTCAGCAACTCACTGCATTCTCCTGTATCCCCCAGGCTTTAACTTTTCCAGTAGTCTGCCGTCTGGGACCTTGCTAAATATTCGACTAAAATCCTTGCAGACAGCACCCTCATTGATCCTTCCAAAAACTCAGTTCAGTTAGTAAGAAATCTTTCCCTTCATAAGACAATACTAACTATCGCTGATTAATCTATATCTCTCCAAGTAACAGTAACTTTTAACTCTCAATAGTAATTCTAGTCATTTACCCATTAACCAGGTCAGACTGACCAGCCAACCATTATCTGGCCTATCACCTCGCGCCCTGTTGATTCGATGCTCACAGAGCTCCAATCCACTGATACCTCACCTGTATCTGGGGAGGATTGTAAAAGAATCCTTACAGCCTCTTGCTATTTCCGCCCTGGCTTCCTTTAACTCCCTGGGATACAGTTCATCTGGCCCTAGGGATTTATCCACCTTCAAGGAGCTCAGTCCATCCAGAACCTACCTTCCTTATATTTGCTGATTTATCTAATATTTCACACCTACTCTTTCAGGAGGATCTCTGCATTATCCCCTCCTTTGTGAGGACAGAGGCAACATACTCATTCAGAAACTGTATCTGCACATGAACACTCACAAACATGTCTGACAGACCCACCCCTGTCCCAGATCATCCTCTTGATGTCCTGATGAAACATCTTTTTACCATTCCTTAATTTTACCAGACATTACCTTTTGTATCCTCTCATTACTTTCCAAATATCCTTTTTCACTCCATTCCTGTGCTTGCTATACTACTGTAAGCTTCCCAAGGCGTGAATATTTTGGAGATTGTCATAAGGTTTATTCTTTTGCTGCTTTATCTTACCCTTTCTGCTTCTGGTTAGCCAGGGGCTCTAGATTAGGAGTGTCACACTTTATGGTGATATCTCTGCATTGTGACTGTAGAATCTTGCTTTGGAAAGCTCCCACTGACTTGTCTCATTGATTTACCTTAGAACATAGGATTGTACAGCACAGCAACAGGCCCTTTGGCCTATCATGTTGTGCCGAACATGAAGCCAAATTAAACTAATCCCTTCTGCCTGTCCTTGGTCCATTATCCCTCCATTCCTTGCATATCCACGTATTTATCTAAAAGTCCCTTAAATGCCCCTATTGTATCTGCCTCAACCACCACCCCTGGCAGCGTGTTCCACACTCCTACCACTCTCTGTGTAAAAAACCTGCCCTTTCTATTTCCTTTGAACATTTACCCCTCTTGCCTTAAATGCATGCCCCCTAGTGTTAGACATTTCAACGCTGGGCTAAAGATTCTGACGATTAACCGTAGCTATAACTTTTTCCTGATCATCTCATTGCCTTCCCCCAATGTAGAACTTTTACATATCTTCTATCTAAAACCCCACTGTCACCTTTTTCCATATGATAATAAATCAGGCCACTCAGCCTTCCTTTATTCACTTAGGGATGTTGTTGCCACTGGCTGGCCAGCATTTATTGCCTGTCCCTAGTTGCCCCTTGAAAAGACGGTGGTGAGCTGCCTTCTTGAATCACTGTAGTCCACATGCTGTGGGTTGACCTACAATGCTCCTAGGGAGGGAATTCCAGGATTTTGGCCCAATGACCGTGAAGGAACGGGGATATATTTCCAAGCCAGGATGGTGAGTGCCTTGAAGGGGAATTTGCAGATGATGGTGTTCCCATATATCTGCTGCCCTCCCCCTTCTAGGGTAGGTGATGACCTAGTGGTGTTATTGCTTGACTGTTAATCCAGAGAACCAGATAACCTTCTAGGGACCCAGGTTCAAATCCCACCACAGCAGATAGTGGAATTTGAATTCAATAAAATATCTGAAATTAAGAATCCAATGATGACTGTGAATCCAGTGTCAATTGTTGGGAAAAACCCATCTGGTTCACTAATTCCTTTAGGGAAGGAAACTGCCCTTCTTACATTTTTTTTCTTTATTCATTAACGGGATGAGGACGTCACTGGCTAGGCAGCATTCATTGCCCATCCCTAATTGCCCAAAGGGCAGTTCAGAGGCAACCACATTGCTGTGGGTCTGGAGTCACAAGTAGGCCAGACCAGGTAAGCATGGCAGTTTCCTTCCCTAAAGGACATTAGTGAACCAGGTGGAATTTTCCAACAATTGACAATGGATTTATGGTCATCATTAGATCCTTAATTCCATGATCTGGCCTGCACGTGACTCCAGACCCACAGCAATGTGGTTGACTCTGAACTGCCCTCTGGGCAATTATTGATGGACAATAAATGCTGCCTAGCCAGCGATGCCCTTATCCCATGAATGAATAAAGAAAAAATGTGCTTATGGGTTGTCTGAGGATCTTTGGTGAATTTCTTCAGTGCATCCTTTAGATACTACACACTGCCACTACTGAGCGTCGGTGGTGCAGGCAGTGGATGTTTGTGGATGTGGTGCCAATCAAGTGGGCTGCTTTGTTCTAGATGGTGTCGAGCTTCTTGAGCTGCACTCATCCAGGCAAGTGGGGAGTATTCCATCATACTCCTGACTTGTGCCTTGTAGATGGTGGACAGGCTTTGGGGAGTCAGAAGGTAAGTTACTCGCTGCAGTATTTCTAGCTTCTGATCTGTTCTTGTAGCCATAGTCTTTATGTGGTTAGTCCAATTGAGTTTCTGATCAATGGTAACTCCCAACATGTTGATAGTGGAGTATTCAGCGATGGTAACACCACTCAGGGTGGTGGTAAGATTATCACTTGTTGGTGATGGTCATTGCCTGGCATTTCTGTGGCACAAATGTTAGTTGATGCTTGTCAGCCCAAGCCTGGATATTGTCCAGATATTGTTTTATTTGAACATGGATATGTTCAGTATCTGAGGAGTCACGAATGGTGCTGAACATTGTGCAATCATCGGCGAACATCCCCACTTCTGACCTTATGATAGAGGGAAGGTCATTGATGAAGCAGCTGTATATGGTTGGGCCTAGGACAGTACCCTGAGGAACTCCTGCAGAAATGTCCTGGAGCTAAGATGATTGACTTCCAACAACCACAACCATCTCCCTGTGTGCCAGGTATGACTCCAACCAGTGGAGAGTTTGCTCCCTGATACCCATTGATTCCAGTTTTGTTAGGGCTCTTTGATAACCCATTCTGTTGTATATGGCCTTGATGTCAAGGGTTGTCACTCTCACCTCACATCTGGAATTAAATTCTTTTGTCAATGTTTGAACCAAGGCTGTAATGAGGTCAGGAGCTGAGTGGCCCTGGCGGAACCCAAACTGGGCGTCACTGAGCAGGTTATTGCTGAGCAGGTCCTGCTTGATAGCGCTGTTACTGACACCTTCCATCACTTTACTGATGATTGAGAGTAGACTGATTGGATGATAATTGGCCAGGTTGGATTTGTCCTGCTTTTTGTATTCAGAAGAAGTACAGGTCAATTTTCCACATTGTTGGGTAGATGCCAGTGCTGGACCAGCTTGGCTAGGGGAGCGGTAAGTTCTGGAGCACAAGTTTTCAGTACTATTGCCAGAATGTTGTCAGGGCCCATAGCCTTTGTAGTGTTCAGTGTCTCCAACCATTTCCTGATATCATATAGAGTGAACTGAATTGGCTGAAACCTGATATCTGTAATGCTGGGGACCAATGGAGGAAGCCAAGATTAGTGAACCAGATGAGTATCATGGTCATTAGTAGATTCTTAATTCTTAATTTTATTGAATTCAATTTCCACCATCTGCCATGGTGGGATTTAAACCTGAGTCCCCAGAACTTTAGCTGAGTTTCTGGATTAACAGTCGAGTGATAATAGCACTAGGCCATTGCCTCCTGCGGTAATATTTAAATATCAAGGTTCCAAACTAACGATACCCCTCTGAATCTAAAGTCTCATCTGCTTATTGACTACAGCTCCACCTTCAACACCATAATCCCCTCCAGACTGATCTCAAAACTCCGAGATCTCGGTCTCAGCCCCACCCTCTGTAACTGGATCCTCAGCTTTCTGAACCACAGACTGCAATCAGTGAAAATAGACAACATCACCTTCTCCATTATAATCCTCAACACTGGTGCCCCATGAGGATGCATTTTCACCCCGTTCTGTACTCCCTGTAGACTCATGACTGTGTGGCCAAATTCCAAGCGCCATCTACAAGTTGCTGATGACACCACAGTGGCAGGCTGAATATCAGACAATGATGAGTCTGAATAGAGGAAGAGATAGAGTGCTTGGTGTTGTGGTGCAATGACAATAATCTCTCTCTTGATGTTGGCAAAACAAAAGAACTGATCATCAACTTCAGGAAGAAAGGAGGAGGACATGCCCCTATCTATAGCAACGGTGCTGACGTTGAGAGGGTAAACAGCATCAAGTTCCTTGGAGTGACAATAACTGACGACCTGTCCTGGACGTAAATGTGATAGTCAGGAAGGTACAACAACACCTCCTCTTCCTCAGGCAGCTCAGGAAATTTGGCATGTTCATAAGGTCCCTCACCAACTTCCACAGACGCACCATTGAAAGCATACTGTCTGGGTGCATAATGGCCTGGTATGGCAACTGCTCTGCCCAGGACCGAAAGAAACTACAGAAGGTGGTGTGCACAGCCCAGACCACGACGGAAGCCAACCTTCAATCCATGGACTCCATTTACACGGCTTGCTGCCGCAGAAAGGCAGCCAACAACATCAAAGACCCATCGCACCCTGGCAATGCTCTCCTACAACCTCTTCTGTCAGGCAGAAGACATAGAAGCTTAAACACATGCACCAACAGATTCAAGAACAGCTTCTTCCTGGCCATTATTAGACTGATGAATGGACTGTCTAACTACAAATAATGTTGACCTTGTTAATGTTGATCTTGCTTCACGCATGTCCTGTGTTATACAACCTGTATGCCTCACTCTGTCCACGTTTTTTTTCACCCTATGATCTGCATTCCTTGCTTACTTGCTTTGCCTGTACTGCCCACAAACAAAGCTTTTCACTGTACTTAGGAACACATGACAATAAATCAAATCAATCAATCAATCAAGATCCTCCAGCAAGCTACAACTGTGAGGAATTTCATGTTATAAACAGGGAACTTAAGGAACTTAGAGAAGTCAACTCATTCAGTCTTGTGAATTTATCCATTTGACACACGGGAAGCCAACAAAAGGTGGTTCACTTTTGCCTTGGCTATTATATGAAGGTGTATGTTCAGCATAATGCGGCTACTGTTTAATTTTGAACAGCGGTTTAGTTTAGGGACTGACACATTCTTCTCCAAAGAGAGAGAGAATGATATATCCTTCTCCAGAGAAAAGGAGAAGTAGAAAAAGAGTGAGAGAGACACATATCGGAACATAGAAACATAGAGCGTATAATGTTTTGGCCTCAACTACTTCTGTGTTCATGAACTCCACAAGCTAACCACTCTCTGGGTGAATGGATTTCTCTTCATCTCGGTCTTAAATGGTCTTCCCTATATCCTGAGAATGTGATTCCCTGGTTCCATCATCCCCCATTATCAGGAACATCCTTCCTGTGTTTATCCTGTCTAACCCAGTCAGAATTTTACAGGTTTCTGTGAGATCTCTCCCTCATTCTTCTAAACTGCAATAAATATAATCCTAACCAACTCAATTTTTCCTCAAATGTCAGTCTTGCTATCTGATACACCTTTGTTGCTCTCCCTCTATAGCAAAAACATCCTTCCTTAGATAAGGAGACCAAAACTGCATACAATGCTTCAGGTGTAGTCACCACGGCCCTGTACAATTGCAGCAAGAAATCCCTGCTCCTGTTCTCAAATCCTCTTGCTTTGCAGGTGGGTGGTGATGGCCTGGCAATATCATCACTGAACTATTAATCAAGAGACCTAGATAATGTTCTGGAGACCTGAGTTCAAATCCCACTATGGTAGATGGTGGAATTTGATCTCTGTACAAATCTGGAATCTGTTGTTGGAAAAACCTATCTGGTTCACTAATATCCTTTCGGGAAGGAAAGTGCCATCCTTAGGGTGATGTAGTTTCTTAGCTTCCCTCTGGGTAATTCAGGATAAACGCTGGCCGAGCCAGTGGCAACCACAATCCCATAAATGAATTTTAAAAACTACCATTTGTCTCTTCACCGCCTGTTGCTCCTGTGTACCTACTTTCAGTGACTGGTGCATGAGGACACCCAGGCCTCATTGTACATCATCCTCTTTCTATTACAGCATACCAGCAATAATCAGCCTTCCTGTTTTTGTTCCATAGAACATAGAACAGTACAGAACAATACAGGTCCTTCGGCCCACGATGTTGTGCCGAAATTTTACCCTAAACCTAGGGTCTATCTAACCTCCACCCTTACCTTATACTATCATCCATATGCCTATCTAATAGCCGCTTAAATGCCCCTAATGAGGCTGACTCCACTACCCTCTCTGGAAATGCATTCCACGCCCTGACCACTCTCTGAGTAAAGAACCTACCTCTGACGTCTCCACTATATCTACCTCCCCTCACTTTAAAACTATGCCCCCTCGTAATAGCTACCTCCACCCTAGGAAAAAGTCTCTGGCTGTCTACTCTATCTATACCTCTGATCATTTTGTACACCTCTATCAAGTCACTTCTCATCCTTCGTCGTTCTAGAGAGAAAAGCCCTAGCTCTCTCAACCTTTCAAAAGCTTTCCCAAAGTGAATAATCTCACATTTCTCCACATTTTACTGCATCTGCCATGCAATTGCCCACTCACTCAGCCTGTCCAAATCACACTGCAACATCTCTACATCCTCCTCACAGCTCACCCTCCTACCCAGCTTTGTGTCATCTGAAAATTTGGAGATGTTACATCTAGTTCCTCAACTAAATCATTAATATATATTGCGAATAGCTGGGATCCCAGCACTGATCCCTGCAGTACCCCTATTAGTTACAGCCTGCCATTCAGGAAATGACCTGTTTATCCCTCACTGTCTCCACAGACTGAGGGAGAACAACTGACACATCTGCACAGAGAGAGAGAGCTATCAATACTCACCCATAATCTCCAGCAGATCCTTGATGAAGATCAGCTCCTCATCATTTTCTTCAAAATGCTGCATAAACCCCTCTGGGTCATCGTGAAACCATTTCATGATGTGGATCAGGTGCGGGTTTCTCATCTGCTGGTGTAGACGGGGGTGTCTGTTGATGGCAGCTTCTACATCTGGATGTTTCCAATCTAAAGGAAAGATCAGACACCTTTAATATCAACAATTCCCATAACGTTCCTGAATGAGAAATGAATGAAATGCTGCTTGGCTGGACTCACTCACAAGGAGAATTTCTCGTTCAGTGGGCAGAATGATTGGATGTTGGTGCTTGACACTGTTTGGATAAGGTTAATGTTGCACCTGTATTCTTTAGCTGTCCTTTCCCCAAGAATGACAACCCAGTCTCTAGGACGAGGAGCTGATCAGGGACTAGGATTAGAGCTTTAACTGAGGCAATGCTAAAGCAACTGGCTTCCATAGCCTTGCCCCCCACAACCTCACCATGCCTAGCCCCATATAACTGAGGATCTGCCTGCATTTTTTTTCTATTTATTTGTGGGATGTGGGTGTCGCTGGCTGACCAGCATTTCTTGCCCATCCCTAGTTGCCCTTGAGAAGGTGGTGGTGAGCTGCCTTCTTGAACTGCTGCAGTCCACCTGCTGTGGGTTGACCCACAATGCTATTAGGGAGGGAATTCCAGGATTTTGACCCAGAGACAGTGAAGGAACAGCGATATATTTCCAAGCCAGGATGGTGAGTGGCTTGGAGGGGAACTTGGAGGTGGTGGTGTTCCCCTATGTCTGATGCCCTTGTCCTTCTGGATGGAAGTGGTCGTGGGTTTGGAAGCTGCTGTCTGCAGATCTTTGGTGAATTTTTGCAGTGCATCTTGTCGATAGCACACACTGCTGCTACTGAGCATTGATGGTGGAAAGAGTGGATGTAGTGTCAATCAAGTTGGCTGCTTTGGCCCGGATGGTGTCTAGCTTCTTGAGTGTTGTTGGGACTGCACCCATCCAGGCAAGTGGGGAGTATTCCATCACACTCCTGACTTGTGCCTTGGAGAAGGTGGACAGGCTTTGAGGAGTCAGGAGGTGGGTTATTCGCTGTAGTATTCCCAGCTTCTGACCTGCTCTTGTAACCACTGTGTTTATGTGCTGGATCTAGTTGAGTTTCTGATCACTGATAACCCCAGGATGTTTATAATGGAGGATTCAGTGATGGTAACACCATTTAATGTCAAGGGACAGTGGTTAGATTGTCTCTTTTTGGTGATGGTCAAAGTCTGGCATTTGTGTGGCACGAATGTCACTTGCCACTTGTCAGCCCAAACCTGGATATTGTCCAGATCTTGTTGCATGTGAACATGGACTGCTTCAGTATCTGAGGAGTCATGAAAGGTGCTGAACATTGTGCAATCATCAGTGAACATACCCAATTCTGACCTTATGATGGAGGGAAGGTCATTGATGAAGTAGCTGAAGATGGTTGGGCCTAGGACACTACCCTGAGGAACTCCTGCACAGGTGTACTGGAGCTGAAATGACTGACCTCCAACAACCACAACTATCTTCCTATGTGTCAAGGGAGGCAATAGCCTAGTGGTATTATCACTATTAATCCAGAGACCCAGATGGGGACCTGGGTTCGAATCCTGCCATGGGCAGATGGTGGAGTTTGAATTCAATAAAATATCTGGAATTAAGAATCTAATGATAACCATGAAGCCACTGTCGATTGTTGGAAAAACCCATCTGGTTCACCTCAGTAGATCTCTCTTCCACTGCAACCCTCTGGTATCCATCTTCCATCCACCTCCCCCTCTCTCTCTATTTATTTCAGAACCCCCTTCTCCTCCCCCATTTCTGAAGAAGGGTCCAGACCTGAAACGTCAGCTTTCCTGCTGCTTGGCCTGCTGGGTTCATCCAGCTCTACACCTTGTTATCTCTGGGGCGGTAATTGGCCGGGTTGGATTTGTCCTGCTTTTTTGTGTACAGGACATACTTGGGCAATCTTCCACATTGTTGGGTAGATACCAGTGTTGTAACTGTACTGGAACAGCTTGGCTAGAGGAGCGGCAAGTTCTGGATCACAAGTCTTCAGTACTATTGTCGGAATGTTGTCAGGGTCCGTAGCCTTTGCAGTATCCAGTGTCTCCACTGGATGGAAAGGGATCGGTATATAAAGCAGGGCAAGAGTTATAGCTGGGGGAAAGGCAACTATGAGGCGATGAGGCAAGATTTAGGATGCATAGGATGGAGAAGGAAACTGCAGGGGCTGGGCACAATTGAAATGTGGAGCTTGTTCAAGGAACAGCTACTGCGTGTCCTTGAGAAGTATGTACCTGTCAGGCAGGGAGGAAGTGGTCGAGCGAGGGAACCGTGGTTTACTAAAGAAGTTGAATTTCTTGTCAAGAGGAAGAAGGAGGCTTATGTAGAGATGAGGCGTGAAGGCTCAGTGAGGGCGCTTGAGAGTTACAAGTTAGCCAGGAAGGACCTAAAGAGAGAGCTAAGAAGAGCCAGGAGGGGACATGAGAAGTCTTTAGCAGATAGGATCAAGGAAAACCCTAAAGCTTTCTATAGGTATGTCAGGAATAAAAGAATGACTAGAGTAAGATTGGGGCCGGTCAAGGACAGTAGTGGGAAGTTGTGCGTGGAGTCCGAAGAGATAGGAGAGGTGCTAAATGAATATTTTTCATCAGTATTCACACAAGAAAAAGACAATGTAGTCGAGGAGAATACTGAGATACAGTCTATTAGACTAGACGGGATTGAGATTCATAAGGAGGAGGTGTTAGCAATTCTGGAAGGTGTGAAAATAGATAAGTCCCCTGGGCCGGATGGGATTTATCCTAGGATTCTCTGCGAAGCTAGAGAGGAGATTGCAGAGCCTTTGGCTTTGATCTTTATGTTGTCATTGTCTTCAGGAATAGTGCCAGAAGACTGGAGACTAGCAAATGTTGTCCCCTTGTTCAAGAAGGGGAGTAGAGACAACCCTGGTAATTATAGACCAGTGAGCCTTACTTCGGTTGTGGGTAAAGTGTTGGAAAGGATTATAAGAGATAGGATTTATAATCATCTAGAAAGGAATAATTTGATTAGGGATAGTAAACATGGTTTTGTGAAGGGTAGGTCGTGCCTCACAAACCTTATTGAGTTCTTCGAGAAGGTGACCAAACAGGTGGATGAGGGTAAAGCGGTTGATGTGGTGTATTTGGATTTCAGTAAAGTGTTTGATAAGGTTCCCCATGGTAGGCTATTGCAGAAAATACGGAGGCATGGGATTGAGGGTGATTTAGCGGTTTGGATCAGAAATTGGCTAGCTGTAAGAAGACAGAGGGTGGTGGTTGATGGGAAATGTTCATCCTGGAGTTCAGTTACTAGTGGTGTACCTCAAGGATCTGTTTTGGGGCCACTGCTGTTTGTCATTTTTATAAATGACCTGGATGAGGGCGTAGAAGGATGGGTTAGTAAATTTGCGGATGACACCAAAGTCGGTGGAGTTGTGGATAGTGCAGAAGGATGTTGTAGGTTACAGAGGGACATAGATAAGCTGCAGAGCTGGGCTGAGAGGTGGCAAATGGAGTTTAATGCGGAAAAGTGTGAGGTGATTCACTTTGGAAGGAGTAACAGGAATACAGAGTACTGGGCTAATGGTAAGATTCTTGGTAGTGTGGATGAGCAGAAAGATCTCAGTGTCCATGTGCATAGATCACTGAAAGTTGCCACCCAGGTTGATAGCGTTGTTAAGAAGGCGTACAGTATGTTAGGTTTTATTGGTAGAGGGATTGAGTTTCGGAGCCATGAGGTCATGTTGCAGCTGTACAAAACTCTGGTGCGGCCGCACTTGGAGTATTGCGTACAGTTCTGGTCACCGCATTATAGGAAGGATGTGGAAGCATTGGAAAGGGTGCAGAGGAGATTTACCAGGATGTTGCCTGGTACGGAGGGAAGGTCTTATGAGGAAAGGCTGAGGGTTTTGAGGCTGTTTTCGTTAGAGAGAAGAAGGTTAAGAGGTGACTTGATAGAGACATACAAGATGATCAGAGGATTAGATAGGGTGGACAGTGGGAGCCTTTTTCCTTGGATGGTGATGGCTAGCACGAGGGGACATAGCTTTAAATTGAGGGGTGATAGATATAGGACAGATGTCAGAGGTAGGTTCTTTACTCAGAGAGTAGTAAGGGCGTGGAATGCCCTGCCTGCAAAAATAGTAGACTCGCCAACTTTAAGGGCATTTAAATGGTCATTGGATAAACATATGGATGATAATGGAATAGTTTAGGTTAGATGGGCTTCAGATTGGTTTCACAGGTCGGCGCAACATCGAGGGCCGAAGGGCCTGTACTGCGCTGTAATGTTCTATGTTCTATGTTCCAACCGTTTCTTGATATCACGTGGAGTGAATCGAATTGGCTGAAGACAGGTATCTGTAATGCTGGGGACCACTGGAGGAGGCTGAGATGGATCATCCATTCAGCACTTCTGGCTGAAGATTGCTGCAAAAGCTTCAGCCTTACCTTTTGCACTGATGTGCTGGGCTCTTCCATCATTGAGGATGGGGATATTTGTGGAGCCTCTTCTTCCAGTGAGTTGTTTAATTGTCCACCACCATTCGCAACTGGATGTGGCAGGACTGCAGAGCTTAGATCTGATCCGTTGGTTGTGGGATCGCTTAGCTCTGTCTATCACTTGCTGCTTTTGCTGTTTGGCGCACAAGTAGTCCTGTTTGGTGGCTTCACCAGGTTGATACCTCATCTTCAGGTATGCCTGGTGCTGTTCCTGGCATGCCCTCCTGCACTCTTCATTGAACCAGGGTTGATCCCCTGGCTTGATGGTAATGGTTGAGTGGGGGATAGGCCATGAGGTTACAGATTGTGCTGGAGTACAATTCTGCTGCTGTTGGACTGCTCTGCTACCCCACTGCCCCAAGGATTGTTCCTCTGTCTCAGGGTTAATCCTCTTTTCTTTTATTTTTTATTTCTATTTGTTCATGGAATGTGGGTGGGCCAGTATATATTGTCCATTATTAACTGAGAAGGTGATGGTAAGTTGCCTCCTTGAACGCTGCAGTCCATTTGCTATGGGTTGACCCACTGTGCTATTAGGAATAGAATCCCAGAGGTGAGGTGAGAGTGACAGCCCTTGACACATCAAGGCTGCATTTGACCGAGTGTGGCATCAAGGAGCCCTAGCAAAACGGGAATCAATGGGTATCAGGGGGCAAACGCTCCGCTGGTTGGAGTCATACCTGACACATAGAAAGATGGTTATGGTTGTTGGAGGTCAGTCATCTCAGCTCCAGGACATCTCTGCAGGAGTTCCTCAGGGTAGTGTCCTAGGCCCAACCATCTTCAGCTGCTTCATCAATGACCTTCCCACCATCATAAGGTTAGAAGTGGGGATGTTCACCGATTGCACAATGTTCAGCACCATTCATGACTCCTCAGATACTGAAGCAGTCCATGTTCAAATGTAACAAGATCTGGACAATATCCAGGCTTGGGCTGACAAGAAGCTTGACACCATCCAGGACAAAACAGCCTGCTTAATCAGCACTGCACCCACAAGCATTCACTCCCTCCACCACTGACACTCAGTAGTAGCAGTGTGTACTATCTACAAGATGCAAGCTAGCAACATCCACATTCCACGATGAATAAAAAAAATTCCAGGATTTTGACCCAACAACACTGAAGGAGTGGCAATATATTTCCATGTCAGAATGGTGAGTGGCTTGGAGGGGAACCCGCTAGGGCTGGTGTTTCCATATATCTGCTGCCCATGTCCTATGGGATGGAGGTGGTCATGGGCTTGGAAGGTTTTGTCTGAGGATCTTTGGTGAATCTCTGCAGTGCATCTTGTAGATAGTACACGCTGTTCCTACTGAGCGTCGGTGGTGGAGGGAGTGAATGTTTGTGGATGCGGTGCCAATCAAGCGGCTGCTTTGTCCTGGATGATATCAAGCGTCTTGAGTGTTGTTGGGGCTGCACCCATCCAGGCAAGTGGGCAGTATTCCATCACACTCCTGACGTGTGCCTTGTCGATGGGAATCAAGTTTGATGTTATTTGGGAATGGATTGAGGTGAATGAAATAAATTTCACAACCCATCACCTCATTTTGAAAAAGGAAAGGGATTTTAAAGGTCAGGGAATGAGGGAGGAGACGGGATAGAAAAATACTTAATGTGATTTGTAGGGAGCTGGGACAAATTAACTGGAAGGTGGCTCAATAAATGGACAGTCAGAAGTGATGAAGAGATGAAACATTAATTGACACAGATATGACAAAGCATTGGACTCCAAAAATAACTCAAGGTTGAAACAGAACAGAGGAGTATGGTGGTTGGAAAAATCTGTCACATACTCATCGCCATCATCTGGTTCAGATGTTCCCTCAGGTCATGCTTCCCTTTGAAAAGATTCTTGCATTTCAGTTTGACTCTGTTCCTGTTTTCCTCTTTGTCCTGATTTGGAATTCTGCCCTGAGCTTCCCTTTTCTTCAGCTGCTGATTCTCTCTCAGATGTACACCTGCCTTGCTGGGAGGGTTCTGCAGGGACCCACTACTGAGGCAGTCGGTGTCATGTTGAGTCCTTGCCGGCCCCTTGTTTCTCAGCTCAGGGTAGACCTCATGTGTATCTGAAGACAGACACGCCTTCCTCCCCAGAAGGAACCCTTTCTTCAGGCCGCCGATGTT
Source organism: Rhincodon typus (assembly GCF_021869965.1). Classification (NCBI taxonomy): domain Eukaryota; kingdom Metazoa; phylum Chordata; class Chondrichthyes; order Orectolobiformes; family Rhincodontidae; genus Rhincodon; species Rhincodon typus. Next base: position 1,329,666 of record NC_063342.1, read on the forward strand.
TGTATGTGTGATCTGTTGCAGCGGTTTCTGCTCTAAGCTCCTGATTAGGAAGCCCCTCTGCAAACCACCAAAAGCACACGGCCTGTCTCCCCCTTTGACTTTCCCTCGTCGAGTGTCCATTGTCATTTCACGTGCTGTATTTGCCTGAGGGAAGCAGACAATGATATTTGAAATATAATTAAATCAATTTAATACATTAATCATCTCATTCTCCCAAGCCTGGATTTCCCAGTGACTCAGACATTCCTCAGTGTAGGGCAGGCTGATTGATGGGCACCTTTCGTTGCATTTATTTCTCTGTCAGGTTGTGGGGGCAGGAGATATTGGAGTGTCTTTATACCCCACTGGTCTATTCCTGTCTCCCTCTGTCCCATGTACGATGTGTTTCAATTCATTAAGAGCAGAGCTGCACCTAAAGCAGATTGAGAATAGCCACTGACTGGATACATTGCAGTCTCTGGTGACAAAAACATTCCCACTGGGAATTCCACAGTATCCCAACTGGTACCAGGAGTAGCAGCACATACCCAGTGGTAGCCACAAGGGGGCATCACCTACCCATTCACCAAAGACAGGCTTCCCTCCATGGGAAGGCTGACAGAAAGTTTCAGTGAAAAAGCAACACTAACATGGGAAGATAATGTAGTACATTGTCTGCTACTTTCTTCATCCCTGGATGTGGGCATCACTGACTGGGCCAACATTTATTACCCATCTCTAGTTGCCCCTGAGAAGGTGGTGGTGAGCTGCCTTCTTGAATCGCTGTGGGTTGGCCCACAATGCTCTCAGGGAGAAAATTCCAGGATTTTGACCCAGGGACAATGTAGGAAAGGCGATATGTTTCCAAGTCAGGATGGTGACTGGCTTGGAGGGGAACTTACAGGTGGTGCATCTGCTGCCCTTGTCCTTCTAGATGAAAATGGTCGTGGGTTTGGAAGGACTTGTCTGAGGATGTTTGGTGAATTTCTACAGTGCATCTTGGAGATGGTACACTCTGCTGCTACTGAGCATTGGTGGTGGAGGGAGTGGATGTTTGTGTATGTGGTGCAAATCAAGCGGGCTGCTTTGTCCTGGATGGTGTCAAGCATTTTAAGTGCCTATGGAATTGCACTCACCCAGGCAACTGGGGAGTATTCCATCAAACTCCTGATTTGTGCCTTGCAGATAATGGACATGTTTTGGGGAGTCAGGAGGTGAGTTACTCGCTGCAGTATTCCTAGCCTCTGACCTGCTCTTGTAGCCACTGTGTTAATGTGGTGAGTCCAGTTGAGTTTCTGGTCAATGGTAACTCCCAGGATGTTGATAGTGGGGCATTCAGTGATGGTAACACCATTGAATGTCAAGGGACGGTGGTTAGATTGTCTCTTATTGGTGATGGTCATTGCCTGGCATTTGTGTGGTGCAAACATCACTTGCCACTTGTCAGCCCAAGCCTGGATATTGTCCAGATCTTGCTGCATGTGAACACGGACTGCTTTAGTATCTGAGGAGCTGCGAATGGTGCTGAACATTGTGCAATCATCGGCGAACGTCTCAACTTCTGACCTTATGATGGAGGGAGGGTCATTCATGAAGCAGCTGAAGATGGTTGGGCCTAGGACACTACCCTAAGGAACTCCTGCAGAGATGTCCTGGAGCTGATTACCTCTTCCTATCCCTTCAACCAAATGCATCAACTCACATCTCACAGTATTAAACTACATCTGCCACTAATCTGCCCAGTCTGCCAGCTTGTATACATCCTACTGCATTTGATTACCACCATCCTCATTGTTTGCTACACCTTGCACCTTTGGTCATCAGGAGATTTTGAGGTTTACTCCAGATTCCAACATCTGAGCCTTGTGTCCTGCTCCAGGTTTTCTTGGACCTGGAATGTTTGGTGACAACAGGCCAGATAGATTGATTTTAAACTCCTCCAACACATACCAATGACAGGTGGTTAGAATGGGAGCATCCACTCGACAGCATTCTTGATGCTGACTGGGGTCCCTCAAGCTATAGCATCCAGTGAGGAGCTAGAGACCTGTACCAGGACATTAGACCATCAAACAATAACAACTTGGAACAGGAGCAGGCAGTTCAGCCCCTCGAGCATGCTCTGCCATCTAATAGGATCTTGGCTGATCTGACACTCCTCACATCCACTTTCCTGCCCTCCCCCATAATCCTAATTCCCTCTCTGATCAAGTGTCTATCAATCTGAGCCTTGAATATACACAAGGACTCTGCCCCACAACTCTCTGTGGCAGACAGTTCCAAAGACTCTCAACCCTCTGACAGAAGAAATTCTTCCTCATTTCAGCCTTTTCAGTAGTGACCCTTTGTTCTGAGATTTCGCCCTCTGGTCCTAGACTCTCCAATGAGGGGAAACATCCTCTCAGCATTTACTCTATAAAGCCCTTTAAAAAACTACCTATGTTTCAATGAGATCACCTTTCATTCTTCTAAACTCCAGTCAGTAGAGTTCCAACCTTTTTAACCTTTGCTCATAAGACAGTCTCTCCATACCTGGGACCATCCTAGTGACCTTCTCTGAACTGCCTCTAATGAAATAATGTCCTTCCTTAAATAAGGGAACCAAAACTGCTCACAGTGCTCCAGATGTGGTCTTACCAGCTCCTTGTACAGTTGCAGTAAGACTTCCCTTCTCTCATACTCCAATCCCCTTGAAATAAGGGCCGACATTCCATTACCATTCCTGATTACCTGCTGTCCCTGTGTGCTAGCTTTCTGTGTTTAATGTACAAATCCCCCCAACTCACTTTGTGTTGCAGCTTTCTGCAGTTTTCTTCATTTAAACAACATTCTGTTCTTTTGTTCTCCCCTCCAAAATGAACAGCTTCACATTTTCCCACATTATTCTCCATTTGCCAATGTTTTGCCCACTTACTTAACCTATCAGTATCTCTTTGTAACTGTTTGTATCCCTTTCACGACTTGCATTTCAACCTATTTTTATATCATCTGTAAATTGGTCTACAGTACATTCACTTCCTTCCTCCAAGTCATTAACATATATTGTAAGCAGTTACAATTCCAGCATTGATCCCTATGGAATCCCACTCTAGTCACTAATCTAAAAACAGTCCCCTTAGCCCCACTCACTGTTTCCTGCCCATTAGCCAATTCTCTATCCAGGCCAATAAACTACCTCCCACACCAAAAGGTCTTTCCTTATGACTTAACCTTCTGTGAGGTACCTTGTCAAAAGCCGTCTGGAAGTCCAAATACAACAGTTCTACTGGTTCCCCTCTATTCATTCTGGTTGAGGCTTCCCAGAAAAGCCCTAATAAATCAGTCAGACATGATTTCCCCTTTATGAAACCATGTTGACTCTGCTTGATTATATTATGATTTTCCAAATGTTCTGCTATTACATTGTTAATATTTGATTCCAATATTTACCAACAACAGATATTAGGCTAATCAGCCTATAGTTACCCACATTTTGCTTCCATCTCCTTTTGAATCAGAGTGTCACATAACCAGTTTTCCATTCTTCAGGTACTTCTCCAGAATCTAACAGTTTTGCGTAAATTATAAATAAGGGATCCATTATCTCTGAAACCACCTCTGAAGCATCCCAGGATGCAAGCCATCAGGCCCATAGGATTTATCTTTCTTCAGCCCCATTAAGTTGTTGAGTACATCTTTAGTGATGGTGATGGTACTTAATTTCTCCCCATATCCTTTAGTATTAGTGGAATGTTTGAAGAATCTTCCATCATAAAGACTGATGCAAAATATCTGTTTAACTCTTCTGCCATTTCATTGTTTCCCAAAGCTGTCTCCCCACAAGCATTTTCTAAGGGACCAACGTTCACTTTCATCTATCTCTTACTGTTAGTTTTTACATTCCTTGCCAGTTTGCCCTCATAGTTTGTCTTCTCTTGCTTTTTTAGTTCTCCTTTGGTGGCTTCTAAATCTATCTCAGTCTTTGGCACTATCACTCACTTTGGCCTCCTTAGATGCTTTTTCTTTTAACTTCACACACTCCTTAACTTCCTTGCTTAGCCGAGATTGGTTTATATCTCTCTTAGAATCTTTCCTTGTTTCTGGGATGTATTTCTGCAGAGTGTTATGAATTATCTGTTTAAATGTCTGCCACTGCTTGCTTACTGCCATTTCCGCTAATTTATCCCCTCAGTTCACTTTAGCTAACTCTATCTTTATTTCTTTGTAATTCCCTTTATCCAAGTTAAACACATTTGTTTCTGAGCCAAGTTTCTCATACTCAAACTGAATATTAAATTCTATCATGTAACAATCACTACTTCTGAGGGGATCTTTTACTTGGATGTCGTATATTTAACATACCTTATTATTCATTACCAGATCCAAGGCAGCCTGCTCCCTGATTGGCTCCATGACATAATGCTCTCAGAAACTATCCCTAATGCACTCTATAAATTTGTTGTCATAGCAACCCTTTCCAATTTGATTAATCCAATCAACATGAAGATTAAAGTCACCCAACATTATTGCACTATTCTTTTTAAATGCTCCTAATTATTTGTACGTTTACAGCTTTTCCACAGAGTGACGACAGTTTTGGCGGTCTGTACACTATTCCTTCCACTGTCTTCTTTCCCGTTGGTGCTTTTTACTTCTGTCCAAATGGACTCTACTCATCTGAGCCTAGTCATCTCTCACAACTGTTCTTGTTACATTTCTCATCAATAGTGCTACCCCACCACCTTTTCCATCCCTCCTGTCTCTCTAAATGTTAAATTTCCAGTTTTGATCTCCTTGTAATCAGCTTTCTGAAATGGCTGTGAGATCATATTTGTTTACCTTGATTTGTGCTGTCAGTTTATCTGCCTTATTCCAAATGCTTCAAGCATTAAGGTACAAAACCTTTAAGTTTGTTAATATTGAATTTCCTTACAATTCAATTTCCCAGAGTCCCCGGCAGTGCACTCAGATCCTGTGCAGACCAGCTGGTGGAGGTATTCACTGACACCCACACAGTGTCTCTGACCTCCACAATCATTAAGTGTTGTGAGAGACTGGCCTTGGCCCACATCAACCCCAGCCTCCCAAGATCCCCCGCAATTTGCCTACGGATATAACAGGTCCACAGTGGGGGCCATTTCCCTAGCCCTGCACTTATCCCTGGAACATCTGGACAATAAGGACACCTACATCAGACTCCTGCTCATCAACTACAGCTCCACCTTCAACACCATTATCCCCTCCAGAATGATCTCAAAACTGAGACCCAGGTCTCCGCTCTGCCCTCTGCAAGTGGATCCTCAGCTTCCTGACCCATAGACCGCAATCAGTGAAGATAGACTGCCCCTCCTCCACGATAACACTCAACACTGGAGCCCCCCCAGACAAGGTGTTCTCAGCCTCCTACTGTGCTCCCTGTACACCCATGACTGTGTAGCCAAATTCCAAACGAATGCCATCTACAAGTTTGCTGGCGACACAATCGTGGTAGGACGGATATCAAACAAAGAAGAGTCAGCATACAGAAAGGAAATAGAAGGCTTGGTGTCATGGTGCAATGATAACAACCTCTCTCTCAACATCAGCAAAAGAAATAATCACTGACTTCAGGAAGAAAGGTGGAGGACATGCCCCTACCTACATCACGGAGGCAATGGCCCAGTGGTATTATCGCTGGACTATTAATCCAGAGACCCAGATTATGTCCTGGGGACCCAGGTTCGAATCCTGCCACGGCAGATGGTGGAATTTGAATTCAATAAAATATCTGGAGCTAAGAATCTAATGATGACTGTGAATCCATTGCCAATTGTCGGAAAAACCCATCTGGTTCACTAATGTCCTTTAGGGAAGGAAACTGCCATCCTTACCTGTTGGTAGGAGAGCATTTTGGCATAGGAATGCATACTGCATGTACTCGATATGTTTGTCCCTAGCAGGCAGAGAAGATGCGGTCGAGTGAGGAAGCCTTGGTTCTCCAGAGAGGTCGAACAACTGGTTAAGAGGAAGAAGGATGCTTATGTAAGGTTTAGGAAAAGAGGAACGGAAAAGGCTCTAGAGGGATACAAGTTAGCCAGGAAGGAGCTGAAGAAAGGGCTTAGGAGAGCTATAAGAAGACTTTGGCAGATAGGATCATGGAAAACTCCAAGGCTTTTTACACATATTTGCAGTACAAGAGAATGACCAGAGAAAGGGTAGGGCCGATCAAGGGTTGTAAGGGGAATTTGTGCACAGAGCCTAAAGAGATAGGAGAGGTCCTTAATGAATACTTTTCTTCAGTATTCACAACTGAGAGGGACCTAGTTGTAGAGGAGGACGTTGTGAAACAGGCAGGTAGGCTAGAGGAGGTTGATGTTAGTAAAGAAGATGTGCTAGGAATTCTGAGGAAGTTGAAGATAGGTAAGTCCCCTGGGCCTGATGGGATTTATCCAAGGATTCTATGGGAAGCGAGGGACGAGATTGCAGGGCCTTTCGCGATGATCTTTTCGTCCTCACAGTCCACGGGTATAGTGCCGGAAGATTGGAAAGAGGCAAACATCATTCCTTTGTTCAAAAAAGGGAATAGGGATAACCCCGGAAATTAGAGGCCAGTTAGTCTTACATCAGTGGTGGGCAAATTATTGAAAAGGGCTCTGAGAGACAGGATTTATGATCACTTGGAAAGGCACAGTTTGATTCGTGATAGTCAACATGGATTTGTGAGGGGTAGATCATGCCTCACAAACCTTATTGAATTCTTTGAAGAGGTGACCAAACACGTGGATGAAGGTGGATGTGGTATACATGGATTTAAGTAAGGCGTTTGATAAGGTTCCCCATGGTAGGCTCATGCAGAAGGTAAGGAGGCATGGGATAGGGGGAAATGTGGCAGAATGGATTCAGAATTGGCTGACCCTTAGAAGACAAAGGGTGGTAGTGGACGGAAAATATTCAACATGGTGCTCAGTTACGAGTGGTGTACCACTAGGATCTGTTCTGGGTCCTCTTCTATTTGTGATTTTTGTAAATGATTTGGATGAAGGAGTGGAAGGGTGGATTAGCAAGTTCGCGGACGATACGAAGGTGGGTCACGTTGTGGACGGTGCGGAGGGCTGTTCTAGGTTACAAAGGGACATTGATAGAATGCAGAGCTGGGCTGAGAAGTGGCAGATGGAGTTTAACCTTGAAAAGTGTGAGGTGATTCATCTTGGAAGGACAAACTTGAAAGCAGAATACAGGGTTAACGGAAAGATTCTTGGCAGTGTGGAGGAGCAGAGGGATCTTGGAGTTCATGTTCACAGTTCCCTGAAAGCTGCCACCCAGGTGGATAGAGTTGTTAAGAAGGCGTATGGTGTGTTAGCTTTCATTAATAGAGGGATTGAGTTCAAGAGCCGTGAAGTTATGCTCCAGCTACACAAAAGCCTGGTTCGGCCACATCTGGAGTATTGTGTCCAGTTCTGGTCGCCTCATTACAGGAAAGATGTGGAAGCATTAGAAAAGGTGCAGAGGAGATTTACCAGGATGTTGCCTGGAATGGAGGGAAGGTCTTACGAGGAAAGGTTGAGAGAGTTAGGGCTTTTCTCTTTGGAACGACGCAGGATGAGAGGTGACTTGATAGAGGTGTACAAAATGATCAGAGGTATAGATAGAGTAGGCAGCTAGAGACTTTTTCCTAGGGTGAAGGTAGCTTTTACGAGGGGACATAGTTTTAAAGTGAAAGGAGGTAGATATCGGGGAGACATCAGAGGTAGGTTCTTTACTCAGAGAGTGGTAGGGGCGTGGAATGCATTGCCAGAGAGGGTAATGGAGTCGGCCTCATTAGGGGCATTTAAGCGGCTATTAGATAGGCATATGGATGATAGTATAAGGTAGGGGTGGAGGTTAGATAGACCTTAGGTTTAGGGTAAAATTTCGGCACAACATCGTGGGCCAAAGGGCCTGTACTGTGCTGTACTGTTCTATGTTCTACCTGGTCTGGCCTACATGTGATTCCATACCCACAGCAATGTGGTTGACTCTTAACTGCCCTCTGAGCAATTAGGGATGGACAATAAATGTTGCCTGGCCAGAGACGCCCTCATCCCCTGAATGAATAAAGGAAATAAAAACAGAACTGAGGTGGACACCGTCAAGTTCCTTGGAGTGACGATTACCGACGACCTGTCCTGGACTTCCCACGTAGATATGACAGTCAAGAAGGCACAACAATGCCTCTTCTTCCTCAGGAGGCTAAGGAAATTCAGTTATGTCCATAAGGTTGCTCACCAACTTTCACAGATGCACCATAGAAAGCTGTCGGGGTGCATAACAGCCTGGTATGACAACTGCTCTGTTTAGGATCGTTAAGAAACTACAGAAGGTGGTGTGCACAGTCCAGACCATCACGGATGCCAACCTTCCATCCATGGACTCCATTTACACGGCTCGCTGCTGCGGAAAGGCTACCAACAACATCAAAGACCCATCGCACCCCAGTAATTCTCTCTTCTAACCTCTTCTGTCAGGCAGTAGATACAGAAGCTTGAACACATGCACCATAAGATTCAAGAACAGCTTCTACCCTACCATTATTAGACTGCTGAATGGACCTCTCTAACTTCAAATAATATTAATCTTGCTAATGTTGATCTTGCTTTGTTGACCTCCTGTGTAGTGTAACCTGTATGCCTCAGTCTGTCTGAACACTCTATCATCTGTATGTCCTTGTTTGCTATGATCTGCCTGTATCGCTCACAAAACAAAACTTTTCACTGTACTTAGATACATGTGACAACAATAAATCAAATCAAATATTACACTTGTATGGGACAAAAAAACTGCAGAAGCTGGAATCCAAGGTAGACAAACAGGAGGCTGGAAGAACACAGCAGACCAGGCAGCCTCTGGAGGAAAGGAGCAGTCAAGCAGGACTGAAGAAGGGTAATACCCGAAAAGTTGACTGCTCCTTTCTCCTCTGCTCCAGCCTCCTGTTTGTCCACTTGTATGGTTCCTTGGTACAATATGATAGTCACACATTCTGTCCCTTCTGCAATGATTGTAACAAGGTCATCCAGTAGGACCTCACAGACTACGAGTTTCCTGATTGGGGCTGTTAATCTGGTACAATCAGGGAGCCCTGGCTGACAGATTAAAAAGAGCACTATCAGAGATTCTGGCACTCTGGTACTTGGCCCTTTATAAGGCAATACCATTGTCAAGGACTGTTCATGTGAAAATAAAGGGTGACTTGGTAACGGTATACTGGCCTTTGTGAAGTTACTTCAGTGGCAACGAGAGTGAAGCATGTTACTGAAGCAACTTGCTCGCGGCAGTCATCTTTGATTTGGGGTAAGCATTTTCTTTCATCATGCCTTTGTTTGGGAAGCTTGACTTTTCAACCCTGCCATCGATGGCTGGGCCCAGTATGTAGAAAGAATGTGTTACTTTTTCTGGGCAAATACCATTGTTTTTTGTCTGCCAATAATGAGTAATTCTCTTGAGAGCCTGTGGAGCTGCAGGTTTTTCTGTCATTAGGAGCCTAACTTTCCCTGAGGCACCAGATACTAAAACTTTCAAGAATTGACTGATATATAAGGAATATTACTACGACCTTAAGCCTTCTCTAATTCTGAGACACTATTGGTTTTACTTGGCAATTCGAGAACCGGGGGAATCCCTATCAGGATTTTTGTCTAGGTTAAGATGACTGGTAGAGGCATGTGACTTTAGTTTAATGCTGGATGAGATGCTTAGAGACCATCTGATATGTAGGATTAATGATGTAACTATGCAAAAATGAAGCCCAAGAGGACTTCAAACAGGCACTACAAATGGCTTTATAATTGGTAAATGAGGCAAGTGGAGCATGTGTATTGTAGGATATTCTGATGGAAGTGGACACCCTCACCTTGGGGAACACCACTTGAGTGCAGCCAATTGCATAGTCCCACTCAAGACATATCCTAAACAGAGGGATTCTAGGTCAGCCCACAGCAAAACCCCAAAACAAAGCCAAGCTTTAGCTAAACAACTAAAATTTTCTTCAGGATCTGGCTGGCAAACGATTGTAGTTGCTGCCGGTATGTGGACTCAAGACAGCAAAAGGGTCACAATAGAACTAAATTGAGTAAGAGAACTCATACATCAATATCCAGGAAGGTATCCAGGAGAGTTCATACTCTGTAAAGTTCACCTACATCTGATTGGAACAGTTAAATTGGCTTAGCAACATCCAAACCAGAACCGATCAAGATAACAATCCACTTTTGTTTGTCATTTATATCAACAATTTGGATGAGAATATAGGAGGCATGTTGAGTAAGTTTGCGAATGACACCAAAATCGGTGGTATAGTGGACAATGAAGAAGGTTATGTAAGATTACAAAGAGATCTCGATCAATTGGGTCAATGGGCTGAGGAGTGGCAGATGAAGTTTAATTTGGATAAATATAAGGCATTGCATTTTGGTAAAACAAAGAAGGGCAGGACTTATACAATTAATGATGGGGCCCTGGATAGTGTTGTAAAACAGCGAGATCTAGGGGTTCAGGTACTTAATTCTTAGAAATTTGCATCACAGATAGACAGGGTGGTTAAGAAGGCATTTAGCACGCTTGCCTTCATTGCTCAGACCTTTGAGTTTATGAGTTGAGATGTTATATTGAGGTTATACGGGATATTGGTAAGGCCTCTTTTTGAGTACTCTGTGTAGTTCTGGTCGCGCTGTTGTAGGATAGATATTATTAAAATAGAGGGGGTTTCAAAAAAGAATTACCAGGATGTTGCCAGGAATGGAAAATTTAAGTTATAAAGATAGGCTGGGGCATTTTTCACTGGAGCGTAGGAGGTTGAGGCGTGACTTTGTCGAGTTTTATAAAATCATGAGGGGCATAGATAAGGTGCTAGCAAGGGTCTTTTCTCTGGGGTGGGGGAGTTCAAAATTATGAGGCATATTTTAAGGTGAGAGGAGAAAGATTTAAAAAGGACATGAGGGACAAATTTTTTACACAGAGTGATTGGTGGGGAAGTGGTGGATGCAGGTACAGTTACAACATTTAATGACATTTGGATAAGTAGGTGATTTGGGAAAAGTTTGGAGGGAATGGGTCAAGCAAAGAGAGGTGGGACTAGTTTAATTTGGGATTATAGTTAGCATGGACTAGTTGGATTGAAGGGTCTGTTTCCATGCTTTATGAATCTATAAACATCCAGTTAAATGGTCATCTGGTTTTAATGGTGGTCGATACCAAATCAGTGATTGCAGAACTGGTTTTTAATAAAATTTGCTCTGGACACCACCCTTAACTTTGCACAAAACCTTGGCTAGACTGAGAACCTAACCGGAGAACCTTTACGGGTACAACTTTGGTTCCAGTCTCTTCTGAAAAGCATCTGGTTCAGTTAGCAGTGATTGTAATAAAAGGCTTGGGCCTAAGCTTGACGGGGTGAAACTCGTTGCGAGAGATACACTTAAATTGGCTCAATATTTTTCGATTAGAAAATGGCTGCCTGAGTCAGGTTTGAATTAGGTACCCAGAAGCTTTTCAGGAAGGTTTAGGGACTTTCAGAGGAGCCAAGGCCACCTTGCATGTTGACCAGGAAGCAATTCCATGAATCTGCAAGGCCTGCCCAGTGCCATTTGCCTTACGAGTAAAAGTAGAGGCAGAGATCAGAAAGCTGGAAAGTGAAGGAATCATCAAACCGTGTAATTCATGGAAAGAGCAGCACTGGTCACAGAATCATTAAGATTTGAACCCCAATGGGTCAGTTCGCCTCTGTGGGGATTTTAAACAAATGGTTTTTCACAGCTGGATAAATACCCAATCCCTCTCACAGAGGATTTATGCACAAAGCTGGCAAGGGGACTGTCTCTCACAAAGCTAGACATGAGCCATGCATACCTGCAATTGTGGTGAGATGAGGATTCCCAGAAGTGTGTTGCAATTAATACCCATGAGGGTTTGTATGAATATACGAGACTGCCACCTGGGGCATCGTCAGCTTTTACAATTTTTCAGCAGATGATGGAGAACATTTTACAAGGTCTACCCCAGGTTGCCATTTATCTGGATGGAGTGCTTATTACAGGGAGGACCAATAAAGACCGCTTGGAAAACTTGGACGTAGTCCTTAGATGTTTCTTTGAGGCAGGCATACGCCTAAGAAGGTGGCTAGAGTGCTGACAAGACCGGGTTACACCCGTTGGAAGATAAAGTGAGGGGATCACAGGTGCCCTCACCCTCACACCTGTCCAGGAGCTCAGGTCATTTCCTGGGCTGGTAATTTATTACGGAAAGTTCATATATAACCTGGCATCTATCCTGGTACCCTTGTATCAACTCTTAAGAAAGGGTCAGCCTTGGAAATGGTCTCATAGACAGGCCCGAACTTTCAATGACGTAAAAGAAAACTACTTATCCTCTAAGGTGTTGGCATGCTATAATCCCAAGAAATATCTGATATTGACATGCGATGCCTCCCTGTACAAGATTGGGGTTATATTACCTCATAGGTAGCCCACTCAAGAGGAATGCCCAATAGCTTATGCATCCAGGACTTTGGCTAATGCACTGCGTAAATATGTGCATATAGAAAAAGAAGAATTGATGGTCATAATTCTTCTATTGGTGGAATTAATAGATTTTCACCAATAACTCTATGAATGAAAATTCGTGATAATCACAGACCACAAACCCCTACTTGGTCTGCTTGAAGACGATAAGGCAGTGCCACCCATAGCTCTGGGTCACATTCAACAGTGGGATCTAATACTAAGTGCTTGTAATTATAAATTGGAACACCATCTGGGAGGCTGAGTAGCGAATGCAGATGCATTGAGCCACGTTCCATTAGCAGATATATCACCCATGGTACCCCCAGTGGAACAATCGCTCATGACACCGAATTGTCTGGGCACACTACCAGTCACAGCTAACAATATCAGACTTTGGACACAGGAAGACCCAGTCCTTTCTAAACTGAAACAATTGGTATTAATGGGGGACTCCAAAGGGCTATCACATCTAGAGTTAAAAGCCTTTTGGACACAGAGAGACCAGATCACAGCATACTGTATGGGGAGCGAGAGTGATTGTCCTGAGGAAAGGTCGCTGCCAGATACTGGCTGAACTCTACCTGGCTCATCCAGGGGTTTCCAAAAGGTGTTGGCAATAAGTTATGTCTGGTGGTCAGACACGAGTGCAGGCAAAGCCACATTGGTGGGGTAGTGTCCAGAGTGCAAACAAGGACAGAAATTACTGGCAGCATTTCTTACATTCGAGGGAACGGCTGGGTGAACCCTGGTCTCAGTTACTCCTTTCATAGGCTCAATGTTCTTAGTCATTATGGATCTCCACTTAAAGTGGCTGGAAGTGCACAGAGTTCATTCGCCAAACACAGGGATGACAACTGAAAAACTATGCACATCTTTTCAATACATGGACTCCCAGAAGTGTTGGTCATAGATAACGGGCCATCGTTTACCAGCAGGGAATTTGGTTATTTCTTAAAGTGGAGTGGGATCAGGACAGGTCCACACCATCCATCATCCAATAGTCTGGCTGAAAGAGCAGTCCAAACTTCGAAGGTTGAATTGTAGAAGCAGCCTACAGCTTCACCAGATATCAAACTGTCCTGGATAAAAACCAAAACAACTGCGGATGCTGTAAATCAGGAGCAAAAACAAAGTTGCTGGAAAAGCTCAGCAGGTCTGGCAGCATCTGTAAAGGAAAAAACAGAGTTAACGTTTCAGGTCCAGTGACCCTTCCTCAGAACTAATGGTGGCTGGGAAAATGTCAGTTTATATTGCAGAGAAAAGGGGCGGGGGATGGGGTAGGGAGTAAATGATAGGATAGAGCCCAAAGAGAGAGAAGAGCAGTTGGACAAACAAAGAGTTGATAACAATCAGATTGGGAGGGTGAATAGTTGTTAATAGTTGTTAATTAGTGACTAACAACAGGGGGTGTGTAATGGCTGACTATGTGGTAACAAGGCCTGGTGTGTAGGGTAGGGGGCTGGGACATGGGAGAGTTTAGGTCCTAAAATTATTGAACTCAACTGTCAAGGTTCCTGTTTGATTATAGGACCACCCCCACACACAACTATAGAATCATAGAATCCCTACAGTGTGGAAACAGGCCCTTTGGCCCAACAAGTCCACACCAAACCTCAGAGCATCCCACCCAGACCCATCCCCCTAATCTACACCTCCCTGAACACTACAGGCAATTTAGCATGGCCAATCCACCTAACCTGCACATCTTTGGACTGTGGGAGGAAACCAGAGCACCCAGAGGAAACCCACGCAGACACAGGAAGAATGTGCAAACTCCACACAGACAGTTGCCCGAGGCTGGAATTGAACCCGGGTCCCTGGCCCTGTGAGGCAGCAGTGCTAACCACTGTGCCATCGTGCCATCCTTTTTTTCAACCATCAACTATAGGGATAGCTCCAACACAGTGGCTATTGGGGAAAAAACTATACACCAGGTTAAATCTGATCTTCGGGACCTGGTGGGGAGGATGAAACAGCATCAGGAATGCCAATGCTTGACACTGGACTCCTCCAAGCGAGAGAGACGGTTTACTTCAGAGGACGAAGTTTGGTGTAGGAACCACAGGACAGGCCCTACATGGGTAAGAGGGATGATTGATGTGAGGTTAGGTCTAGTGACATACAAAGTTTGGGTATGTGCAATGGTCCTGAACAAGCATGTGGACCATACGAAAGCCGCAAACTCTCAAATGGTGCACAAGCATAACATGCCCTGCCACTTGGTTCCAGTCAGAAAGGCTGCTCGAACCTGTGGGTACACCCTCTCCATCAAGTGATGACGAGTCCTCTGAATCAGAGATGGACATGATGGTTATAGCTGCCTTGATGCCTTTGCCCCCGGGAAGGAGAGTGAAATTGTACCAAGGTGCTCCCGGTGCTAATGGTGAGCTCTCATGTGTTACACACTGCTCATACTGGACGCTGAGTCAGAGGAACCTGACCCGCTGCTAAAACGCCCCCAGGCAGCTCTGCGAGAAAAAGGACTGGCATATGGCCGTGGACTCAGAGGGCAAGGGATGTAGTGACTGTAATGAGATCAGCCAGGTGGACCTCATAGAATGAAAGTTCCCTGATTGGGGCTGTTAATCTGGTCCAATCAGGGAGCCCTGGCTGACAGGGAAGTGTTAGAGATCCTGTTCACTCTGGTAGCTGACTCAGCACGACGGCAGCACCAAAGTCAAGACTGTTTCTGTGTAAATAAAGGGTGGCTTGGTGATGGGATAGAGGCCTCTGTGGAATTTTTTTCAACTTCCTTTTATTTTGGTAACAATCAGCCCCATCACTAACCAGCAATCCCACCTTTTCGTTTGTCTTTCATTTTCTAATTTTTCAAGCAAATGAACCCCAACTCTGAAACCCCAGCCAAACCCCCACTCCCTGGCCACTATTTAGTTTAAAGCCCTATCTACAGGCGCTGCTATGTAATTTGCCAAGACTCTGGTCCCAGCATGATTCAGGTGAAACTTGTCCCATTGGAACAGCTCCTAGCCATTCCAGCCATTCCTAGACAATCTAGCCATGGAAGTACATGCTTTGTCTGACTCATCTTCTGCTGGGCATGAGAAAGAAGAGGTTTCTCCCACAGGACCTGTCTATCTGGAGTGAGGCCAGCACTGACTGTTGAGGGAACTGCACTATTGATCAGCCTCCCAGTTCAATTGGACATTCACTCACCTATTTCCTAAGCCTCAATTTTGTTAACCAAGCTTTTATGCGGCACTTCGTCAAATGCTTCATTAAACTCCCTATAATAAACATCTACTGCATTCCCTTCTTCAACCGCCTCTCCAAAATATTCAATTTGATTGGACAAGCACAATCTGCCTTTTATAAAATTCTAGTGCTCTTTAATTCACTCCAGTTTCTCCAAGTTGATGCTCCTTTTGGCCTTGATTCTGGATTTCAGAACATCACTCAGTGCTGATGTTAAACTAAGGGATTGGCCTGACACTTTTTCTAAAATTAGAGTATTGCTTGTTGCCATGTTCTGATCCTCAGGTGTATCAAGAGGAAAGATTCAGGGGAACCCTTCCGCTCTCTCCACTGTTTAAAGTAGCTGGACTGAGCGACCGATCCATTCAGGGATTCAGTATCTCTTCCATTTCAACTTTCACCCACTACCTCTTCCACTATCTCTCCCAACAATTGTTTTTAACCAGATTTCTGTTGCCTAGTAAACAAAGATACCACAGACTTGCTAGACATTCCATCCTTGCCTTCCTGCTTTATACAGACCATCCACTCTTTCCCAAGTAGCCCACTGCCACCCAATCCTACCCCTTCGAGTTTCTTTACAAATACCAAATGCGATCAAGTGGCCAGTGTCACAACTTGAAGTTTCTGCTACATCTCCATGGATTCCCAAAGATTTGCTCTTTTCACTGTCACTCCACGTAATCCTGTTTCACTTCTCAAGACAAACAAATGCATTTGACCTTTGTCCCCTGGATGCAGAACAGTGTGTGAGGGTGGGGAGTTGGAAGGGGTACAGTGTGAATGTGAGGGTGGAGAGTTGCATGGGGTACAGTGTGAGTGACAGTGGGGAGATGAACGGGTACAGTGTGTGTGAGAAGGTGGGGAGTTGGATGGGGGACAGTGTATTTGTGCAGGTGCGAAGTTGGAATGGGGTACAGTGTGTGTGTGAGTGTGGGGAGTTGCATGAGGCGCAGTGTGTGTGTGAGGGTGGGGAGTAGGATGGGGTACAGTGTGTGTGTGAGGGTGGAGAGTTGGATGGGGAACAGTGTGTGTGAGGGTGGGGAGTTGGAATGGGGTACAGTGT
>NC_063342.1:1349414-1349662 GCF_021869965.1 Rhincodon typus
AGGGTGGGGAGTTGGATGTGGTACAGTGTGTGTGTGAGGGTGGGGAGCTGGAATGGGGTACAGTGTGTGTGTGAGGGTGGGGAGATGAATGGGTACAATGTGTGTGTGAGGGTGGGGAGTTGGATGGGGTACAGTGTGTGTGTGAGGGTGGGGAGTTGCATGGGGTACAGTTTGAGTGCGGGTAGGGAGTTGGATGGGGTACAGTGTGTGTGTGAGGGTGGGGAGTTGGATGGGGTTCAGTGTGTGTG
>NC_063342.1:1349762-1352929 GCF_021869965.1 Rhincodon typus
GGATGGGGAACAGTGTGTGTGTGAGGGTGGGGAGTTGAATGGGGTACAGTGTGTGTGTGAGGGTGGGGAGTTGCACGGGGTACAGTTTGAGTGAGGGTGGGGATTGGATGGGGAACAGTTTGTGTGTGAGGGTGGGGAGTTTGATGGGGAGCAGTGTGTGTCCGGGAATGGGGAGGATGCAGTGGTTTTGCTAATTTATAGTTGCTGTCTCTCTCTGTGCAGGCTCTATATGAAATAGTTCAGGGCAGAGCAGACACTAACCTGCGACATTGTGTGTAAGGATGTGCTCGGACGCTACTCTCTGTGGAAGATGCCTCTGGAAGCTCTGAACAGAGAGAATGAACTTGAGGTTCCACATTGCTTCAGCCCTAGGTGACTACCAGACTCTGACAAATTGCATCACTTCCATCAATTGGCTTGGGTCTCAGGCATCAGAGACAGAGTCTGAAACATCCTGTTCACCTCCTGTCTCCATATGCAATTGACTATCAATAGGGAGGGCCTGACCCAATCCCTGACCACTGCAGGTCATCAAATTGGACAAGGCAGCAAGAGGGGCTAATTATTGGGTAAGTGGTCAACGGAGAGCAGGAGGAAGGACAGATTCATGGGATGTCGGTGTCACTGGCGCCAGCATATATTGCCTGTCCTTATTTGTCCCCTTGAGGTGGTGGTGAGCAGCCTTCTTGAACCGCTGCAGTCTGACCAATCAAGTGAGGTGCTTTGACTTCGATATTGTCCAGATCTTCTTGCATGTGAACATGGACTGCTTCAGTGCTTGAGGAGCCACGAATGGTGCTGAACATTGTGCAATCATCGGCGAACATCACCACTTCTGGCCTTATGATGGAGGGAGGCTCATTGATGAAGCAGCTGTAGATGGTTGGGCCTCGGACACTACCCTGAGGAATTCCTGCAGAGATGTCCTGGAGCTGAAATAACTGACCTTCAACAACCACAACCATCTTCCGATGTGTCAGGGATGACTCCAACCACTGGAGAGTTTGCCCCCTGATACCCATTAATCCCAGTTTTGCTACATCTCTTTGATGTCACACTCGGTCGAACGCGGCCTTGATGTCAAGGGCTGTCACTCTTACCTCACCTCTGGAATTCAGCTCTTTTGTCCATGTTCGAACAAAGGCTGTAATGAGATCAGGAGCTGAATGACCCTGGTGGAAACTGGGCATCACTGAGCAGGTTATACCGACTGCTGATGACACCTTCCATCACTTTACTGATGATCGAGTAGACTGATGGAGCAGTGATTGGCCGGGTTGGATTTGTCCTGCTTTTTATGTACAGGACATACCTGGGCAATTTTCCACATTGTCAGGTAGATACCAGTGTTATAACTGTACAGGAACAGCTTGTCTAGGGGAGCAAGTTCTGGAGCACAAATCTTCAGTACTATTGCCGGAATGTTGTCAGGGCCCGTAGCCTTTGCAGTATCCAGTGCGCCAAAAGTTTCTTGACATCACATGGAATGAATCAAATTGACTGAAGACTGTGATGCTGGGGACCTCTGGAGCAGGCCTAGATGGATCATCTGCTGGGCACTTCTGGCAGAAGATATATGCAAATGCTTCAGCCCTATCTCTTGCACAATAAGTGTTGGCCTCTTCCAACATTGAGGATGGGGATAATTGTGGAGCCTCCTCATCCAATTAGTTTTTTAATTGTCCACCACCATTCACAACTGGATGTGGCAGGACTCTAGACCTTAGATCTGATTCCCTTAGCTCTGTCTATCACTTGCTGCTTAAGCTGTTTGACATGCACTAGTCCATATTGACACCTCACCTTCAGGTGCTGCTCCTGGCATGCCCTCCTGCACTCTCCATTGAACAGGCGTTGATCCCCCAGCTTGATGGTAATGGTTGAATGGGGGATATGCCGGGCCATGAGGTTACAGGTTGTGCTGGAGTACAATTCTGCTGCCATTGATGGCCCACAACACCTCATGGATGCCGAGTCTTGAGTTGCTAGATCTATGCAAAGTCTGTCTCATTTAGCATGGTGATACACAACACGATGGAGGTTGTTCTCAATGTGAAGGTGGGACTTCATCCCCACAAGGACTGTGTGATGGTCACTCTTACTGATACTGTCATGGACAGATGCAACTGCAGCTGGCAGATTGGTAAGGATGAGGTCAAGTATGTTTCTCCCTCTTGTTAGTTCCCTCACCCCTGCTGCAGACCCAGTCTAGCAGCTATGTCCTTGAGGAGCTGACCAGCCCAATGTGTGATATCCATGATGGAGGGCATTCTCAGTGGAAGAATTTAACTCTGGAAAGTGTAATGAATAGGACTAGATAACTTTGGCCATCAGAGAAACAAAAGGGATTGTTGCAGAGTGGAACTGAACAGTTCAGTCAGAGCATGATCCAGGAGCTGTCAGTGTGAACTTACACTGAAGTGATTGACAAAACCGTAAGGTAAAGGAGCAGAAGGAGGCCATTCCGCCCATCGAGTATGCTGTGCCATTCAATGAGACCATGGTTGAGGTAATAATCCTCACGTCCAGTCTTTTCCCTATAAACCAAGATTCGGCCAATCTCAGGATTGACCATATGGGATGAGCCAGGCCTGATGACCATCTGCAACAACTATCTTCCCCTCTGGGGTCACCATGGTAACATACTGACTCAGGGTCACTGGGTTCACCGCGGGGTCAGCTCGGGGTCACTGCGGCCCCTTTAACTGTTACGGTCATAGGGGTCACAGTGACGTCAGGTCGCCCCGGAAGCGGAAGTGCGGATCCGGCGGATGGGGAAGAGACTGCGGCCGGGAGGATGGAGAACCGTCCCCTAGCAACCTGTGAGTGTGAGGGGCAGACCATAATAACCAGTAACACCCAGATCCCGGCGGTTAGACCTTCAGAATAATATATCATCATTATTCATATCAATAATCATCCCGGGGGTGGGGACAGGTCTGTCCCTGTATAACACAGGGGTACAGTACTGGTGGGGACAGGTCTGTCTCTGTATAACACTGGGGTATATACTGGTGGGGACAGGTCTGTCCCTGTATAACACTGGAGTACAGTACCGGTGGGGACGGGTCTGTCACTGCATAACACTGGGGTACAGTACCGGTGGGGACGGGTCTGTCACTGTATAACACTGGGGTACAGTACCGGTGGGGACAGGTCTGTCCCTG
>NC_063342.1:1352939-1372985 GCF_021869965.1 Rhincodon typus
TGGGGACAGGTCTGTCCCTGTATAACACTGGGGTACAGTACCGGTGGGGACAGGTCTGACCCTGTATAACACTGGGGTACAGTACTGATGGGGACAGGTCTGTCTCTGTATAACACTGGGGTACAGTACTGATGGGGACAGGTCTGTCTCTGTATAACACTGGGGTACAGTGCTGGTGGGGACAGGTCTGTCCCTGTATAACACTGGAGTACAGTATCGGTGGGGACGGATTTGTCGCTGTATAACACTAGGGTAGGTTACTGGTGGGGACAGGCATATTACTGTATAACACTGGGGTACAGCACCGGTGGGGACAGGTCTGTCTCTGTATACCACTGGCGTGCAGTACTGATGGGGGCAAGTCTGTTCCTGAATAACACTGTGGTACAGTACTGGTGGTGACAGGTCTGTCGCTGTATAACACTGTGGTACAGTACTGGTGGTGACAGGTCTGTCGCTGTATAACACTGGGGTACAGTACCGGTGGGGACAGTTCTGCCAGTATCAGATAGTGATAAGTTTCTCTACACTCTGTGCTCCGCTTTTAGCTTTGATTATTTTTGTATCATTGTTGTATTGTTTTCCTGTGCAATGTGGAAGAGAGGGTGTTTATCACTAGATGTCCGTAATCCCTGTCTGAATTGATACTTACTGTTGAGCTGTTTAATCCTGCCAAGCTGCACTGACGCTCGTTCACACGAGTTTTCTTTGACTTTGCTGTTCTTTCTCCCCCATGTTGAACTGGCATCATTTCAGCTGGACAATGTGTTGCTCTTGACAACAGCCCCATGTTCTACCTGATTTGTGATGTCATTCCTTGGCCTGGCCATTCATACCATCGAGCTGATCCTGTTAGTCTGTTGTCTCCACATCATCCTTCATCACTGTCTGCATTTCCATCCTTTCATCTTCTCCATCGCTCGATTCACTTTACACCTGCTCCCAGCCTCCGTCAGGTCAGTTGTGTCTGATCTTAACCTACCCACTGCGCCCTCCTCGAGAGCATGGTACACATGCACTGCCTCCCCACTACCATGCCTGTCTTCTCCCTAGGGCAGTGCATCTCCTGTTCTGTCATGTATTTGTTTTTTGATTACAAAACAAATACAAGTGCTGGTGACTCTCAGCAGGCCTGGCAGCATCTGTGGAGAGTAAGCAGAGCTGACGTTTCGAGTCCAGTGACCCTTCTTCAGAACTTTTTCACCTTCCTGTGGTTCTATTGTCAGTTTTAATGTTAAGTTGATGCCTCTTGCTCTGAATATCGAATTCCTCATGATTCCCTCTCTCTCCATGCAAAATAGGATACAGGCTAGACCATTTCAGACCGAGATAGGAAACATTTCTTCACTCGGAGTGTAGCAATCCTGTGGAATTCTCTACCACAGAAGGCTGTGGAGACAAAGTCATCGACCAAGTATATTCAAGAATTAGCAGGATAATTGTTAGATTTGAAAGACTTCAAGATGTGTTGGGAGAAAGCAGTAATATGGCAATGAGATGAAGAAACAGTCTTTTTTTTAACCATTTCATGGGATGAGGACATCACTGGTTAGGTCAGCATTTGTTTCCCATCCCTAATTGCTCAAAGGATGGGTAAGAGTCAACCACATTGCTATGGGTCTGGTGTCATGTGTAGGCCAGACCACGTAAGGATGGCAGTTTCCTTCCTTAAAGGGCATTAGTGAACCAGATGGGCTTTTCTGACAATCGACAATGGGTTCATGGGCATCATTAGATTCTTAATTCAGATTTTTATTGATTTTTAAATTCCACCATCAACTGCGGTCTCTGGATTAACAGTCCAGTGCTAATACCACTAGGCCATCACCTCCCCATGATCATATTGAATGGTTCAAAGGGCTGAACAGCCTACTCCTGCTCTTAGTTTCTATTTGTTTAGCTGTCCATGGGTTAGTTCAAATTTGATAACCGTGAGAAATACTTCCCTCTCCTTGGCTCCTGCCTCTTTCAGAATTGCAATCGTTGCTGCCTTCAGGAAACCTGACATTTACAATATTGTCCTCACTGCCCCATTTCAACACTCACTTCCCTCTCCAATCCTATAGTGCTGTATCACTTCCTAAATCTGTGCTATCTGTCTGTGTTCGTTTTGGAAATTGGCTGTTCAGGTTTCAGCCAGTCATTGCCCCTAAAACACTCTGAATTCAAAGTCGCAAATCAGAATCAGGATGTCTCTCTACCTGTTCTGTACATGCAGCTTGCTCCCACATCACCAGCTTATGAGCATGACTCTTTCATCATTCACCTTGGCTGTAACCTGAGCAGAGACTTCTGATCTCACTCAGACAACATTCCCTCGAATTCCATAAACATTAACCTTGGTCTCAAAAGCCTCAATAGAAATTTGGGAAGACCGAAAGCATCTACTTCACAATCTTGTTCAAAATCCCATGTTTGTTGACCTCAACATTGACATGTGTGCCCTCTATTATTTAGAATTCCCAATGTAAAACCTTGGTGCTGACACCCAGGAATCACTTACAGATTGGAATCTAATCAAGTGATGCAAGGTGGTTTATTCATAGAAAAGCAGATACCCGGGAGTGAGTTACGTACAGGCTAGAATCTAGTTGAGGGGTTTGGATGGATTAATATATGGAATAACAAAAAACTGGGAGTGAGTTACAGACTAGAATCTAATTGAGGGGTTTAGGTGACTTATATACAGAGTAACAGAGTGCAACACCTTCTTTGAAATGCAAGGGTAAAGACAGTTACTGCATTCTGCTCTGTTTGGGTGTGTGAATGGGCAGATGGACTCCAATTACAGCTGGTGATGTCATATAATCATAGACTCTCTTCAGTACACATAGAGGCCATTAAGCCCATTGAGTCTGCACCAATCCTCTGAAGAGCATCCTACCCTAACCCCGTAACCCTGTATTTCGCATTGCTAACCCACCTAGCCCGCACATCCCTAAACGCTATGGGCAATTTAGCATGGCTAATGCACCTAACCTGCACATCTTTGGACAGTGAGAGGAAACCGGAACACCCAGAGGAAACTCATGCAGACACAAGGATAACGTACAAACTCCATACAGATAATCTCCCAAGGGTGGAATTGAAGCCAGATTCCCTGGTGCTGTGAGGCAGCAGTGCTAACCACTGAGCCAACATGTCACTCACTGTGTCCTCTCAGACATTTATCATAATGAGGGCTGCCATGATATGAGGGAGAGCTCACAGTTTCACTGGGTTGAGAGGAAACCGGCTTTGCTGAGCAGTTGATGGTTGCAGAGGGATTTTGTTTCTGACTAGTGGAGGTTGTGAGCCAAGTCCTTAATGGTTTCGCTCTCTTTTTCTCTCTGTGTTTAGGTGCAGGCGACCAAGCCCTCTTCTCCTCTGTTTACTCAATACTCATGCAGCAACTTCCACGAGAGCCAATGGAATGGAGAAGGTATAGTATCTGGAATAGTTTATCCTCCATTTGCCTATTTGATTAGCTGTCAGCAGACTGCAAAACGCTGTAGGTCACAGACTCATGCTTAGAACATCAAACCATTTGCATTCTACAGAGCTCAGTGACTGTCCTTAGTATGTGGGTGCCATTGCTTTGTTCTTTCCCTGAGTCTGTGAGAGGAGTCCTGGCAGGAGACGGATTTACCACGCTGCTTTCCAGAAAACTATATTCCTGCAAGATTGGTTCGTTCCCCTGTCCTGCTTCAGTCTATGGCCCACGACCCTCCATCCCCACATCCACCCCCCATCCCCCCTCCTCCTCTCTCTCCTCCCCCCTCCCCCACAGTTATTTCCTTGCCTTTCCCTGAGGAAAGTGCCCCAAATTGGCACAGCCAGAGTTAGATCCTAAATGAAAAAACAGTGGACGCTAGAAATCTGAAATAACAACAGAAAATGCTGGAAATGCTCAACAGGTCAGGAGGAGTCTGTAGACAGAAACAGAATTACTGTTTTTGGGTGAGTTGTTATTCTGTTGAAAGGTCACCCGACCTGAAGCAGTTGGCCGTCTTCTGTGATCCATTCAGGATGTCTGGCATTTTTTGTTTCTATTTCAGCCTTGGATCCACTTCTGCCCAATCCATGCTGTATAGAACCATTGCCTCGCCAAGAAGAATCTCTGGTGATTTTCCAGGGTACTATATCCACTGCTTGAGCGTTAAGGGAGTCACTGCCATCGTCCAGACTTTGTCCATTTTGTCGTTATGGTACTAACTGAAATCCTGGGACTGACAGTCCAGTGAACGTGTGTTCGCATTGATGCAATTCAGCTTAGGGAGGGAAGCCCGCCCGCTTTCCTCATCCAGCCCGGGCTACATGTGACTCCAGTCCCACAGGATCATGATCAGATATTAACTGCCTTCATCTATCACCAGCTTAGCAGGATCACTGAAGAGACAAGCAGTAAATGCTGAGATTGCCAATGCTGCCCAGGTCCTGCAAATCAGTTTAAGAAAGAAATCATGCTTGATGAAGCACTTCCAAATTCCTAAAATGTAGGAGAATTAGGCCATTCAACCCATGCCATTCAATGAGATTGTGGCTGATCTGATGATCTTCCACTCTGCTTTCCTGCCTTTTCCCCAAGTCCGTTGATGCCCAGATTGGGAGAGGAACTGTAGAAAGATGTGTGTGTTGCAGTGTTGGATAAGTTTGGGGGAGCAGTGTGTGAAGATTAGCTTGATGTACTAAAGAAAGTGAGGTAAACAGCAATAGCGCGATCTTAAGGTAAAGTACCTCCATGTGCTCCTCACACTTGCTGTTGGAGGGTGAGGTGGCGTAGGCAAGTAAGACTATTTGTTTTAATTTGAGGAAAGAAGCCAGGGTTAGCTTTATGTCCCAGGATGATTGTGTAAGAATAGGTGGAAGAGTTGGACGTTTATTGGCTCAGCTAGATCTGCTCCTGAATAGCTGGACCAGTTGTCTGCATACTATCAAGGTCAGAAGTCACACGACACCAGGTTACAGTCCAACAAGTTTATTTGCCGTCACAAGCCTTGTCCACCCCAGTCCAACACTGGCACCACCACATCATGGCATGCTATCAAGGCTACATCTCTTGGATATATCTTTCTGAGGAAGGGTCACTGAACCTGAAATGTTAACTCTGATTTTCTCTTCACAGATGCTGCTGGACCTGCTGAGCTTTTCCAGCAACTTCTGTTTTTGTTCCTGACTTACAGTGTCCGCAGTTCTTTTGGTTTTTATATCTCTGTAGCCCCCTAATTTCATCACTTTCAAATATGCCTAATCTCTCTAATCTTTACTTGTATATAAAAGCCCTCATTTCTGGTATCATTCTGGTAAATCTCCTTTGCACTCCAGGGCTTTAACATCCTTCCTGAAAGAACTAACACAATACTCCAAATGCGGTCTGACCAATGATTTTGTAGAGGTGTGGCATCACTGTCTTGCTTTTCTACTCTTATGCCTCTCTTTCTTAACCCAAGGATCCTAAAAGCCTTCTTAACCATTACAACTTTTAGCCGCCATTCTACCATTACCATCGAACCAGGGGAGCTACCCTGGCTCAATGGTGAGTGCAGGAGGACAATGCCAGGAGCAGCACCAGGCATACCTGAAGATGAGGAATCAACCTGGTGAAGCTAACAAACAAGACTACTTGCATGCCAAAAAGTGAAAGCAGCAAGTGATAACCAGAGCTAAGCGATCTCAGCCAACAGTTCAGATCTAATCTCTGCAGTCCTGCCATATCCATTTGAGTGGTTGTGGCCAATTAAGCAGCCAAAAGGAAGATGTGAAATTACAGTCTCTATGCCCGTGGTAATGAGTAAACTGATGGAGTTGTGGGTTGACTGGACGCTGGAGTCTGATGGACTTTGACCTCATTTCTTAAAAGCGATGATTAATGAGATTGTTAGTTGATGGATAGGTATTAATTTTCCTAATTTAGCGAGATTCTGGAAAGTTTCCATCAGACTGGAAAGTAGAAATATGTTTGTAGAAATGTATTTAGAAATATCACAACTTTATTCAAGGGAGGGAGGAACAAAACAGGGAACTATAGACTCGCTAATGTGACATCTGTCATGGGGAAGATGTTAGACTTGATTTTTAAGGAGGTTATAACTGGGCATATAATGAAATTGGAAGAGTAGCATGGTTTTATGCAAAGGAAATTGTATTTAGCTGATATATTGGAACACTGTTGAAGGAGCAACATGCTCTGTGGATCATGTGAATGAAGACATACCATATTTGGGTTTCTAGAAAATGTTTGACAAGATACCACATTAAAATAGGAGCTCACAGTGATGGGGGTAACAGCCGAGATTGTTTATTGCTAGCCAGCCAATCTGTGTAAATGGGTCTGAGTGGGGAGAAATCCGACAGATGAAATGTAATGCTGGAAAACATAAAATTGTTCAGTATGGCAGGAGGAATAAAATGCAGAGTATTAATTAAAAAGAGAACAACTACAAAACACTGAGGTGCAGAGGGATTTTGGTGTTCATGAGTCGAAGGCTGAAGGGATTACAGAATCACTATGGCACAGAAAAAGGCTACTCAGCTCACAGTGCTTGCACCTGCTCTTCAAATCATCATTATTACCAAGTTACCAAGTAAAGGGAAAGACAAGCCCTGGACGGATTAAAGAAGGACAAGAACATCACTATACTACTTGCAGACAAAGGGCGCATGACAGTGATAATGAATAAAAGGGACGACATCTCCAAAGCACAAGCACTGCTCGCCGAAGAGAACACATACCGACCAGTACAAATTGACCCGACCCCACAACTAGGCAACAAAATCCTCTCCACTCTACAAAAACTTAAACAAACAGGACAGATCAACAAAACAGACTTCCTAAGAATGAAACCCGAAGGAACCAACACACCCAGATTCTACGGCCTTCCTAAAGTGCACAAGCCGGAAGTCCCCCTCAGACCCATAGTCTCCCTGCCAGGCATTCCATCGCACAGATTAGCCAGAGAACTACAAAGAAGACTCAGGCACCTAGTCAACAAGTCACCCCACTCCATCCACTCAGCCCAAGGATTCCTCAGCTCCATCAAAGACATAAAGATAGAGGACGAAGAGACCATGATATCGTTTGATGTCACTGCTCTATTCACATCAATAGACATACCACTAGCAAGGGAAACAATGACAACATTACTGGAACAAGAGCAAGACCCCAGTGAAACCATCTCCAAGGACAACATGCTCAAACTATTGGACCTATGCCTGACCACCCACTTCACTTTCAACGGCCAAACATATGAACAAATCAACGGGACGCCCATGGGATCACCTATCTCCGGACTCATAGCAGAAGCACTGATGCAAAGACTAGAAAGGACTGCCCTTCTGCAAATCCAACCCAAACTGTGGATACGCTACGTAGATGACACCTTTGTCATCATTAAACAGACCAAATTAGAGGAGACACACAAACTTATAAACAACTCCCTCACTGGAATAAAATTTACCAGAGAGGAGGAGAAGAACAAACGGCTCCCATTCTTGGATGTCACGGTAGAGCGCAAGACAAATGGGGAACTGCAATCGAAAGTACACCGAAAAGCCACTCACCCAGACCAGGTACTGAACTTTAACAGTAACCGTCCCAGCACACACAAACAAAGCTGCGTGCGAACACTATTTAAAAGGGCAACAACACACTGCAGCAACACTGAACTACGCCAGGAAGAAGAAGAAGAATACCTCTTCCAAGTATTCAAGGATAATGGATATCCAAAGAACTGGGTCAGAAGATGCCCACACGAACGGCATCGGAAAGACACTACATGGCCCGACACACTCCTCGCACTACCCTATATCAGAAACACGTCGGAACTCACCACAAGACTCCTACGACCGCTGAGCATCAGAGTGGCACACAAACCCACATCAACCCTATGACAATTGCTCACCCGAACTAAAGACCCACTCCCCACCATGGACAGGACCAATGTCACCTACAAGATTCCCCGCAGAGACTGCGAGAAACACTACATCGGACAAACAGGAAGGAAACTAACAACAAGAGTACATGAACACCAACTGGCTACAAAAAAACACGACCAATACTCACTCATCTCAATCCACATGGACAAGGAGAGCCACCACTTCGACTGGGACAACACCAAGATCCTGGGACAGGCTAGGCAGAGACAGGCATGAGAATTCCTGGAAGTATGGCACTCTATGAAGCAAGTTATTAATAAACACATTGAACTCGACCCCATATACATTCTACTATGAAGGAAAACCAGAAGTGAGGCAATCCATCTCAACGGACCCCAGAGTTTAAAAACCAAGCGGGAAAACACACCGACGCTTCATCGGAGGCTACCCTGAGCATGTTACCCAGCATGGTAACGAAACGTCTGCAAAACAACAAACCAGCTCGGCAAGCCAACCAACCTCAACAACCTCAATTATTACCAAGTGCCAATCTCCTGCATTTTTTTCCCTGCCCTGAAAAAATTTCTTTCCAAATAATCATCCAGTGCCTCTCTCGAATGTGTCAGTTGAACCTGCCTCCATCACGTTTCCAGGTAGTGTAGTACATGTCCTGACTACTCGCTGTGTGAAGAGGTTTTGTTTTGCAGTACACTTGCTTCTTTTGCACATCACTTTTTGTCATAGCCTTTTGTTCTTGGAGTGTGGTTGGAGTCATACCTGACACATAGGAAGATTGTGGTTGTTGGAGGTCAGTCATCTCAGCTCCAGGACATCACTGCAGGAGTTCCTCAGGGTAGTGTCGTAGTCCCAACCATCTTCAGCTGCTTCATTACTGACCTTATGGTGGAGGGAAGGTCAGAAGTGGGGATGTTCACTGATAATTGCAGAATGTTCAGCACCATACTGAAGCAGTTCATGTTCAAATCTAAAAAGATATGGACACAATCCAGGCGTAGGCTGACAAGTGGCAGTAATATTCGTGCCACACAATCTAACCATCATTCCTTGATATTCAATCACATTATCATCACTGAATCTCTCACTGTCAACATCCTGGGGTTACTGTTGATCAGAAACTGAACTGGACTCATTGTATAAATACAGTGGGTACAAGACCAGGTCAGATGCTAGGAATACTGCAGTAAGTAACTCGCCTCCTGACTCCTCAAAGCCTGTCTGCATCTACAAGGCACAAGTCAGGAGTGTGATGGAATACTCCCCACTTGCCTGGATGAGTGCAGCCCCAACAACACTCAAGAAGCTTGACACCATCCAGCACAAAGCAGCCCGCTCGATTGGCACTACATCCACAAGCATTCACTCCCTCCACCACCGACGCTCACTAACAGCAGTGTGTACCATCTACAAGATGCACTGCAGAAATTTACCAAAGATCCTCAGACGGACTTTCCAAACCCACAGCCATTCCCATCCAGAAGAACAAGGGCAGCAGATACGTGGGAACCCACCTCCCCCTTCAAGCTCCGCTTCAAGCCACTCACCGTTCTGACTTGAAAGTATATCGCTGTGCCTTCACTGTCACTGGGTCAAAATCCTGGAATTCCCTCCCTAGGGCATTGTGCATCAACCCACAGCACATGGACTGCAGCAGTTCAAGACAGCAGCTCACTGTCACCTTCCCAAGGGGCAGCAAGGAACAGGCAATAAATGCTGGCCCAGCCAGCAACACTCACCTCCCACGAGTGAATCAAAAAAACATACATGGCTACCTTCAGAGTATCATGCATGTGAACCTCATGGTCCCTCTGCTCCTGTACTCCCCTCAGAGTTGTACCATTGAGACACCACACCATAACTGTTGTATTGAGAAGGAAAGTGTCATCAACCCTCAGCCAGTTTTCTCCCAAGGCTGTGCAATAAGTGTAACCACTCACATTCATGTGAAAGGGTCTCACTCCCAGGTGAACGGACATTCAAGAGGAAGAAGCATGGACAAGCAGTCAGTGCTAATGCATAGGCAGAGTGCACAGGTTCCACACTGAGAAGGCTGAGCTGGATGAAATGGAGATTGATGAGATTAGCCCACAAAGCACTTCCTGGGAAGGTCATTGAAGTCGAGTGGGATTGAGGCAGTTTTCGGCTGGTCAGGGAGAGATAAAGTGAAGGTCTAGGCTCTTGGTTGGTCAGAGAAAGAGGGAGGGAGAGGTTCAGCTCTCAGCTGCTCCGAGACCGTGAGGCAGCCAAATGTTTAATTTTATTTTCCCTCCTCTGTTCCAGGTCCTATGGGCGGCCACCAAAGATGATCCACCTTGAAGCGAATTTTGTTCAGTTTAAAGAAGAGCTGATACCTAAAGAAGGAAACCGAGCGCTTTTAACCTTCCCTTTCCTGCACCTATTCTGGACAGACTGCTGTGTGAGTAATAGTGATCTGTGTGTACCTGTGTCAGTCAGTGTCGCTGAACCGTGCTGCTTGGTCGCACTGTTGATGACGCCTTCCATCAGTTTACCAATGATTGAGAGTGGGGCTGATGGGGCGGTAATTGTCTGGATTGGATTTGTCCTGCTTTTTGTGTACAGGACATACCTGGGTAACTTTTCACATTGTCGGGTAGATACCAGAGTTGTAACTGTACTGGAACAGCTTGGCTAGGGGAGCGGCATGCTCTGGAGCACATGTCTTCAGTACTGTTGTCTGAATGTTGTCAGGGCCGGTATCCTTTGCAGTATCTAATGTCTCCAACCGTTTCTTGATATCACGTGGAGTGAATCGACTTGGCTGAAGACTGTTATCTGTAATGCTGGGGACCACTGGAGGAGGCTGAGATGGGTCATCCATTCAGCACTTCTGGCCGAAGATTGCTGTGAATTCTTCAGCCTTATCTTTTGCACTGATGTGCTGGGCTCTTCCATCATTGAGGATGGGATATTTGTGGAGCCGCCTCCTCCAGTGAGTCGTTTAATCGTACACTACCATTCATGACTGGATGTGGTAGGACTGCAGAGCTTAGATCTGATCCATTGGTTGTGGATTTGCTTATCTGTGTCTCCTTACACTGTTAGAACCATATAAAATTAAAAGAAACAAAGCAGAATAGCAGGAGTAGGCCAGTCGGCCTTTCAAGCCTGCTCCACCATTTAATATGGTCATGGCTGATCATTCAACTCAGTCCCCTGTTGCACTTTCTTCCTTTGATCCCTGTTAACCCTGACAACTGTCTAATGCCTTCCTGAAAACATTGTGTTTAAGATGCTTCCTCACTTCACTTCTGAATGACTTGATTCTAATTTTGAGATAGACTCGATATTCTGCACACAAGCAGCCCTGTTTGGTGGCTTCACCAGGTTGATGCCTCATTTTTCAGGTATGCCTGGTGCTGCTTCTGGCATGCCCTCCTGCACTGTCCATTGAACCAGGTAGAGCCCCTGGCTTGATGGTAATGGTTGAGTGGGGGATATGCCAGGCCGTGAGGTTGCAGATTGTGCTGGAGTACAATTCTGGTGAGGGGTGATGTTAAGTAATAACTTGACCGATTGTGTATAGTCCCCTCGACTGAGTGAGAGACCACAGCCAGAGGTGATGGCCTTGCTATGGGCTGTGCAGTACTATATCCCTGTGTGGTATGTGAAACGTATTCTTTAATTTCAATGTTCTAGGACACTGAGGTTTACAAAGCAACTGCAAAGGATGAGATCACAAAATGGCAAAACATTTTAAAAGCTTACAGCAGCTCTGATTGGCTGATTGTTGTTGTGGAGAGTGATGCCAAAAAAAAGAATAAAACCAACATTCTCCCGCGGACATCAATCGTCGACAAGATCAGAAATGACTTCTGCAACAAACAAAGTGACAGGTAGCAGAATCCACTGTTTCTCACCCTCATCGCAAAAATTCCAGCCCCGAATGGAAATCGTTGCTCTGCCTGTAATTTCCTAACCTGGCCGTGTCTACAGTCAGGAGCAAGTCCGCCTGTCTCTCTTTCTGACTTGTCCTTTTCTCTGACAGATGTGTAGTGCTGACAGATCCCCTGAAGGATTCTTCCCGCACTCAGGAATCTTGGAATGCGTTCTTCACTAAGCTCCGCACTCTGTTGCTTATGTCATTTACCAAGAACCTGGGAAAATTTGAGGATGAGATGAGAACCATGAGAGAGAAGAGGACAGAGGCAGGCTGGAGTTTCTGTGAATATTTCATGGTTCAGGTACGGTTGCCCGAGTCTAGGACAGTTCATTCAGATTTTCTCTCACTGCCAAAAGAGGAAAATGTTGCCTATCAGCCTGGTTGTGTTTGACTGAAGCAGCAAAAGCTGATTCACTGGGAGCAGGAGCTGTCATGGAGCCCTGCATGAGGCCTGGAGTGTCTGTGTTTTCCAGCAAGATTAAGTGAAGGGAAGAGAGTAATATGAACTGCGATCTACTGTGGGCTTATTTTTCTCGCTTTTGTTGTCTCTCGCCGTCTCGCGCTGTCTTTTTCTCCAAGGAAGCTCACTCTGTGTCCCTCCAACTCTTTTTCTGTGGCCCTTTCTCCCTGACACTTCCTTTCTTTAAGGTGAGAGGGGAAAGATTTAAAAGGAGCCTGAGGGGTAACATTTTCCTGCAGAAGGTGGTGCGTGTATGGAATGTGCTGCCGGAGGAAGTGGTGGAGGTTGGTACAAATACAACACTTAAAAGGCATCTGGATAAGTAAATGAGTAGGAAAGGTTTAGAGGGATATGGGCCAAATGCTGGCAAATGGGACTAGGTTCCACCTGGTCAGCGCAGATGAGTTGGACCAAAGAGTCTGTTTCCATGCTGCATGACTGTGTCTCGGACTCTCTTCCCTCCCATCTCTCTGTTTCTGTCTCTCTTTCTCTCTTTCCTTCTCCCCCCACATCCCCTGAGATGTGAAGAATGTTCACCCTGTAGCCAGTGCACTGCTACAGCCCTCACTCCCTCCAGCAGTACAGAGCAGTTGCTGTGTGTCATGTACAAACGTGACAGGTGATTGTGTGTGTGTGTGTGTGTGTGTGTGTGTGTGTGTTCAGCGTTGCTGATAATGTTTCTGTTTCTTGTGAAGGAAGAGTTGGCGTTTGTGTTCGAGATGTTGCAACAGTTTGAGGACGCCCTAGTGCAGTATGATGAACTCGATGCACTCTTCACACAATATGTGGTCAACTATGGTGCTGGAGGTGAGTGTTAGTTTGGCTTTCCCCAGTTAAGCAGAGAAGGGATCCTGAACTGTCCACAACTGACTTAGCACCCCACTAACAGCTAAAGGGTTTCAAAAGTAGCTTCAGTCCTGAGGGTCGAAGGAAATGAGCGTATAAGCGAGAATGCACGCTTGACAAGATAAACTAAATATTACAGCCAAATATTGCCTCCCCACATTTCCCAAACTATGTCTCATTCTTCATCCCTCGCCCCTGAGGTGATCTGGATAAACCTGCCTAATCCTGGCCTGTCTGATGTTTGCTGATGTTTGCTCCTGTTCCCTTGTATTTCAGATGGAGCCAATTGGCTGACCTCTTTCTGCCAGCCGGTTCGAAGCTGGAATGGGCTGGTGCTTCGCAAACCAATCGACATGGAGAAGAGGGAGCTGATCCAGAAGAACAAGGCCACCCTGCTGGATCTGCGTAGCTATCTATTCTCAAGGCAGTGCACTCTGCTCGTCTTCCTGCAGAGACCGTGGGAGGTAGCACAGCGAGCCCTTGAGCTTCTACACAACTGTGTCCAGGAGCTGAAGCTGCTTGAGGTACCTGCCGACTGGCCTCTCCGCTCAGTCTAGCGAAGAATGTGGGGAGACTATCACTGAAAATGAGTTTAATGATGAGATCTCAGGATTTTCTCATTCTCTTGTAACACAGCTGATGGGAAAGGATGTCAGAGGGAAGGCCCCATTAGATTGGAAAGTAGTAAGTCCTTTATTCCAAAACAGAGGGAGACCAGAAGAAACAGAAAACTAAAGGCTAGCTAGCTTAGTGTCTGTCATAGGGAAGGTGATAGAATTCATCATTAAAGAGCTTAAAAACATTCAAGGATTCTGCTTCCCTGTCTTTTCAGGAAGAGAGTTCCAAAGGCTCAAGACCCTCTGAGGGAGAACATTGAATTTAATTTATGTAATCTTAAATAAACTTCTTCACGGTTGACTATACCACCAATTTTGGTATCATCTGCAAATTTACTAATTATGCTTCCTAAATTTTCATCTAATTCTTTATGTAAATGACAAACAAAAGTGGAATCAGCTCCGAACCCAATGGTCACAGGCCTCCAGTCCAAAAAAAAATCCTCCACCACCATCCTCTGTCTCCCACCATCACGCCAATTTTGTATCCAATTGGCAAACTCTTCCCGAATCCCAAGTGATTGAACTTTACTATCCATCTGCCATGCGGAACCTTGTCAAAGGCTTTACTAAAGTCCATGTAGACAATGTTTACCACTCAGCACTCATCAATATTTTTAGTTATGTCCTGAGAAAACTCAATCAAGTTTGTGAGACATGATTTCCCACGCACATGCTGACTATCCCTAATCAGTCCTTGTCTCTCAGAATCCCATCCAACAACTTACTCACCACTAAATGTCAGACTCACTGGTCTGTAGTTCCCAGGCTTCTCCTTACAGCCTTTCTTAAGTAAAAGCACAACATTAGCCACGCTCTGACACTTCACCTGTGGTTATAGATGATACAAAGATTTCTGGTAGGGGCCCCATAATTTCCACCCTAACTTCCCACAATGTCCAGGGACACACTTGATCAGGACCCAGAGATTTATCCACCTTTGTTTTTTAAGACCTTCAACACCACCTGTTCTGTAATGTGGACTGTTTTCGAGACATCAGTATTTATATTCCCGAGTTTCCTAGTGTCCATGTCCTTCTCCACAATAAAAGCTGACGCGAAATGTTTGTTTAATATCTCTCCCATCTCCTGTGGTTCCACACATAGATGACTTCGTCGATCTCTAAGGGGCCCTATTTTCTCCCTAGTTGCTCTTTTGCTTTTAACGTACTTATAGAATCTGTCTTTGCATTATCCTTAACCATATCTGCCAAGGCTACCTCATATCCCCTTTTTACCTCCTGGTTTCCCTCTTAAGAACGCCCCTACACCCCTTATAATCTTCGAGAGATTCACTTGATTCAGTTGTCTGTACCTAGTATAAGCCCCCTTTTCTTGACCAGACCCCCAATATATTTATCGATTGTTCCCTGCTCCTACCAGCCTTAGCCTTCACTCTAACAGGAACATACTACCTCTGAACTTTCATTATCTCATTTTTGAAAACCTCCCACTGTCAGTAGTCCCTTTATCTGCGAACAGTTTACTCCAGTCAACTTTTGAAAGTTCCTGCCTCGTACCATCAAAAATTGCCTTACTCCAATTAAGAATTTTTACCTTTATTCAAGGCCTATCCTTTTCCATAACTATTTAAAAAGTAATAGAATTGTGGTCACTGGTTCCAAAGTGCTCCTCCACTTCCACTTCAGTCAGTTGTCCTGCCTTATTTCACAAAAGAAGGTCAGGTTTTAACAAACTCCTCACCAACCAAACCTTTAACGCTATGGCAGTCTCAGTTAATGTTTTGGAAAATTTAAAATCCCCTACTATTCTTACAGATATCTGAGATCTCTCTATATATTTGTTCGTTAGTTTCCCACTGACTATTGGGGGGGCCCGTAGTACAATCCCATCAAGGTGATCATCCCCTTCTTATTTCCGAGTTCCATTCATATACCTTCACTGGACAATCCCTCAGAAATATCCTCTTTAAACATAGCAGTAATGTTTTCCCTAATTTAAAAACACCACTCCCCTTCCTTTCTTGCCTCCCTTTCTGTAACATCTAAACTCTGGAAGATTGAGCTGCCAGTCCTATCCCTCCCTCAGCCACGTTTCTGTAATAGCTATGTCCCATGTTCCCAGTCATGCCCTGAGTTTGAGACAAAAAAAACTGCAGATGCTGGAATCCAAGGTAGACAAGCAGGAGGCTGGAAGAACACAGCAGGCCAGGAAGCATCTGGAGGAGAGGAGCAGTCAACGTTTTGGCTATTACTCTTCTTCAGGCCCTGAGTTCGTCTCCCTTACCTCCTAGGACCCCTTGCATCGGAATAAAAGAAGTTTAATTCTTCAGTTACTTCATTCTCTGCCTTGGACTTGCCTGCCTTTTCTAATTAACTTGCTCTCTTTAACTTCTCAACCATCCTACTCTGTCTTTCTGTTGTCACTGCTACTTGGGATCTGCATTTCCCCCTCCCCCATTCCAACGCACGCATACGTGCACACACATCCAAATAGCACCAGCACGTCACCCTACCTCAATATTAGTCCCCTTCCAGTTCAGGTGAAACATTCCCTTTTGAGCAAGTCTTTTCTGCCCCAGAAGAGATCTCCGTGATCCAAAATTTGAACCCTTGTCCACTACACTAGTTCTACAGCCATTGATTTATCTGCCCTATTTTATTCCTACTGCCACTAGCACGTGGCACCAGGGGTAATCCAGAAATTACTACCTTTGAGGTCCTGCTTTTTAACCTCCTGCCTAACTTCCTGTATTCGCTGTGCAAAGTATCAACCCTTTCCCTAACTATGTCATCCTGGCCAATGTGTACAACAGCCTCCGGCTTCTCACACTCCCCTTTGAGAATATGCTGCAACTGCTTTGAATGTCTTTGTTTAAAGTGATTGGCAAAATTAAGTGGGACTCATTTTGTTTCCAGTGAGTCGTTCTGATCAGGCATGTTCTGCCTGAGCGCATAGTGGAAGCAGGTTCAATCTTGTCTTTCAAGAGGGAATTTTGTTATTGTCTGATCAGGTAAAATGCAATGGGAATTGAGGGCAATGAGGACAACATGAAAGGGTGGGACTGAGCATAGTTACAATGGATGGAGTGGCCCCTTCCTTAATGGTGAACTTTCTGAGACCCTGTAACTTGTCGGTTCCCTGTCCAGGTCTCTGTTCCAATTGGTGCCCTGGATTGCTGGGTCTTCTTGAGCTGCCTTGAGGTCCTGCAGAGAATTGAAGGCTGTTGTGATCAAGTCCAGTTGGAGAATAATTATTGCCACACTGTCGGACTTTGGAGTTATGCTACAGAAAAGGTACCTCAGTGTCTTGGTAGCTGAGTCGAGCTATGATCAGAACTCCTTATCTGGTTGGGGTTACAAACACGTTCCAGAGCCATGAGATTAACACACTAATGAGGGTGGACTTCCACCATGGTAATGATATGCTGAAATGATCTAAATCAACACCAGGAGTAATAGTTATTTCTAATTTTCATCCTTAATGTTTATGAAGCATTGACGGTCAAGTTGTCCCATGGTGGTACTGTCCCTGGACTGGTAATCCAGAGGCCCACACTGATGCTGGGATTGATGCAGATTCAATCAACAAAACACTGGTCTAATTAACATTAACAAATTACCGGGTTATTGTAGAAAGCCTTCTGTTTCTCCAGCATTCTTTAGGGAAGGAAACCTGTGATGGGATTAGGGTTCGTTTAACCCTATTGTCCTTACCTGGTTCAGTTTACACATAACTCCAGACCCACAGCAATGTGGTTGTCTGTGAACTGTCCTATGAAATGGCAGAGCTGTTTATCAAAAAGCAGCATAAAATCCACTGGGTGTCTTTTCAGTTCTGGCACAGTTCAGGAAGGCAGTTCACCACCATCTTCTAAAGGATAATCAGAGACTAGCAGTTAACATTTTCCTGGCCCCCAGAGCCTACATCTATGAACATTACCAGTCCATACCTCTTCTCCACCTTACCACCACCACACACACACACGGATAGGAGGGAACTGCTGGGAGTAAGTCATTGCCTGAGGTGAGCCTACACCCTGTCTGAGTGAGCCAGGGCAGTCTCCAGCTGGGTGACCATCTCTCAGCTTCTCCCTTGCTGCTGAGTGATGTCTCATATTGCCCCATGGCATCGCAATGTGAGCTGATATGGTGCTACATTTACCTCCTAATGGATTGGGAGGGAGTTCTGTTCAAAGGCCTCTTGGCGTCCATCTGGTTCTAATGTTCTGGGAGCACAAGTTCGGCGGCTAGTTTACTTAGACATGCTGTGTGTATGTGACATTGCACTGACCTAGTCTACAATAAACCCTGTGCTCTGTAAATCCATCAGTTGCAGTCTCTGGGTTACCTGTGTGGTCTGATCTCGGAGAAAGGACCAAATTCCGAAGAGCTGAACAGGACGGTGGATGTTTTAGCAGGATTGGGAGCTGAGCACCCTGAAACCGGTAAATAGCTCCCTGCAATGTTTTGTGTCTATCTCCCCTGTTCTGGCACAGGCCCCTCTCTCACTCTCTCTGTTTGAGTACGTATTTGGTTTGTACAAAGTGATGAATTTGACTTGGAGTTGTTTTGTTGTGAGTGGGGGCTAACTGAGAGGGTGCTGCCTGGGAATGAGTGCTGGATTCAGCAGTAACACCGAGTGAGCAGACAGAGTCCTACCTGTGAGTGTTGAAAGGATGTATCAAATTGTGGGGAAGGCAGGGGTGGGGATCCCTCATCTGAGATAGAGATGAGGATTTTTGTTTTTCTCTGAGGATCTTGATTCTTTGAAACAGTGGCAAGGCCCCATTGTTTATTTGTAAGGCTGAGGTAGATAGACCCTTGCTAAGCAAGAGTGTGTTGGAAGGTAATCGGGGTTAGGTGGGAATGTGGGTTTGAGGTTACAGTTAGATTAGCCACAATCTTATGAACTGGCAGAGCAAGCTTGAGGGGCTGAATAGCCTGCTCCTGTTCCTCGTTTGCTGTAACACTGGGATTGTTTGTATATGTCTCTCACTCTTCACTGCCACCTGTCTCTGACTGGAGGATTGTTGGTCTGTATGCTGTGTGCTGCAGCGGTCTCTTGTGGGGACACTCGGTAATACAGCACTACTTCTCAACAATTGTGAGAGATAGTAGGAACTGCAGATGGTGGAGAATCTGAGATAACAAGGTGTAGAGCTGGATAAACACAGCAGGCCAAGCAGCATCAGAGGAGCAGGAAGGCTGACGTTTCGGGTCTGGACCTTTTTTCAGAAATGGGGGAGGGGAAGGGGATTCTGAAATAAACAGAGAGAGAGATGGGGGGAGGCAGATGGAAGATGGATAAAGGAGCAGATAGATGGAGAGGCGACAGACAGGTCAAAGTGGCGGGGATGGAGCCAGTAAAGGTGAGTGTAGGTGGGGAGTTAGGGAGGGGATAGGTCAGTCCAGGGAGGACAGACAGGTCAAGGAGGCGGGATGAGGCTGGTAGGTAGGGGTGGGCATGGGGCTTGAGGTGGGAGGAAGGACAGACAGGTTAGAGAGGCAGGAACGAGCTGGGCTGGTTTTGGGATGCGGTTGGGGGAGGGGAGATTTTGAAGCTTATGAAGTGCACATTGATACCATTGGGCTGCAGGATTCCCAAGCGAAATATGAGATACTGTTCCTGAACTTTCGGGTGGCATCGTTGTGGCACTGCAGGAGGCTCAGGATGAACATGTCGTCCGAGGAATGGCAGGGGGAGTTGAAATGGTTCGCGACTGGGAGGTGCAGTTGTTTACTGCGAACTGAGTGTAGGTGTTCCACAAAGCGGTCTCCAAGCCTCCGCTTGGTTTCCCCGATGTAGAGGAGGCCACAACGGGAACAGCGGATGCAGTATACCACATTAGCAGATGTGCAGGTGAACATCTGCTTGATGTGGAAGGTCTTCTTGGGGCCTGGGATGGGGGTGAGGTGGGAGGTGTAGGGGCAGGTGTACCACTTCCTGCAGTTGCAGGTAAAAGTGCTGGGGATGGTGAGGCTGGTGGGGAGTGTGGAGTGGACAAGGGAGTCACGGAGAGAGTGGTCCCTCCAGAAAGCAGATAAGGGTGGGGAGGGAGAAGTGTCTTTGGTGGTGGGGTCAGATTGCAGATGGTGGAAGTGCCAGAGGATAATGCGTTGGATCCGGAGGTTGGTGGGGTGGTACGTGAGGACGAGGGGGATTCTGTTTTGGTTGTTATTGCAGGGAGGGGGTATGAGGGATGAGTTGAGGGAAATGCGAGAGACATGGTCAAGGGCGTTTTCGACCACTGCGGAGGGGAAGTTGCAGTCCTTGAAAAACGAGGACATCTGGGATGTCTGGGAGTGGAATGCCTCATCCCGGGAGCAGATGCGACAGAGGCGAAGGAATTGGGAATAGGGGATGGCATTTTTGCAGGAAGGTGGGTG
>NC_063342.1:1373385-1382691 GCF_021869965.1 Rhincodon typus
AGGCCCAGGATGGACATGTCGTCTGAGGAATGGGAGGGGGAGTTGAAATGGTTCGCGACTGGGAGGTGCAGTTGTTTGTTGCGAACCGAGCGTAGGTGTTCTGCAAAGCGGTCCCCGAGTCTCCGCTTGGTTTCCCCGATGTAGAGGAAGCCACACCGGGTACAGCGGATGCAGTATACCACATTGGCAGATGTGCAGGTGAACATCTGCTTGATGTGGAAAGTCTTCTTGGGGCCTGGGATGGGGGTGAGGGAGGAGGTATGGGGGCAGGTGTAGCACTTCCTGCGGTTGCAGGGAAAAGTGCCGGGTGTGGTGGAGCTGGAGGGGAGTGTGGAGCGGACAAGGGAGTCACGGAGAGAGTTGTCCCTCCGGAAAGCAGATAAGGGTGGGGAGGGAAAGATGTCTTTGGTGGTGGGGTCGGATTGCAGATGGCGGAAGTGTCGGAGGATGATGCGTTGGATCCGGAGGTTGGTGGGGTGGTACGTGAGGACGAGGGGGATTCTTTTTTGGTTTTTATTGCGTGGACGGGGTGTGAGGGATGAGGTGCGGGAGATGTGGGAGACACGGTTGAGGGCGTTCTCGACCACCGAGGAGGGGAAGTTACGGTCCTTGAAAAACGAGGACAACTGAGATGTACGGGAGTGGAATGCCTCATCCTGGGAGCAGATGCGGCGGAGGCGAAGGAATTGGGAATAGGGGATAGCATTTTTGCAGGAAGGTGGGTGGGAGGAGGAGTATTCTAGGTAGCTGTGGGAGTCGGTGGGCTTGAAATGAATATCGGTTTCGAGGTGGTTGCCCGATATGGAGACAGAGAGGTCCAGGAAGGGGAGAGAGGTGTTAGAGATGGTCCAGGTAAACTTAAGGTTGGGGTGGAAGGTGTTAGTGAAGTGGATGAACTGTTCGAGCTCCTCGTGGGAGCACGAGGCGGTGCCGATACAGTCATCAATGTAACCGAGGAAGAGGTGGGGTTTAGGGCCGGTGCAGCTTCGGAAGAGGGATTGTTCCACGTGTCCTACAAAGAGGCAATTCTTGCAATTCCTTCAACTCCTTCAATTCCTCTCACTTCCTTCGGACAAAGGGGACGGCTGTGGGGACCTGCATTGGTCCAAGCTATGCCTGTCTCTTTATAGGATACAAAGCTCCTGCTCCTCTGATGCTGCTTGGCTGCTGTGTTCATCCAGCGCTACATCTTGTTATCTCAATGATTGTGACTGCTGTAGAGGTAAGTTGCGCACCATCAAAATTCAGCACGCCTTTCAGACTTACCCCCTGAGCAAACATCCAGCACCTACAGACAAGGTAGAACAAAGAACTGCAGATGCTGGAGGTCTGAAATAAAAACAGAAATCACTGCCAAAACTCAGCAGATCTGGCAGCATCTGTGGAGAAAGCAGAATTAATATTTCAAGTCTGATGACTCTTTCTTTATTAGAACCTACAGACAAGTCTTGTCCCACTGCTGTACAGTATTTGGCATTAACACCCAGAGGCAATAAAATTCATATGCACTCCATTTTAGATCAACAGTCCTCTGGCGCCAGTATGGAAAACTCTAACTCGATCCTTTCCTTGTCAAAACTGAATTGATCCTTGTGGACTTACCTGACCCCACTTTGGGATGACTGCAGTGTCATGTCCATTCTACATCAGATTTACAAGCCATCCTCTACATCTACATTTCTGTACACAAGACAGTTTGCCTGTCCTTGAACATTGCTGAAACAAAACGCATATCAGCCCAGACCTGGTCAGTCTCATATTCTACCTCCCATACTCGCTAACTGAGGAACTTTGAAATATGTTGGAATACTTCTCAGACCTTGGCAACGTCTTGTCTGAAAAAAGCTACCACTGATGATGGGATCCAACGCTGGATCAGCTGAGGCACTTCAATCTTTTACAAGCTACGGCTGAGAGTGTTTGGTAACAAATACCTCCATAAGTCAACAACAGTCCTCATGTACAGAGCAGTGGTCATCGCTACACTACTGTACTGTAGTGGGACCTGCTCTGTTTGTCTGTGACACAAGATCATTAGAGAAGTGTGTCTCTCGCATCTTACAGATTCAGAGGGAAGACCATTGAACAAACGTTAGTATCCTTCTTGAGGCCAGTTCCACAGGCATACAGGGAAAACTCCTGCAAAATCAACTTGGATAGGCTGACACTGTGTACTCATAGTCTGAAACTCTCCCTCCCGGTTTCTCAGTCCTTACGTGGCCAATGTAAGGGGAAGACAAAGAAAATACGCAAAGATTTTCTGAAGCTTTCCCTGAAGTTCAGCAGCTTTGAAATTGATGACAGAGGATCTTGTTCCCAGTTGTTCAAAATATCGGCAACTTGTCCATCAAGCTGTTTCGTGCTTTGAGTCTAAAAACCTTAACGATGAGGCAGAGTCAGGAAGACAAGAAAGCGAATCCTGCCCTCTGCATCTCACTGCCTCAAAGATCCTCGTGTTGAGATCAACCTGTTCTGTCACGTGAAGACCCATGGGAGAAACATGACTCATTGTAGATGTAATTCTTCAATCAAGGGACAATGAGATGACCCCTGCTACAGGTCGCTTTATAATATTTGGATAAATGCTAGAAGATACAATGTCCAGCTGTGTATCATGAAATGCTCGTTCTGTAGGGAATGCAGCAACTTGTGGATTTATACAGGGCTTTCAGTGTCTTGTATGTCCCAGGCAGAGTCAGCTATATCGGAGATATAATGTTGCTGCAAGACATCTCGATGAGATGGGAGCAGCTGAGATTAAAGGAGTTCAGAAATCCGCGTCAAGGCGATGAGATGTTGTGCGATCCAAAGGGATAGACGGAGAAGCTGTGGGGCGGACGGCTCACCAGATGATTATGTTGATCTTAGAAATCTGTAAACATTTAGATGCAGCTGGTCTTTTACTACTTCAATATAAATGAAAGACTGACATCACTTCCTGTGCTCTTTTTCAGCAAACAGCCCACAGAGTCCATATAAGACCCTGAATGAAGCACTGTCATCTGTTGAGGCTTTTGAAAAGCATTACTTGGTGAGAATGCTCTTGCAAAGTAGGCCTTAGTAAGATTGAATGGGTGTGGGTGGGTGTGTTTGGGTGTGGGTGTAGGGAGAGCTGGAAGGGAATCCTGCCTGTGATCCTGCACACTATGCAATTGTGTGTCAGTG
This sequence comes from Rhincodon typus, assembly GCF_021869965.1. Lineage (NCBI taxonomy): Eukaryota > Metazoa > Chordata > Chondrichthyes > Orectolobiformes > Rhincodontidae > Rhincodon > Rhincodon typus. Next base: position 1,376,551 of record NC_063342.1, read on the forward strand.
GTGGAGGGAGTGATGTGGTGCCAATCAAGGGGTTGCTTTGGTATCAAGCTTCTTGTGTGTTGTTGGGGCTGCACTCATCCAGGCAAGTGGGGAGTATTCCATCACACTCCTGACTCGTGCCTGACATGTGGCCATAGTGTTGCTTGATTCACTAATCTCACTTTGTCTTCAATTTCTAGGAGCTTTCACTTACTGCCTTCGATATGTACAAAACCATTGGACAAATACGCTCAGCTCAGCTGCTAGGGAAGGATCTTGCTGATTTCTACATGTACGTAGATGGAATGTTCTAGAACAAGCCATCCTAATGCGTGATGGGCTGGGGTTCCTGCGGTTGTCCCTGTGACCGAGTGGAGCAGAGTGACAGAATAACAGTCTCATTGTATCAGGAAGTGGCATGTTGTGGTGTGAATGCTTGAGACTGAATAGAGAATGAATGGCTGGCTTTTCCAAAGGGAGAGACCTCCACACAGCTCTCCCCCAGCTCCTTGCCCCACCGTGGGAAAGTTAAACCTCCAAAATAAAACAAAGAACTTTGGATGCTAGAAATCTGAAACAAAAAATGGAAATTACTGGAGAAAGTCAGTAGCAAGTGCGGAGAGAAAGCGGAGTTAACGTTTGGATCCACTGACCCTTCCACAGACCCTTCATTGAGTCATCGAACTTGAAACGTTATCTCTGTTTTCCAAAGTAAGTTAACCCTCCATGGGCTGCCTGTATTCCCCTGATGGTAATGACAGTGAGATCAGAGAGCCACAATCACACAGACTCAGTCTGTTTACCCTGAACTTACCCCAGAAATCATTGTGTTACACCTAGGATCACTCCCGTGCTAGTCCCACACACCCGGGATCACTCCATGCCAGTCCCCCACTGATTCTCCAGGAGCCGCTCGGAGCTAGTGTAAACTGTCCTGGAATGGGGAGGGGGCGGAGAGAGGTTAACACGACTGGGAGCGATGGGGGCATGAGCCGGATTTCTGAAATCCTGTTCTGCTATAAAAGCAATTTCCTGCCTGACCTTCTTGGTTTAATGGCCTAGAATCTGATCGTTTGTTTTTCTGTCTCTAGGCATAAAGGGGAGCCTCAGAAAGCATCATTGTATCTCCAGGAGGCACTGAAGACGTACCAGACTGAAGGCTGGACCTTGCTAACTGCCCACACCAGGAAACAACTGGCAGAATGTCAGAAACAGCTTCAGCAGACCCAAAAGTATCCTTCTGCACACACAGCTGCCTCAGGGACATTCTCCCACCCTCAGCACATAACCACAGCCAGCTATCCCTCAGCACCCACCTCTCTCAGCTCATCCACTCCTTCTAAATTACCCTCCCCCCTCCAACCCAACCGAACTCCCCTGCTGGCTCTCGGAGGCATGGAGGAGATTGCTGGGTCCCTGGCTAAGATATTAAATACTTCATTGGCCACAGGTGAAGTGTCAGATAGCTAACGTTCAAAAAGGATTTTGTGATACGTATAAATGACTTGGATGAAAATGTAGATGGGTGAGTCAGTAAGTTTGCAGACGACACAAGATCGGTGGAGTTGTGGATAGTGTAGAAGGTTGTCAAAGGATACACTGGGATATAGATCAGTTGCAGATATGTGCAGAGAAATGGCAGATGGAGTTTAATCCAGGTAACTGTGAGGTGCTGCACTTTGGGATATCAAACGTTAAGGGAAAGTATACAGTTAATGGCAGGACCCTGAACAGCACTGATGTACAGAGGAATCTTGGGGTTCAGGTACATAGCTCCCTGAAACCAGCCATGCAAGTAGATAGGCTGGTAAAGAAGGCGTATGGCATGCTTGCCTTTATTGGTCAGGGAATTTAGTACAAGAGTCAGGATGTCATGTTGCAGTTTTATAAGACTTTGTTTAGGCAATACTTAGAGTATTGCGTTTAACTCTGGTCGCCACATTACAGGAAGGATGTGGAGGCTTTGGAGAGGGTGCAAAAGAGGTTTGCTAGGATAGAGGGTATGAGCTATAAGGAGAGGCTAAAAAAACTCAGGTTATTTTGTCTGGAGCAGCGGGGGTGAGGGGAGACTTGATAGAAGTCTATACAATTATGAGATGCATAGATAGGATTGACAGCCAGAATCTTCTTCCCCGGAGTTGAAATGTCTAATACCAAGGGGCATGCACTTAAGCAGATAGGGGGAAGGTCAAAGGAGATGTGGTGGGCAAGTTTTTTACACAGAGACTGGTAGGAGTGTGGAACGTGCTACCACAGGGGTAGCGGTGGAAGCAGATACTATAGGGGCATTTAAAGAACTTCTAGATAAGCCCATGGATATGGAAGTAGTGGAGGAAGATGGACCAAGGGGAGGCAGAAGGGATTAGTTCAATTTGGCATCATGTTCGGCGCATCATCATGGGCTGAAGGTCCCGTTCCTTTGCTCTACTGTTCTATGTTCTAAGGGCAGCAGGGATAGGCCAGGTAGTTATGGCTGAAACTCAGCAGCACGTGTGGAGCGAAAGCAGAGTTAACGTTTGGATCCACTGACCTTTCCACAGAACTTTCATTGAGTCATTGAACTTGAAACAATATCTCTGCTTTCTTCCAAAGAAAGTTAACCCTCCATGGGCTGCCTGCATTCCCCTGATGTTAGTCTGACGTCAATGGTAGAGAAATTATTGGAAAAAATTCTGATGGACAGGATTAATCAGGGATAGTCAGCATGGATTTGTTAGAGAGAGATCCTGTCTGACTAATTTAATTGAAGTTTTTGAAAAGGTGACTATATTGATGAAGGTTGTGCGATTGATGTGGCTTACATGGACTTCAGTAAGGAAAAGGTCCCACATGGAAGGCTGGTCCAAAAGATCAGAGCCCATGGGATCCAAGACAAATTGGCAACTGGATCCAAAATTGGCTGCAAACAGGGGACAAAGAGTGCTGGTGGAGGGTTGTTCTTGTGAGTGGAAGCCTGTCGCCAGCAATGTAGCATTGGGATTGGTGCTGGGTCCCTTGCTGTTTGTTATGTACATTAATGATTTGGATGTGAATGTAGAAGGTATAATTAGTAAGTTTGCAGATGACATAGTGTTGTTGATAGTGAAGTGGATGGTCTCAGGCTACAGTCTGAAATTGATCAGCTGGTAAAGCAATGACAGATTTTAATTCCATCTGATAAGGGCAAGGTGATGCATTTTGAGAGGTCTACAAGGGAAGGATATACACAATGAATGGTAGGTCCCTTGGGAGTACAGAGGAACAAAGGGACTTTGGTGTCCAAGTCCATAGATCCCTGAAGATGTCAGCACAGGTAGACAGGATGGCGATGAAGGCATACAGGATGCTTGTCTTCATGAGCCAGGCATAGAATAAAGGAACAAGGAGTGAATGTTACACTTTATATAACATTGGTTAGGCCACAGATGGAATAATGTATGCAGTTCTGGTCACCACACAATCAGAAGGATGTTATTGCACTGGAGAGTATGCAGAGGAAATTCACCAGGATGTTGCCTGGGATGGAAAGGCTCAGTAATGAGGGGAGACTGGACAGACTGGGTTTGTTTTCCCTGTAGCAGAGGAGGCTGACGAGGTGGGAATCTGATTGAGGTATACAAAATAATGAGAGGCACAGATGGGGTTGATCGTGAGAATCTTTTCCCCATGGCAGACATGTTTAAGACTGGGGGTATAAGTTTAAGAGTGAGGGGTAAGTGGTTTACAGGTTGCCTGAGGAAATTTCTTTTCACCCACAGGGTAGTAGAAATATGGAACGTGCTGCCTGAGAGGGTGGTGGGGGCAGGTACCATCACAACATTGAAGTAGTATGTGGATGAGCACTTAATCTGGTCACCACATTACCAAAATTATGTGGATGCTTTAGAGATGGTGCAGAGGAGGTTCACTAGGATGTTGCCTGGTATGGAGGGCGCTAGCTATGAAGAGAGGTTGAGTAGATTAGGATTATTTACATTAGAAAGACGGAGGTTGAGGGGGAACCTGATTGAGGTCTACAAAATCATGAGAGGTACAGACAGGGTGGATAGCAAGAAGCTTTTTCCCAGAGGGGGGGACTCAGTTAGCAGAGGGATACAGATCCTTGGAAAATAGGCAACAGGTTTAGATAGAGGATCTGGATCAGCGCAGGCTTGGAGGGCCGAAGGGCCTGTTCCTGTGCTGTAATTTTCTTTGTTCTTTGTTCTTTTTAAAATGTCAGGGCAAAGTAGGCCACGGACCAAGTAAGTGGTATTTATTGGTTGGCATGGGTTGCTGACTTGGATAGCGGGGCTGTGGAGCCAATGGGACTGTGTCCAGATGAACAGTGTGTCAGGGGAAGGCTCCCCAATTAAACAACTGTCTGTCTGACGACCTTCTCCTCAGTGTCAGAGTGTCTATTCTTACTGCTTGACCTGCATCAGTAGCTGTGATTGACACATCAGGCCTGGGGCAGAATTAGCTGGATATGTTTATCCGAGGCTGAGAGACAGATTTTGATTTAGTAAAGGAATTGGGGTAGTGGAGAAAAGGCAGGAAATAGGATTTATCAGATCAGCCCTGATCCCATTGAATGGCAGAGCAGACTGAATGAGCTGAAGGGTCTACTGATCTGCTCCTACATCTTGTGGTCTAATGGGTGAGATAGACCAAGATGGGAGTAAGGAAGCCCCTGTAAAATATAAACATCAGCATAAACCAGCTGAGCTTAATGACCTGCATATGTTGTTAATTGTGTAATTCTAGCAATAATTAACTCACTGTCCAATGGTTTTGACGGAAATGGTACCACAATGTTGCGAGTTTTGTTGAAGTGTGTGATTGTGTTGGTGGTGGAGTTCAGAGAGCGGCTGGGAGCTGCAGGATTTGGATTTTCTGTCACATGACTCGTTCTGTTACCCTCCCTAAATCCAATTTCACAGCTACCTCCAGACCAGCAGCTTGCTGGCTAGTGACAGCAATCTAACAGATACAGAACGTGTCCACTTCTGCCAGGAGATCCTGGATCTGGCTCAGCAGCCAGTTAATGGGCAAGGTGAGGCCAGAAAACATCTATCATCAAAACACGCTGAGAAATCATGCTGGCCTGTTTGATCACAGGAGTCACTGGGTGTGGGTTGTGGGGGGCAGCTCCTGTGTGTGTTTGGTTTGAGGGAAAAGGTTTATTGTATATTGTAACTGCCGTGCTGTGCTCTGTGTTTTTAGATGACCGCTTCGTGCTGCCAATGGATGGGTTTGTCCAACTGAAGAGGTTATGCTTCAATCCAGCATGTGCTGTGGTGCATGTGGGAGGATACTTGGACATTGAGCTGACTGTGAACAGCCTCATGCCTCTCCCCATGCACCTCGATCAACTCTCCATTCACCTGCATCTCACTGTGAGCAAAGACCCATCCAAGAGAAGCAATGAATTTGGGGGCCGCAGTCGGAATGCAAGTGGGATCTTCCTGTTCCCAAGTGAGCCCAGTGGCAACACTTTCCCCCGGAACAGCCAGCCTTCTGTGGAGCTGTATGAGCTTTATGACCGCAGTCTGTCAGACAGTTCACTCAACTCCAGCGGCATCATCTGCAAGAACATGCACCTTCTGCTGCGGAGGCAGGAGAGCAGCAGTTCCCTCGAGCGACCCTCTGACCTGCCTCTGGGCGATGCAGCACACACTTTACGCACCAGCAATATCCTGCTGCAGCCAGGAGCCAACATCATACACTTCAACACTCAGGCCAGTGCTTTTCCAGCTGAGTTTACAACAACTCAGCATTCCTAATTGTAAAACACTGTCAGGGAGGAGCTGGGCTGGGGGTCATTGGCTGTGGGAGAGTTAGTTGAGATGGGAGGTGCCTGAAGAAAAAGAGACAGAGCCCCGAAGGAGGATCGTTGTGATTGACAATGGAGAAAATGCAGACATCCATCTGAAATCAAAACGACCGTCAGAGGGGAAGGAGCAATGATGGAGGAACCAGAGATCAGTCAGCAATCAGCAGTAATTAGTGGATCAATGACTTGTTAGGAGGCAATTTATGGGTATCACAACCATCAAGAGGGTGACTAGAGCAGTCAGCATGAGGAAGCCTGTACCTCCAGTGAGGGTCAGTGTGTGTGTGTGGGACCCCGTGCCCCAGCAGGGGTCGGTGCGTGTGTGTGCGTGTCCCCCTGCCCCAGCGGGGGTCGGTGCGTGTCCCCCTGCC
>NC_063342.1:1382701-1382931 GCF_021869965.1 Rhincodon typus
CCCCCTGCCCCAGCGGGGGTCGGTGCGTGAGGGTGCGTGACCCCCAGCCCCAGCGGGGGTCGGTGCGTGAGGGTGCGTGACCCCCAGCCCCAGCGGGGGTCGGTGCGTGACCCCGTACCCCACCAAGATGGGGTGTGTGCGTGAGGGTGCGTGACCCCGTACCCCACCAAGAGGGGGTGTGTGCGTGACCCCTTACTCCACCGTGGGTCGGTGCGTGGCCCCGTGCCCCA
>NC_063342.1:1383031-1400118 GCF_021869965.1 Rhincodon typus
CGTGCCCCAGCGAGGGTCGGTGCGTGGCCCCGTGCCCCAGCGAGGGTCGGTGCGTGGCCCCGTGCCCCAGCGAGGGTGTGTGTGTGTGTGTGACCCCGTACCCCAGCGAGAGTCAGTGAGTGTGTGTGTGTGTGTGGGACCCTGTACCCCACTGAGATTTAGAGCCTTCAGATATATACCGGGTAGTGTTGCAGTACTACGTAGTTGGGAGGATGTTGCTGTGTTTTGTTGTAGCCTCATTCATTGTTATTTCTTTGTTCAGGCTAAGGAAGCTGGGATTTACACCCTGCGCCAGCTCTCTGCCTCTCTGGGAATAGTGCAGTTCACTCTTCCTCACATCTATCCAATCATTCAATATGAAGCATACTCTCAGGAACCTCAGCTCAAAGTAGAGCCAATGACCGGTGAGTTCTTTCGAATTCAATTGAAACAGGAATGTGAGTAGACTATTCATGCCATCAAGCCTGCTCTGATATTCATCTCAGTCACAGCTGAGCAGCAACCTGTTGATCTCTGTCTTGAACCTGCTCCTTGACTGAGCTTCCACAGCTCCTCTGAGGCCAAGAAACCCAAAGATCCACCAACCACAGAGTGAAGAAATTCCTTCTTGTCTCAGTCTTTATCTCAGGGTAAAGTTAGCCCATTTCTGCCCACAGATTACAAATACTCCATCCACTGGACATATTCCAATAATGGCATGTTGCAGCTGTACCAGACTTGAGTCAGGCCACATTTGGAGTACTATGTGCAGTTCTGGTCACCATACAATAGGATGGATGTGGAGGATTTGGAGAAGATGCAGAAAAGGTTTACCAGAATGTTGCCTGGAATGGAGAGTACTAGATATAAGGAGAGATCGGACAAACCTGCTTTGCTTTTGCTAGAGTGTCAGAGGCTGAGGGGTGCCCCGATAAAAGTGTATAAAATTCTGAGAGGCATGGACAGGGTGCATAGTTAGAGTTTTTTTTTTCCTGGAGTGGAATTGTCAAGTACTGGGGACCATAGGTTTAAGGTGAGAGGGAGAAAGTTCAAAGGAAATGTGTGAGGCAAGTTTTTTTTACACAGGCAGTGGTAGGAGCCTGACACACACTGCCAGGGGAGGTAGTGGAAGCAGAAATGTTAGCGAAGTTTAAGAGGCATTTAGACAGACTCATGAAAAGATAGGGAATAGAAGGGTATGGACCATGTGCATGTAGATGGAATTAGTTTAGGGTGACATCATGGTCAGCACAAACATAGTGGGCCAAAGGGCCTGTTCTGTATTCTATCCACCCTGTCATGCCCTGTGACTGGCTAAAGAGAGCATACACCCAGTTTTCTCAACCTCTTCTCATCAGACAGCCCTGCTATCCCAGGAATTGATTTGGCGAACCTCCGCTGGATTTGATAAGGAAACCAAAACTGTCCATCATACTCCAGGTGCAGTCACACCAGGGCGCTAAACAACTGCAGCAAGACAGCTTTACTCGACTCAAGTCCCTGTGTGAAAAGGCTGTTGTATATCTTGCATTGGTCTGACTGTGACTGCTCTTTGGGGAGAAGGGTCATTGCAGGGAGAGGGGTCTCCAAGGGCAGAGCATTCTCACTCGAACAAAGGGAAGGTGTCAATATTCGCTTGAGAGAGACGTACTCCCTCAGTACTGACCCTCTGATACTGCAGCATTCTTTCAATATTGCATCGTGCAATCAACCAGAATTTTGTGCTGTCTTCTCTTGAATGAGATTTGAGCTGTCAACCATCTGACTTGTTTGAATGTACGGGCTGCATGTGAATCCAGGGTGATGCGATCGTCACATGGAGTTGTTGTAATCAGCTCGAGTTGAATGCCCCTGTGCTGCATAATAATTATCTGTCTCTCTTTTTATTCAGACAGCCTCCTAGCGGGTATTTCTCAACAAGTGAAGTTCACCATCCAGACAGGACATTACTCTGTAAAGAATGGAGACGCGCTGCAGCTCAGTATCACTGACACACTGCCAATCCTGCACTCAGCGAGCAGCACTGCCACAGTCTCAACCAATACTGGGGGTGAGTGAGACACTGATCGAATCCTCAGAGAGTGGGCATCATTGAGAAGCTGGGAGACATTGTCTGGCAGAGTTATACTCAGGCAATATCTAACAGACCAAACCTGTGTGCTTGCTGCCCAATCAGGCTTTGAGCTCCATATACTGTTGGTGTCAATTCCATTTGTAACAACAAGGAACAAACAGAATATTAAATAACAATAAAACACTTTAAGAACATGAGAGTGGAAATAGTGAACCATGACTTTACGCCTGTCTTGGGAATGTTTGATGGGGACTGTGTGGAGGGAGCTTTATTCTGGATCAAACCCCCTGCTGCCCCTGTCCTGGCAGTGTTTGATAGCGACAGAGTAGAGAGAGCTTTATGCTGTGACAGTGTTGTATATGTTTCCTGGGAGTACATGTTGTTGTGTTAACAATTTAAATGGCAAGGTGGTGAGCAGATTTCCAAGCTCTCATACCATGTGATAATTTGGTTTTAAAGGAACTTTTTTTTTATGTGTAGACAAAGTCTCTGAGGCTCCGTTATCCATCCAATCGTCTGGAAAGATTACCAGTATATCTCTGCCACTGGCTGCTGCCTACCATCAGATAGAGTTTGAATTACGCGTCATCTGTCACCTGCCATCCACACTGCCCACCCCCCCAGACTCCGAGAAACCCAGTGCCGAAATAAAGACAATTCGCAAAGGACTCGAGAAAACTAAAGTGGATGGTCCTTGTATGACCTCCATTGAACAGAAGGTCAATCAGAGGGAGAGGAGAAGAGCAGACATCACTATATGGGGGTGGAGGGGTGGCTGTGTTGATTTGTGTGTGTGTGTGTGTGTGTCTGTGTGAAGTGGGGCTGTGTGTGGTAAGGGGACTCTGTATGGGCACGTGTATGTGTGGGGTTTCGGAGTGTATGTGTGGGGCTGGGTGGTTTTGGCATGTGGTGGGGGTTGTGGGTGTGGGGAGGGTGGATGGAGAATGGAATATTGTCAGGGGAACTGGCAGGGTGAAGGAAGGAAGGGAGGGTGTGTGTTGGGGCAGGAGATGGGGAGTGGGTTCTTGGGCATTGGCCCGGGGAGTGGATCTCTAGCATTCTTCCTCCCAAACCCCTCCCATAACGTCAGGCCTGAAGTCTCCTCCTGTCACTCCCTACACATTCCCCCAACCTGATGTTCAACATCCATTTCCCCCACTGCCACCTGGTATGGGTTGTTGGTCGTGGGGTGGTGGGGGGGGGGGGGGGGGGGGGGGGTTGGGTTTCACATTGGGTGGGTGTCAGTTCAGGGAGGGTTTACGTTTTGGTGGGGATTGTGGGTTTAAAGGGGACTGTCAGTTTGGTTTGGGAGGGTCGGGGGGGCGGTGGGTGGGGTGGGGGAGAGTGTTGGCTCAGCAGTGGGGTGATGGTGGTTTGTGGGGGTTTGTCAGTTTGGGTATGTTAGTTTGGGGAGGGGGCTGTTGGGTTCGGGAGTATGTGCTGTCTTTGGTGGTCTGTCCCTAGGTTGTGGTCATGTTGATAACTGCTGACGTGTGCTCTCTGTTTTGGAAATGCAGATCACCGTCGACTGCCCATGGTCCATTTACTCTTCCCTGGTCTCCCTGACCTTCAACATTCCGTTCAATGCTAAGCACTCGCTTCTATCATCGGGCCGAAGGTAAAGCCCCCCCCACTTAATGAACCTTCCCAAAGACGGGAATGAGTGTGAGTGGGGAAGGGGAGTAGAAGAGATTGGGGATTAGTTGTAGTCGGGGCTGGGGCTGGTAAATTAACATGGATAGAGGACTGGCTAACTCACAGGATGCAGAGTTGGGATAAGTGGGGGGTGGGTGGGGGAGGTGCATTATCAGGATGGCAACCTGTAACTAGTGGATTGCCACAGGGATCAGTGCTAGGGTCACAATTATTTACAATATATAATAACTACTTGGATGAGGGAAGTAAATGAACTGTATCCAAGTTTGGGGATGACACAAAAGTAGGTGGGAAGATAAGTGGTGAGGACCGTAGAATCTGCAGAGGGTTTATAGACTGGTGAAGCAATTAGGTAAATACTTGGCAGATGGAATATAATGTGGGGAAATGTAAGGTTATGCACTTTGGCAGGAAGAGTACAAGAGCTGAATATTATTTAAATGGAGAAAGACCACAGAAAGCTACAGAACAGAGTGATTTGAGAGTCATCGTCCATGAATTAAAAAAGCTAGGATTCAAGAAATTCCTGGGAAAACTGGGAACAGTTGAGGAAGGGTCACTGGACCCCATTCTGTGGCCAGTTTTGGGCCCCTTATCTGAGAAAAGATATACTAGTATTAGAGGCAGTCTAGAGAAGTTCAGTTCACTCAGCTGGTCCCAGGTAGGGAGGGATTGTCTAATGAGGAGAAATTTCTAGGGGACTAGATGTAAAAAAGTGGTTTCCCCTTGAGGGAGAGTCTAGGACCAGAGGACATAATCTCAGAATGAGGATCACTTATTTAAGGCAGAGATGAGGAAAATCTTTTCCTTTCAGTGGGCTGTGAATCGTTATATAATGGAACAACACAGACTCAGTACAGTCAAATTTGTGTTGCTGGACATGATGAAGGGTCTAGGCCCGAAACGTCAGCCTTCCTGCTCCTATGATGCTGCTTGGCCTGCTGTGTTCGTCCAGCTCTACACCTTGTTATCTATATGCTGAATGTTTGATCTGTTCCCATGGGTCTCCTCTACTCAATGCATCTCTCTCTCACTCTCGTTTACTGTGTAGGAAGTATCTGCAAGTGTGTGTTCACAACCTGTCTGAAATTGGGTTCCAGTTATTTGACCCTCAGCTGGAAGAAGTCACTAAGTACTCAGACCTGACCTTTGTGTCACTGAATTGTCTCAAACAGCAGGTAAGTTTCCTACAGACTGTAAGAAGATTTACCTTTTTAACTGAGGTTGAAACTCTCTGGTTTCCCACTATGTGTCCCTGGATAGAAGATGTGGAATAATGTGGGCGTTTGATTTACCAAGGGCCGAGTCCCATCCTCCACGGAACCCAAACAGAGCCTCCTTCTCTCAGTGTCCCAAGTCTGTAACCTGATTGTCATTTCAACACTGGAGGAGGCCATTCAGTCTACTATCCCTGCTCTGGCTAGGTTTGACCTGGAGCAGTGACCTCCACTTCGATTGTCTTGATCCTCTCCCACATTCATTCCTAACCATTGTACTTCTTATCCAATGGCCCTTAAAATGAAGTGTGGTATCTCTATTACCCTCAGGGAACAAGGCCTCTTTCAATAATTGTGTTAAAAACATCATCAAACTCTACCTTCATTCTTCCAGTGGTAACCTCAACCAGTATCCCAGTTGCTGATTCATTAACCAGTGATAATCCTCAAACAATATCGCTAACAATAGATTCACTAACTAGTAGTAATCCTCAATGGTGTCCCCAGTTACTGATTCACTAACTCGTGAAAACCCTCAATCAGTTTCCCTAGTTCCTGATTCACTTTTGATGAAGGTTCATGATGTTTTATTGTTACTGATATAAATTTGGAAATTTGGGTTCTGAAGTGTTGATTCTGGAACTTTGTCTTACTAACATTAAACCATTAATAACTTCTGTTCTCTTGCCCTGACTGTTCTGCAGACTGATAAACTGCACTTTCTTTTACAGGCTTTTCCTCCCTGAATTACCTACTTCTGTCTACATACTCTGAGCTTATATATGGGTTTATGTTTGGTTTGCATTTCTCTTTGTGTGTTAAGCAGGGATGGCTAAAGTTTTAGTTCTGTTTGTAAGTTGTGTGCTTGGTGCACAATTGTCTAGAATTTTATTTACATGCAATTGAATAAAATTTAGAAACAAGGTCTGAGAGAGAAAGAAATTTGGCTGTTGCATATCTATGAAGGGTCTTATGACATAGGGCGACAGGTACAGGACTTCTTAGAGTCATAGATTCATACAACATAGAAACAGACCCTTTGGTCCAACTCATCCATGCCGACCAGGTTTCCCAAACTAGTCCCATTTACCTCTATTTGGTCCATAACCCTCTAAACCTTTCCTTTTCGTGCACTTGTCTAAATGTCTTTTAAATGTTGTACTGTACCTGCATCTAGAACCATCCAGAAGCTCTGAGTATGTAGATAGAAGTAGGTAATTCAGGGAGGAATAGCTTGCTTTAAAGAAAAAGTGCAGTTTATCAGTCTGCAGAACAGTCATGGCAAGAGAACAGAAGTTATTAATGGTTTAATGTTAGTAAGACAAAATTCCAGAATCAACAGGCAGAAGAAGAGGAGTTTAAGTACTCCATGTTTTGAAGTTAATGAGCTGTGTTTGCAGATGGTTTCAGGTTCTCCGGAGTTAAATGGGCAGTGCTAAATAACAGATTCAACAATTAGCAATCCAAGTCCACGATACAAGTGGTTTATTCATGTGTATGTGGGGAGCAGGTCAAAGACTCCCACTGAGTTACAAATAGTTGTAACTTTTATCTACAAATCACAGTTACAAGCTGCATTCTGGGTGGATGATTAACTCTATCACCTAACCTTGGTATGTCACATGGTCTAACTCCTAACTAAATGTTTAAAACAGGCTGCACAATCTTAAAACAAAATATAAACTTCCTTATTCAAAACTAAATCCATGCTTCCTGAAAGCAAGAAGAATTAACATATTTTCTGAACATTATAGTCTAAGTGCCAAAATTTCTAATTAGCTCTCAGTAAATGGCATGGAATGTCCTGATTGCTCAGAGGGTGCAAATCTGACCCCTGACTTCACAAATCTGACCTGAGGGTGACTGTGGTCACTGTCCTGATCCTCTACAAAAGGTTTATTGACGGGTACTGACAGGGTTTTGAGTTCTGACGTGAAACAATGAGAAGATCCCACTCTCTTTGGGAGTCCTATGTGCTCAATTGCACCTTATGTCAGCACATTACACACTTGAGCCTGCTTCTCCTTCATCAAAGGGGAAAAGGTCACTCTTTGTGTCTTACATTTCCTGCTCTCGGATATCTGTGCTATGTGGTATGTGGTAATTTTCCACGATATGGGCTATTGTGCTTTATCTGTTTGTATCCTTTCTATCCATTATAACATTTTAATTTATTTAACTTTATTTCTTCATTAACTCAGCAGTGGCAATCACTCACTAACGAGTCCGATTATTCACTGAGGAAATTCCGTGCCACTGCTCTTGGGTTCTGTGGGACCTTGTGTGGTGATGAGCCCGTTCCTCCAACTAAACGTTTGGCAGGTGTTTCCGGGAGGTGGAATTGGTCCTTGGCCTTGTGATCCCTGGCATTCCTTTCTCTGGCTCCTTTTCTGTACTTCCTCTTGCCGCTGGGTATTTTCAAAGAATTACGTCCTTTCGTACAGGAGCTTCCTCCAAGTCAGTTTCATCTGAGCGAGGATCTCCCATGTGTTGACATCCATGTTCCATTTCTAGAGGGAAGCTTTCAGGGAGTTTTTGAAACTATTACTTTGTCGTCCTCTCATTTGAGTGCCTGCCCTGAACTGGGTGAAGATGATTTACTTTGGAAGTTAGAACGCAGGGATCCTAACATGAGGCCAGCCCAGCGGAGTTGGTTTCAGATGATCATGGACTCGGTACTGGTACTGTTCACTGCCTCAAGGACCCTGATGTTAGTATGGCTGTCCTTCCAACTGATGCAGAGAATCTGTTATCAACAAGATTGATGGGACTTCTCCAGGGCCTTGAGGTGGTGTCTACTCACCGTTCAAGTTTCCGAGCCATATAGAAGAGTCGGAAGGATGCTGCCTTACACACACGGATCTTGGTATCAGCACAGGAGTTATGGACATTGACGACTCTCCTCCTTGGGTATCCGTAGGCAACAGATTGGATATGACATTGAATCTCCACATTGATGTCAGCCTTAGATGAGAGGTATCTTACCAAGTAAGGGAAATGTTCCATATTAGTCAGGACTTCACCGTTGATCTTAATGGAGGGATGAACCAAAACTTGCCCTGGGACAGATAAAAGATTTCAGTCTTCTTGAGGCTGAGACCAATTTTTCTGTATGCTTCTGTGAAGGCATTCAGTGAGACTTGAGGATTCTCCTCTCGGAGAGCAGAGGTGACATTGTCAGCCACGTAGTGAAGTTTCACATGCCAGGCCAGTGTCGTTTTTTTTGTTAGATTTCAACCGGTTGAGGTTGAAAAGTTTTCTGCCTATCCTGTGGATAATGCCCACACCACTGGGAAACTTGTACTTGACAAGATGAAGAATGGTGGCAATGAAGATGGAGAAAAGGGTGGGGATACTGACACATCTCTGCTTGACCCCATCTTGATCTTGAAGAATTCTGTCATATTTCTGTCAGTGAGAATCATCATTGATACCTTGTTGTGGAAGAGACGGAGAATGTTGTTGAATTTACTGGACAGCTGGCTTTTGATAGCACTTACTGACTGAGTCAAAAGCCTTGGTCAGGTCAATGAAGACCATGTAGACTGACTGACGTGTTGTTCCCGGCATTTCTCTTGGAGTTGCTGAGCAGTAAAAATCATGTCAGTAGTTCCACAGTTTGGTTGGAAGCCAAGTGACTTTCAGGAAGGATTTCCTCTGAGACTCGGAGATAGCGCCTAGTGACTATTCAGGCCATGATCATCCCACTAATGGAGAGTAGAGAGGCTTCTTGGTAGTTCCCACAGTCCACTTTGTCTCCTTTCTTGAAGACAAGTGGTGATGGCAGCATCCCTGAGACCGGTGGGGATTTCTTCTTTGTCCCAGATTTTCAGGACCTGTTGATGGAGATGACCGACAAGCTCTGCTTCTCCACATTTAAAAATTTCCTCTGGAATCCTGTCAACTTCTGCTGCTTTTCCATTCTTCACGTTTAATGGTGGCTTCAATTTCTGCCACATTAGGTGGCACTCCAAGATCATCATTGAGGGGGGAGTTAGGGCATTTCCTAAAAGAGGTTCTCATTGACGACTGTAGCCCGGTTTATGAGTTCTCTGAAGCAATCTGTCCATCAGAGGCTGTGGTTCTCCCTGTCTCTCTCAAACTCTAACTATTGTATTCTAAGATGGTGCCAGAGAGTGGTGACTCTCTACACTTTTCACTGTACTCCCGTACTCTTGTACACGGCTACATGTGACAATAATATCTAATCTAATCTAATTTTTACTCCACACCAGTTTTAAGGCCAAGGGTGTTGGGTCTGTACATTGCCGAGGTGGCACTGAAGGACCCCTGAGTGTCAGCAGGGAGTTGCAGCTCCTTAGCTTTCTCGGTCCACCATTGGTTTTTGATTTCCCGTGTTGTTCTTTGTAATTCCACCTTTACTGTTTGTTGAGTTCTCCTCTGTGCTTCACTGTCCTGCTGTCCATGGAGAGCTTTTCACTTGTTGTCAATGACGTCTTGGATGAGGTGGTCATTCTTGTCAAACTGGTCTTGGTGTTTTCAGATCTTGTAGCCAATTTCTTCACAACATGAGAGAATGGCTGTCTTCAGCTCTTTCCAGTTTCCTCCACTCCATTAAAATGAACTGTTTGGAGATTTTGGTGAAGACTTTGTTGAATGGACAGTAGTCTGCTCCACTCTTGAAGTTGCTCAACGTTGTGCCTTTTTCTGAACAGTTTCTTTGTCTGCAGCTGCTTCTGGTGGCATTTGATGGACATTGAGGAGCGGATGAGCTGGTGGTCACTCCAGCAGTCATCTGCACTGGTCACTGCTTTGGTAATGAGGACATCCTTGAGGTCTTGAATCGATGATGTCGTTGGTCATATGCCAGTCCTTTGATTGTGGATGCCTCCAAGAGGCCTTTTTGGTGGAACTGTCATGACCAACTAGTGTTCTGCAGTGAGCCACAAAATCCAGCTGGAGTGACAATTCCTGACTCCTGATCCAGTAGTTCCTTTCCAGAGTTGGGCCTCCTTTCCAACCCTGGTGTTAAAGCCTCCAAGGAGGATAACTTTTTCTTGCTTAGGGATGTTGGTGTGCAGCATGGAGGAGAAGCCTTCTTTGGACTCATCAATGACATCAAGGATTGGAGTAAGGGCACTTTATCACCATTGCAGGCTGGTTCCTCACAGGTTGTGATGGAGAGTCACGAGATGATTGTTCCTGCCAACAGGGGTGTCTGAGAGTCAGTTAATAAGCTCATTCTTGATAGCAAATCCAGTTCCCTGGGTCCAAGGTTGATCTTTTGGTTTTCCTCTCCCAGAGAAGGTGTAACCACCACCTTCTTCTCTCAGCTGCTCATCGCCTGCTGTTCAAGTCTACTGCCGGGCAGTAATATCAATGTTGGAGTTCCTGGGCAGCAAGGGCAGCTCTTTGTTCTGAATGATAGTTTTGCTCATTGTCCATGAGAGTTCGTACATTGTGAGATTGAATTTGACTTTGGTTTTCAGACCGCAGGTAGCTGAGCTGCTGGCTGTGGTTCTCCAGCTTGGTTAGTGATGGAACAAACTATTTTTTGGGGCACCTTTTCTCGCCCCTATCCCGTGTGGGCTGAGCAGAGTAGATCCTGAAGAGGGTTACTCAGTCGTGATGGAAGCTGCCAAGGCCGCCACCTGTTCCAGTTCCAAGAGGGAAACTGCTGAGTCAATCTCCACTGCCTATGTGCCGATCTGGAGCTAGGGACTTCCAGATCTCTCAATCCTGTCCCCATCACCTCTCTGCAATCACCACAGTTCTGTGTTATGTTTATGTGAGGGCTGAACCTCTCTAGGTAGACCCCCTGTGTGGAATATTTTTTAACATGGAGTTGCTGTTGCACATCAGCAGACACATGGTTCTTGAAAGAAGCACGATCCTGTTCCAATGGCAAGAGAACCTTGATGACAGTGATCTCCCAACTGCTGCAGCCTTGATGTCACACCAATATCTTCAATCTCCTCATGGCATTGCTCTCAGAATCAACAGAACACTCAGACCTCTCCACCATATCAAGATGGCGATTTACAGAAAGCCATCATTCCCCAAAGAAATAATACAGTGTGTGTGTTTCTGGATAGAAACTAGGTCCAGCTGTGCCAACGGAAAACAGAACTGGTCAGTGGAAATAGTGACCCGTCAGTGGAAATAGTTAAAAGGTTGGAGGTTCATTTCTGATATTTATAATTAGTCCATTTCAGATAGTTTGTTATTTTTCCCCCTTGCATCTATAATGTTGATGTTCTTTTGCTAAGGGGACATTAGTAGCCTCATGTGAGTATGTTCAGTGACTCAGCGCCATAGTAACCACATTGTAACTATTGATTTGCTCCAGGCTGTATCCTCTCCAGTATCGCCATCAGCTGAGATCATAAACACGAAGTAGTGATCGGTCACTAGTTACTGATTCACTGACAGTGATGGTCGCTAGTTACAGGCTCACAAACCAGTGATGGATCTCTAGTTACTGATTCACTATCAGTGATTGGTGGGTAGTTCGTGATTTCCTGGCCATGCCCAATCTGTACTGTCAGTCCCTGTGTCTAATGCTCTGAGCCGCTTCTCACATTCTCACTGCTCTGATACAGTGCATTCTGAGAGAGGCTGGACTAGTGGATGGGTTGAATCCACTTGAGCCCAGCCCGGTGGTCACTGAGGGCACTGGGCACTGGACACTGAAGGTTCTGCAGCAGCATGTCTAATGGAGAGGTTCAGTGATCCTCCACCAGGCCAGTTCATTACTCAATGAGGGGGCTAGGGATGGGGCAAGGTTAAGGTAGGAATGTAGAATCATACAGCTGTGTAGCACGGAAACAGACCCTTTGGTCTAACTCATCCATACCGTCCAACTTTCTGTAATTAATCTAGTCCCATTTACCAGCATTTGGTCCATATCCCTCTAAACGCTTCCTGTTCATATACCCATCCAGATGCCTTTTAAATGTTGTAATTGTACCAGCCTCCACTTGCACTACCCTCTCTGTGAAACGTTGCCCTTTTAATCTTTTAATCCCTTTTAAATCTTTCCCGTCTCATCCTAAACCTATGCCCTCTAGTTTTGGACTCTCCCCACCCCCCCCCCCCCCCCCCCCCCCCCCCCTGGGGATAAGACCTTGGTTATTCACCATATTCATGCCCCTCGTGATCCTATAAACCTCTATAAGGTCACCCCTCAGCCTCCGACACTCCAGGGAAAATGGCCCCTGCCTATTCAGCCCCTCCCTATAGCTCAAACCGTTCAACCCTGGCAACAGCCTTGTCAATCTTTTCTGAACCTTTTCTAGTTTCACAACATCCTTCCTATAGGAGGGAGACCACAACTGCCCGCAGTATTCCAAAAATGGCCTAACCAATGTCCTGTACAGCTGCAACATGACCTCCCAACTCCTATACTCAATGCACTGACCAAAAAAGGTAGGCATACCAAATACTATCTTCATTGCCCTGTCTACCTGGGACTCCACTTTCAAGGAACTATGAACCTGCACGGCAAGGTCTCTGTTCAGCAACACTCCCAGGACCTTACCATTAAGTGTATAAGTCCTGCCCTGATTTGCCTTTCCAAAATGCAGCATCACGTAGGAGTAGGCCATTCAGCCCATTGTGCCTATTCCGTCATTTAATGTGACTATAGCTGATTGCCTTTTACCCACACTGTCCCTTTCCTAGCCAAGAGTTTGAATAAAAGTTTCCATGTCCAGATCTTTAGTATCAATGCTGTTGAGGAGGATGGCCCTATTTTACCTGGAGATTTGAGCAGTGATTAAATTAAACTGTGCCCAGTTCTGGGGGAGTCAGTACAGAGAGGCTAGTTTCACTCTCTGCAGAGTGTTAAACATGGGCTCCCAGACTAGGAAGAAGCAGCTGGCCATTCCACAGTGATGGTGAGGAGCTGTTTCTTCACTCTGGATGTTGAGATTTTGTGATTTTCTCTGCCCCAGAGAAATGCTGAGGTGGTGAGTATATTCCAAGCTGAGACCAATAGATTTCTGAGCTCTGCGTGAATGGAGGGAGATGGAACTGAGCTTCTGTACTGAAGGATCACACCGAGAACTGAGCAATATTTGTGACACTTGAGTTGCTGCCCTGTTGTTGTGTCCCTGTCACTGCATGAGTCTTCTGCACTGGGTACTCGTAGGTCCAGGACTTTACCTCCTTTCAGGCCCATCCTGTTGCATGAATAAGGTGCTGAGCTGTGTGTGGGGAGAGACTGGTGAATCTTTCAGCTTCCCCCAGTGCCCCTCTATGGTTGAGAATTTCAGTCACAGAGCAAATTCAAGACAGAAATCAATCAGGTTCTGGAAACTAATGATATCAGGGGAGATAGAGAGAATGTGGGAAGGGGCAGCTGTGATCTCACTGAATGGAGCAGCAGTCTCGAGGGGCTGAATGGCCTACTGCTCCTGTTCGTTTGATTTTGTGTTAATGTTGGCAAAGAAAATCCTGCGGATGTTGGAGATCTGAAGCAACACAGAGAATGTTGGAGAAACTCAGCAGGTCTGCAGCATCTGTGGATAGAGAAACAGAGTTAATGCTTCGAGTCTAGTGACCCTTCTTCAGAACCACAGATGATCTGAGTTTCTGAGTTTCACCGTCACTTTCAGTTTTTATTCTGAATGTTGGCCTTCTCTGGTGTTGGATGTAGAAGATACAGGTGCAGAATTAGGCCATTTGGCCCATCGAGTGTGCTCTGCCACTTGATCATGACTGATATGTTTCTTAAACCCATTCTCCTGCCTTCCCCCCCATAAACCTTGATCCCCTTACCAGTCAAGAACCTATCTATCTCTGTCTTAAATGAACTCAATGACTTGGCCTCCACAGCCCTCAGAGGCAATAAGTTCCACAGATTCACCACCCTCTGGCTGAAGAAACGTGATCAACATCTGCTCTGTTTTATTGTATCAGCACATTTACAGCAAACAGGCCATGTTCTTCCTGTGGGAGTTAAAGTGGAGCCAGGATCCGGGAACCTCTCTTCACTGCCAATTCAGTGTGGCCTTCACACCGCTAACAGGCCAGGAACCGGGCTTGATTAAACCGTTCACCTACGAGCTTAAACTGGACAATTTCTGTGTAAGTCTTTGAACCAAATCACACAATCTGGGACTTCAGGAGGTTGTGGGTAAGGGATGAGCCTGGGTTCTAAATCACTGCACATTGAGGAACTGTACAGACCAAGATGAGTATTGTTTAATGAAAGTCTCAGACAATCGGAGATTTTCCCAATATTTCCCTTTGATTCGAAGGTTTCCTTAGCTCCGATTGTGGGGGATGGAGGTGAAATGATAATGTCCGTCAGTAGCCCCTCAGTCCTGGTCTGTGGACACGAGACAAACCACCTCCCACTATGATCCTGTTCTGTGCTGTAACACCCTGAGCCTCCACTGTGCCGTAACTGTGCTCTCTCCTTCTCCTTAGACATTGTATGATGTTAAAGCTGAAATCTTCCCACCTCTGGGAGCTGAGATGTGTAAAACAGGAACCCTGTGCAATCTGGAAGTGTCGATTGTGCGTCTGTCTGACCTCACCGAGGTGGATAAGGATGAATCTTTGGTGGACTGTGATGGGTATTGTACCACCAAGCTGATGTATGAAGGTAAGGTGTTTCAGCATGATCCAGCCCTGTTGACTCTCTAAGTCTCTGCATTTTCAATTGTCTCTTATTTGAACCTATATGCTACAGTATTTGAAATAAAATAAACCCCATCTGGCAGTTGCTGTCAGTGTAATCAGAGGGGGACTCAACATTTCACACTACTCCCAAATTCAACAGGAGCTGATTGGCTCTCTCACCTCTAGAGAGTGTAGAGAGAACTTTACTCTATATCTAACCCCATGTTGTCCCTGTCCTAGGAGTGTTTGATGGGGACAGTGCGGTGGGAGCTTTACTCTGTATCTAACCCTGTTCTGTCCCTGTCCTGGGAGTGTTTGATTTGATGGGGACAGTGTAAAGGGAGCTTTATTCTGTGTCGATCTGCATGCTGGCCCTGTCCTGGGACAGTAAAGGGAGCTTTACATGGAATTTACAGCAGAAATATTGTTATGAAATGATTTGGGCGTTGTCAACATGACTTCTGGTGACGAAGTGCAGTGGTGTTGGTTATTCCAGCTCAGTAGAACTTTAAAATGCCTATTTTCCTTTGCAGTTGTCGACAACAGCAGTAACTGGGCAGTGTGTGGTAAGAGCTCGGGAGTAATTTCCATGCCAGTTGCAGCCCGTGCCACTCACAAAGTGCACATGGAAGTGATGCCTCTGTTTGCTGGATTTCTCCCATTTCCTGATATCAAGCTCTTCAAGTACCTCCCATTCCAGCCCAGCCAGTCTGGACAAATGGAGACAGGTATGAGATTGAGGAAGTCGAGCTTTTCATGCTGGAGGCCATTAGAGAGGGGCCTTGCTCTATCACAGTTTCTGACCTAGCGAGCATTGGTGAGGGAGAGTGTGAGTGAGAGAGAGAGATGGATGTTGTACAGTGTTCAGTCCTGTGCCAGATTTGTGTGTGTGGCCAATTACAATCTGGGTCAGATGGTGTGCAAACCAGATCATCCAACTGGGAACAGAGTAAGAGAGCTACAAGCTGCTGCAGAGAGACTCTGATAGGACGGTGAGATGGGAAAGGTAGTTAGAATTTATTCGGTGTGATGTGGTACCACTTTATTCAAAAGTAATAAGTGTCCTTTTCATGGAGGGATGGCTGGATAATGTGGAAGAGCAAAGATATTTAGGCATTCAGAATGGTGAGATTTAAAAACTGCAATCAACTGGAAGATCTGATGTGGAGGTGCCGGTGTTAGACTGGGGTGGACAAGGTCAGAAATCACATGACACCAGGTTTATTTGAAATCACAAGCTTTTGGAGCACAGCCCCTTTGTAAGGTGAAGTGCAGAGAGGCACATAGGCACAGAATTTATAGCAGAGAGATCAAAAGATCATATGAATGTTATGAGTGGATTATCGACAGTTTGAATAGTAAGTCTGTGCAGGTGATCAAAAGTGTGTCAACAGCTGAATAGCAAGTGAAGGGATGACCTATAATCCAATTTATTCTGCCTCAATCTTTTGATCTCTCTGCTATAAATTCTGTGCCTGTGTGCCTCTTTGTACTTCACCTGACGAAGGGACAGTGCTTACAAAGCTTGTGATTTCAAATAACCTGTTGGACTATAACCCGGTGTCGCCTGACTTCTAACCAAACAGAACACTCAGAATTACAGCAAGAGGTTAAGAATGGGAAAGGCAAAGTGGAATGCTGAATCCCTATGAAATCTCAGGAGTAGCATAGCACAGGAACAGGATGGCACAATCGGTCTGAGTGGCCTCCACATCAACAGAGGCAGTTGCGGTTTTGAAATTCACCTGAGGCCAACTCAGAATCAGATTTATGAACGCTGAAATAAAAGCAGAAAATGCTGGGCATAGAATAAAGGAGCGGGGAAGTCTTGTTACAATTTTATAAAACATTGCTTAGGCCACAGGGGGAATACCGTGTGCCGTTCTGGTCGCCACACTATTGGAAGGACGTTTTTACACTGGAGAGTGTGCAGAGGAGATTCAGCAGGATGTTGCCTGGGATGAAAAATCTCAGTAATGAGGATCGACTGGATAGGCTAGGTTTATAATCCTTGGAGCAGAGGAAGCTGAAAGGGGAATGGAGGTGTACAAAATTATGAGAGGCATACACCAGGTTGATCGAGAATCTTTGTGTCTAAGACCAGACGGCCTAAGTTTAAAACTGATTGGTAAGTGGTTTAGAGGAAATCAGAGGAAAATCTTTTCACCCACAGGGTGGTAGAAATACGGAACGTGCTGCCTGAAAGGGTAGTGGGGGCAGGTACTCTCACAACATTGAAGTAGCATGTGAATGAGCACTTAAAATGTCAGGGCAAAGTAGGCCACGGACCAAGTAAGTGGGATTAGTGTAGATTGGTGTTTGTTGGTCAGCACAGACATGGTGGGCCAAAGGGCCTGTTTCTGTATGGCTCTACAACTACTTAACGCATTTGACAATGTCAGTAAAATAGGAGCAGAGTTAATATTTCAGGTTGATGACCTTTATAACACTGGGTTACAGTACTGATGGGGACAGGTCTGTAACTGAGTAACATTGGGGTACAATACTCGTGAGGACAGGTCTGTCACTGTATAACACTGGGGTACAGTACCGGTGGGGACGGGTCTGTC
>NC_063342.1:1400128-1406028 GCF_021869965.1 Rhincodon typus
TGGGGACAGGTCTGTCCCTGTATAACACTGGGGTACAGTACCGGTGGGCACGGGTCTGTCGCTGTATAACACTGGGGTACAGTACCGGTGGGCACGGGTCTGTCACTGTATAACACTGGGGTACAGTACCGGTGGGCACGTGTCTGTCACTGTATAACACTGGGGTACAGTACTAGTGGTGTAGCTGCTATCTGGGGTACTGGTGATCTGAGCTGGGTGTGTTTCTGTTTTAATGTGCTGTCTCCATGGCTTTCAGATAATTGGATAGAGAACGACACCTTGTCTGTGGACAGAAACCTTGATGAGCAGGTCGAGAGCAGTAGTATGAGGAGCCGAGGTAGCAGCCATTCGTCCAGCAGCAATGAGCACCGTGGTGTCCCAATGCCACGCTTGTTACCATTCTCCAGTGGCCAAGTCTTCAACACCAGCTCCAGCATGCAGATCCTTGTCATCCCCAGCCAGGACGACCACATGTTGGAGGTTAATGTGACGTGACTGGGCTCTGTGTTTTGCCAGCAGTCTGTCATGTGAGATGATGGGGCTCTGTCATGTGATCATGTTATGTAATGTAAAGTGACGTTGTGCTGATTTATCATTGGGGTTCACTGTACCATTTACAGGACAGCAATGTGTCACATGACAGTGCCCTAACATAGCATGACAGGAGCTGTCTCTCACTTGTAAATTCTTCTGTACAGTCAGCTCTGTGGGGAGTGGTGTTGTAATTATGTTCTGTCTTTGTATCAGTTATGCCGAAACATTCGTGACTTTCTTATAAATAAGGAAGAAATGATGTGATTTGGTATAAAAGTCACTCTATGTGAGCCATTGAGCCCCTCAGACAGCCCAATGAAACCCACTCAGTCCCTGGGCACCAGCTGCCCACTCCCATCCTGATATTCTGGGATCAGGAGCAATTCTGTGCCAGCTCCGTTAGATTCCAACTTCTACTTTCCCATTCTTCTTGTGAGCGAGATTGTATCTGAGACCAGGGCAGTGCAGACTGACACATCCAGTCTGTGAGCAGTGCACCAAGTTGGCCTCTGTCACTATTGTTCTCACAGCTGACCACACCTCTGTGTGATCGTTCCCCTTCCTATTGCCTCCTGATGGCTTTCGATTGAAATGATTTCCAGTTCAATCTGTGGTCTAATTGAATACTTCTTTATTTATTTACATAATCCTTAATTTTTAATCCAGGTTTAATTATATAAATATATGTGTATAGAGAGAGAGAGAGAGAGTAATATAAACTTTCAGAGCTTATGTTGTGAGTGGGTTCTGGGGCTGCTCAAATGAGCTGAGGCTGGAATGTCTCAACGAGAGCTCATTTACCTGTGACATCCCCAACAGCTCAATGTGTGGGGCAATTTGATAGCAGCTGGGGACTTTTGTAAATAGCTGGGAATTCGGTCAGGGGCTCAGTCAACACCTCGGGGTTCAGTATTTGCACCCAATAAAGAGATAATCTCTCAGCTTGGCATCCCTGTCAATTCAGCCTTGCTTTACTTGTGCTGAGAGCAGGGAAAATGTGGATGTGAATTGTGAACATTATATAAACATCAGCATCCTCGACATTTTTTTCTGCAGTGACTGACTTATTTTGTTATGTATCCTCTTACTTGGTGACTCTAAAAGAGAAAGTGAAATTTTCTCCTTTTAAATTGTTCCCTCATGGTGGCAATGTTGGAGCAAAAGGGGTAAACAAAGATCAGTACAGCACCAGAACAGGTCCTTCAGCCCACCAAGACTGTGTTGACACAAGACGCCTTTCTGAACTAAAAATGTTTCACCTCTACACATAAAGGTCTGAATCCCTCTATTCCCTGCCTGTTCATGTATCTGTGTAAAATATTTGCCTCTCACATCCCCCTTAAACTTTTCCCATTTTACCTTTTAAAGCTGTGTCCCCCAGTAATTGACATTTCTCCCTTGGGGAAAAAGACTCCAACTATCCATACCTCTCATATTTACGTAAACTTGTATCAGGTCACCCTTAAGCCTCTGACGTTCAATTGAAAACAAACCAAATTTTGTCCAATCTCTCCTCACAGCTAATACTTTCCAATCAGACAACGTCCTGGTAAACCATTTCTGTAGTCTCTCCGAAGTCTCCACATCCTTCTGGTAGTGTGGTGACCGGAACTGTACACAATATTCCAAATGTGGCCTCACTAAAGTTCTATACAGCTGCAACATGACTTGCTAATTTTTATACTCTATGCCCTGATCAAAGGCGGCAAACATGCCATAAACGTCCTTGACCACATTATCCACTGGTATTGCCATTTTCAGGGAACTGTGGACTATTACACCTAGGTCACTCTATGTTGATGTGACTAAGGGTTATGCCATTCACTATATACTCCCTTCCTGCTTTAGATCTTCCAAAATGCATCACCTCATTTTTATCCAGAAGAATCTCCATCTGCCGTTTCTCAGACCAAGTCTCCAGCCTGTCTATTTCTTGCCGTATCCTCTGGCAATCCTCCTCACTATCCGCAGCTCCCCTGATCTTTGTGTCATCCGCAAACTTACTAATCGTGCCACCTACATTCTCCTCTAAATCATTCATACAAATACATATGGGGTCCCAGCACTGATCCGTGTGGAACACCACTGGTCACAGAGCTCCAGTCTGAAAAACACCCTTCTTCCACTTCTCTCTCTCCTCTGACTAAGCCAGTTCTGTACCCATTTTGTCAGCCCACCATGGATTCCATGTGACTTTACTTTCCGTTTTAGCCTGCCATGTCTTCTTTTGTGAATTTGGATGCAACGTATTCATTAAGGACCTTGCCCACTTTCACAAGCTGTGTCCATAAATACCCTCCTTTTGAAATTGAGTTACCTGCTAGTATATTCTACTAGTCAAAGCTAAAGGAATGTCCTCTCTGATGGAAGGAAAGTGTGGGACCAGCTCCATTGAAAGACTGTTCTCAATAGCCATTCATCAGTGGAAGGTGACATGTTAATGTAGATGTGATGGTGATTATCCACGTAGAATTGATGAACTGCAAAGGTAAGATAACCATAGTTGGGATTGTGTACAGGCCTCCAAACAGCAATCGGGAGCTGGGGCACAAGATACACCAGGAGATAGAAAAGGTGTGTAAGAAAGGCAAGGTTACAGTGATCATGGGGGATTTCAATCTGCAGGTGGACTGGGAAAATCATGTTGGTAGTAGATTGCAAGAAAAGGAGTTTGTGGAATGTCTATGAGATAGTTTTTTGGAGCAGCTTGTGGTGGAGCCCACAAGGGAACAGGCCATACTGGATTTAGTGATGTGCAATGAGGCAGACTTGATAAGGGAGCTTAAGGTAAAGGAACCCTTAGGAGGCAGTGATCATAAAATGATAGAATTTACTCTGCAATTTGAGAGGGAGAAGATAGAATCAGAGGTAACGATATTACAGCTGAATAAAGGAGACTACAGCGGTATGAGGGAGGAGCTGGGCAGAATTGACTAGAAGAAGAGCCTAGCAGGAAAGACAGTGGAACAGCAATGGCAGGAGTTTCTAGGAGTAATTCAGGAGACACTGCAAAAATTCATCCCTAGGAAAAAGAAGCATGGTACAGGGAGGATGAGGCAACCATGGCTGACTAAGGAAGTCAGGGATAGCATAAAAGCAAAAGAGAAAGCATATAATGTGGCGAAGGGCAGTGGGAAACCAGAGGACTGGGAAGCTTACAGAGACCAACAGAGGGCAACAACAAAAAATGAGAGAGAAGATTAAATACGAGGGTAAGCTAGCCAGTAATATAAATGAAGACAGTAAGAGTTTCTTTAGGTATATAAAGGGCAAAAGAGAGGCAAAAGTGGACATTGAACCACTGGAAAATGACAGTGGAGAGATGGTAGTGGAGAACAAGGAAATGGCTGAGGAACTGAATAATTACTTTGCGTCAGTCTTCACGGTGGAAGACACGAGTAATATCCCAAAAATTCAAGAGAGTCAGGGGCAGAGCTAAGTATGGTGGCCATCACCAAGGAAAAGGTGTGAGTAAGACTGATTGGCCTGAAGGTGGATAAATCACCAGGACCAGATGGACTACACCCCAGAGTTCTAAAGGAGGTAGCTGAAGAGATAGTGAAAGTGTTTGTGGTGAAGTGTCCAGGAATCACTAGAATCTGGGAGGGTCCCAGAGGACTGGAAAATTGCTAATGTGACACCCCTGTTTAAAAAGGGAGTAAGGCAATAGATGGAAAATTACAGGCTGATTAGCCTAACCTCAGTCTTGGGTAAGATTTTGGAGTCCACTGTAAAGGATGAGATTTCTGAATATTTGGAAGTGTATGGTAAAGTAGGGCAAAGTCAGCATGGTTTCATCAAGGGGAGGTCATGCCTGACAAATCTGCTAGA
The DNA here is from genome assembly GCF_021869965.1 of Rhincodon typus. Classification (NCBI taxonomy): domain Eukaryota; kingdom Metazoa; phylum Chordata; class Chondrichthyes; order Orectolobiformes; family Rhincodontidae; genus Rhincodon; species Rhincodon typus. Next base: position 1,404,494 of record NC_063342.1, read on the forward strand.
ATTGTTTGAGGAAGTAGCAAGCAGGCTAGACCAAGGAGAGCCAATGGATGTTATCTACCTGGCCTTCAAGAAGGCCTTTGATAAGGTGCCACACAGGAGGCTGCAGAGTAAGATAAGGGCCCACGGTGTTAGAGGCAAGGTGCTAGCATGGATAGAGATTGGCTGTCTGGCAGAAAGCAGAGAGTGGGGATAAAGGGGTCTTTCTCAGGATTGCAGCCGGTGACAAGTGGTGTTCCACAAGGGTCAGTGCTGGGACCACAACTTTTCACTTTGTACGTTAATGATCTAGAATAAGAAACAGTGGGCATTCTGGCTAAGTTTGCAGACGATATAAAGATAGGTGGAGGGACAGGTAGTATTGAGGAGGTGGCGAGGCTGCAGAAGGACTTGGACAGGTTAGGAGAATGGGCAAAGAAGTGGCAGATGGAGTACAACGTGGGAAAGTGTGAGGTCATGCACTTTGGTAAGAAAAACAAAAACATGAACTGTTTTCTAAATGGGGAGAAAATTCAGAAGTCTGAAGTGCAAAGAGACTTGGAAGTTCTAGTCCAGGATTCTCTCAAGGTAAACTTGCAGGTTTCGTCAGTGGTCAGGAAGGCAAATGCAATGTTGGCATTTATTTTGAGAGGACTTGAATATAAAAGCAGGGATGTACTGCTTTTTAATTTAAAAGAGGCTTTATAAGACTCTGGTCAGGCCACATTTGGAGTATTGTGTGCAGTTTTGTGCCCCATATCTCAGGAAGGATGTACTGGCCCTAGAGCAGTTTCAGAGGAGGTTCATGAGAATGGTCCCAGGAATGAAAAGCTTAACATATGAGGAACGTTTGAGGACTCTGGGACTATACTCATTGGATTTTAGAAGGATGAGGGGGGATCTAATTGAAACTTACAGAATACTGAATGGCCTGGACAAAGTGGATGTTGCGAAGATGTTTCCATTGGTAGGAGAGTCTAGGACCCGAGGGCACAGCCTTAGAGTAAAGGGAAGACCTTTTAGAACGGAGATAAGGAGAAACATCTTCAGCCAGAGAGTGGTGAATCTATGGAATTCACTGCCACAGAAGGCCAGGTCATTGAGTACATTTAAGACTGAGATAGATAGGTTCTTGATTATCAAGGGGATCAAGAGTTACGGGGAGAAAGCGGGAGAATGGGGTTGAGGAACTTATCAGCCATGATTGAATGGCGGAGCAGACTCGATGGGCCGAATGGCCTAACTTCTCGTCCTATGTCTTGTGGTCTTATGGTCTTATTATGAAGCGATAAACAATACAGGATACATCTGTTTAACACAAATTTAAATTTTCTTTGCACACCTTTCCAAAGTTGAATTCCGGCTGCATATTACAAGGAATTACATTACCATTTAAATATACAACTATTTGAAGTGACACATGAAAGCAGGGACATGGTTTCAGGAGAAAGGGCAGGACTGAGATGAGGAGGATTTCTTCACTCGAAGGGCAGTAAATTCAGATATCGGGTAACAGATGCCAGTCCTGCCAGGAAGCCCCAACCCATAAAGAAAAGAAT
>NC_063342.1:1436028-1448022 GCF_021869965.1 Rhincodon typus
CCCCCCCCCAGGGGTTCACGCTCACCCCTCTCCTGCCCCTCCCAGGGGTTCGCACCCCCCTCCCCTGCCCCTCCCCAGGGTTCACATTCCCCCTGCCATCACTGTTAGATATTCATTGGCACAGCTTGGGCAGCCCACCCTGACCTTTGACCCAGGGGGTAGGGTGAAGGTGTGGAGTTGCCAGTGACTGTGTGGGTGGCCTGAGTGGTTTTCTGTGGTTGGTATCAGATTGAATGGAGATATGTTTTGCTGCAGATCTATACACTGAGTCGGGATGCTACCCTGTGTGTGTGGCAGTGTGATACAGAACCTGATGGTCTTCAGCGCCAACTCCCAAAGACCAAGGACAAAACAGAGACTGATCAAAGCCAAGAAATCACTGGGCAGAGTGCAGAAATCATTCGGGGAAAAGCAGAGTCAGAGCAGGAAAGGATTGGGAAAGTGAAATACTCTCGAGTTGGAAAGTAAGAAATGCTGCAGATACACACTGATTTGTCATTGACTGTTCGACAATGTGCCTGTCTTTTTTTAATTGTTGCTCTACATGTGTCTCTGGCTGTCCCTATCTCTCTCTCTCTCCCCCCTCTTGTCCTTCCCCATCTCTACTTCCATTCACCATATTCGCTCTGTGTTATGTCTCACTGTCCATCCTATCATTGGTGCAAGCTCTCTGTCTGTCTCATTCCCTTTCTCCATCCTTTTCACTTTTTCTTTTGCGCACTCTCATTTCCCCTTTTTTCCTTCCTCTCACTCGCTGTCTGTCCATCTCTACTAGGTCTGGCTTTATCTCCCTCTCTCTCTCTCACTGTCTCCATCTTTACTGTCCCTCTGTCTTTTCTTTCTCTCTCTCGTACACATACACCCTCTCTCTCACAGTCTATCTCTCTTTTGCTGTCTCTGTCTGTCTGTGTCTGTACCTCTCACTCTCTCTCTCTCTCTCTCTCTCTCTCTCTCTCCACCCTCTCTCTCATTGTCTCTCTCTCTCTCTCATTGCCCCTCCCTGTCTGATTTATGTCTCAGTATTTTCCAATCCTGTGTGTTTTTTTTTTTGAAGGCATTTTTTCAATAAAGAGAAGGATTTCAATGATCTGACAGCTGCTGCCTACCACAAGAAAACTCACCTCCTGGTCACAGGATTTGCTTCTGGGATATTTCATCTCCATGAGCTGCCAGAATTTAACCTCATCCACTCGCTCAGGTAAAGCCCAGCGTTTACAGGTGCAATGGGAAGGCAGTAAACTAGTCAATATGTGTGGCTGGTTAGTGTGAGCTGTAAGGGAGAGTGCAAACAACACAGGAATGTACTGAGGGATCTGTCACTGTCCAGGAGTTGAGCTGCACTGCTCTATCCCCACTCATGGGGCAGGGGATTGATATGATGATGAATCTGATTAGGTGCTGGGTGGGGCTGGGAGGCAATGATTGTTCCAGTTACTAATTCTTATTATCTCCAGTATTTCAGACCAAAGGATCGAGTCGATTTCTGTGAATGTGTCTGGGGACTGGATTGCGTTTGGGTGTCCAGGTGAGAAAGTGTTTGTTATATTTGCAGAGACAGAGGGAATGTATGGCCTTGCTGATGGTACACAGCTAGGTGGAAAGGTAAGCTGTGGAGAGGACATGGGCTGCATGTGAGGAGAGTCACTTTGGTGTAAAAGATTCACTCAAGCTGGCCCTGGGATGAGGGGCTGAGTAAATGGGATCGGGAGTTGAGCAGAATAAGAGGTGATCTCACTGAGAGACAGGGTTGTGAAGGGGTGTCGTGTCCCGTCCCACCCCGCCCCGCAACCACCCCCAGGCTGGGTAACTGGGAACAGAGACACAGTCTCAAGCAAAGGGGCTGACCATTCAGGGCTGAAGTGAGGAGAAACAGACTCGGAGGATGGTGAATCTTTGGAGTGTGGCACTTTACTCCATTGTTGGGTTTATTTAAAGCTGTGATGGAACCTTAGAATCCCTACAGTGTGGAAACAGGCCCTTCGGCCCAACAAGTCCACACCGAACCTCAGAGCATCCCACCCAGACCCATCCCCCTATAACCCACCTAATCTACACATCCCTGAACCTTGTGGGCCATTTAGCATGACCAATCCACCTAACCTGCACATCTTTGGATTGTGGGAGGAAACTGGAGCACCCAGAGGAAACCTACACAGACACAGGGAGAATGTGCAAACTCCACACAGACAGTCGCCCAAGGCTGGAATCGAACCCAGGTCCCTGGTGCTGTGAGGCAGCAGTGATAATGACTGAGCCACCGTGCCGCCCCGGAATCTATCTAACTCTGTCCTACAGTTAATCTGAGAGTTGGTGGTGGGGGGGCAGGTGGTTTCAATTGCATGGAAAATTATGGGAAAAGTTAAAGGGGACGGGGGAGGTCTCAGCACAGGTTATTAACGTTTCCAGAACAAGTAAGAGTACAGAGACTGTGGAAAGGGTCAGGAATCTAACTTCAGGCATAGCAGATAAGGTGACAACTACAAGAAGTGGGGCAATCAACGCAGGACTGAGGGTGTTGTACTGAAGTGCGTGCAGTATTCGAAACAAGCCAGTAGTGCAGTTTCAAATTGTCAGGTACGATGTTGTGGGGATCACAGAGATGTAGCTGCAAGGGGATCGGGGCTGGGAACTAAATATCCAAGGATACATGTCCTATGGAAAGGACAGGCCGATGGGAAAAGGGATGGGGTTGCCTTGTTAGTAAGAAATGAAATTAAGCTGACAGTAAGGAGTGATGTAGAGGCATAGAATCTGTGTGGGTAGAGTTGAGGAACCACAAAGGATAAAAGACCCTGCTAGGAGTTGTGTACAGGCCTCCCAGCAGTAGTCAGGATGTGGAAGAGGTTCTCCAGTCCTGTGAAAGGGTTACTAGACCTGAAACATTAACTCTGCTTTTGTTCCACAGATGCTGCCAAACCAGCTGAGTTTTTCCAGCAATTTCTGTTTTTGATTCTGGATTTACTGATGTGTAATGAGACAGACCTGATAGGGAGCTGAAGGTGAAGGAATGCCTATGTGACAGTGACCATAATATGACGGAATTCACCCTGCAGTTTGAGAGGGAGGGGCTGGCCAGAGTTGATTGGAATGGGGCCTAACAGGGAAGACAGTGGAGCAACATATAAGGAATTTCTGGGGGTAATTCAGGAGGCACAGCAGAAATTTATCCCAAGGAAGAAGAAACATCCTAAGAGGAGGGCAAGGCACTACGGCTGACAAAGGAAGTCAGGGACAGCATACAAGCAAAAGAGAAAGTGTACAATGTGGGGAGGCGATGGCCTAGTGGTAACATCGCTGGACTGTTAATCCAGAGACCCAGATAATGTTCTGGGGACCCAGGTTTGAATCCCACCACAGCAGATGGTGGAATTTGAATTAAATTTTCAAATAATCTGGAATTAAGAGTCTACCATGAATCCATTGCTGATTGTCAGAAAATCCCATCTGGTTCACTAATGCCCTTTAGGGAAGGAAACTGCCATCCTCACCTGGTGTGGCCTACACGTGACTCCAGACCCACAGCAATGTGGTTGGCTCTTAACTGCCCTCTGGGCAATTAGAGATGGGCAATAAATGCTGCCTGGTCAGCAACACTCAAATCCTGTGAATGAATAAAGAAAAGATTAGCAGGAAGACAGAGGATTGGAAAACCTTTAAAAACCTAAATATGCATTAAAAACTAAATAAGCATTAGGTTGGTGAAGATGAAATATAAGGATAAGTTAGTTTTTTAAACAGTTCTTTTCTAGGAAGTGAGAAGCAAGAGTGGACATTGATAGAAAATGAGGCTGGAGTAATAATGGGGAAGAAGAAACAGCAGAGGAATTGAACAGGTACTTTTTGTCAGTGTTTGTAGGAGAAGACACCAGCAGCATATCAGAACTTCAAGAGAGTCAGGGGCTAGAGGTGGGTGAAGTGGCCATCACTAAGGGGAAGGTGAGAGTCTGAAGGTGGATAAATCACCCGGATCAGATGGACTATACCCCAGAGTTCTCAAGGAAATCGCTGAGGAGATTGTAGAGGCATTGGTGGTAATCTTTCAGGAATCACTGGAGTTAGGGAGGGTCCCAGAGGCCTGGAAAATCGCTAATGTAACCCCCCCGCTGTTTAGGAGGGGAGGGAGATGGAAGACAGGAAACTATAGGCTGCTTAGGCTGACCTCGGTCACTGGTAAGATTTGAGAGTCTGTTATTAAGGCTGAGATTGTGGAGCACTTGGAAGTGCTTGGTAAAATAGGGCTGAGTCAGCGCGGCTTCATCAAGGAGAGGTCATGCCTGACAAATCTGTTAGAATTCTTTGAGGAGATAACGAGCAGGTTAGACAGAGGAGAGCCAGTGGATGTGATCTATTTGGATTTCCAGAAGGCCTTTGACAAGGTGCTGCACAGGAGGCTGCTAAATAGGATAAGGGCCCACGGTGTTAGGGGCAAGGTACTGGGATGGATAGAGGATTGACTGACTGGCAGAAGGCAGAGAGTGAGGATAAAGGGGTCCTTTTCAGAATAGCAGCTGGTGGCTAGTAGAGTTTCACAGGGGCCTGTGTTAGGACCACAACTATTTACATTAACAATCGGGATGAAGGAACTGACGGCATTGTTGCTACATTTACAGATGACACGAAGATAGGTGGAGGGACAAGTAATGTTGAGGAAGCAGGGAGGCTGCAGGAGGACTTGGACAGGCTGGGAGTGTGGGCAAAGGAGTAGCAGATGGAACACAGTGTGGGAAAGTGTGAGGTTATATACTTTGGTAGAAAGAGTGGAGGTTTAGACTGTTTTCCAAATGGGGAAAGGTTTTGGAAATCTGAAGCACTAAAGGATTTGGGGAATCCTGGTTTAGGATTCTTTTAAGGTTAACATGCAGGTTCAATTGGCAGAAAGGAAGGCAAATGCAATGTTAGCATTCATTTCAAGAGAGCTAGAATACAAGAGCAGGGATGCACTGCTGAGGCTGTACAAGGCTCTGGTCAGAACGCATTGCAAATATTGTGAGCAGTTTTGGGTCCTGTATCTAGGAAGGATATGCTGGTGTTGGATGGGGTCCAGAGCAGGTTTACAAGAATGATCTTGGGGCTGAAGGGCTTGTCATATGAGGAATGGTTGAGGACTCTGGGAGTTTAGAAGGATGAGGGGTAATAAAGACTTTCAGAATACTGAGAGGCCTGGATAGTGGTTGGGGGAGACCTGAGGGCACAGTCTCAGAGTGAAGGGACAATCCTTTAGAACTGAGGTGAGGAGGAATTTCTTCAGCCAGAGGATGATGAATCTGTGGAAATCATTGCTGCAGAGGGCTGTGGAGGCCAAGTCACTGAGTGTATTTAAAAAAGAGTTAGATAGATTCTTGATTAATAAGGGAATTGAGGATTACAGGGAGAAGCAGGAGAATGGAGTTGAGGAACATATCAGCCATGATTGAATGGTGGAGCAGACTCAACAGGCTGATTGGCTTAAATTTTCCCCTATATCTTACGGTCTTATGGATTCCCTGTGTACCATTCGCTGCTGAAGTGAATTCTGTAGACCCTCTGAGAGAAAAATGTTTTCTAACCTGCATCATACAATGAAGGCCATTTCTTTTCAAATTGTCACTTATTTTACTCTCTCCTAAAAGGGGACACATCCGCTCAGCTTCCACCCTGTCAAGTCCCCTCAGGGTTGTGTATTGGAATGAAATCCTCTCATTCTTCTAAACTCCAGTGGGTCTGAGCCCAAGTTCTATAGTTTTCTGCAGTCTTTATCTGTTTAAATAATACTCACCTTCTCTATACTTCCTGTAAAAGTGCATAGCTTCACATTTTGCCACATTATATTCCATCTGCCAAGTTTTTGCCCCCTCACTTGTCTCTATCCCACTATAGACTCTTGGGTCACCTTTACCACATTCCTTCCCACCTACTTTTGTGCCATCTGTAAGTAGCAATTGGTAATGGTGTATTCATTTTCCGCATCCAAATTATTAATCTATATTGTGAATAATTGTGGCCCCAGCACTGATCCCTATGCCATTTCATTAGTTACAGGTTTCCATCCTGAAAATGATGCCTTAACCCAGCTCTCTGTCCTCGATTCATATGCTAATCCTCTGCCCATGCGAATATACTACCTCCAACACCATGCGCTTTTTTTTAATTGGATCACTGTTAACATTTTATTTTTTTCGTGAGGTTTACAGCTAAGCCAGTATTGAATTCACAAATATGATTAAACATTAATAAGTGATACAAAATGCCATGTTTTAATAGAAAAATTAATTGCAAATGTAACTACCATTAAGGCAGCCAGTTACATTAAATATTACCTCCTTTGTGAGGAAAGTAATTAGTCAGTGCATTTTTCTACAGTTTTTTTAAAAGGTCATATTTAATTCATGCCATACTTTGCCTCATCTCTCCTTCCCTTTTAAATAAAATTATTAGTTTTCTGATCATATGGGACTTTTTCAGAATCTAAGGATTCCGAGAAGATTACAGGAGGCAATGGCTTTGTGGGTATTATTGCTAGACTTTTATCCAGAGACCCAGGTGATGTTCTGGGGACTTGGGTTCAAATCCCGCCACAGCAAATGGTGGAATTTGAATTCGATGAAAATGTTTGAATTAAGAATCTAATGATGACCATGAATCCATTGTTGATTGTCGGAAAAACCCATCTGGTTCACTAATGTCCTTTAGGGAAGGAAACTGCCATCTTTACCTGGTCTGGCCTACATGTGACTCCAGACCCACAGCAATGTACTTGGCTCATAACTGTCCTCTGGGCAATTAGGGATGGGCAATAAATGCTGCCTGGCCAGCAACGCCCTCATCCCGTTAATGAATAAAAGAAAAATACACCAGTGCATCCGCTATATCTGTAGCTACTTCCTTTAATAACCTAGTGTGCATGCCATTAGGTATGGGGAACGTTGTCCCAATAGCTTCTGTAGTGCTTTTTATCTAGTGATAGCTATTATATTTATTTCCTCTCCTCCTTTTGCCCCTTGATTATTTTGACCAGCCCAGTTTCCTGTTTCCAACACTGCCCCATTTGTAACCCTGTTCCCAACCCAGTTCCCCACTCCAGACCCTGTTCCCAGCTCTCAACACTGACCATGATCCCAAGTTCACTCTGGAACTCCTGCTCCCGTTCTGGTTTCTGGGTAAGTTTTCACATTCTGTCTAGAATCCAGTCTCTCTCTGGACCCTGTTTCAGCTTCCACCTCATTGCCTTTCACTGCTTTCTATTTCTGAACACACTTTCTTGCTGTTTTATTTGACATCAGGAACAGACAATGTTATGGAGCTTGGTCTTTGTGGTTCACAGAATTTGGTCAGAGGTTCAGATAAGAAATACCACTGACCCTCGGAAGGGGCGTGGGGTCTGTCACTAAGAACCTGAAATTCACAACACAGGCTGCAAGTAATGTCTTAAGTCGTCCCAATTTTTAACTGAAGGACATTTCTGCTCCTCCAGCACTGGGTGTTAGATAAACCGCCTGATCATTTATCACCATTGGAAGAGATGAGAGAGGTGGCAGTGAGTAGAACTGGCTGTTGTTAGTGTACATGGGATTGTCTAACTATGAGATAAGAATGGAGCTGGGTGAGAGCAGTCCCAGCCAGCTGGGTGATGGTGAAGCTGTGATGGCAGAGGATGGTGTGGTCGCTGTGTTAAAGGCCAAAGACATTTTGAGAAGGATAAGAAGGGATCGTTTGCCGCTGTCACACTCAGGATGTCACTGGTGACTTAACAAAGAACTGTTTCAGAACTGGGGCAAGGGTGGACTCCTGATTCGAGGAACTCAAACCAGAAGTTCTGGGAAAAATAGGAATTGATATGGGAAATGACAAGATGATCAAAAAAGAAAGGATTCATGGGAAAGGTAAGGAGATGGAATTCCGGGATGTAGGAAAGGGTGGTTGGGTGTGACTGAAAGGCTGATGGTGATTATTGAGGGGGTTTCAGATTATTTTCTCCGGCTGACTTACTGTTTGCTGTCGCGTATCTGTGTCGGATTGAAGGGGTAATGCCGCATGATGTGATTCTTATTGTGGGTGTGTTTCAGGTCTGGGGCAGCTCCTGGTTTGGGAGTGGCAGAGTGAGTCTTACGTTTTCAAACAACAAGGTCACTTCAACAACATGGCCACACTGTCGTACTCTCCAGATGCTCAGTACATTGTCACAGGGGGAGAGGATGGCAAGGTGAGACCCTCCCTATACATCAGTCTCATTTCAGAAAGGAGACCTGCACTTAATTCAGAACATCGACGTGGGATCATTTTACTGAGTGATTTTTTTTTATTCTTGCCCACCCTGAAAGGTGATGTAATTTAAAGTCAATTAATAAAACTCTGGGGTTATAAGTGAAATTGGTCCATCGTGTTCACACCAGTCAGCAAATATCTGACTGCATTAATCCCATTCCCAGCAAATATCTGACTGCATTAATCCCATTCCCAGCAAATATCTGACTGCATTAATCCCATTTCCAGCTTTTGGCCATGGTCCTAAAGGTGAATATGTAAATATTGTTTAAATGTTACGAGAGTTTCTGACTCAGTCACCCTTTCAGGCAATGACTTCCAGATTCCGACTCCGCTGTGAGTGAAAAATATCCTCCTCAACTCTCTTCTTAGACTTCTCCTCACTTTAAATCAATGCCCCTTGGTTACTGACCCCTCTGCTTTGGAAACAGTACCTTCCTATCCACCTTATCTATGCCCCTCAGAATAATATACACCTCCTTCAGTACCCCTCTCAACCTTCGCTGCTCCACATATAACAGCCTCAACCTCTTCAATCTATCTTCATATCTTGACAACATTCTATAAATAATGTGTTAGAGTCCATTAGAGAGGGTATGATAACTGAACAAGTTGAAAGGGTGGTAAAATTAATCAAAATAACCATGGACTTATGAAAGGGAAATTATCTTTCCCAAACTTGGAGTTTCTTGAGGATATTACATTGATAAAGGAGAACCAGTGGGTGTGATGTATTTGGATTTTCAGAAACATTTGATAAGTTCCCACCTGCAAAGTTAGTAAATAAACCAGCACGGGAGACCGTGGGAAATGTACTGGTATGGATTGAGAATTGGTTGGGATGCTGGGGGAGGGCGGGGCTGACAGACGCCGGTGGGGTGGGGGGAGTGGTGGGGAGGGGGTGTGCTGACAGACGCGGGGGGGAGGGTGGGGTTAATGGAGAGTGAGGTTTGTGGTCTTGTTGTTAACCCCTTGGCCTGTAGTTGTTGACCTCTCCTCTCCCTTAGTTGGTCTGTGTGTTAAATGCTGGTGTGAGAAAGGTTCACTGTGACTGACCTCTGGCCTCCCGCCAGGTGAAAGTTTGGAACACGAGCAGTGGTTTCTGTATTGTGACGTTTACTGAACACACAAGCGCTGTCACTGCAGTCACCTTCAATTCTACGGGTTTTGTAGTGCTGAGCGCCTCTCTGGATGGGACAGTCCGAGCATTCGACCTTCACAGGTGAGTCATAATAATAATATCTGCACGACACGCCTGCCTTATTACCACAAGCTTACCAGGCTGGTTAATATATCTGACAGAAATTGCTGGAGAAACTCAGCAGGACTGGCAGCATCTGTGGAGAGAAAGCAGAGTTAACATTTCAGATCCAGTGACCTTTCTTCAGAACTGATTGTAGCTGGGAGAAGGTTGGTGTACATGCTGAAGATGGGTTGGGGCAGGGGGAGGAGCAAACAATAGATGAGATGGAGCCCAGAGAGAAAGCGAGAGAGAGAAAACTGTTGGGCAGACACAGGAGTGGCCAAAGGTCAGTCTTAGGGAATAGTGCTGCTGATACAGGCCGTTAGTATCTGACTAAACGTTGTTTGTGGTAGCAGCCAATGTGATAACAAGGCCTTGTGTGTGGAGGGGGGATAGGGGCAAGGACATGGGCGAAGGTACCTTTAAAGTTGTTGAACTCGATGTTGTGCCCAGAAGGCTGTAGAGTTCCCAAGTGGAAAATGAGATGCTGTGCTTCCAGTTTGCACTGAGCTTCGCTGGAGCACTACAGCAATAGCAAGAACTGCAGATGCTGGGGTCAGAGTCAACACAGTGTAGAGCTGGAGGAACACAGCAGGTCAGGCAGCATCAGAGGAGCAGGAAAGTCAACATATTGGCTTGGGGCCCTTCTTCAGAAATTCTGAAGAAGGGTCCCGACCCGAAACGTTGACACTCCTACTCCTCTAATGCTGCCTGGCCTGCTGTGTTCTTCCAGCTCCACACTGTGTTAAGCCTGAGACAGAGATGTTGGCCAGGGAACAGGGTGGTGTGTTGAAGCAGCAAGCAACTGGAAACTCAGGGTGTTTTCTGTGGGCAGAACGTAGGCTTTCTGCAAAACGGTCACCCAGTCAGTGTTTTGTAATAATAATGTCTGAAATAATGTTCGTCATTGGGTGGTGTTGGAGCTATTTGGGGATGTATTTGGGGTGGGCTCAGTATTTTCGGTATTGGGTAGATGTGTTTGTGGGTATTTGTGATGGGGGTTGGTGTTTTGGGGGGCTATTAGGGATGGGTTTGGTCACATTACAAGTTGATATTTTAGCTGGTGGGACCTTTCAGGGTAAAGTTGCTGAATGAACAACCCCCTTTGTGTTCTCACAGGTATCGAAATTTCCGAACATTCACATCGCCACGACCCACTCAGTTCTTCTCCTTGGCTGTGGATATGAGTGGGGAGATTGTGTGTGCTGGCTCACAGGATTCCTTTGAAATTTTTGTCTGGTCGATGCAAACTGGCCGCTTACTGGAGGTGAGTCTGGGATTGATTGTTCAACACTGTATTCATGACATTCTGCTCTGCGTACAGAGAGAAAGCTGGAGCAAGCTGCTGAGTTCGATCGTCAGATACAATCACGTTGAATGATGCAGTAGGTTGGATGGACCGAATGGCCTATTCCTGCTGCTCCTAAGTGAATTTCACCTCTGTTTACTGACACAGCCTAACCTTTCTTACCAAGCACCAGGCTGCAACACCCAAACATACACCAGCTCCAGCCCCTGTTATCAGTCCTCCCTCTGCCTGTCTCCCCACCACAAACCTGATCCTTAGAGCAGAACCTAGGAAGGCAGTTCCAGTCGCACGAGAGGAATGGAGATATATTTCCAATTCAGGATAGTGAGTGGCTGGTACTGACCATTGGTGATGGAGGGAGAGAATGTTGGAACAGACAGAGAACGTGCAGGAGAAAGTCAGCAGGTCTCACAGCATCTATGGACAGAAAACAGAGTTAACGTTTCTAGACCAGAGTCTAGCAGCCTTCTGTACCCATTCTGTCTGCCACCGACACTCAGCAGCAGTGTCTACAACCATAAGATACACCAAAAATCCTCAGACAGCACCTTCCAAACCCATGACCACTACCATCTAGAAGGACAAGGGCAGCAGATACATGAGAACGCCACCCCCTGTAAGTTTCCCTGCAGGCCACTCACCATCCTGACTTGGAAATATATCCCTGTCCCTTCAGCTTCTCCCCTCCCTGGATGTTTTCGGTAAGGGTTGGGATGTTGGAGAGATGTGATTATGCTGTTAGACACAGAGGAGAATAGGGATGGAGACAGTGTGTGTTTGAGTGCTGTAACCCTGTGCTGGGTAAGACAGGTCCCGTGTATTATTCATTCAGTAAACTGCTTCTTACTGTTTAAACCTTGACTTTACAGGTCCTGGCCGCGCATGAGGGTCCAGTCAGTAATCTGAGCTTCAGCCCATCACATACACTCCTGGCTAGTGCATCCTGGGATAAGACGGTGAAATTATGGGATATGTTCGATAGCTGGAAAACAAAAGAGACACTTGTCCTGAATTCAGATGGTGAGGCAACAGTTTTTGTTGCATATTTTACATGGTTTATTCACGGGTAGAGAGACACCAATCAGTGTACAGATATCTCCCTGAGACACACCAGTCAGTGTACAGATATCTCCCTGAGAGAGAGAGAGAGGGGACTGAGAGACACCAGTCAGTGTAGATATCTCCCTGAGAGACACCAGTC
>NC_063342.1:1448032-1448444 GCF_021869965.1 Rhincodon typus
AGTGTACAGGTATCTCCCTGAGAGACACCAGTCAGTGTACAGGTATCCCTCAGGGAGTGAGATGTGGAGACTTTTGTACAAAGTGAGAGATATCAGGCCATACCAATATCTCTGAGAGGCTGCTGAAATTTAACTCCGAGGTGGTGCAGGGATGCAGCAGCACAGTGATAATGACACTGGCCTGAGAACCCCAGCACTTTGTTGTCACCACATGGGACCCGCCTGACTAGACATTGTCTCTGTGTCACTGACTGTAACCTGCCTGTCTGACAGGATGCTGTCTGTAACCCCACCCCTGTCTGTATCCGCCCACCCCCCACAGTCTGTATCCCGTCTGTAACAGCCCACTGTCTGTAACCCGTCTGTAACACCCCACTGTCTGTATCCCGTCTGTAACAGCCCACAGTCTGTA
>NC_063342.1:1448454-1450087 GCF_021869965.1 Rhincodon typus
CTGTATCCCGTCTGTAACAGCCCACAGTCTGTAACCCGTCTGTAACACCCCACTGTCTGTAACCCCCCTGCTCCGTCTGTAACCCCTCCTATCTGATTGATGTGTTTCAGTTCTGGATGTTGCATTCCGGCCTGATGGGAAAGAGCTGGCAGTTGTCTCTCTCGATGGTCAGATCACTTTCTGGGACCATCAGAACGCAGTACAGACCGGCTCCATTGAGGGGCGCCACGATCTCCAGATGGGCCGCAAGGAGCTAGATAAGATCACAGCCAAGCAGGCAGCCAAGGGGAGGTGAGTGGGGCTCACCGTGTGCTCCATGGTGGGGCAGAGCGAGAACAAAGGGGGGCAGGAGCCCCCTCCTCTCTAAAGGGGGTCTTACTCTTTTGTGTACGGAGAGCCACACAGGGCGGCTGTATGTTCACACTCTCTCGCTGTGTTCTCAGGTCGTTCTCCACCGTGTGTTACTCGGCAGATGGACTGTCAGTACTGGCTGGTGGACACTCCAAATTTGTCTGTATTTACAATGTGAAGGAGCAGCTCCTGGTGAAGAAGTTTGAGATTTCATGTAATCACTCTCTGGATGCAATGGAGGTGAGTATCCTGGGAAACATCAGCATCGATTCTATTTACAATGAAGCAGGTCCCTCAACTAACCCTTGGTTATTCGTACTTGAAATGTCATAACATTCATTCTGTACTGTCTAATTCCACCGCTGCTCATACCCTACTTCCTGAACAAATCCTATTCCATTCTCCCAGTTTCTCTCTGTTACACCTGGTCTGATGCTGCCTTCGTGTCAGCACCTCTCATACATGAGCCAGTTTCCCGATTCGCTTCCTGCTGGAGTACGCAGTACAATCACATTGCTCAGACCTCTGCTCTGACCCTTTCCTCTCCCTCCTGGAGGCATCGAAGGGTTTTCCTTACAGTCACCTTCACTGTCCACCAGGCTCCACATTCAATGATGCAGCCCGCTCCAGTCGATGCAGAATAGAATCTGTCACCACACGGAAAAGAAACTCTGCAGAGTCTGGCTGAGAAAAGCCTGTTAAATACTTTGTGTTCAGGATGTGGACCATGAATGATGGTCACCGTTGATCCTATGTCTGCTGAAATCATTTGAGTACAGTCCCACACACACTGACCCTCACTGGGGTACAGGGTCCCACACACACACTGACCCTCACTGGGGTACGGGGACACACGCACACATACTGACCCTCACTGGGGTACGGGGTCCCACACACACACTGACTCTCACTGGGGGACAGGGTCCCACACACACACACTGACTCTCACTGGGGGACAGGGTCCCACACACACACTGACCCTCACTAGGGTACGGGGTCCCACACACACACACTGACTGTCACTGGGGTACGGGATCCCACACACACACTGACTCTCACTGGGGGACAGGGTCCCACACACACTGACTCTCACTGGGGGACAGGGTCCCACACACACTGACTCTCACTGGGGTACAGGGTCCCCCACACTGACTCTCACTGGGGTACGGGGTCCCCCACACACACTGACCCTCACTGGGGTACGGGGACACACGCACTGACCCTCACTGGGGTATGGGGTCCCCCACACTGACTCTCACTGGGGTACGGGGTCCCCCACACA
>NC_063342.1:1450097-1454651 GCF_021869965.1 Rhincodon typus
GGGGTACGGGGTCCCCCACACTGACTCTCACTGGGGTATGGGGTCCCCCACACACACACTGACTCTCACTGGGGTACGGGGTCCCCCACACACACACTGACTCTTACTGGGGTACGGGGTCCCCCACACTGACTCTCACCGGGGTACGGGGTCCCACACACACACTGACCCTCACTGGGGTACGGGGTGCCCCACACACACACTGACTCTCACTGGGGTACGGGGTCCCCCACACTGACTCTCACTGGGGTACAGCTTTCACAGACATTAATGTGGCTCACCGACAGTTGGGTTGTAAGAGTTTGGGCTATATGGCCTTTTAACATTGACTTGTTGGGTGTTTTAACAACTTTGCGGGTCTTTTGCAGGAGTTCCTGGATCGAAGGAAGATGACTGAGTTTGGAAGTATGGCTTTGATTGATGATGGTGTTGGTGATGAAAATGGAGTGGCTATCAGTCTGCCAGGAGTGAAGAAGGGTAAAATATTTGGGAGCACAGTGTGTACTGAGGCCTCAGTCTAATATGGCGTGGGTGCTAGCTTGGAAATGTGGGGCAGGAGGTGCTGGTTTTAAATCTTTTCCAGCCCCTACAAGTGAGTTTTCCCCAGTGTTAACTAGTTGGCTGCATATGTGACTGGTGAATTTTAAAAAAAAAATTATCCTCTCAACCTTCGCAATAGTTTCAACAGGTGCCGAGGAGAGAAAGGTGTTGCATTAAAATCCTAGTTGAATACCTCTTGTGGTTCAGTGGTAGTGTCCTAACCTCTGGACCAGGAGGCTGGGGTTCAAGTCCCACCTGTTCCAGAGGTGTGTAATAGCATCTCTGAACAGGTTGATTAGAAAAATAGGTTAAAAATAAAATCTTAGCTGAACTCATTAACTGTGATATTTCTAGATATGAAATTGAATTACACCAATTAACATAAACTGTGAAGAATATAAGTAGTCTGATTGATCCTTGCTAGACATGACATACATTTAAACACAGAGACCTGTTCTATGCAAACAAAAAGCATGTGTTCAAGCCTTGCCCCTGCTGGTGAACTACTCATGCTTTCTCCATGGCAACACTGTAACCAATCAGCACCCAGTTCCTGTGTAGTGTAAATAGTTGTGGTTGTGTGAAATTTGGCATTCTTGCATTAGTCCTGATGACTGAAAGGTGAAGTGCTTCAACAACAGGGCTCTCCATTCAGTAACATTCACAGGAACTGGAAACAGGGGACGGGGAGAAGTTATCTTAGGAAGAAAATTTGGTCAATCTGAACCTGGAACCCATTAGAATTTCCAAGAATGAGTGTTAATCTGATTGAAGGGTTTGATAGGGTAGATAGAGAGAGCATACTCCCTCTCGTGAGGAATTGTAAACCAGCAGGGGTCACAGGTTAAAAATCAGTTCTCCCTTTATTCCATGTGATCTAACCTTGCTAACCAGTCTACCATGAGGAACCTGTTGAACACCTTCCTGAAGTCCTTATAGATCACATCCACAGCTTTGTCTTCATCAATCCTCTTTGTAACTTCTTCAAAAAACTTAATTAATTTAGGTAATCCAAGATGGAGGACGGGAGAAAATTGTGGCTGTAAGAGCTGCTCCTTTTCTGAGATTTTTTTCAGTGTTGAAGCTGATTTCTTTGAGCAGTGATTGCTGTTGCAATGTTTTGGAACTTTGGGAAGAAAAAAGATCAAAACAACGGTACTTTTTAATGGAAAGATGTGAGGGAGAATAGATACCACGTGGGAAGTGGGGAAAACAAAGAGCAGTGAACCCTCACAGCTGACTGCCTCTTCTGTTTTATTCTGTTTTATAACAGAAATTGCTGGTGAAACTCAGCAGCTCTGGCAGCATCTGGGGAGAGAGAAAAGCAAAGTTAATGTTTTGAGTCCTGTGCCCCCTTTTTGGAACTGGGAAGCCAAGAGCCTACTTCTGCTTTGAATTCATGTAGGCTTTTAATCTGAAGTACCTGAGAAGGGAAAATGGGGGAGGGAGTCACGTAGGGGCTTGTAACTTTAATTTCCTTTTTATAGAGTGTGGTTCAGAGAGATTGCCATAGTACAGTCATTTTAGCACAGTCACCGGGAGGAGAGAGCCGTCAGCTGTCATTTCAGGGTTCAGTTTCCCATGTCTTCTGTATAATCCTCATCTGAATTTTTTTTTCTTTATTCATTCACGGGATGAGGATGTCACTGGCCAGACAGCATTTATTGTCCATCCCTAATTGCCCAGAGGGCAGTTAAGAGTCAACCACATTGCTGTAGGTCTGGACTCACATGTAGTCCAGACCAGGTAAAGATGGCAGTTTCCTTCCCAAAGGACATGAGTGAACCAAATGGCTTTTTCCAACCATCGATAATGGATTCACGGTCATCATTAGGTTCTTAATTCCAGATATTTTATTGAATTTAACATTCCACCATCTGCTGCGGTGGGATTTGAAGCCAGGTCCCCAGAACATTATCTGGGTCTCTGGATTAACAGTCCAGTGATAATACCACTAGGCCATTGCCTCTCCATAAGACTTACCTTGACTTCTCTTATCTGCCCAAGTTCTCCCCAATACGGAGCTGGGTAATGGCTGTGATCTGTGATTATGGGCAGCACAGTGGTTCAGTGGTTAGCACTGCTGCCTCACAGCGCCAGGGACCCGGGTTCGATTCCACCCTCGGGCGACTGTCTGTGTGGAGTTTGCACATTCTCCCTGTGTCTGCGTGGGTTTCCTCTGGGTGCTCCGGTTTCCTCCCACAGTCCAAAGATGTGCAGGTTAGGGTGGATTGGCCGTGCTAAATTGCCCCTAGTGTTCAGGGATGTACCCACCAAGTGAGTGTGACTGGTTGCTGACTCCTCTGCAGGGTATTTGCCTTCGTTGGAGATTGTTTTATACTCAGTCTCTGCATGAGGCACTGTCTCCAGAACCTCCATGGGAAATGGTTACAGGGATAGGGTAGGGGGGTGTTTCTGAGTGAGATGCTCTTCAGAGGGTTGGTGTGTAATCGATGGGCTGAATGGCCTGCTTCCACACTGTAGGGGATTCTATGATCTCTCAAGGCTTGTGCTTTTGGTGATGTGCCTGTGTTGAATGTAGTTTAATTATAAGTGTGCAGTGTTTTAACACTGACTGATGGCTGTTGTAGATTCGGACTAACACTCTCCTTTCTCTCTGCTCTGTAGGTGACATGAGCTCCCGACACTTTAAGCCGGAGATCCGAGTGACTTGCCTTTGTTTCTCACCGACAGGTACGAGGTGTGAAAACAATTTGTACTGTCTGATAGGGGCACACCACTTCCTGCACACTGGCTTTGTGCCTGTTATAGACCTGTCATCTTTCTGGTCTCCCAGTAACTGGTCCCATATTGCTTAGGGTCAGCTTATTGTAAATGCTCAGTCATTGCTGGGGCTGGGGTGGGTGTAAGACTGACATTTCTGAGCAGCATGTTCATCCCTCGTAATGGTCCTGTCACTGTCAGAAGGTGTGGCCAATTGTAAACTGGTTTATTTTGCTTCTAAATGTTAAGCTACATCTTCTGCCTAACTCTGTTGTTCCTCATATCATCAAAACAATGAAAAGGTTAGTGGCATGAGCCAGGTCCTCCCTCACATCACCTTTTCACTGACTAACTGCAGTCTGCTCAATTCCCTCATCTTTAACCTGGCCTGTCCTTACACTTGTGCCTGAAACACAGTATCTGAACCTGCCTTTCTGACTGTGCACCCCTGCAAACTGCATTTGACTGTGCTGAACTGAATGAAGCTATTCTGATATCAGAGGATACTGCCATGAGAGATTAAGAGCAAAATCAGGGTCGAAAAACAATAGGATGTGGAACATATTTCTTCTAGAAGCTGCAGTATGAAGTCCCAGGGGTCTGCTTAAAGGTATTTGAAGATATGACATAGGAAAAAAAAATTAGAAGTATATAAATTACATTGAGAAAACATCTGTGAATAGACACATCTGTTCCATCTTTCATTTCCAGGAGTGAACTGAGTAACTGCTGGGAATATAACAGGGGTAATACGGACAGTGTTCCAGCATATCCACTCTGGCAGCATGGGGTTAGATACAGAGTAAAGCTCCTTCTACAGTGACCCTCATCAAACACTCCCAGGACAGGACATCATAAGATTTAAGTCATGAGAGTAAATCTGTCTCTTCTCTGACCAGGCAGGAGCTGGGCAGCGACCAGCACAGAGGGTCTGCTCATTTACTCGCTGGATGGTTGTATGGTGTTTGACCCCTTCGATCTGGATGAGGAGATCACCCCAAGCAGCGTGAGACGTGTTCTGCGTCAGAAGGAGTTTACAGCTGCCATCATGATGTCGCTCCGCTTGAACGAGAACAAGCTGATTCTGGAGGTTCTGGAGACAGTGCCTCACGCAGAGAGTGAGTATAAAACCATCTTGAACAACCACAAATATCCTGGAGAGAGGTCAGCAACCAGCCATACACACTTCCAACACAGCAGCACTCCCTCAGCACTGACCCTCCGACAGTGCGGCACTCCCTCGGCACTGACCCTCCGACAGTGCGGCACTCCCTCAGCACTGACCCTCCG
>NC_063342.1:1454661-1454771 GCF_021869965.1 Rhincodon typus
GCACTGACCCTCCGACAGTGCGGCACTCCCTCAGCACTGACCCTCCGACAGTGCGGCACTCCCTCAGCACTGACCCTCCGACAGTGCGGCGCTCCGTCAGCACTGACCCT
>NC_063342.1:1454781-1468505 GCF_021869965.1 Rhincodon typus
TCAGCACTGACCCTCCGACAGTGCGGCGCTCCGTCAGCACTGACCCTCCGACAGTGCGGCGCTCCCTCAGTACTGACCCTCCAATTGACAGGTTGCTGGATGTTCAGGGAAAATGGCCCTTACCGTATTAGATGTTGGACCAGTGTTAAGGGGCCCGAGTGACTTGTCTCTCCTGCTGGGTTCCCGTCTCGGCATCTTAACAACGTTAAATGATCCCTTCATGTAGTGCATAGCAACACCCCAGAAACAGCAATCTCACTGAAGTTACAACAATGATTTTGTTACACAAATCTCTTAGGCGCTATTAAAATGCAACGTTTGTATTGCCTCGGTTTGTGGGGTAGCCTCAGAGTAGTCTGTGTGTTTCCTATAGGCCTTCTGCTGGGAGACACAGCTAAGTTTGGTGATTGGCTCTGTCGCTGACAGTACCTTTGACTGTGCACTGTGTCTTTCTCTTTCAAGGGGAGGTGATGGCCTAGTGATATTACCACTGGACTATTAATCCAGAGACCCAGGTAATGTTCTGGAGACCTGGGTTCAAATCCCACCTTGGCAGATGGTGGAATTTGAATTAATGGTGACCATGAATTCATTATTGATTGATGCTAAAACCCATCTGGTTCACTAATGTCCTTCAGGGAAGGAAACTGCCATCTTTACCTGGTCTGGCCTACATGTGACCCCAGACCCACATCAATGTGGTTCACTCTGAACTGCCCTCTGGGCAATTAGGGATGGGCAGTAAATGCTGCCTGGACAGCGACGTCCTCATCCCGTGAATGAATAAAGTCCAGGAATCAGACAGCCCATTGACACCAAATGCCTCCCTGCCCCAACTTCACTGTTATCACATTTGACAGGCTGGCCTCAGATCTTCATCAGACGTGACTGAGAAGTACTTCATAACCACGTGGTGAGCTGGAGCCAAGCCCTGTCCCCCTTTTCTCTTTGGTCTGTTGTTTCTCGGCTCTGTCCCTGTCTTACCTCCCGTCTCTCTCTGTTCCAGTTGACCTGGTGTGCTCGACTCTGCCTCTGACGTACGTGGAGAAAATCCTTCAGTTTGTGGCCTCAGCTCTGGAAACCTCACGGCACCTGGAGTTCTTCCTGACCTGGGCCCAGCGTTTACTCACTCTCCATGGACAGAAACTGAAGGCCAGGTGAGAGCCAAGCTGCCTGGTATCTGGGGAGAGAGAGGCTTCATGTTGGACAGGAGGCACATCCTGTCAACTTTACCCACACAGGGTGACAGCGACGCTTCCAGGCAAGAAAAGGCCGTTACACAAAAAGCAGTTGAATAGCTTGGGCTTGTACTTAGTGGAGTTTTGAAGAATGAGGGGGGGATCTGATTGAGGGATATAAAATGCTCAAGGGGATTGATAAGGTGGGGACCCTCAACAGTTTCTCCCTCTTGTGGGACACACTTGAACAACCTGCCATAGATAAATAGTGAGAGGTGGTAGGTTCAGATTAAGGTGAGGAGAAACTACTTCTCTCAGAGGGTTGTGAATCTGTGGGACTCGCTTCTCCAGAGTGTAGTGGAGGCAGAATCAATCAACAGATTCAAGACAGATATGTTTCTGATCATAAAGGACAATGGGGAGCAGACAGGAGAGTGGAGTTGAGACCAGGATAAGATCAGCCATAATCATGTTAAATGTCAGATTGGGTTCAGAGGGCTGGATTGCCCCCTCCCACTCTAATTCCTACGTTCCTATGACACCTCAAAAATTCCTTTAGATGAAGCTGCACAGCCAGGTAACCCGGTCTGTGCTCGGTCTCGCCAATCGAAAGGAGACCAACCACAGTGTGAGCTGTGAATATGGTGGACTGTTTTGTTAGAACTACAAGTAAATCACTGCTTCACCTGGAACCATCTTGTTCTTGTGCTCCTCCCCTTTCTGCGCTAGACCCTGCTGCAGTGTCCCAGCCTACACCCTGACCTGCACATGCCCCTACGCCCAGCCCCATGGAGTTGTTGGTTGGTTCGCTGAGCTGACTGGTTTGTGTGTAAACGTTTCGTCTCCCTTCTAGGTGACATCGTCAGTGCTGTGTAGCCTTTGTTGAAGGCTTCGACAGAAGCTACACAGCACTGATGATGTCACTTAGAAGGGAAATGAAACGTTTGCATGAAAGCCAGTCAGCTCGGCGAACCTGCAATAGGGTTAGGGTTAGGGTTAGGGTCAACTGCAACCTGAGCTACAGATCTTTGTTAAAACATTAAACCCATCCCCATGGGCCAGTGCCCAGTGTTAGATTGTACCAGTTGGGTATCATTGCTTGTAGAATGCTCTCAGACATGTATTCAGGGTAAATTCTCAATTGCAGTATTGTTGATTTTACAGTTTCTGAAGTTGTGCTTTCTCAGTGAAGGTTAATTTGTTGGAGTTTTTTTCCACAGGTCAGTGGTTTTACTGCCAATGATCCAGGCTTTACAGAGGAGCATCCGACATCACTTTGACACAGTGTCCAAACTGTAAGTCAATGGGGCCAGACATTCTTCATTGTTCTGCACAGATACACCCAAAGCTGCACTGTCTGATATCCCAGAGAGTCTGCTTTAACTCACCCAGTTTTTAGAATGGCAGAATGGTTACAGTCTTTCAACCATCATGTCTACAGCAACAACAACTCCCCTTTCCTTCCCCTGAAATCTGACACATTCTTCCATTTCAGATAATAATCCATTATCTATTTAAAATCTTCGATTCACTCTGCCTCCCCCCCCCCCACTCTCAGACAGTACGTTCCAGACCCAACCCCCTCGAGGGAACCGCCCTCCCCCACACTCTCAGACAGTACGTTCCAGACCCTAACCCCTCGAGTGAACCTGCCTCCCCCCACACTCTCAGACAGTACGTTCCAGACCGTAACCACTTGCTGGGTCAAATTGATTTCCGCTATGTCTCTGCATCAGTTGTTAATTATTTCAATTTGGTGTCCCCTATTCTTGATACTCCCAACTTGGGGAGCAGTATCTTGCAGGTGTAGACGAACAGGTTTATAAACTGGGCTAATATTTGTGGGGTGCGTATTGGGTGTGGGCGCTGGACTGGTGAGGAAGGAAGGGCAGGCACTCTGTGCGGCCACTGATTTCAGGCTGACACTGACTTTGGTGTTGATTTGTTTTCCTGACACTGGGTCTTTGGTTTTGTGTACTCAAGGTGTGACTGGAATCGCTACAACATGCGGTACGCACTCGCCCTGTCCCAGCAGAGAGGAATGAAACGCCCAACAGAATTGGCAGAGAGTGATGAAGACAGTGGCTCTGAGGGGGACATTGAGCAACTGATGGATGCGAGTGACTAAGCTGGGAACTCCCAGAATGGTGTCTGTTGATTTAAAACAATCTCTGGTTGTTCTCCAGCGACATCTGTGGGTACATCACAATCTCAAACTGGCAGCTACAACAAGAGCACAGTCATTAGGTGCCACTTGTAACATGGCAATGAGGCAACAACACATGGGCTATACACTGTGGGGTATTGTAAATGTCGAGTGGTTATGTTATGGAGTGGTTTCACTCCAGGTGCAGTGTAAACGTATTCACAGTGAATGGAAATAGTTCTTTCTGATGGGCTGACTGGTGGGGAAATATAGAAAGACTCATGCAGTAAGTCTCCAAAGTGGGAACTGTCCCTTCTCCAAAACTTTGACTTTTTGAATGTGGAAGGAAATGAACCAAGAATGCCTCACATGTTCGATGCTCTGTTTGACTAAGACTGCTTCCTCCCAATGTAAATGATGTATAATAAATGTTTAATAAAAATGTGGGTGTTTGTATCAATCACATTGTGAAATATTGAAGCTATGTGAACAGCCAGTTTTCTGGTGCAGTTTCTTAGAAGCTAGTTCGAGGACGTGCTATTTTAGATCTTGTATTGTGTAAAGAAAAAGAGCTGATAAACAATCTTGTTGTGAAAGAGCCTTCAGGTGTTGAGGGACCATGATCTGAGAGGATTTCACATTATATTTAAAAGTAAAAGGGTGTTAAGCTGGTATAAGGGAAGTTGTGAAAACATGAGGCGCAAAGTAGCTGAGATTTATTGGGAAAAGAAATGATTGTGCAGAGGCAATAGATAGTCTTAAAGGTCATACTACGTACCTTACAGCAACTAATACACACCTTCAAGGTAGAAAATGCAAGAAATCAGTTAATCGTGGTTGACAAAGGAAGTTCAAGATTGTAGAAGATTAAAAGAATGTGTTTACTCAGTGGCCAGAAATACTAATAAATCCGAGGATTGGGAAATTTTTTCAGAATACAGCAAAGAAGGACCAAGAAATAGGCTGAGTCAGGAGATTTTAAAATGGGGGAATAGAGGGATAGCAGAGATGCTAAATTATTACTGTGGCTGTTTTAACTGAGGAAGATACCAGAAATCTCCCAAAAGTACGAGATCTGAGAAGGTAAAGGAAATTGACATTAATAAGAAGATTGTACTGATTAATTAGTAGGTCTGAAATTTGATAAATTTCCAGGACCCAGATTGTCTACATTCCCGGAAAGAGGTAGCTGGAGATAGTTGATGCTTTGGTGAGTTATGTTCCGAACTTCTTTAGATTATGAAATGGAAAGCTGATTTTAAGGTAGGAAATGGTGGGGAAAAAAGGGAGCAAGGGAGAAAACAGAACTACAGCCCTGTTAATTTACATCAGTCTTGGGGATCACACTAGAATTTACTATATGGGATGAATAAATAGACACTTGGTTGATAATGATCTGATTGGCTATAGTCAGCTTGGAATATAGGAGTTTTTTTTTTGCAGACATTATTAGCAAAATTGATAAAGGAGACTCAATTAATGTAGTATACTCGGGTTTTTGCAATGCTTTTGATAAAGTTCCCCACAGCAGAATGGTTGAACAATCAATAATTGGCTGACGGTCAGAACTTAGAGACTAGGAGGGGAGGCGATGGCCTAGTGGTATTATCGCTGGACTGTTAATCCAGAGACCCAGATAATGTTCTGAGGTCCTGGGTTCAAATCCCGCCGCAGCAGGTGGTGGAATTTGAATTCAATAAATATCTGGAATTAAGGATCTAATGATGACCATGAATCCATTATCGATTGTCCATTGTCCATTGTCCATTGTTGGAAAAACCCACCTGGTTCACTAATGTCCTTTAGGGAAGGAAACTGCCATCTTTACCTGGTCTGGCCTACATGTGACTCCAGACCCACAGCAATGTGGTTGACTTTTAACTGCCCTCTGGGCAATTAGGGATGGGCAATAAATGCTACCTGGTCAGCGATGCCCTAATCTCATGAATGAATAAAGAAAAAAGGAATAAATGGGTCATTCTCACATTGACAGGCTGAAACTAGTGACATACAACAAGCTCAGTACTTGGAGCCCAGCTGTTCACTGTGTACATCAATCGAGTTGAGGACCAAAAGTAAAATTTCCAAATTTGTGAATGTTACAAAACTAAGCGGGGAATGTTTTTTAAGGAAGATTTTTAAAATTCATTCACGGATGTAGGTGTTGCTGGCTGGCCAGTATTTATTGCCTGAACCTAGTTGCCCTTGAGAAGGTGGTGGTGAGCTGCCTTCTTAAACCACTGCACTCCATGTGCCGTGGATTGACACACACTGTTGATAGGAGAGAATTCCAGGATTTTGAGCCACTGACAGTGAAAGAACAGTGATAAGTTGTGTTTTTGTTCGTGGCATTGTTGGAGATCAATCATCTCAGGTCCAGTACATCTCTGCAGGAGTTCTTCACAGACAAAACTAGACATTTTCATAATTACATAATTTAAAGCCATGAGCCTATTTACTAGCACACATCCCTCTAATTAGAGTCATCACAAGGTTTGAGGGCTTGGTGTTGGATTTCAGAAGACACAAACATCAGCTAGCAGCAAAACGGCTCCTGAACTCTCCTTAATATCTGTACATTCAGACAATGAAGGCCATCAGTTTAACTGCGACAAAGTAACCATAGTAGCCCAAGCCAAACATAGACACACAAGGGAATTCCTAGAGGCATGGTTCTCCTCCCATATTTCAGTCAACAAACATAGGATGGCATGGTGGCTCAGTGGTTAGCACTGCTGCCTCACAGCGCCAGGGACCCAGGTTCAATTCCACCCTCGGGCAACTGTCTGTGTGGGTTTCCTCCGGATGCTCTGGTTTACTCCCACAGTTCAAAGATGTGCAGGTTAGGTGAACTGGCCATGCTAAAATGCCCATCGGGATGTGTAGATTAGGGGGATGAGTCTGGGTGGGATGCTGTGAGGTTCAGTGTGGACATGTTGGGCCGAAGGGCCTGTTTCCACACCGAAGGGATTCTATCATATAGAATTGGACCCCATATACAAATCCATACAGATCAAAACCAGAAATGACTACTCACCATAACGACCGGACAGTATAAATTCCAAGCGGAGTAGATTAGCATTGCTTCATCGGACGCCCCACTGATGATGTTACCTAGCATGGTGATGAAACATCTGAACGAGAACAAGCCCAGCTCAGCAGGCAAATCAACAACCTCACCCACAACCCAAGCTACAGATCTTTGCCAAAACTTTACCAGCATTGGAAGCAGTTAAAACTATTTAAAACATGCAATCATCTTGCTTTCTGCAAGGTATGACTCTAACCGTAGAGATTTCCCCATTGATTCCAGTTTTGCTGGGGCTCCTAGGTGTCACACTCGGTCAAATACATAACTTTATATAACGTGCATTTAGAATGTGACATAATGTCTGGAACTCTGACAGTTCGGAGTGGCTCAGAAATTATTTGTAGATGGGATTGACTTACTCCTGGGTAATGATTTAACTGGAGCATAATTCATAGCTTCATCCACAATCAGAAATGGAACATTTGTAGGAACAGCTTCTGGGTATTTTTCCATTGTGTGCAGGGACCAGAGCGATAGGTAAACATTGCCCTTCACCAGAGGGGGGCAGACTGATACCCCAAGCAGATGTTAGGGGAACTGTAACTCTGCTTCAGAATGAGGATAAATCAAATGAAGAAAATCTTGTTTAATTGAGGCTGAGAAGCAGATCCAGCATTAAATACAATGATACAATCAACTCTCAGAGGCTACAGCTGCTGGAGTTCCCGTATGTTGTTCTGTTAAAATGGAGTTTTGCTGAAGAAGTGGAGACTTCCTTACAGACCTGTGGGTGAAGAATGACAGTCAAATAGTGATACCGTTGAGATATTGAAGGACAGAGTAGAGAGTGAACATCTGAAATCAAGCTTCAGTGATCCATTGAGTTCATCAAAAGGGTCGGTAAAGTGAACTATTTGATAGATACTCCTGATCACAGGATGAAGAATCAGTTAGGGCCACATTATTAGATTTATGATTGTTAGAAGAAATTGTGTAAATCCCCTATAAAGAGTGAACAAAATTGAATACATGTAATTTTCTTAAGCTTTCTTATTTATGTATTATTTCTGCTTTGTATGGCATTTCATTTTCCAAGAGTGAAGGCATGTTAGAAGTACATATATATTTATGGACAATGAGAAACCAGAATATGGAACAGTTTGGGCATTTCTGGATTGAGGATGGATTTATCATGTGGTTTCTTGGTGATGAAAATATCAGAGAGAAAGTGGTTTACTCACTGTTGACGAAAGTTTTATGGAAAGATTGTCCAACAAAGGTTTTAAGAAGAGACAAATTATGGGAGTCAAAATGGTTGGCAACGGGAAGGTGTTGTTTGTTGTGTACAGAGCGCAAATGCTCCACAAAACGGTCTCTGAGTCTGTGCTTGGTCTCTGAATGTATTGAAGAAACCTGGTAAAAAGTCTTTTTTGATGAAATAATAAATACTAAAGAAAAATAAATTGAGCATTGGGTGTGGTGATTAAATAAGATTCACATTGCTGATGTGGCCTGGTGGAGTATTGGGGCTTGATTACTGGTATACTCATGGAATCATGGAATCCCTACAGTGTGGATACCAGCCATTTGGTCCAACAAGTCCACACCAACCTCGGAAGAGCATCCCACCCAGACCCTTCCCCTTTTGCTCTCCTAATTATTTCAGTGCAAGAGGTCTGATAGTAGGGCAGATGAACTCAGGGCATGTTTGGGAACATGGGACTGGGATATCCTCCATTTTTGCAGCAGCAGCGGGAGTGGTGAGAGCAAGGACCAGGGGCTGCCGGGAAGGTAAGTTCTTCATTTTGGCAACAAAGCTGAGTGGGACCGGTCGAATTGCGCTCAGGGAAGGTGAGTGAACTGCTATATTTGGGCAGTGGCTAAACCTGAGACACGACACATGTAGTGTCTCCCACCCACCCTCCTCCTCTGAGCAAAAAAAAAGACTCTGGTGTGTTGATAAGGTAAGTGTTTTTCTTTTTCTTTTTTTTATCGTGTGATTTGATACAAATTTTTTTCATTTCATTTATCTAGTATTTGATATTATAGTAGGACTAAGTTAAGCTTAAGAGTAAAAATGGCAGGTGATCCCAGACCTGTGTTATGCTCCTCTTGCTCAATGTGGGAGCTCAGGGACACAACTGATGTCCCTGACTCCTACACGTGCAGGAAGTGTGTCCAGCTGCAGCTCTTGTTAGACCGCATGACGGCTCTGGAGCTGCGGATGGACTCACTTTGGAGCATCCGCGATGCTGAGGAAGTCGTGGATAGCACATTCAGCAAATTGGTCACACCACAGATTAGGATTGTTGAGGGAGAAACGGAATGGGTGACCAAAAGGCAGAAAAAAAGCAGGAAGGCAGTGCAGGTGTCCCCTGCGGTCATCTCCCTCTAAAACAGGTATACCGTTTTGGATAGTGTTGGGGGAGATGGCTCACCAGCGGAAGGCAGCAGTAGCCAGGTTCATGGCATCGTGGCTGGCTCTGCTGTACAGAAGGGCAGGAAAAACAGTGGAAGGGCTATAGTCACAAGGGATTCGATTGTAAGGGGAGTAGATAGGCGGTTCTGTGGTCGAAAACGAGACTCCCAAATGGTATGTTGCCTCCCAAGTGCACGGGTCAGGGATGTCTCAGATCGACTGCAGGACATTCTGAAGGGGGAAGGTGAACAGCCAGCTGTCGTGGTGCATATAGGCACCAATGATATAGGTAATAAATGGGATGAGGTCCTACAAGCAGAATTTGGGGAGTTAGGAGCCAAGTTAAAAAGTAGGACCTCAGAGGTAGTAATCTCAGGATTGCTACCAGTGCCACATGCTAGTCAGAGTAGAAGTGAAAGAATAGGCAGGATAAATGAATGGCTTGAGAGATGGTGCAGGAGGGAGGGGTTCAGATTTTTGGGACATTGGGACCGTTTCTAGTGGAGGTGGGACTATTACAAATCGGACGGTCTACACCTGGGCAGGACTGGAACCAATGTCCTCGGGGGTGCTTTTGCTAACGCTGTTGGGGAGGGTTTAAACTAATGTGGCAGGGGGATGGGAACCAAATGAGGAGGTTAGTGGACAGTAAGGAGGTAGTAACTAAAGCCTGTAAGGAGCTAGCTAATGAAGTCAGTGTGACTAAGGGGAAGAGTAGGCAGAAAGCAGATGATGAACGCAAAGGAACAGGTGGTCTGAGGTGTATTTGTTTTAATGCGAGAAGTGTCGTAGGAAAGGCAGATGACCTTAGGGCTTGGATTAGTACCTGGGAGTATGATGTTATTGCTATTACTGAGATTTGGTTGAGGGAAGAGCAAGATTGGCAACTAAATATCCCAGGATATAGATGCTTCAGGTGGGATAGAAAGGGAGGTAAAAGGGGTGGAGGAGTTGCATTACTGGTCAAAGAGGATATCACAGCTGTGCTGAAGGAGGGCTCCATGGAGGACTCGAGCAGTGAGGCAATATGGGCAGAGCTCAGAAATAGGAAGGGTGCGGTAACAATGTTGGGGCTGTACTACAGGCCTCCCAACAGCGAGCGTGAGATAAGAGGCACAAATATGTAGACAGATTATGGAAAGATATAGGAGCAACAGGGTGGTGGTGATGGGAGATTTTAATTTTCCCAACATTGACTGGGATTCACTTAGTGTTAGGGGTTTAGATGGAGCAGAATTTGTAAGGAGCATCCAGGAGGGTTTCATGGAGCAGTATGTAAATAGTCCAACTCGGGAAGGGGCCATACTGGACCTGGTGTTGGGGAATGAGCCCAGCCAGGTGGTTGAACTTTCAGTAGGGGATTACTTTGGGAATAGTGATCACAATTCCGTAAGTTTTAGAATACTGATGGACAAAGACGAGAGTGGTCCTAAAGGAAGAGTGCTGAATTGAGGGAAGGCCAAGATTTGGCAGGAGCTGGGGAATGTGGATTGGGAACAGCTGTTTGAGGATAAATCCACATTTGATATATGGGAGGCTTTTAAAGAGAGGTTGATTAGAGTGCAGGACAGTCCCTGTGAAAATGAGGGATGGAAAGGGCAAGATTAGGGAACCATGGATGACAGGTGAAATTATGAGACTAGTAAAGAGGAAAAAGGAAGCATACATAAGGTCTAGGCGACTGAAAACCGACGAAGCTTTGGAAGAATATCGGGGAAGTAGGAACAATCTGAAACGAGGAGTGACGAGGGCTAAAAGGGGTCATGAAATATCTTTAGCAAACAGGGTTAAGGAAAATCCCAAAGCCTTTTATTCATACATAAGGAGCAAGAGGGTAACTAGAGAAAGGGTTGGCCCACTCAAGGACAAAGGAGGGGAGTTATGCGAGGAGTCAGAGAAAATGAGTGAGATTCTTAATGAGTACTTTGCGTCGGTATTCACTGAGGAGAGGGACATGACCGATGTTGACGTTAGGGATAGATGTTTGATTACTCTAGGTCAAGTCAGCATAAGGAGTGGGAAAGTGTTGGGTATTCTAAAAGGCATTAGGGTGGACAAATCCCCAGGTCCGGATGGGATCTATCCCAGGTTTCTGAGGGAAGCGAGAGAGGAAATAGCTGGGGCCTTAACAGATATCTTTGCAGCATCCTTGAGCACGGGTGTGGTCCTGGAGGAGTGGAGAATTGCCAATGTTGTCCCCTTGTTTGAGAAGGGTAGCAAGGATAATCCAAGTAATTATAGACCGGTGAGCCTGACGTCAGTGGTGGGGAAGCTGCTGGAGAAGATACTGAGAGATAGGATCTATTTACATTTGGAAGAAAATGGGCTTATTGGTGATAGGCAGCATGGTTTTGTGCAGGGAAGGTCATGTCTTACCAACTTGATAGAATTCTTCGAGGAAGTGACAAAGTTGATAGATGAGGGAGGGGCTGTAGATATCATATACATGGATTTCAGTAAGGCGTTTGATAAGGTTCCCCATGGTAGGCTGATGGAGAAAGTGAAGTCGCATGGGGTCCAGGGTGTACTAGCTAGATGGATAGAGAACTGGCTGGGAAACAGGAGACAGAGGTAGGAGGAGACAGGTACTAAAAGAGGTGATGGGGGAAATAGCAAATGCACTCGTAATTATTTAGCAAAATTCACTGGACTCTGGGGTGGTTCCCGCAGATTGGAAAACAGCCAACGTGACACCACTGTTTAAAAAAGGAAGTAGACAAAAAGCAGGTCAGTTAGCTTAACTTCAGTAGTGGGGAAAATGCTTGAATCTATCATTAAGGAAGAAATAGCAAGATATCTGGATATAAATTGTCCCATTTGGAACACCCAGCATGGGTTCATGAAGGGTAGGTCATGTTTAACTAATTTGGTGGAATTCTTTGAGGACATTACTTGCATGGTGGACAATGGGGAACCTGTGGATGTGGTGTATCTGGATTTCCAGAAGGCGTTTGACAAGGTGCCACACCAAAGGCTGCTACATGAGATAAAGTTGTATGGTATTACAGGTAATGTATTGGCGTGGATAGAGAATTGGTTGACCAGTAGAAAGCAAAGAGTAGGGGTAAATGGGTGTTTTTCTGGTTGGCGGTCAGTGGCTAGTGGAGTGCCTCAGGGATCAGTGTTGGGACCTCAGTTGTTTACAATTTACATAGATGATTTGGAGTTGGG
Organism: Rhincodon typus; assembly: GCF_021869965.1. Classification (NCBI taxonomy): domain Eukaryota; kingdom Metazoa; phylum Chordata; class Chondrichthyes; order Orectolobiformes; family Rhincodontidae; genus Rhincodon; species Rhincodon typus. Next base: position 1,466,727 of record NC_063342.1, read on the forward strand.
GACTAAGTGTGGTGTGTCAAAATTTGCAAATGACACTAAGGTGAGTGGTAGAGCAAAGTGTGCAGAAGACACAGAAAGTCTGCAGAGGGATATAGATAGTCTAAGTGAGTGGGCAAAGGTCTGACAGATGGAGTACAATGTTGATAAGTGTGAGGTCATCCATTTTGGTAGGAATAACAGCAAAATGGACTATGCTTTAAATGGTAAAAAATTGCAGCACACTGCTGTGCAGAGGGACTTGGGTGTCCTTGTGCACGAATCGCTGAAGGTGGGATTGCAGGTGCAGCAGGTAATTAAAAAGGCAAATGGAATTTTGTCTGCCATCGCTAGACGGATGGAGTTTAAAAACAGGGAGGCTATGCTGCAGTTGTATAGGGTCCTGGTGAGGCCACACCTGGAGTACTGTGTGCAGTTTTGGTCTCCTTACATGAGAAGAGATATACTAGCACTGGAGGGGGTGCAGAGGAGATTCACTCGGTTGACTCCAGAGTTGAGAGGGTTGGATTATGAGGAGAGACTGAGTAAACTGGGATTATACTCATTGGAATTCAGAAGAATGAGGGGAGATCTTATGGAAACATATAAGATTATGAAGGGAATAGATAAGGTGGAGGCAGGGAGGTTGTTTCCTCTAGCAGGTGAAACTAGGACTAGAGGGCATCACCTCAAAATAAAGGGAAGCAGATGTAGGACTGAGGTCAGGAGGAACTTCTTCACCCAAAGGGTTGTGAACCTGTGGAATTCCCTGCCCAGTGAAGTGGTTGAAGCTACCTCGCTGAATGTTTTTAAGGCAAGGCTAGATAAATTTTTGAACAGTAAAGGAATTAAGGGTTATGGTGAGTGGGCGGATAAGTGGAGCTGAGTCTCAAAAAGATCAGCCATGATCTTATTAAATGGCGGGGCAGGCTCAAGGGGCCAGATGGTCTACTCCTGCTCCTAGTTCTTACGTTCTTATGCTCTAGAGAGTTGGAGTGGAAGGGAATTTCTCAAAATGGAGAACTGTGACCAGTGGTGTTCCACAGGGATCCGTGTTGGGACCACTGTTGTTTGTGATATACATAAATGATCTGGAGGAAGGTATAGATAGTCTGATTAGCAAGTTTGCAGATGACAATAAGATTGGTGGAGTAGCAGATAGTGAAGGGGACTGTTGGAGAATGCAGCAGAATATAGATAGATTGGAGAGTTGGGCGGAGAAATGGCAGATGGAGTTCAATCGAGGCAAATGCGAGGTGATGCATTTTGGAAGATCCAATTCAAGAACGAACTGTACAGTAAATGGAAAAGCCCTGGGGAAAATTGATGCACAGAGAGATCTGGGTGTTCAGGTCCATTGTACCCTGAAGGTGGCAATGCAGGGCGATAGAGTGGTCAAGAAGGCATACGGCATGCTTTCATTCATCGGACGGGGTATTGAGTACAAGAGTTGGCAGGTCACGTTACAGTTGTGTAGGACTTTGGTTAGACCACATTTGGAATACTGCGTACAGTTCTGGTCGCCACATTACCAAAAGGATGTGGATACTTTGGAGAGGGTGCAGAGGAGGTTCACCAGGATGTTGCCTGGTGTGGAGGGCGCTAGCTATGAAGAGAGGTTGAGTAGATTAGGATTATTTACATTAGAAAGACAGAGGTTGAGGGGGGACCTGATTGAGGTCTACAAAAGCATGAGAGGTATAGACAGGGTGGATAGCAAGAAGCTTTTTCCCAGAGTGGGGGACTCAATTACTAGGGGTCACGATTTCAAGGTGAGAGGGGAAAAGTTTAAGGGAGATATGC